>NW_027397066.1:125175011-125302894 GCF_003265705.2 Callorhinus ursinus | reverse complement strand
ATATATATATATAATAAAACAAAAAAGAAGTGTATATATATATGATTTTTTTATTTATTTGTTTATTTATTTTATTTATTTATTAGAGAGAGAGATAGAGCATTATTGGGGGAAGAGCAGAGGGAGCGGGAGAGAGAAAAATCCCAAGCAGACTCCATGCTGAGCATGGAGCGTGACACAGGGCTTGATCTCAGATCCCTGAGATCATGACCTGAGCCGAAATCAAGAGTTGGACCTTCAATGTCCTGAACCACCTAGGCACCTCTTATTTTATATTTTTATATTAGGAACAATTAAAATGAGATCTCCCCTCTTAACAAATTTTTATAGTGCACAATATAGTATTGTTGACTATAGGTACAATGTTGTACAGCAGATCTATAGAACTTATTCATCTTGCTTAATAGACTTGTTTCTAAGCATCTTATTTCTTTTGTTGCTGTGGGTAATGAAGGAAGATTCAGTTTTCTTGTAATGTTTCTTAAGTTGGGTGCTGGGTACACATTCTCATTTTTTTTTTTTTACTTCTTTTTTATATGTCTGAAATACTTAAAAATAAAAACATCAAAATTGTCTCGATCCTTTCTATCACATATAGAATAAGCTTCAAATACCTAACAGATGATACATTTCCTACCTTTCTGACCTCAATTCCTACCCCTCTCCTCCTTGCTTACTCTACTCTCGTCAGGCTGATGACTTTACTTTTTTGAATTTATTAAATTCTTTGCACTTGCTATTTCTTCTACTTAGAATTTTCTTTCCTCGTGGATCACTTTGTAAGAGTTTGACTCATATCTTTACTCAAATATCATTTACTCAGAAAGACCTTTCTTGATTTTTCTTTCTGTAATGTCTCACTTTCCTCTCACTGTCTTCTGCCCTCTATCCTCCTCCATTTCTTTGATTTTTTTTGACATATTTAATGTATTTATATTCAAACGTATATTTGTTTGTTTACTGTTTATTTCCTCTACCTGCCTGTTGATTTTCAATATGACAGAGATCTTATCTTTCCTGTTCACTGCCATGATCCAGTTCATAGGGTAGACCCTTGTAGATGTCATCAGCCACTTCAGAATGAAGGATTCATGCCAGTACTAAGGGAAGATATATGAAAGGAAAATCTTTCCTACTTTCCTCTAAAGTTAATAGAGTAGGAAAAAATGAAAAAAAAGTATCATCTGCCCATATAGTCCTAGAGATGATAAAAAAGTAAGACTATTCAGTCACCTTCTCTTATCTCATGTCTTGGGGCCAAGAAGTACTGCTACCCTTCAGAAAAAGTCTGCTCCCCTCAGAAGGCAAGCCTGTGGAGAGCCTATAGGCTTGACCAGGTAATAATTTCTTATTCATGATTACTGTTTGGTTTGGGGGATATGATTTAAAGTGTGGGGCATCTCTTGTAGATCTATTGCAAATGTGTCACTTTGTAGGACTGTAGGATGGTCTGGTATCATATCAGCATCAGCTTTGTTTACCAGGCTCCAAAAGGACGTCTTGTTGTTGTATTTATTTAGTTTGTATGTTGTTTTTAAGGTTTTTAAGGCGAAAACATTTAAAGTATCCTAAGGTCCTATCTATGGAGACATACTCAAATTGTTTTTTGCAATGATCTGGTGAACTTAGGACACACTTGTGTAGCCAGCCAAGTATGAGTCACCCCACAAAAGGGAAAGTTAGGAAGGGATTAAATCTGATTAGGATTCAAATACACGAGGTGATAAAGGAGCTGGCTCTGCTGCCAGGCAAAGCTACTCTCTTATGTGGCCAACAATGAGCCTTCAGTGACCAGTTATGTTAATCAGACACCTGCTATAAACAATATGTTCATAGGAAAGTTAATAAACAGTACCAGGCCAGTGTCTGTTATGAGTCAGCAGAAATAGACTGTTTAATCAGAGCAAATGTTTAAATATTAAAAGGGGGCATTATTCTTATTGTTAAAATAAAAATAAGAATGATAACTGGTATGCAATCTCCTTTGTGGGGCCTAGTTTTGTTGGTCCTGCATGTAATGAATTTTAAAATCTGGTAGCTACCAGCTTATATCCAATAAATTTATTATTTGGAGCAGTTTCTGAAGACAAAAGTTTTGAAATTAAAAATACAGATTTATTTCACCAATACATGTAATGTCTTAATCAGCTCAGGCTGCCATAACGAAATACCATAGACTAGGTGGCTTATGCAACAGGCATTTATTCCCCATGATTCTAGAGGCTGGGAAGCCCAACATCAAAGCGCCAGCAGATTCAGCTCTTGGTGAGGACCCTCTTCCTGGCTTCAAGATGGTTCTCTTCTCATTGTTTCCTCACACGGCAATAAGAGCAATCTCTGGTGTCTCTTTCTCTTCTCATAAGGGTACTAATTCTGTCATGGAAGCTCCACCCTCAGGATCTTACCCAAACCTAATTATCTCCTAAAGGCCCCACTTTCTAATACTATAACATTAGGGTTTAGGGCTTCAACATACAAAATGGGGGGGCACAAATTCAGTCCTTAACAATAGAGAAATACATATTATATATAAAGCAACACATCTACGGGTTCATAAATGTTGCAACACACCTACGGGTTCATAAATGTTAGTCACTTTGTGTCCTTTCTTTTTTCTGTTCTGAGGGAAGGATTCAACTATTAAACCTGCCTTGGTTTCTGTGGCCAACTCATGCTTAGTTTAGGGCTTCCTACTTGATGGGAGTGATAATCGTGATCTATTTATAGTAAGTTTATCTGGTGATTCCCCTCTCCCTTTGGTATCTCTATTATAATTTAGTTCTTGCTGAGATCATAATTTCATGATTCATATAGGAAAGAACTTTGGTATAGAACTAGAGTTCTTGCTTTGCTGCTTTGTAAATGTCCTGCAACCAAACTTATGTGTAATTACTTTTTCTGAGAAGTTCTAAAAAAATAATGGAATTGGTTATTTGTAAATTCTAGTAAACGATTTCCTTAAAATGAATTTATCAGTCATCAGTAAACAAAATGTATAGAAATAAGAAAAAAGTGGGGCACTTGAGTGGCTCAGTTGGTTAAGCAGCTGCCTTCAGCTCACGTCATGATCCTCACGGTCCTGGGATTGAGCCTCTCAATCCTTGCTCAGCAAGGAGCTTGCTTTTCCCTCTTCCTTTGCGCCCCTCCCCCACCCCTTGTGCTTTTTCACTCTCTCAAATAAATAAATAAAATCTTTAAAAAAGGAAATAAAAAAGTAAATAAAAATATGCCAGAATGTTTATTTTTTGTTCTGAATTTTAATCCTTCATATTCAGTTTATATATTTAAGATATTACCATAAAAATATATTTTCATAGAAATTTCTGAGTTCTAATGTTTACAAACGTAAAATGTCAAAAACAATATCAAACTGTTAACGTCTATGTAGAACATTTTGTCTTCAGAGTATTATTTAATTATTTATAAATTAAACATGGATTAGTCTCTCATTACAGAGAAGTAGCTTTCATTTTGTGTGAATTCTATTTTCATCTGTGTAATAGAAACAAGCTGCAGAGTATTTGAGGAGGAATCACTTTTTCGCATTTGTATAGCTCTTTGAACTTCACAGTGAAGAAAAATTTTTTGATATAATGTATTCTTGTGAAATTTAAAAAATTTCTTCTTTGCTCATCTTGCTTATATATGCATATAAAAGGACATGTTTATGGCTAGTTTTTTTTTTCTTTTTTTTTTATTTATGGCTAGTTTTATTTTACAGACTAGAATCACATTATATGCATTTCTCCCAATCTTTTTTCACTTAGCAATACATCATGAGAACCCTCTATCTCTTTTTAATGTCTCCCTGGTATTTTATGATATGGATGCACCGTAGTTTATGCAGTCATTCTCCTGTTGATGAGAATTTACTTTGTTTATAGTTTGGGACCATTACAAGCATCTTTTTGTGTTGGTGCTTTGATTCCCAAAAGTGAACTTGGATCAAAAGATATAAATATTTTTGGGGCGCCTGTGTGGCTCAGTCGTTAAGCTTCTGCCTTCGGCTCAGGTCATGATCCCAGGGTCCTGGGATGGAGCTCTGCATCGGGCTCCCTGGTCAGCGGGAAGCCTGCTTCTCCCTCTCACACTCCCTCTGCTTGTGTTCCCTCTCTCGCTGTCTTTCTCTGTCAAATAAATAAATAAAATCTTTAAAAATAAAATAAAATAAAATAGCAGAAATCGTCTAAATAAAATATCACCAAATAGAGCCAGGATTCCCACTATTAAAAAGTATGATTATTCTAGAAAAGTCACTACAATGCCATACAGTCTATCAAAAAAATGTGTTAAATTAAAATATTAAAACAGAAAAAATGTAATCAATAGATGTTGAATCAGAAATAGATTGAATCAAGCAGTCATTTGTAACAAAAACTTTAATACAATACGCACATAAATCAATACAATAGCCTAAAGGGTCTTTCATTAGTTTTAAGTCTATATAGGGACTTAATTTATAGAAAAGTATTTTCATTTAGTGGTCAACAGATAATTAACTTAATAAATGATGTTGATACAAGTAGATAATCATTTGGAAGAATGTTTGACCCATACTCACATCATATCCAGGTATTAATTCCGGATAATTAAACATATGTAAAATATAATAATTTTAGAAAAAAATTTTAGTAGATTTTATGTATAACTTAGAGTTTAAAATATTTTCTTAACCAAGAAAGGTAAGCCAAAGGTATAAAAATATACATTGATTAGAGGGGCCACCTGACTAGCTTAGTCAGTAGAGCACGTGACTCTGGATCTCAGGATCATGAATTCGAGTCCCATGTTGGGTGTAGAGGTAGAAATATAAAGTTTTTGTATTACAAAAAGATAAACAAAGTTCAGAATTAAATGACTGGAAGATGATTGTAAAATATATGGCAAGTGAAACATTTATATATACAATAGAGTAAAAAGCACATTAAAATCAGTAAGACAAAGAGAAACAACCAAAATGGATAAAAACTATAAGTAGGCAAATCATAGAAGAGCACCCAAATATGAAGAGCAATTAAATATCACAGATAGAGAAATGTAAATATGTAAACTAAACTAAGTTTAAATCATTTCGCCCTCGCCAAATTGGCAAGTACGCTTGCCACTGGGAATTGGGATAAAAAGGGCATACTTAAACTTTGCTGGTATAAATCTGAGTTGTTACAGCCTTTCTTGAAAAGCATTCTGTAGATACCAACCAAAATTTAAAATAGTTTTTTTTGTTTAAGATTTATTTATTTATTTATTTATTTGACAGAGAGAGACACAGCGAGAGAGGGAACACAAGCAGGGGAAGTGGGAGAGGGAGAAGCAGGCTTCTCGCTGAGCAAGGAGTCTGATGTGGGGCTCGATCCCACAACCCTGGGATCATGACCTGAGCCACTCAGGCGCCCCCAGACTGTTTCAGCTATTTTAATAAATAAGACTAAACTGTAGATATTTTGGAATAACTTCATTAAGTTTTGAGGGTAAGATCATGTTGGTTTTATTAAATAAAGATTTTTTTTCTATCATGTTCTATGATTCAGGAAAGTTTAATTAAAATATCTCAAATATTTGTTCTTTAAAGGTTAGGTGAAACTTAGGTATGGAACACTTGGTCCAGGAGTCTCTTTAGCAGATCATTAATCACTGTTTTAATCTACTTTAATTGCTTTATTCAAAATTTCCCTTTTTTGGGGATTAATAGTGATTTATATTAGTTTTAGGAAAATACTGATTTCTTTAGATTTACAAGTGTATTGCAATCAAATTGTTTTTAATGCTATCCTATAATTTCTTTTAATATTTTTACTAGAAATGGTTATGTCTCCTTTCTCTACAAATGGTTACCTCATATTTTCTGCTCCCCCCTTTCTTTGAAAGCTTGCAAGTGTTTCTGTGTTATTAGTCATTGCAAACCACCAAAGTTTGGATTTATACTTTTGCTTTTTGTGTATTTTTTTATCACTATTAGCTTTTACCTCTAATACTTTTCTTTTACTTCTTTTATAATTTTAAAACATTTGAAGATCAGTATTAAATTCCTTTATTTGTAGTTATTTCCTCTTAACAATGAAGGAATACAAAGCTATAAATTTGATCTTGTCCTAATTGTTTTTGTTTGAATTATTCCCTTTTTGATTTTTTATAGGCACTGGGTTGTTTCAGTCCCTTTATTTTAAATATTTCTTTAACAAGGTGTAACTTATATGCTCTAAAGTGCACAAATCTTAAGTATAACTCTAGATGAATTTTACATATCCATACACCTGTGGGACTACCATCTAGGTCAACATATAGAACATTTTCATGGCCCCAGAAAGTTCTCTTTTGTCCCTTCACATCAATAGCCACTTCTAAGAGATAACGACTAGATTGATTTGCATCACCAGAGACAAGTTTTACGTCTGTACCAATGGTATCATCCAGCATGTACTTTTTGTGTCTGACTTTCGTCACCTTTAATATCTGTAGGAGTCTTCTATGTCCTGTGTAACAATATTTCATTCTTTTTTATTGTTGTTTGGAATTCCATTGCATGAATATGTCATGATTTACTTATTAATTCTTTCATTGATGGCAGTTTGGTTTATTCCTGTTTAAGGTAATTACACACAAACTCTTCTGAACATGTAACATATTTCTGATGAGCAGACGCATTTATTTCTTTAGCGTATATACTTAAGGAATGGAATAACTGGATTGATTCAAAAATTACTTTAGAATTTATTATTAATTTTCAAATCATTAAGTATTTTAATTCATGTTAATATTTTTAGCTTCCAATGTAATTGGATTATATTCAGAAGATATGTAAAATATAAACTTTTTTAAAGATTTTTTTTGGAAATAGGGCAAAATTTATGTCCAAGTTGGTTAAAAATTTTTTAAACACAATTTTGGTATGCCTTTGGCAATTATTTTTGTCTGTTGGATCATCTGGTTCTGAAAGTGTGTAGTTCCCGTATGTATTGGTCTGATTCTGCTTTCTGTTTTCAATTTATTATTCTATAATTCTAGTAGAACTTGCCTTATTATGTCTTTATTGTCTGATTGTCTGATACATAGACATTTATGATAGTTATATTTTCTTCATAAATCTTGCCCTTCGCAAGATTTATGTCTGATACATAGACATTTATGATAGTTATATTTTCTTCATAAATCTTGCCCTTCGCCATTCCATTCTTTCCCTCTTTATTATGTTTAGTGGGTTTATTCTTAGGTGTCACCATCTTGAAAATTAGTATTGCCACTCTAGATTTTTTTTGTATTTGCTTGGTATCTTTTTGTCCAAAAGTTTATTTTTAGTATTTCTCTATCACTTTTTAAATTTTTTTAATAAATTGCATATAACTGGATTTTGTATTTTCAGTCAACTAGATCATGTTTATTATATATATATATATATATCTTACTTCGATGTTTCTTTTTTTCCCTTTTCAGTTTTATTTGCAGTTCAATCAAGTCACTTTTTCTTTTTATCTCTTCACTGAAAATTTTTACTGCAATGTTTCATTCAATCAATTTTAATGACCCTTTTCTATTTAATCATAATCCAACATATATTTGTCTTCAACTGTGTATGAACAAGGTACTATTTCTACCCACTCTTTTAATCTAGAATGCTTTTACTCTGCTGTCTTCCCAACTCTTGTTTGGCAGAGATATGTAAGTATTTTTATCCAGATTATTTGATTTTCCCATGTAGTATTAATATTCTTTTTCCAGGATTCTTATTTAGTACTTATTTTATGCATAATCTCAGTCTCTTATTGTCCATTTTGATTTAATATCCATTCATTTATCAATATTGACGTAGATATTCCGGGTTATTGCTCATCCCTCTTTCCTCTTCATCTTCTTCTGTCTTGTGGTTTTTCTTCTAATTGATTTTTTGTTGGTTATTATCCTCAGGTGGAATACATGGGAAATGTGGTGCCAAAATTCTTGCACTTCCAAAATATAGATTTTTCTTACATATGAACCATCCTTTGTGTATAAATGTATTGAATTACATTCCTTTCTTTTGGCAGTTAGCAGATTTTCTGGTACATTTTAAACTTTTCTATGTTGATGAGAAGTCCAATGCCTGCCTGATTCTTTTGCTTTTTTAAGTAATTGCATTTTTCAGTCTGGAACCATGTAAGATTTTTGTATGTTTGTTTCTTTATCTCTGGAGTTCAGGAATTTTACCAGGATATACTTATTTTTAGGGTTTTTCTTACAGTCCTAATTGGAATTCTGGAACTTGATAAGCCTTTTCAACCTGTAGAATCAAATCTGGATTAATTCAAGCAAAATTTTTTTCTACGATTTGATTACCTTTCCCTCTCCTCCTCCCCCCCTTCTTCTTATAAAACCTCCATTTGCATGTTATACTTCTTGGGTCTGTTGACATGTTGTTTATCTTTTCTCTGGAGATACTGTTCTTTTCCCCTCTCCTCCCTATGTCTTGAATTTATTTCATCCACTATCTTCTAGGCTACTACTTTAGGCTTTAGTAGTGATTATACTCTTTTTCAATTTACAAACTGAATTATTAAAGTAGAGAATTGTATTTTTGTTGTTGTTATAGAAAGAATTTTTTTTTTTACTTTTAATTGTACTTACATTTTCTTATTTTATTCAAGTGGTTTTCTGTTTCCATCAGCAAGTCTATTCTATTAGGAGCCATCTAGTCTGGGTGTTCTATTTCTTCTTCTTCCGTCTGGCTCTTGGGTTCCTGGAGTGTAAAGTTATTTTCCTTTTCACACGTGTGGTTCTTGGTGGCCAGGGCCAGCTGCTGGTTACCTGAAGTTGTGACAGCCTGGATAGTGTTGGGGGGAGCAGCTGTCTTCACTATAGTTTGGCAAGGACTGGCTAGCAAATTGCCAATAGCTGGCAAGGCACTGGAGAGAACTCGAAGAACCCTGACTGCTCCCTGGTGATCTTAACAGTAAAGGCTCCCTCAGCATCTAATGTCAGAAACTCTTGCCACCCCCCTCGCCCCCGTAAGCCTTCCAGTGAAATGAGACTAGATCACTCCTGGTACTATCTCTCAGAGTAAGGGTGGTATTCTGATCCTTGTCCCAGGACTCTCTACCTTAGCCTCCAATCTCTTTTTCAGCCCAGAGGAACCCAGGGAACCCCTGGTATCCCTCTGACTCTCCAAGTCCCTCCAGTCTGGGGAGTAAAGCAAGTGCTCCAATCAGTTGGACTGGAGTGACAGACGAGGGGGGCAAGTATGAGTCCGAAGGGCCAATATAGCCTGATTGGTTGTTTCGAGTATTACCCTCATCTCCCAGTTTGGAAAATGGAGGGACTGAAATTTGGTGTTTGTTTCGGTGACACCCAGTTAATCCAGTGACGTCTTTTATGCTGTTGTTAAAGATATTTAAATAATAGCTATTTTTAAAAATTTTAGTGAAATCACTGTTTAAAGGGTCAACCGGATTTTGATACTCTGCAACTCAATGATATATGAATGCATTTTGACCTAAAACCTCTGACTCTTTCTGAGGGAGGTTGAAAGATTCATATATATATATATATTTTTTTTATTTAAAATTTTTTTATTATGTTAATCACTGTACATTACATCATTAGTTTTTGATGTAGTGTTCCATGATTCATTGTTTGTGCATAACACCCTGTGCTCCTCGCAGAACATGCCCTCTTTAATACCCATCACCAGGATAACCTATCCCCCCACCCTCCTCCACTCTAAAACCCTCAGTTTGTTTTTCAGAATCTATCCTCTCTCATGGTTCGTCTCCCTCTCCGATTTCTCCCCCTTCATTCTTCCCCTTGTGCTATCTTGTTCTTCTTTTTTTTTCTTAACATATATTGCATTATTTGTTTCAGAGGTAAAGATCTGTGATTCAACAGTCTTGCACAATTCACAGCACTCACCATAGCACATACGCTCCCCAATGTCTATCACCCAGCCACCCCATCCCTCCCACCACACCCCCACTCCAACAACCCTTGGATTGTTTCCTGAGATTAAGAATTCCTCATATCAGTGAAGTCATATGATACATGTCTTTCTCTGATTGACTTATTTCGCTCAGCATAATACCCTCCAGTTCCATCCATGTCATTGCAAATGGCAAGATCTCATTCCTTTTGATGGCTGCATAATATTCCATTATATATATATATATATACATATATATATATATATATATATATATATACACACACACACACACCACTTCTTCTTTATCCATTCATCTGTCGATGGACATCTTGGCTCTTTCCACAGTTTGGCTATTGTGGACATTGCTGCTATAAACAATGAGGTGCGCATACCCCTTCGGATCCCTACAGTCGTATCGTTGGGGTAAATACCCAGTAGTACAATTGCTGGGTTGTATGGTAGCTCTATTTTCAACTTTTTGAGGAACCTCCATACTGTTTTCCAGAGTGGTTGCACCAGCTTGCATTCCCACCAAGAGTGTAGGAGGGTTCCCCTTTCTCCGCATCCCCGCCAACATCTGTCATTTCTTGACTTGTTAATTTTAGCATTCTGACTGGTGTGAGATGGTATCTCATTGAGCTTTTGATTTGGATTTCCTTTTGCTGAGCGATGTTGAGCACTTTTTCATGTGTCTGTTGGCCATTTGGATGTCTTCTTTGGAAAAATGTCTGTTCATGTTTTCTGCCCATTTCTTGATTGGATTATTTGTTCTTTGGGTGTTGTGTTGATAAGTTCTTTATAGATTTTGGATATTAGCCCTTTATCTGATATGTCATTTGCAAATATCTTCTCCCATTCTGTCGGTTCTCTTTTGGTTTTATAGACTGTTTCTTTTGCTGTGCAAAAGCTTTTTATCTTGATGAAATCCCAATAGTTCATTTTTGCCCTTGCTTCCCTTGCCTTTGCTGATGTTTCTAGGAAGAAGTTGCTGAGGCTGAGGTCTAAGAGGTTGCTGCCTGTGTTCTCCTTTAGGATGTTGATGGACTCCTGTCTCACATTTAGGTCTTTCAACCATTTGGAGTCTGTTTTTGTGTGTGGTGTAAGGAAATGGTTCAGTTTCATTCTTCTGCATGTGGCTGTCCAATTTTCCCAACACCATTTGTTGAAGAGACTGTCTTTTTTCCATTGGACATTCTTTCCTGCTTTGTCAAAGATGAGTTGACCGTAGAGTTGAGGGTCCATTTCTGGGCTCTCTATTCTGTTCCATTGATCTATGTGTCTGTTTTTGTGCCAGTACCATACTGTCCTGATGATGACAGCTTTGTAATAGAGCTGGAAGTCCGGAATTGTGATGCCGCCAGCTTTGCTTTTCTTTTTCCACATTCCTCTGGCTATTTGGGGTCTTTTCTGGTTCCATACAAATTTTAGGATTATTTGTTCCATTTCTTTGAAAAAAGAGGATGGTATTTTGATGGGGATTGCACTGAATGTGTAGATTGCTCTAGGTAGCATTGACATCATCACAATATTGGTTCTTCCAATCCATGAGCATGGAACGTTTTTCCATTTCGTTGTGTTTTCCTCAATTTCTTTCATGAGTATTTTATAGTTTTCTGAGTACAGATCCTTTGCCTCTTTGGTTAGATTTATTCCTTGGTATCATATGGTTTTGGGTACAATTGTAAATGGGACTGACTCCTTAATTTCTCTCTCTTTTGTCTTGTTGTTGGTGTATAGGAATGTCACTGATTTCTGTGCATTGATTTTATATCCTGCCACTTTACTGAATTCCTGTATGAGTTCTAGCAGTTTTGGGGTGGAGTCTCTTAGGTTTTCCACATGAAGTATCATATCATCTGCAAAGAGTAAGAGTTTGACTTCTTCTTTGCCGATTTGATGCCTTTTATTTCTTTTTGTTGTCTGATTTTTGTGGCTAGGACTTCTAATACTATGTTGAATAGCAGTGATGATAGTGGACATCCCTGCCGCTTTCCTGACCTTAAGGGGAAAGCTCTCAGTTTTTCCCCATTGAGAATGATAATTGCTGTAGGTTTTTCATAGATGGCTTTTATGATATTGAGGTATGTACCCTCTATCCCTATACTCTGGAGTTTTGATCAAGAAAGGGTGCTGTACTTTGTCAAATGCTTTTTCTGCATCTATTGAGAGGATCATATGATTCTTGTTCTTTCTTTTGTTAATGTATTGTATCACGTTGAATGATTTGCGGATGTTGAACCAACCTTGCAGCCCAGGGATAAATCCCACTTGGTCGTGGTGAATAATCCTTTTAATGTACTGTTGGATCCTATTGGCTAGTATTTTGGTGAGAATTTTGCATCCATGTTCATCAAGGATGTTGATCTCTAATTATCCTTTTTGATGAGGTCTTTGTCTGGTTTGGGGATCAAGGTAATGGTGGCCTCATAAAACGAGTTTGGAAGTTTTCCTTCCATTTCTATTTTTTGGAGCAGTTTCAGGAGAATAGGTATTAATTCTTCTTTAAATGTTTAGTAGAATTCCCCTGGGAAGCCATCTGGCCCTGGGCTTTTGTTTGTTGGGAGATTTTTGATGACTGCTTCAATTTCCTTAGTGGTTATAGGTCTGTTCAGGTTTTCTATTTCTTCCTGGTTCAATTTTGGTAGTTGATACATCTCTAGGAATGCACCCATTTCTTCCAGGTTCTCTAATTTGCTGGCATAGAGTTGCTCATAATATGTTCTTATAATTGTTTGTATTTCTTTGGTGTTGGTTGTGATCTCTCCTCTTTCATTCATGATTTTGTTGATTTGGGTCATTTCTCTTTTCTTTTTGATAAGTCTGGCCAGGGGTTTATCAATCTTGTTAATGCTTTCAAAGAACCAGCTCCTAGTTTCGTTGATCTGTTCTACTGTTCTTTTGGTTTCTAGTTCATTGATTTCTGCTCTGATCTTTATGATTTCTCTTCTCCTGCTGGGTTTAGGCTTTATTTGCTGTTCTTTCTCCAGCTCCTTTAGGTGTAGGGTTAGGTTGTGTATTTGAGACCTTTCTTGTTTCTTGAGAAAGGCTTGTATTGCTCTATACTTTCCTCTTAGGACTGCCTTTGCTGCATCCCAAAGATTTTGAACAGTTGTGTTTTCATTTTCATTGGTTTCCATGAATTTTTTAAATTCTTCTTTAATTTCCTGGTTGACCCATTCATTCTTTAGTAGGTTGCTCTTCAGCCTCCATGTATTTGAGTTCTTTCCAACTTTCCTCTTGTGATTGAGTTCTAGTTTCAAAGCATTGTGGTCTGAAAATATGCAGGGAATAATGCCAATCTTTTGGTACCAGTTGAGACCTGATTTGTGACCTAGGATGTGATCAATTCTGGAGAATGTTCCATGGGCACTAGAGAAGAATGTGTATTCCATTGCTTTGGGATGGAATGTTTTGAATATGTCTGTGAAGTCCATTTGGTCCAGTGTGTCATTTAAAGTCTTTATTTCCTTGTTGATCTTTTGCTTAGATGATCTGTCCATTTCAGTGATGGGGGTGTTAAAATCCCCCACTATTATTGTATTGTTGTCAGTGTGTTTCTTTGCTTTTGTTATTAATTGCCTTATAAAATTGGCTGCTCCCATGTTAGGGGCATAGATATTTACAATTGTTAGATCTTCTTGTTGGGTAGACCCTTTCGGTAGGATATAGTGTCCTTCTTCATCTCTTATTACAGTCTTTGTTTTAAAATCTAACTTGTCTGATATAAGGATTGCCCCCCCCCAGCTTTCTTTGGGTGTCCATTAGCATGGTAAATGCTTTTCCACCCCCTCACTTTCAATCTGGGGGTGTCTTTGGTTCTAAAATGAGTCTCTTGCAGACAGCATATTGATGGGTCCTGTTTTTTAATCCAATCTGATAACCTGTGTCTTTTGATTGGGGGATTTAGCCCATTTACCTTCAGGGTAACTATTGAAAGGTATGAATTTAGTGCCATTGTATTGCCTGTAAGGTGACTGCTACTGTATATTGTCTGTGTTTCTTTCTGGTCTTTGTTGCTTTTAGGCTCTCTCTTTGCTTAGAGGACCCTTTTCAATAATTCCTGTAGGGCTCATTCTGTGTATGCAAATTCCTTTAGTTTTTGTTTGTCCTGGAAGCTTTTAATCTCTCCTTCTATTTTCAATGACAGCTAGCTGGATATAGTATTCCTGGCTGCATATTTTTCTCGTTTAGTGCTCTGAGTATATCATGCCAGTCCTTTCTGGCCTGCCAGGTCTCTGTGGATAGGTCTGTTGCCAATCTAATGTTTCTACCATTATAGGTTACATATCTCTTCTCCCGAGCTGCTTTCAGAATTTTCTCTTTGTCTCTGAGACTCGTAAGTTTTACTATTGGCTGTTGGGGTGTTGACCTATTTTTATTGATTTTGAGAGGGCTTCTCTGTGCCTCCCGGATTTGATGCCTGTTTCCTTCCCCACATTAGGGAATTTCTCAGTTATCATTTGCTCCAATATACCTTCTGCCCCTCTCTCTCTTTCTTCTTCTGGGATCCCAATTATTCTAATGTTGTTTCGTCTTATGGTATCACTTATCTCTCGAATTCTGCCCTCATGATCCAGTAGTTGTTTATCTCTCTTTTTCTCAGCTTCTTTATTTTCCATCATTTGGTCTTCTACATCATTAATTCTCTCTTCTGCCTCATTTATCCTACCAGTTAGTGCCCCCAATTTTGATTGCACCTCATTAATAGCCTTTTTGATTTCGACTTAGTTAAATTTTAGTTCTTTTATTGTTCCAGAAAGTGTTTCTCTAATAACTTCCATGCTTTTTTCAAGCCCAGCTAGTATCTTTAAAATCATGATTCTGAACTCTAGGTCTGACATCGTACTAATGTCCGTATTGAGTAGGTCCCTGGCAGACGGTACTACCTGTTGTTCTTTTTGTTGAGGTGATTTTTTCCATCTTGTCATTTTGTCCGGAGGAGAATAGATGAATGAGAGAGCAAAATGCTAATAGGGTAACAATGTCCCCAGAAAATATACTCTAAACAAATCAGAAAAGACCTGAAACCAGGGGAAAAGAAAGGGAAATAAGAAAAAAGAAAGAGAAAAAAAGAAAAAGATAAAAACAAAAACAGAACAAAACATAAAAAACAATATGATCAGGCTGGTGTGGAGATCAGTGCCACACACTAGATCTTGGGTGTATTTTGGTCTGTTAGAAGAAAGTGCCTCCCAAAATTTTAAAGAAAGACTTATATATGTACAAAATAAGGGTTGATATGATAAAGGGATGGAATATGACTCTAAAGATGAAAATTATAAAAAATTTTATAAAAGGAATTGATAAGAAGTTGTTTGAAAAAAGAAAGAAGAGTATGAAAAAAAGAAAGAAAGAAAGAAGGAAAAGAAAAAAAGGGGGAGAGAATGTGATCAGGCAGGAGACTAGAACGAAGCCATACACTAGAGATTTAGGGTATATCTTCATCTGTTAGAAGAAACCGTATCTCAAAATTTTAAAGAGAGAACAACTTATATATATATGCCAAAAATAAGGGTAATGACTATGAAGGGATAGAATATGACTCTAAAAATGAAAAATAAAAATGTTTTTTTAAAAAAGGGATTGGTAAGATGTTGGTTGAAAAAGGGAAAAAGAAAAATTCAAAAAAAAAAAAGACAGCTAAAAAAAATTAACTTTGAAAGACTAAAGAATCATTGTAAAAAAAGCCATGAATTCTATGTGCAGAATTCCCCTAGCGCTGGAGTTCTGCATTTCTCATTGATCGGTAAACTTGGGCTTCGCTGGCTGTTCTTGCTGATCTTCTGGGAGAGGAGCCTGTTGCCCTGGTTCCCAAATGTCTTTGCCAGAGTTGGAATTGCCCTGCCGTTTTCAGTCAGGACTAAGTAATCTGTTCGGGTTTGCGCTCGGGAGCTTTTGTTCCCTGCAAGCTTTCGGTACAGCTTTGGGGGATGAGAGTGAAAATGGCAGCCTCCCAGTCTCCGCCCAGGAGGAGCCGAGAACTCAGGGCCCCACTCCTCAGTGCGCCCCCAGAGAAAAGCAGTCAATCACTCCCGTCTCCCCGGTCTCTGGCTGCACTCCGTGCTCACCCGGCCTGTGACTGAGCGTTTCTATCTCTGGCACCCGACCCGGTGTGGAGTCTCCAAACCCAGCAGATCCCTGCGGTGCGCTCTGGCGCCACTCCTCCTGGGGGAGGAAGGGGAGTCTCCCTGGATCTGCTGCTTGTTGGGTCCCTGCTGGAGGAGCAGTGGCCTGAATGTGTCACCGATCACAGTTTATAGCAACCCCGAGCTGAGAGCCCACGCCTCGGCTTCGTCTCTGCAGCCGGCTTCCCCACTCTGATACCTGGGAGCTCTGCTGCACTTAGGTACCCCCGGTCTTTCTGTGACCCCGAGGGTCCTGAGACCATACTGTCACGTGAGGGTTTCACCCCTCGCTTAGCCACTGGAACGATGTCCCTCAGAGGAGCCGACTTCTAAAAGTTCTGATTTTGTGCTCCGCGGCTCTATCACTTGTCAGAAGCGGCCGATGGAGGCCCCCTCCCCAGCCGTCTATCCTCCTGAATATCGCCTCAGATTCACTTCTCCGCACATCCTACCTTCCAGAAAGTGGTCGCTTTTCCGTTCAGAGAGTTGTTGCTATTCTTTTCTTTGATCTCCTGTTGAATTCGTAGGTGTTCAGAATGATTTGATCCCCATCCAGCTGAATTCCTGAGACCAGACGAAATCCAGGTCTCCTACTCCTCCGCCATCTTGCTCTGCCCTGAAAGATTCATATATTTATACAGAATTAAACAATCACAAAAAATAGGATAATTTTTCTTTCTGTCTTTGAGACAGACACTGAGTTATTCTTTATGGAAATTGTGAGCATTGTGAGGTAATTATTTGCATGCTGGAAAAATGAGGGAAAAGATTTTTTTTCTTGTTTTTTTTCTTCCTTCCTTCCTTCCTTCCTTCCTTCCTTCCATTTCTTGTTCTCCTTCTCTTCCTCTTCTTTTTAATACATAGGTGCTAAGAAAGATGGGAAACAGGAAAATTGAGACGGCAGATTATTCCTTGGCACCTCTTGCTTTCCAAATAATAGGTTGATTTGAGGCATTGTGTAAGGAGTGGTTATGTGCACAGATGAAAAGAAATTTTCATGAGTAACCTGGTGACACTTGGCGTCAAAACTAACTCTTATAGGCCCATGTAAGAAAAAGCAACAGCCCAGATTGGGTTAGTGAGCCATTCTGCCCTTGGCCCTGCTTACTCATAGAGCAAAGGGAAGTTTGAGAGCCTGCAGTCCTGTAGTAGCTAGACTAGCAGAGATTTGCTATGTCCAGTAGAGCAACAAGAAAGGTTGGGTGTTTTTATGAGGTATATGGGATAGGAGAGATGTCCCCGCTAAGTAGCTGATGGACATCAGACTTCTAATGAGGAGGCAAGATGGAAGAGCATGAATGCATTGTGCCTATAGTCATGTGATATATATTTTGGAGATTCTAATATAACTGAGGGAGTCTGTAGAAATCATGATGTGTTAGAATCATATAGATGGGGTTAAGAGCAATTAGGATTTGTGTACTAAAGCTAATGAAACTATTTGTGCCATTAGGTTGGTGACACTTGGAACATTCAAATTACATGTCTCTATGTAAGGAAAAGAAACCTGATATATTCTCTAGCCTCTTGAGATTTATCTAATCTGCCTACTGCTCTGTGCAGCATTTTCTTCATTTTTCTTTTTTCTTCCGCGGCACTGCTACCTTTCTGCCAGAGAGGCAGCATTGTGTAGTTGATAAGGGTTTGGGCTGTAGGTAGGCTAACCATATAATTTGTCACCCCAAATGGGATACTTTAAGAATTAAATGACATGCCATTAATAATTACATTGGGACAACAGGAAAAACTGCGAGTCCTCTGGGTAATGAGGGATGTGTTGTCAGCTGAGCCATGGAGCCAGATTGTGTGGGTTTGAGTTCTGCATCTGCCATTTGTGAGAGCCTGTGCATCTTCAAACTCCCTTTGCTCTGATTTTCTGATGTGCCAAGGAAGATAATAAAGATACCTACCTCATCAGGTTGTTGTGTAGATTAAACTACTTAATATACAGAAAGCACTTTGAGTACAACCTGGCATTTACATAAGTGCCTAAGTGCTTTACAGATATTAACCATTGTTACCATACAATTACCATTTGGTGGGAATGTCTTAACCAAGTCTACTACAAATTGTTCAACAGGTATCAAAAGTGACAGTGTTTTAAAAGCCTGACACATTATTAAATGGCACATTTTTAAGAAAGCAGTATTCAGAGGTATGGTCTGATTCAAAGAGAAACAAATGTCACTATCTTTGCATGCAAAGTAATTAGAATATATTTTCCAATTTTCCAAAATGACAAACGGCCACCAAATACTAGTAGAAAGCTAACTACAAATTTGCATAATACTTTATGTTATAAATAGCATCAAATTTCTCTTATTTTTACTGGATTGGGGAAGGTGATTTCTACCTTGCAAAAGAACAGCAATGACTGGTGAATGGTCTCTTGCACTGTTTGACAAGAAATAACAAATAGGGATCTAATATCATCTCTCTGCTATCTTCTCTAGATCAAACGATGAGATCTATTATCTATTATTTACTGTATGGTTGATGTGTCCTGGACAAGGAAGCTTAATTGAGGTATTCTCGGTTTTCTTTCCCAATTTTTCCCTAAATGTAAGAATTCTCCAAGACTGTTTCTTTAATTACTTCCTACACTTTTCCCCAGTGCTTTCCTTAGGTGACCTCATTACCTTTCTCAAGTTTCACTGTCATTTCTATGTTTAAGACTTCCACACGCCCCCTCCCCTTCTCTTCCTCCCTCCCTTCCTCTTTCTCTCTGGTCTGACTTCTTGGCTGAGCTCTCTTCTCACATTTCCAGTATTCTATGGATCATTTCCATTTCCATATCCACTAGGACCTAAAATCTATTGTGATTCTTTCCACTTGTTTCACACCATCCAATCACTTGTGTTTTCTTGATTCTTTTTTCATGGTATCTCTGACTTTCTTTCCTTCCTTTCTATTTTCTTGGTTGCTCCCTTATATCTGACCTATATAACTTATGAATATGCTCCTGAGACAGTACCCTAAATATTCTTTTATTTAAAAAAAAAGACATAAAAATTTATTGCCACCTTTCTGGAAAGCTTGAGTTATAACCAGATTATACCAGAGTTACAGAGACTTAACTCAAAGGAATAAACATAGTAGTGACATTTGAGACAAGTGATGGTGAGTAGAAGAACTCTAGCCTGGTCTCCCTCATCTACCCAGTTAGTACTAGGTTAGGAGGGATCAAATTTTATTAAGGTAAATTATCACTTTTAGGCTTGTTAGTCATTTCCTCCCTACAACCTCCATGGTAGGAATATACTTACCTACACTCTTGATATTGGATTTGGCCATGTGACTAGCTTTAGCCTCATGGTGGGGGGAATGTGCTTTATTACCCTTTGGCTTTGGGTTCATCCATGTGACTTGCTTTAGCCAACTGGATATTAGTAAATGTGACACCAGCACACTTGACATATATTTGGATGGTTAGTTGTCTTGTGCCTATGTCATAGCTATGAGAATGCTATGCCCCAACTAGCCCTCTGGTCCAAGGATGATGAGACATGAAACAGATTGAAAACCAACCTTCAGCTTATAGCTGCCTAGTTGACCCTGGCTTAGTTTAGGAGACTCCCAGCTGATTCACCTGGGCCAACTGAACGTCTATCATTTCCACTTATAAAGATGAGAGGTAAATAAAAGCTTATCATTTTATGTCCCTCATATCCTATGCTATTTGTTTCATAGCAATAGTTCCTTAATACAAGTTTCCAGATTTTTTTTAACTTCAAATAAGTAAAGTATTTCAGTATGTGATATTTATTAAGAGTGGTAAAATTCATATAATTTATAAAGATTGTCAGGATAATATTAGAGGAAAAGGGGGAAATCAAAATAGACATTTAACTTGTCTTTTCACTCAACAATCTAATTCAGCAGATCTTAAACCTTAAAGTGATTAAGAATCACCTTGCATAGATCATTTAAAGAACAAATCCCTGTCTTTAGCCCTAACAATCAATTCATTAGATTTGGGTGACTTCCAGGAATTTGTATTTTTAACTATCACTCCCAGGTAGTTGTGATGCAAGCAGTCCAATAAACATTGGTTTCATTTTTTTTCCCTCTTATTCTTTTCTCTTTTTCTTTTTTAAGATGCCATACAGAGATAAGTATAAGATGTATTTGGGTGACACGTAAGACAAATATGATGTAGAAAATGAAATGATAAGGATTCTGTTCTACTCTTTTCTATCCTACTGAATCTTTTTATCCATTATGAGTTGAAGATTGAAGAGCAACATTATCTTCTTATTTTTGGTTTCCTGTAGTTTACATTATAAACTCAGAAAGCTTTAATTTTTATTTTAGTATTATTTCTATTTAATACCAAACAGTTCTCCAGAGGGCTCTTTTCAACCAATGTTCCCTTTGGCAGTGAAATCCACTTACCTTAACTGACTGTGATTATACTTCAACCTAGTTCTCAGAGTCATGATGGTAATATTCATTTTACTATCCCAAAAGACTCTTAGTATTCATCAAATATTTGATTAACATTGTCTAATAAAGCTTATAGAATGCAGAAACATGAAACCTAACTCCGCCATGATTTTTACTACTGTCTTGTTCATTAACACTGCAAGTTGCTTCTCTAAAATAATTAAAATCCATAATTGAATACACTAGAATAATTTTGGAAAATTAGTTTAATTATTCCAGTACTTCCATTTGGAAAGCTTGCATTATTTATTACAACTAAATGGATAAATGTGACCCCTCTTTTCTTTCTTTTCATTTCACACTTATTCTTTAGGAGGGAGTATTTGTTTTGCATATTTGTGTTTTTTAAGGGAGTGAATAATAGTTCTTAAGGCTATGTTGACAAAAACATAAGGATAACTTGGACATTATAAGTAAGATGAGTGCACTAACTGCAGAACTCCCATTCACCTTCAGGAATTGGCTCATTATACTAAGAAATATTCAACTCCCTCTCCTCACTTAGTATGTTGTCCAAGTTTTAAGTTATTCCATACCTTTAGAAGCAATATGTAATATGGGAAATTGTAAATCTTTCAAAGGGACCAGATTTACCTTTTCTACAACTTTAGACTTATGGTCCACTGGTTAGCTAGAGTGGGTTTGGGATACATGTAGTTCATTACTCTACATTAGCTCTATACTTGAGAATGGCACCTAAGACATGGCTGCATTATTTATATAACAGAAGAACTGGAGGTATTTTATAGGCTAGGAAATAAAAACCTAAACAAGGTATTTTAAACTTAGATTAAATCTCTCTTGTGGCTATATTCACATAGCAATCCCAGCAATCATACTGTAGGAAGCTAAGGGTATCTTTATTAAAAGCACTTCAGTTCAGCTTTATGAGATAAAAGTTATTCAGAACACTGGATGACTGTAGTGACTTCATTTTTTTTGAAACACATATTTATGAGAAATAGCAAAGGCCTCAGCGGAAATTACACAATTAATATTTTAGGAGGTCTGGGGTTCACCCAGTCAGCAGTAATATGAGGTGGTTGGGTCATAAGTCACAAGTATGCTTGGATTTCATAATTGTAAGCTTTACCTCTGACTTCATAGAATAATTCAACTGACAACACAGAATCAAATGAAAATACTCAAACAAGTTAAAAGAGAAAGAAATTAAACCTAATTTAAAAGGTCAAAAGCTCTCCATTAAAATTTATATTTGTGAATTCTCTCAAGTTAAGCCAAATAAATACCTATAATAAAAGGTTTAAAAAAGCCACTGCCATTTCTATTACCAAATTTCTTAGCTTGAAATAAAACTTGCAGATCAGGGTTTTGCATGATATTGCTGCAAAAATGCTGCAGAAATCTCCCAATTTCTAAACCATTTCCCCTCCTCCTTCCACATTTTTACTCCCCAGTCCAATCCCACTCTTCAGCCCTCATAAACTACTTACATGTTCTTTCTAGGGAGAGTTGATCAACTGAAATAAGATGATGTAATTTATGTTTTCTGTTGAGTAGAGCTCATGTTCCCCCAGAAACTAAAGAGTCAGTGTTGACAATCATAATGTGTAGCCCATGACTGATTTTTGGAAATGGCCTTAGTTTTTTAAAAAAGTTTTATGATTTCATGCCGTACATGTTTATAATGTCATAAGAGTGGAGATCATAGTCTCTTACTCTCTGGCACTTAGCATGTATCTGACACAAAGAAGGTGTGTAATAAATATTGGCTAAATGAGTGAATGAAAATTAAGAGCAATAAACAAATACTTTTGAGGGCTACTATAGTCAAGACCGTGGTATTCTGAAACCGAACTTATTTATTCATCAAACATTTATTGAGTACACTATTCTTGACCCTGGACACATAAAGGAAAGAGAAAAGACACTCTCACCGCCCTATTGTAATATATAATCTGATGCAGGATGTAGATTATAGCACACAACAATAAACTCTGTTACGGGGAGGACAGTGTGCCATGGGAGCACAGAAATGCATCACCAGACTCAAACTGGAGATCTCATGAAATAACATTGTGAAAAAAGTGATATGTAAATTGATATCTGATGAAAGAATGGGATTTAACTCAGTGAAACCAGAGGTGAGGGAGATTAAAAAAGAATGGAATAAGCATGTGAATGAGGCTGAGGCAGACAGCAAGGTCACATCCATCACGGACTTGTGGCTCATGTTGTGGAGGCTGGGCTTTATTCATATATAATGAAATCGGTATCCAAAAGACATGTTTGTGTTTCTAAAAAGATAGCAGAGAAATCTGAATAAAAATAAAAATTAAAAATTAAATTAAAAATAACTTTTCTGATCTACAGAAATGCTTGAATCTGCATATTTAAAGGGATTACTAAAAACCAAGAAAATAAATGCAGAAAAAAAAATACGTGGCTATATGGCAATGGAATTTTAAATTTCAGAGACAAAGACTCCCTATCCACTCAGGTTGATGTAGTTCATAGTGGAGAAATCTGGCAAACACTGTGGTACCCAAGTGATGGGGTTACTGTCACCAGCGATGTCACATGGTACCAGGTGCTGCATGATACTGTGTGAGGAGAACAGCAGCTCCGTGGTACTGTTTCCAGAATTCCATTACCTCAGTTTAATCATGAGAAAGATGTCAGATCCAAATTGAGACTTATTCTATAAAATGTTTGACCAATACTCCTTAAAACTCTCAAGGTCATGAAAAATAAGAAAAAGACTGAGAAACTATTACAAACCAGGAGATAAAAAAGCAAATGCTTTTTTTAACTTTTAACAACTCCCCACTTCCCACTCCTGCACTTGGCTTGGTAAGTGGGAAGATAGCATCCCCTCCCCTATCAGGAAGAGGAAATGCAGGCTCACTCTCTGTTAAACCAGGGCCTCTTTATATAAATAAATATTCATATGTAGGCTCTGTTTATTTTGTTTAGTTAGCCACTGTATAGTACATCCTTAGTTTTTGAGGTAGTGTTCAATGATTCATTAGTTGCATATAACACCCAGTGCTCATCACAACCATGCCCTCCTCAATACCCATCACCTGAATACCCCATCCCCCTACCCCCCTTCCCTCTGAAACCCTCAGTTTATTTCCCAGAGTCCATAGTCTCGCATGGTTTGTCTCCCTCTCTGATTTCTCCTCCTTCAGTTTTCCCTCCCTTCCCCTGTGGTCCTCCACGCTATTCCTTATGTTCCAAATATGAGTGAAACCATTTGATAATTGACTTTCTCTGCTTGACTTATTTCACTTAGCATAATTCCCTCCAGTTCCATCCTTGTCGATGCAAATAGTGGGTATTCAACCTTTCTGATGACTGAATAATATTCCATTGTATATATGGACCACATCTTCTTTATCCATTCATCTGTTGAAGGGCATCTCGGCTCCTTCCACAGTTTGGCTATTGTGGATATTGCTGCTATGAACATAAATAAATGGTTTGATGGATTCTTGTTGTCTAAACTGAGCTGTAAAAATCCTTTATCATATCTTGAGATTTTATTTTATTTTTTATTTTTTTTTAAAGATTTTATTTATTTATTTGAGAGAGAGAGAGAATGAGAGATAGAGAGCACGAGAGGGAAGAGGGTCAGAGGGAGAAGCAGACTCCCCGCCGAGCAGGGAGCCCGATGCGGGACTCGATCCCGGGACTCCAGGATCATGACCTGAGCCGAAGGCAGTCGCTTAACCAACTGAGCCACCCAGGCGCCCTATATCTTGAGATTTTAGACTGTTGGACTAAGTTTCGGTAACCAGTGATCTGGCAGCCCAAGGTGAACAAAAGTTATAGGAAGTTCTGTAACTTTATTATAAGGATTTACCCCTATAACTAACCAGGGAAGTTCCTTATAGAGGAATCTCTTCTTTATTAATGAAACTGCTATGTTGGGAACTGGCTTCTGGATGTTGTGTCTTCTTTGGCTCTTAACCTCACACACTCTTTCCTATGCTGCAGGGGGAGAAGCAGACTCCCTGCTGAGCAGAAAGCCCAATGCGGGGCTCGATCTCAGGACTCCAGGATCAAGACCTGAGCCAAAGGCAGTTGCCTAACCAACTGAGCCACCCAGGCACTCCTGGAAATCATTTCTTATTTCCTATCTTCAATATGATCCCATCTGTATTATTTTTTGTATAATTTACTAAAAATGTCATGTTGGTGTTCCCCTTCCATTGTTGATCAGATTGCCTTCTATTTTAATTTAATTAATTGATTAATTAATTTAATTTTTTTTTTTTTACAATCTCTGTGTCATCTCAGTAGGAATCTGAAGCAACGAACAGGTAAATGCCTTTTGTGTTACCAGGAATTTTCTTTACTAACAATTTCTGATAGAAGCTTCTCACCCTCTTCATTAACTTTTTCTGGAATCATGCAAGTTGGTTTTATTCATCAAATATTGAATATCTGTTATGTTTCAGACACTGAGGATACCAGGATGAATAATGTCCTTTCTGCAGGACAGTCACAATCTAGATGGCTGAACATCAAGTAAACAACTAGTTTACCATGCAATGTGATGAGTTCAATCACTCAGGCATGGGAAAATATTACAGCAGCTCTTTGGGGAAGGCATCCTAGAGGATATAATTTGAAGTCAAACAGATTTGATGAAAACATAGTAGCTCTTCTGTTGAACAAACCAGGGAGGGCAGGGGAAAGTCATTGCAGACAAAAGTAACAGCTTGTGCAGAAGTCCAAAGGATGCAAGTGAAAGAACTTGAAGTGTTTCATGTTAATAAATCTAAATAGATTTTTGTCCTTTAAAAGTCTTTTAATCATTACTTCCATGTCTTCTTTGAAGTCACTGAGAAACAACATTGCCAAAGGAAAGAACCCAGTGGCATAGAATGGCATGGCATTCCAAGTTGATATCATTTCATTGTTTTGTATATTTCTTCATTATATTCCATGATACCGTGTGATTTTTGTTGAATATTTTAATGAAATCAGGGTCTTGTATATCTGGAGTATTCTTCTACTCTTTTAATAGGGAAATGGTATCAAAAAAGGAACGAATGATGACTTGATTTGAATTTTCTTACTGACCCTACTTGGACTCCTTTGATTTCAGCTGCTTTTTCCTAAATATATACAAGCCATCTGTCTAAAAACCTGTCCTCAAATTTTCTCTTGAGATTGATGTCAACATTTCTGTTTCTTGGGACCCATCCTTAAAACAAAAAGGACAAGACACCTTTTGCCTTAGTCTTTTGGTACCTTTTCAAGTTTGTATGGTTTCTAAAATTTCATTTAAGGTAGTATGTGTTCATATCTATAGATGCTTTCAGCCGTCTCTGATTCAGTCATCTACCACACTTAAATGTTCTTTTAACTTTTTCTCAGTTATCTTAAGTTCAATTTACTACATCTAACGGAAGTTCATTTTCTTTTCCTTCTTAGATGAATATAGAGAGAGGATGTATACTACCTAAAAGATACCAACTTAAGCCTGCAAGTCATTTGGCACTTTGCTGGCTTAAGTCATACATAATCATGCAGACTTCTACAAGGACCAAATGTAAAGTATTCACTCTGCAGGGATATCTCCCTTTATTGATAGTTGAGACCTTTCTCATTTAATCATTCTTTACTGTTATCTTGGATTCTTCACCTTTGAAATCCTGAAATGTCATTGAAACAGAATTTCTTAACCAATTTGGATTTGGACAAATCGGGAACTTATTAATTGGCTGTTCGTTTAAACTACTTTTCCCCAGACAGGCTTTGCAAGGTCTGCTAAGCTTAGGCTCTTGCCTTTGGTCAGCTGGGAAAGAGCAGTTTGTTCTCAGGATGGACTGAGTTACAGGAAGTTGTTGAGCAAGGAAGGGTCAGACAGAAGAACTTTCGTAGTCTTCAGGCAATTTCTGAGGCAATGTTTTTTATTCCCTTGGCTAGAATATTCAAATAAAGATCACATCCCAAAGTAAATACAACTGACTCTCTGTCCACTGTTTTGGCCAATCTACATTTCCTTTCTTCATTACTGTGGATTATGGAGCAGACATCTTGAGTTTATTTCCAAGACACCACTTTAACTAGCATCATATTACTGTAACATAAAGTTTGGATTTTTAAAAAATCATGCCTTTAAGAGCTTTCATTTCTTGCCTATGGGGTATACAGCTGTTACTTAGATAATAAATAAGGACCATTTCTATAAAAAAAAAATCTCTGGTAGCAATTTTTGCTTTGCTGAGGTAAGCTGTTAGTCATCTGCCTCCAAAGAGTAATCAGCTAGATTTTAAATATTGCTGTGTCTTTCTGGTTTTACAATATATTTGATTAGCCAATAAATATAGGTTCAGTGTCTTTCCAAATTAGAGTTACTATGTTTGCATTCTCCTTTACTAAGGCAAATTATTTCTTTCCTAATATTTTGATGAAAAAATATTGTTTCTTTGAGAAAATTAAAGGAGCTAAATAAAACTGGTGATTGTACTATTTTGTTTCTAGAAAAAGTAACAGGTACATATTTACATGTGTGCATATTTAACTGACAGATATGATAGATGAACATTTGCATCTAACATTTTCCATTCTCTGTATAACATTCTTCACTTGCCCTACTCTGCTTCCCAGGAGCCAGAAATTGTGTTTGTGTTTTAGGGACTTCGGGAGAATTGAATGTGTGTTTTTCTCTGCTCATTTGAAGGGGATAAATCATGTCTCCAACTTTATTTCTAGCCAGATACCACTTGTAAAAGTTGCTCTCTAAATACCCAACTATGCCGATAAATACCAGTTATTGAACAGTTTGCGGGGAAACATCTATTTTTATTTCTTCCTTTACCACCTTCAAGTGTGCCTTCTTTCTGTTTCTTAACAATTTCTCAAGCAGTTCCATAGTTTTCTTGTCCTCTCACATATTAAAAAAATAATCCATTACCATTTATTCCAGTGCGAAATTTTAGTTTAGTTTTTTTTTTTTTGAGAGAGAGAGAGAGAGAGAGAGAGTACATGTGTGTGCGCACGTGTACATGCTTGGGGTGGGGGAGGGGCAGAGGGAGAGAGAGAATCTTAAGCAGGCTCCACATCCGGGGCGGAGCCAAGGTGGGGCTTGATCTCACAACCCTGAGGTCATGACCTGAGCCAAAATCAAGAGTCCCGTGCTTACCTGACTGAGCCACCCAGGCGCCCCTAGTCTTGTTTCTTCCCCATATCCCATCTCTTTCCAACCTGGCCAGAAACATGGGTGAGCAGGAGCATGGCCTGGGCATTCCTTCATCCTCCTGGCTGTGACCCCTTCTCGTTCTCTTCTAGCTCTACCAGGGTTGGAGCACACAGTGGGGGGGGTGGGGAGAACTGGTGGGAGGACTAAATAAACGGCGCGAAGATGTTTTTTTACTTGTCTTCTAATCACTGATTCTCTCATGAGGTGTGTGGCCTTCACAGCACCCTGTGAGGTCAATGATGATGGGACATTGATTCCAGCCTGGCCTCCTCTTCGTTTCTGCCCTGCCCTGTGGTACAGCTCAGAACCTCTGGCTGCTAAGATCCTCGTGCCCACAATGTAGGCTTCCAAGTTGAAATACTTGCAAAGCCGCCCAAATCTGGCTACTTTCTGTGGTAAATGTGATCTTCCAGAAATGTGAAATCCTTGCCACACCAAATATGTGGAAATGGTGGCAGCTCCCACCATTGACCCTTGCCTCTTCTCTCACTACTTACCCAATTCCTTTTTCTTCGATCTAATAGTCACAGAGCAATTTTGCTACATAAGCAGAGATAGGATGTTGGTTTCTCTTTCTTGCAACTTCACCCAATTCTTATGGTTCATCACTTGGCTTTGGGTGGAAGGAGCATATGCCTTGTGGAGAGCGGAGAGGAAAAACAAATTACCCTAGACTAGTGACTCACTACGACAGATATTCTACTTTTTATCCTAGTATTCTATTTAAACAATGTTCTGTTTAAACATGGTAGATATGGAGCAGGGATGGGATAATGGGCTAGTTCTAACTTCTTTTGGGAAGTTTCCCAAGGATATGCCTGGAATTGTCTTTAGAATGTGCTGTGTTATTGCACCTATGATATTAAGCTTTGGGTAATTGGCCTCCATTTGATGACAGTAGAACAAAAGCCATCCAGTATTATGTGGAAATAACAAGACAACCTGTGAACCAAAAAGAAAAAAATTAAAAGTTACAAATCAGAATACGCAAACAAATTTGCAAATTATAGTAATATAGAGATTTTTGGTGGGGGTAGTTTTCTTTTTAAAAGTGAAATAAAATTTTAACATTATTTTTTACCTTGATAAACATTCAGGGTAATGTGACATTTTTGCCCTAATATCTGGCCTTCTAGGGAGGAAATGAAGGATTAATTTTGCTGAGTATCCCTGGGCCTAAAAGTCCTGTAGCTTCTCTGTTGTTCATCCATCTCAGGCATAGGCCCTCTCTGAGGTTCCTCCACCTCCTTCCAGGAAGCTCAGGACACAGCCAAGGAGGTAGTAGCCACCATCACTCATTTTCTCCCTTGGCATTCCATTCTCTGAAAGACTCACTGGAGAATGGGATATACTTTTTTGTCCCCCTATTACTGTAACTCCCTAGGACAAATTCATAGTTGTTTTTTTTTTTTTAACTCAGAATGTTTAGTTATTCTCACAAAAAAGACAACAGGAGAGACAGAGGAGAAAGATTCTCTGAAGCCTCCCTACCACCTCCCTGCCCCTCATAGCTAGCAGAACTTCTTTCCTTTCTTTCTCTCCCCACTGTTGCCCCACTCCATCACTTAAAAGATGTTATTTTTTTTAAGATTTTATTTATTTATTTGACAGAGAGAGACATATCAAGAGAGGGAACACAAGCAGGGGGAGTGGGAGAGGGAGAAGCAGACTTTCCGCAGAGCAGGGAGCCTGATGCAGGGCTCGGCACCCCAAAAGATGTTATTGCATTTATTGTTTCTGTCCCTTCCACTAGACAGTAAGCATTTGGGGGAACAAATACCTTGTCTTGTTTGCCATTATATTTTAGGCCCAAAAGAGGCCTTGGTAGACCTTGAGTTTTGATAAATATTTAATGAATAAGAGAATGAATGTCATCAGGGATATTGACTTATAATTTTCTTTTCTTGTAGTGTTTTTGTCTGGCTTTGGTATCAGATGCTGGCCTTGTAAATGAATTTGGACGTGTTCCTTTGTCTTAAATTTTTTGGAAGAGTTTGAGAATGATTGGTATTAATTTTTTAAATATTTGGTGGAATTCACCCATGAAGCTATTTGGTCCTGGGCTTTTATTTGTTGGAATATCTTTGATTACTGATTCGATGTCCTTGCTTGTTATTTTTCTGTTCACGTATTCTATTACTTGATGATTCAGTCTTGGTAAGTTTTATATTTCTAGGGATATATCCATTTCTTCTAAACATAGATGTAAAAATCCTCAACAAAATACTAGCAAACCAAATTCGAGAGTACATTAAAAGGATCATACACCCTGCAAGGATGGTTCAGCATATGCAAATCAATAAATGTGATACACTACATTAACAGAATGAAGGTTAAAATTATATGATCATTCCATTATATGCAGAAAAAGCATTTGACAAGTTCAACATCTTTTCATGACAAAAACTCTCAACAAATTAAGCATAGAAGGAATATACCTTTATGACAAACCCCAACATCACACTCAATTGTGAAAAGTTAAAAGCCTTTCCTCTGGGATCAGGAACAAGACAAGGATGCTGATCTCACCACTTCTATCCAACATAGTACTGGAAGTCCTAGTCATAGCAACTAGGCAAGATAAAGAAATAAAACACATTCAAATCAGAAAGGAAGAAATAAAATTACCTGTTTACAGATGGCATGGTCTTATATATGGAAAACTCTATAATGACTCCACCAAAAAACTATTAGAACTAATGAATGAACTCAGTAAAGTTGCAGGATACAAAATCTATATACAAAAATCAGTTGCATTTCTATATACTAACAATAAGCTATCCAAAAACATTAAGAAAACAATCCCAATTATAATAGCATCAAAATAAAATACTTAGGAATAAATTTATCCAAGGAAGTGAAAGATCATACATTGAAAACTGTAAGACATTGATAAAAGAAATTTAAAAAGATAAAAATAAATGGAGAGTCTATGCTCATGGATTAAAAGAATATTGTTAAAACGTCCATATTACCCAAAGAGATCTACAGATTTAAGGCGATCCCTATCAAAATTACAAGCCATTTTTCACAGAAATACCAAAAAACCACCACAAAACATTCCTAAGATTCATATGGGACCACAACAGACCCCAAATAGCAAAAGCAATCTTGAAAAATAAGAACAAAGTTAAAGGCATCAGATATCCTGATTTCAAATTATATTACATAGCTTTATTGACCAAAACGTATGGTACTGGCATAAAAACGGATGTATAGATCAACAGAAGAGAGAGCCCAGAAAGAAATCCACACATTAATAGTCACTTGATCTTCAACAAAGGTGCCAAGAGCACACAATGGGGAAAAGATAGTCTCTTCAATAAATGCTGTTGGGAAAACTGGATATCCACACGCAGAAGGATGAAACTGAACTCATCTCACACCATATATAAAAATCAACTCAAAATGGATTAAAAACTTAAATATAAGACTTAAAGCTATAAAACTACTAGAAGATAACACAGGGAAATAATTTCTTGACATCAGTCTGGGAAATGATTTTTTGGATATGACCTCAAAAGCACAGGCAACAAAAGCAAAATTGGACAAAGGGATTGTATCAAAAAAACTTTTGCACAGCGAAGGAAACAGTCAACAAAATGAAGAGACAATCTATGGAGTGGCAAAAAGTATTTGCCGACTATACATCTAAGAAAGGGTTAATGTCCAAAACATACAAGGAACTCAAACAACTCAATAGCAAGAAAACAAATGATTGAATGGGCCTGAATAGACGTTTTTTTAAAGAGACATACAAATGGCCAATAGGCACATGAAAAGGTGTTCAACATCACTAATCATCAGGGAACTATAAATTAAAACCACAAGGAGATATCACCTCATACCTGTTAGGATGGCTATTATCAAAAAATCAAGGGATAGCAAATGTTGGTGAGGATGTGGAGAAAAAAACCCTTATACACTGTTGATGGGAATGTAAATTGGTATAGCTATATGGAAGACAGTATGGAGCTTCCCCAAAATATTAAAAATAGAACTATCATATTATCCAGCAATCCTACTCCTTCCATATCTGAAGGAAATGAAATTAGTATCTCAAAGAGGTATCTGCACCCCCATGCTAATTGTAGCATTACTCACAATTGCCAAGGGATTGAAACACTGAATAACCTTTGATAAAATAGATGTGATCAACTCTCCCACAAGCCCTCTGCCCTCCCCATGTGACTGTCCCTTTAGAAAAGCTCTTGCTGGCCCTTCCTTAAAGATGTTTCCACTTCCCTGTGCAAAGGCCTGTAGGGGGAAACTGCACATCTGTTCTATTTGCTTAATCTCATGCAGCTAAGTATCTCCTCCTCCTCTGAGATGGTAGAACAGTCAGTACTCAGGGATCATCTAAGTAATGAGCTATCAAATTCTCACCCCTATTGGAAAAACCACTCTACCAACTTAGAATAGACATTCACTTTCAGTGTCAATTGTTTTTAGGCAAATCGTGACTTAGGTAAAATTATATCCAAAGGAAAGTAATTTCTCAAGCTTTCTTGGATCCTCTAGCTAAGGTGCCTTTATCTTAGCCATTTTACCTGCTAACAAACACACTTCCTTCTGTAAAAATTTAGCTAGCCATCAGGGCTTGTCCCGCACTGCCCTCCTCAGAGCTTTTCTGCAATCCCAGATGCTTAGAGTTAACCTCAATCTTTATTCTATTATACCTTTACCATAGAACTTTCGGGGTGTGTGTGTGCACATACATGTATGTTCATATGTTTTGAAAGCTGTGTGGATTAAAAGGTTAAGGGCATAAACTTTGGAAGCAAACTGCCTCAGTTTGAATCCTGACTCTAACATTTATCAGCTGGGTGACTGTGGGCTTGTACTTTACTTCTCTGGACCCCAGTGTACTCACCTGTAAAATGAATTTGTGTGAAATTTAAATGAATAAAGCACTTACATTAGTGCTTAGTGCACACGTTTAGTGCACATGTAATACATTTTATGTGTTAGCTATTCTTTTCCAATGATTACATATATATTTGTCTCTCTGTGTCATAGCAGATTATAAGCTGTTAATTAAAGGCAATGGTGATAACTATGGTATATAGTAGACACTGCTTGGTATAGCTCAGAAACCTGAAAATTGTTGACTTCAGTTCTGTATGAACTTTTATTCTTTCCCTAGTCCCTGTATTTCCTGTCTTTGTGAATGGCATCCTTTATTCTCCCATATGCCCAAGTCCCAACCCGGATTCATTCTTTGTCTCTCCTTTTTCTTTATTTTCTCTTCTAATACCTGTCCTCGATCTACCTGTTCTTTCTGCTTCTATCTACCGTCCAATTCCTGAAGACCAAACATCCTACTGCGATAGCCTGTAGGTGGTTTTCTTGGTTTCACTCTTGCCCCATTCTTTAACCTGCTGTCACGGTAACCTTTTTTTTTTTTTTTTTTGAGTTCTAAAATGAGTTTATTCAAGAATGTTCTTAGGAAGGCAACAGTGTGTGTTATTAAAAAAAAACTTCTGTTTCTTCATGCTGAAAAGGTAATGTAAGAGGCTAGAGTTATAGGCTTCTTTCTATTGGAATTCTGATAGTATATATAACACAGTGTAGTCATTTCTGCGATGCCAGAATAAATAAAAAAAAAGTCTCTTCTATGCTTCTCTTCAAAAAAGTGATGAATAGTAACAGAAGATGGCATTAAAAAAGCCATTTTTTTTTCAATTCATTCTGTAGTATTGGAGCCAGTATTTTTACCATCACAGGCTACAATTTTCACTTTATCCACTTTAATAAGTTCTGTCACCTCTCTGAATTCAACATCATTCAAAACAAAAGTCCACACGTTATCGCAGAATCTGTATGTATTTAGAGAGCGCCTGAAATTGACTCTGTTCCTGACCCTCTGCGCCAATGCTGAATTTATAGCTTTATCAAACTGAAGTAGAACTTGAAGGGCAAGTTGGGGGGTGATCTGTTGAGACTGTATGAGCTCATCAAGGCTCTCCTGGAGACTGTTTCCCCAAGTGGTGTTTCTGTATAACTGATATGCCATGGCTTAGAAGGAAGAAATTGTTTTTCTTATTCAGGCTTGCATTGATGTCCTGTGGGGAAGGCGCTTCCCGCCGCGGAGCGGACAGAAGCGGAGGAGCGAGCAGCCCAGCAGGAAGCACCTACTTCCCCACCACCTCTTCCTGTCACGGTAACCTTTAAGACACATAAGGAAGGTCATGGTGCTACCTTGCTTAAAACCCTCTCATGTTTTCACTGTGCTTAGCATAATATCTGTTTCCCTTATCCTGCCCTACCAAACTTCCCACACCCCCATCACTGCCTGCTTCTCCAACCTCGTCTTGCTCTTTTGGCATTTTCTCTGCTCTTCCCATCTGTCCAGCTTCTTTCTACCTTACGGCCTATTATTCTTTGCAGAAAAAGTGCTGAAGGCTTGCCCTGTTTGGTTCTGGACTGAGGTGTTTTAATTTCTCTGTGTTATGGAAATGATGCAGTCACCCAAGTGCCTTGGTTCTCTGTTGGTGTCTTTGGCACAAACATAAAAATTGAAGTCTTGGTTTTTGTTTTTGTTTCTTAATCAGAGTACTCATTTTTTGGCATTGAAAGTACAAGCTCATTAGTGACTTTGGGGTATTGAAATGACTAAATGCAACAAAAGATCAGAGCTTTGAATGACATTTGTACTCATGCAGTTGTATTGAAACTTATTTCCTGGCTTACCACTGGTTATTTTTCTTCCCATCCCCTTACTTGTTGCAGATACTTGTGGCAATTATTGTAAATGTTTATATCTACTTATTAGAGTGATTACTTTGCATTTATGTCTCAGCAGTGTGCACACTGTAACTCACAGAAAATGTTAGCTGTTAAAAACTACTGCTGGGCCTGAGTTAATTAAAAATACAGAGGAGGCTGAATCTTATTGTGTATAGTATCAGGCTCTGTTTGGACAGGAGTTTTTATATATTATGAAGTGGAAAATGCAAAAAATAAAAAAAAAGAAGAAAAGCATTGTATCTGGATAGAGCCACATGCTGGAACCATGGTTGCTAATTTTTATATAACAAAACAGATGGTTTGTGTTTGATTATGATTCTCCTTTTAAGAAATTTATATGCCAGTGAGATCTAGGCAGAATGTAGATTTTTGTGCCATTTCCAAATTTCCTTCTCTATAGTCCTACTCTCTACCCACACCCCCCAATTTTTTTCTCCTCATGAAGGACAGTGTTAGCAACAGCAATAGCCCTTGAATTAACTTAATTTATTTTTCTATGTATTTGCAGAATGGTTCAAGGTCCATAGCAAGGTGAATGTTTTCAGACTGTGCATGCATTCTCAAACTGCAGAGATCACCCAAGGGTAAAAGTATACTGATTGCTGGAAGCCATTAGTATCCTCCCCTTTCTCTTCCTTTAGAAAGACAGGCAAATTGTAGGCTTGTTTATTATGAGAAACCTGAGATCTCTCTTACTGTGTACGTTTAGAGGGAATTTCAACATGTATGTTTTGGGGAATTAAAATATGATAAAAGGCATTTTTATGCATGCTTGGATGGACTGTTGGTATTTAATCTACATTTATGATCATCAGTTGGTGCCACATTTTCCAAAAATGATAATATCATGCTTATTTTTAAAATCCTAATGTTGGCTTTTCATGGGTCTAAAAAGAGTTATTTTAATTCAAGGTAAATTAAAACTCAAGTTTTTGTTGGAGGAAAACTATTCTCTTCTATACCTTTCCCTTCTTAATGAGAAAAAAATGAGAGCATTATTGAGGATGACAAAGGTTGATTAAGGTTGTTAGTCAATTATATTTAACAATGTAGAGAAAAATCTCTGGATTTCCTGTTTGGGTGGTTGATAGTGTTAGAAGCTGATAGTTTAGTATCAACTGAGGTAGGGAATATGAGGAAAAAGATGTGTACGGACCAATAGTAAGTGGGGATTAGTTTGTAAATCATTAGGTTGGAACTGCCCACCAGATATTTAGATAAGTATCTAAGTAATGAGGGCGATCACTCATCCTGTTGGGGCCAGAGTTGATTTGACTTATCTAATTTGTTAGATCGTAGTCTTTTCCTCCCTTTCTACCCTACATTCTGTAACCCATCCAAAAGTGTGCAAGAAGATGACATTCCCTGATATAAGAGAAGCTTTCTTTGGTCAAAGACCTATTTAGGAGTTATGGTCACTTATTAGAACCTCCAACATGAGTCCAGAGTTTAAAAGTCAAAACTGGCCACCTGGGTGTAATTGTTATGGACACATTTCCACAGGAGGGTAGATGGCAAAAGAGAAACTTGCAAAAACCATCAGTTCTACTCATATAGTTTATTAGTGTAAGAGGCTGTGAAGCAGTGTGAGAAAGGATACATCTCAGCTAATACTTTCTCCCTTCTGTTCCCTCATGGACTATTGTCAGGGAGGATGCTATGGTTAGCAATCCACTTATGGTGAGGAATCATCCAGGTCACAGAAAATTGTAAGGATAAATACATCTGTTGTATGAATTATTACCAGGTAATATTTCATTAAAGAATGGAGTTTTTATGGGATATCCAATAGTGAGAGGAGAGGCACTTTCCAGGTGCATTACTGGAGATGATATAAGTATGACCTCAAAAATTGTGTTGGACTATTGGAAAATGCATTGTAATGGAGGGAAGAGATTGATAGAAAAATAGTGGGAGATATATTCATTCCATTAAAACCGAGTAATGGAGGAAAGGGATAAAGAGTAGCCAGGGATACATTTTTCCAGTCTTACTGATTTGGCTCCTAGGATATTTTTATTTTCTTCTGAAGTTCTATCTTAAAAATAAAGATTATGAAAAATTAATACCATCGGAGAGGGCAATAAAACATAGAGGCATATGGCTTTCTCTTTTTGATAGTATTTCTAAGCATATCCCATTGAAAGTATCTATATAATAAGAGAGGGTTGTTATGGTTATTGTTATTGCTTTTGATGTTTAATAGAGACAAGAATGTGATGCTTGGTTTCAAAATGCTTATCAACATATATCTATCCAGATACAGAAATCCTTTATCATATTTGCAATTAAATGTTATATACATATTTACATAAATGAAATTCAAATAATTTTAAGAATCACAGCTGAGTTTTTTAGAACCATTAGTTTAGTACTTTGACTTTTTTATTGATTATGCAACTTATTTTTCTAACTTATTATAGTAATATTTCACATTTTATTAATCTGTTCATTTTTAGTAACTTAGCTTTTCTAGCATTCATAGAGCTAACACCAGTAAAATGCAAAATTGGAGACTCCTACTCAAATATTGGATTTTTTTAACACAAATATTGATGTTTGCATTTAATCAAGATAAAAAACAAAGGTTTTAATCATTTTTATATTTAGCTTGTATTTCAAATTCTAGACAATTTCTCATTAATATGTTTATTACACTTAAAAGGATTCCAGTGGGATGATTTAAAAAACTCTATTTGATGATTATATATATGCACATATATATTTATTTATATATATATTTAATTACAGAGATATCCTTGAACCCATAAAGCATGACAGCAAAGCAGGTCAATTTCTTAAGCAACAGTATTTCATTCAGTACCTTGGTGGTTGTAATTAACGTTTCTGTTTAGTTCTAATTATAGTTTTTGTATCGCAGCCATTATGCTAATGGTGTTATTCAGTAGTATGTGAGATTGCATTCATTATCACTGGTGAATTAAACCTTTATTAAAGAAAAATTCCCGCAGGCCTCATTCTGGAGTTAAGTAATTATTCATTTGGTTTTATCCTAGCAATTAGCTTATATACTGTAGCACTCATTATTGAGTTTCTATACCTCACTGAATGAGATTAACCCACCATGGTAAATAAATGCCTAACAGCTCCCAAGCTCACAATGTGTTGCTTTTAAAGCATGTTATTATGTAACAAAATAAGGAATCAGAATGCATTGAAGCAGCATTCTGGCTTCCAACAAATAATGTACTTGCTGGGAAGACTATGTTGGACATTTTGTGTTTAATTCCGCATTTAAAAAAATGTAGTTGAAGCCCTCCAATGCTAAGTTCACCTTTGTGGGTGTATGTTTTCCTTTGTTTAATTTCATTCCATTACTTGCTTGCTTGTTGAATTATGTTACTATGCCCATTTGATGTTGATAAAAGCCTTTTTCAATAGCACAGACTCTAAATAGAACATCCAATTAAATCTCTATTCCAAATGTATTTGGAGAGGGCTAGATCATCCAAGTCTTTTAGCTGGATGAAATCTTGAGCCATTCATTTTAAATCATTAGAATTTATTTGATTTATAGTTTTAGTAAAAAAATTTCAAACTACTGCTCTGTTTTTACATAGCCATTCATGCCATCCAAAGTCCCACCTTCTCACTGTCCTGTAGAAAAAAGACTACCCAGGTTTTCAAGTTTCCACTTTCATTATCAGCTGATGTTACCTTTTGAGAGAGTGTCTCCCATTACCTTTTCTCTTCTTGGAAATACCATTAGACTACCTACTCTGCCTCCTCTGTTTTTTTTCTAGAATTCACGTAATTCATAAAATACCACAAAGTAAAGCATAGAATGGAGCCCTTTTGGGTCACAGCTGCTTCTTTTCAGTACCTATGGAGAATGTTGTCACCTTTCTCTTTACGCTCTCTAAGATAGTCTATATAGTCTATATATTAAGGTACAACCTCAAAAACAGCAGTATAAACTTTGTTATTATTGCCATGATGTATCTGGAAAGATTGTGTTAACAACTTCTCATAATGTAGTCATTAGTGTTCTTGACCGGAAATGCCATTTATATGAAAATGAATTGAGAGATTTCAGAATTTGGTTGTTTCTACTTCCTAGTCGATCCGAAATGTTTTTGTTTGTTTGTTTGTTTGTTTGTTTCACAGTGTAGATGCAGTGTTTATTTAAAGTCTGTGGGTAAAAATTTCTTAATTTCCTAATGCAATGCATATTAAGTAGTGACACAGTAGCTTAACTTACACCATGAAATACTGCATCATAAAATACGTATTTTTCTCATGTGAAAAGTAACTTCTATAATTGAATTTCACTGGCGTACATTATTTTTTTCAATTAAAAGGTTAAGCATAATACACATTCCCAAGAAAAGTATATTTTTTAAATCAACAGCATCTTTTTTAAATTTTATTTTATTATGTTATGTTAATTGCCATACATTACATCATTAGTTTTTGATGTAGTGTTCCATGATTCATTGTTTGCATATAACACCCAGTGCTCCATTCAATATGTGCCCTCTTTAATACCCATCACCAGGCTAACCCATCCCCCCACCCCCTTCCCTCTAGAACCCTCAGTTTGTTTCTCAGAGTCCATAGTCTCTCATGGTTTGTCTCCCCCTCTGATTTCCCCACCTTCATTTTTCCCTTTCTTCTATCTTTTTTTTCTTTTTTTTAAATTTTTTTATTGTTATGTTAATCACCATATATTACATAATTTGTTTTGGTGTAGTGTTCCATGATTCATTGTTTGTTCATAACACCCAGTGCTCCATGCAGAATGTGCCCTCTTTAATACCCATCACCAGGCTAACCCATCCCCCTACCCTCCTCCCCTCTAGAACCCTCAGTTTGTTTGTTTGTTTGTTTTTTAACATATAATGTATTATTTGTTTCAGAGGTACAGGTCTGTGATTCATCAGTCTTACACAATTCACAGCGCTCACCATAGCACATACCCTCCCCAATGTCTATCCCCCAGCCACACCAACCCTCCCACCCCCACCACTCCAGCAACCCTCAATTTGTTTCCTTAGACTAAGAATTTTATCAGTGAGATCATATGATACACGTCTTTCTCTGATTGACTTATTTCGCTTAGCATAATACCCTCTAGTTCTAGCCACATCATTGCAAATGGCAAGATGTCGTTTTTTTGATGGCTGCATAATATTCCATTGTGTGTGTGTGTGTGTGTGTGTGTGTGTGTGTGTGTGTGTGTGTATATATATATATATACCACATCTTTATCCATTCGTCTGTTGATGGACATCTTGGCTCTTTCATAGTTTGGCTATTGTGAACATTGCTGCTATAAACAGTGAGGTGCACGTACCCCTTTGGATCACTATTTGAGAAATTAGAAGTCTCATAGACAAAACTTTCATCATCTTGAAATTAGTTTGCTCATTTTAGCACAAACCCATTTCATTAATGCTTGTTTTACAATCAGGATATTTCTTTTGGTCCCGGATTATTGGTAAATATTTGTTAGACAAATTAATAGTTCTGGCATTTCCGAGTGCCTTTCTTCGAGGTAGATAAATATTGCATGGCAACCATATATTTTTCACATGTCAATACAGGCATTGAGATAATTAACATTAGAGAAATACCGATAAACTCTTATTTTTTTTTTAAGAGTTTATTTATTTATTCATGAGAGACAGAGGGAGAAAGAGAGAGAGAGAAGCAGAGGGAGAAGCAGGCTCCCAAGGAGCAGGGAGCCTGATGCGGGACTCGATCCCAGGACCCTGGGATCATGACCTGAGCCGAAGGCAGACGCTTAACCATCTGAGCCACCCAGGCGCCCCCGATAAACTCTTATTGAGAATCTTCTATGTTAAGTGAATCAAGTACCGGGCCTGCCCCCATGTCCCCATCACGGCCTCCTCACTTCTGCTGTGGCAAGGACAGTCCACGCTGCTGAAGACTGTGCTTCTAGAAGTGTTTTGAGGACTTGCTCCCATAGTTTCTCTCTGTGCAGAATCAGGAAAGAGTGAAAAGGGATTGCCACTGTATACCAAGAAACAAAAGTCCGCCAAAAAAGCCCACTCAGGCCACTGGCCCTGCCTAACTGGCAGGGTTAGTTAGGCCCTGCCTAACACCACCTACAGGAATCTCCAGCACTGTAATTTACCCATACACCTTATACCTCAGCCTGGACCCCTGAAGCGTTTAGGATGCTTCAGTCCTCTTCAGAGACTCATCTCACTGCTGAGAGCTCACTTTAAAGACTAAACTTGCGTTGCCTGTGCTGCAGAAATAAAATCCACTCCAGTCAGGAAAATAAACAAATAGACAATAAACAAACAAACAAATAAAGAATTAATACCAAGAAAAAAAATCTTTATATTTGTCTATGTATCTTTTAAGAACACTTTTTATTTATATTTTTAAAGATTTTATTTATTTATTTGACAGAGAAATAGAACACAAGCAGGGGGGAGCAGCAGAGGGAGAAGCAGTCTTCCAGCTGAGCAGGAAGCCCAATGCGGGGCTTGATCCCAGGACCCTGGGATCATGACCTGAGCCAAAGGCAGATGCTTAACCGACTGAGCCACCCAGAGGGCCCTTAAGAACACTTTTTTAAATCACAGTGATTAAAGGTGGATCCACCAATGGCACATTAACAATGCTTATGAGGGTTGTACAAAACACTTCTCCATGTTAATAATCATATAAAGATCATCCTTTAATATCTAAAAGTGGCCCTTAATTGCAGGTCTATTGGTGTTTGTACTTTATACATTATCTAGTGTTTCTCTTATACTTTATTTTTTGGAGTATCATCTTGTTTCATCTGTGGCAGTTGTTTTTCCAGAAGATCTAAGCAGTATTTGAGATCAGCTTTTGGCACAATCTCTTGGGCATCATCAGGGGCTCCCTGCACATGGCCACCCTCCTCCCTCCACTTGGGAACCTGTGCCAGGCTGCTGTGTGAGGACATCCTCCTGGTTCTGCCCAGAGTTTTCACTCCATCGCTCCATGACAGGCCAGGGCACTGTGGCTCCCCCTGCCTGGTGTGAATGCCTACCATGCTCATTCTCACTTAATAGCTTTCGGACTGCCTTATTCAGGAAAGGAAAGGAAGGAAAAGAAGAGGGGACTCCCTAGATTCTTAACTTGGCTCTACCACTTAACCTCGGTGTGACCTGTGAATGTTACTTTACCCATCTGTTTCCCAGGATCTTCTTTCTTAAATGGAAATAATGAATGCCCCTCAAAGTTGCTAGTAAGATCAAATGAGTTTGATAGATAGGTGTTAAGCCCTTAGAACAGTGACTAGCATATAGTAAATACCCCCAAATGATGGAAGTCTATAATTATAGTCATCATTATTATTTTAAAATTTAAGTGACATGCCCAAAATACCATAACTTAGGCCATGTGGTAGAATCAGGACCTATGGCATCTACACCTGGAGCAGTGTTTTTCCTTCTATACACCATACCATTTGGGATGAACACTTATGAAAAATATAGTTCATCGTGTGGCATTTCTACCTCATACATTAGCTAATAGTGTCAGTGTGACCAGTCATCGGCATTAAGTCATTCAAATATTAATTACTCCTGTTATACTCTAGAGAGTTTTCTCTTCTTGCTGTGATATTTTCTCTCCAGCAACACTTGTCCATATTTTGAGGCAGAGTGAAACTGCATTATTCTTCACTTCTAAGATCTAGAATTCTTGCCTCATTTGATTCTATTGAAACTAAGACTCATCTTGATCATCAACAAATATTTATCAATGGCTTTTCTACTAGGAATTAGGGGACAAAGTTCCTTCACTCTAGGAGGTTACATTGTATCTGGAAAAAATAATAGGCATATATGTTCCAAATATCCCTAATCATCACTAACCTGTAAGTATAAACAAAATCATATTAACGTTAATACACAAATTTCCCGTAATTGTAACCTGAACTGATTCCAAGGAGTTCCATACTTTCAAGAAATCTCACCCAGTGTTTCCCTGGGAAGCCCTAGAAGGACTTTGTAGATCCTCGGGCATATGAGCATTTGTCTTCTCCTTTCATTCTCAACTCCCTTGAGGAAGGCTCAGGCTCTTATGCCATTCCTTGCTGCTGTATTCTCTATGAAATTGCTCATGAGTGTGTCTGCTGGTTATCTGAAGCTACAAAACTCAAGAGGTACCAAATATGCTATATTGTCTGAGCCAGAATTTTGTGTTTTGTGCCTTGATGGGAATACTGTCCCTCTTGCTAATTATGTATCATGACATTCTTGTGAGCTGGTACTTAGGCTACGTGTTTGTGGCCCGTGCATCATAATGCTCTTCAGCCCTCTGCTGTACAGAGGTCCACCAACTCTGGTTTCAGGCTGGAAAATAGATGCAGACTATCAGAATGCATGAGTCTGCAGGGTCTACATCCAGCATCTTGAGTGTATACAATCTTGCACCTGCTGGTATCCAGACAAGAAAGACAAGTTCTCTGGCCATGAGGGCTACTGCCCATCTCTTCTCAAAGGCTACTGAAACTCTTACTCCCTAACTTCCAGTCACAATGGCCTTCTCTCTGTGCTCCGAATGTGCCTCAGGCTTTTCTCATGCTTCTCCCCTTATCTAAAATAATAATAATCATGGCCAATACTTATTGTACGCTAATTCCATTCTTGGTACCGTTCTAAGTAACTTATAGGTGTTTACTTGTGTAATTCCCCAAAACAACTCCAAGAGATAAGTGTTACCATTTTTTCTCATTTTAAAGATTAATAAACAGAGACACACAGCTTAAGAAATTTTCCTATGGTCATACATTTGAAGGTGCAGGGTCAGGACCTGAACCCAGGCAATGAGATGCCAGAGCCCTCCATTTTTCCATATCTTAGTAAGGGGCCCATAGCTTTCTGCATGGCTAACTCTGTCTCTCTCTAGTCCCTCCATAGCATCTCCGCTATCTGGAATTACCAAGTTTACCATTTTTGTTGTTGTTATTTCTTGTGTATAGTACTTCCTATGTTCTAGGGAATGTCCTAACTGCTTCACATAGACTAACTCACACAGTCCTCAAGCTTATTAGGAAGGTGTATTATATTTTACAGATAAGAGAGTCAAAGCTTAGAAATGTCAAGTAATTTGCCCAAGGTCGGGCAGCTAATAGCTATTGTAGCCAGAATTGAAACTCACGCAGCCAAGCTTCAGAGTCTATGCTACTAGCCACGCAACTTCTACTCCTTAGTGAAGGGAAGGACCTGTTTTTTAAGACCTCACTTGGATCTTCAAGCCCTGGAACCTATGGATGCTTAATATTTGTTAAAATGTCAAGTAAATGAATACATCCATCTTTTCATCTGTCAACATCCACAGTATAAGGTTTCGTTCCAGTAACGTTCTACTTCCCTTTCCCTGATCCTTCTCCTCTCACTTTCCAGTGGCCTAAATTATTCCACTGTGCCCTTGGAACTGCTGGTCCCCAACCATCCAACCCTGGCTGTAATATAAAGGTGGCTTTCCCAGTTGTCTTGTAGCCTTTTCAAGTATTGGCTCTTTGTTTTCTTAAGAGTCAGAAGACTCAGAACAAGATATGGGATTGAAATGTTTCTGACATCCCACTTTTGCTTGCAGACCATAAATCCTTTTTATAAAAGATTTTGCTTTCAGAGATCTGTGTCATTTGACCGTGCTGCTCGCACCCATGTCTATTTCGCTTCTTTATATATTCTAAGTTCCCAGCATAGTGTATGGTCCAAAGTAAATACTCAGTAAATATCAGCCTCCTGGTTATTCGCATTTCTTCCCCTTCTCAGCATAGAGGCACCTCTTTATAGGCTCCCTTACTCATGTGCATATCAGCTCTTGTTAACAGGCCCTTTGGGAGGTAACAGTCTGCCAGTTCATCAGAAAATGCCGAAAGGTCAGTTTTGGCTCAGGTTTACCTGAGACATGAATAAAAAGCCTTAGTAGAGAGTAGTCTAATCCAAAAAAAAAAAAGTCGTCTAAGATAAGCATCAAATGAATATCATCAATTGATTTATCAAAAATGGCAGGAAGGACATTCAGACCCTTGGCTTTCACTTTATGAACACAGCTATATTTCACCAAAAACAATGTCTTTTGATAGGGGTACGATCTAGTACTGTTTATTTTCCCTTGAAATTCTTGTCTTTGGTATGTGATTAAATGAAAAGGAGGAGGGTATGATATAGGGCAGTGCTGATGGCATAGAAGCTACTAAGAAGCCGGCTGTCTTCCCAGAGGCCAGGTTTCTGTCTTTCCTCTATTGTGAGGCTCCTTTCAACTTAAATTTCATTTACTGTAGTACAAAGCCTTTTAAATTGTAAAAGGCTATTCAAGTGAAAGATTGCTGTTATTGTACTAATAAGAATATAATTAAAGAGCAGTAGGACTCAGTGCCACTGATGTGAGATGGATTCCGGGGTCTGCTGGGCAGGGAGGCTCATTGATGCAGAATTCTAGTCCCCAGACTCTTCCTGTCTTTGAGTGGACTCAGAGAGTGACTACACTGAAATTTGCACTGCCCAGTCCTACTGCTGGTCACTCAAGACTTAGTAATGTTTTGATCACTTTCTGACTTCATGATAAAGTCAATTTACCCATAAATTAATCTAATTCACATTGTAATATAAATCCTCACTCTTAATAGAGAAACTATGTGCCTCCTGCCACATGGGGGAACTTAAGTAAGGAAACGGAGATTGCTTTGGAATTTCTTTTTTATGTCAAGCAAATAGGCTAATGCATCATTCCTCACAAAAAATGTCTATGCCTCTGTTACTTCCATCTGTTACCCTGCCCTCCTCTTGCTCTGATAGATGCACAACTTGGTTCATGTTCCAATGTGAAGTTGGTCCATTCCGTTGTGTCCTAGATCCAGCCCCATCTCACCTTCTTCATGACATTGCTCCAGTGATTCTCACCTCTCTCCAAATCATCAATCTTCCTCTTTTTTTTTATTATGTTATGTTAATCACCATACATTACCTCATTAGTTTTTGATGTAGTGTTCCGTGATTCATTGTTTGTGTATAACACCCAGTGCTCCATGCAGAACCCATCACCAGGCTAACCCATCCTCCCACCTCCCTCCCCTCTAGAACCCTGTTTGCTTTTCAGAGTCCATAGTCTCTCATGGTTCATCTCCCCCTCCGATTTCCCCCCCTTCATTCTTCCCCTCCTGCTATCTTCTTCTTTTTTTTAACATATAATATATTATTTGCTTCAGAGGTACAGATCTGTGATTCAATAGTCTTGCACAATTCACAGAGCTCACCATAGCACATACCCTCCCCAATGTCTGTCACCCAGCCACCCCATCCCTCCCACCCTCCACCCCTCCAGCAACCCTCAGTTTGTTTCCTGAGATTAAGAATTCCTCATATCAGTGAGGTCGTATGATACATGTCTTTCTCTGACTTATTTTGCTCAGCATAACACCCTCTAGTTCCATCCACATCGTTGCAAATGGCAAGATTGCATTCCTTTTGATGGCTGCATAATATTCCATTGTATATATATACCCCATCTTCTTTATCCATTCGTCTGTCGATGGACATCTTGGCTCTTTCCACAGTTTGGCTATTGTGGACATTGCTGCTATAAACATCAGAGTGCACATACCCCTTCAGATCCCTACATTTGTATCTTTGGGGTAAATACCCAGTAGTGCAATTGCTGGATCATATGGTAGCTCTATTTTCAACTTTTTGAAGAACCTACATACTGTTTTCCAGAGTGGCTGCATCAGCTTGCATTCCCACCAACAGTGTAGGAGGGTTCCCCTTTCTCCGCATCCCCGCCAACATCTGTCGTTTCCTGACTTGTTAATTTTAGCCATTCTGACTGGTGTGAGGTGATATCTCATTGGGGTTTTGATTTGGATTTCCCTGATGCTGAGTGATGTTGAGTACTTTTTCATGTGTCTGTTGGCCGTTTGGATGTCTTCTTTGGAAAAATGTCTGTTCATGTCTTCTGCCCATTTCTTGGTTGGGTCATTGTTCTTTGGGTGTTGAGTTTAATAAGTTCTTTATAGATTTTGGATACTAGCCCTTTATCTGATATGTCATTTGCAAATATCTTCTCCCATCCTGTCAGTTGTCTTTTGGTTTTGTTGACTGTTTCTTTTGCTGTGCAAAAGCTTTTTATCTTGATGAAGTCCCAATAGTTCATTTTTGCCCTTGCTTCCCTTGCCTTTGGCAATGTTTCTAGGAAGAAGTTGCTGCGGCTGAGGTTGAAGAGGTTGCTGCCTGTGTTCTCCTTTAGGATTTTGATGGACTCCTGTCTCACATTTAGGTCTTTCAACCATTTGGAGTCTATTTTTCTGTGTGGTGTGAGGAAATGGTCCAGTTTCATTCTTCTGCATGTGGCTGTCCGATTTTCCCAACACCATTTGTTGAAGAGACTGTCTTTTTTCCATTGGACATTCTTTCCTGCTTTGTCGAAGATGAGTTGACCGTAGAGTTGAGGGTCCATTTCTGGGCTCTCTATTCTGTTCCATTGATCTATGTGTCTGTTTTTGTGCCAGTACCATATTGTCTTGATGATGACAGCTTTGAAATAGAGCTGGAAGTCCAGAATTGTGATGCCACCAGCTTTGCTTTTCTTTTTCACATATTCCTCTGGCTATTCGAGGTCTTTTCTGCTTCCATACAACTCAATCTTCCTCTTTTTACTGGGTATTTTCCATCAGTATACAAACACTCTGCTCTTCCTCCCAGGTTAAACAAACAAACAAAACCCACAGAAACAAACAAAAACTTTCTCTGTCATTTACTACTTCTTTTGCAGCAAAATTTCTTGAGTTGTGTGCACTTACTGTCTTTGAGTCCTCTCCTCTTATTTCTTTTAAATCCACTATTTCACACACACCTTCTCCCATTCCTCCACCCAAACTGTTCTTGTCACAGCCACCAATAACCTCCATTTTGCTAAATCCAGTTATCATCTTACTTGGTCTACTGGCAGTGTTTCCAAGAGCTAGTCACTGCCTTCTCCTTGATAGACTTATTGTTGCGGTTGTTCAAAAACATCTCGTGGTTTCTCTCCTCTCTCTGGTTTTTCCTTATCAGTCTCCTTTGCTGATTCCTCATCGACTCCCTACCACCTTACTGTTGCAGTTCCCCAAGCCTCAGTCCTTAGTCCTCTTCCCTCCTCATTTATGCTTACTATCTTCATGATCTTTTTCATTTCATGGGTTTAAATATCACATGTATGCTGACCACTCCCAAACATTTATATCTAGTCCTGACCCCTCTCTGAATTTTAGGTTTGTTTATGTATCCGCCTAGTCAATATCTCCACTCAGAGGTCTAATAGATTCTCTAGATGCAGCATACCCAAAATAAACTCCTGATCTTCTGGTTCAAATTGGCCCTACCTACATTCTTCCCATCTTTATTAATGGCAATTGCATCCTTCTCCTTGCTCTAAGGCTCTGAATTTTGGGGCCATCCTTGACTCCTCTCTTTCTCTCACTCCCACATCTAAACTGTCAGAAAATCCTTTGGCTGTACCATTTATTCTTCCTGGAACATTTTCTCCCCAGATATTCACCTAACTTCCCTATGTCCTTCAAGTCTTTGTTCAGACGATACCTTCTCAGTTCTGTCTACTCTGTCCACTTTATTGTGCAACACCCTCTCCTGATCTCTGTGCTCCTTATCCCCCTTTCCCTACTCTGTCATTCTTATTACTACTTTCCATACTTATTGCCTTCCAACATGGCAACCTGGCTATTTTTCACTTGCTCCCTCGGACTCATTCTCCACCCTGCGCTGTGCCCTGGAATGATGAAATGTATGAACTGCATCAAAAGTCTCCCTGGCCCTTTGGGTTTCAGTTGTGTGTAATCAACAGGAGGCAGTAGCACTAGATGAGAGAGCAAAAGGGCTATGAGGCTGGGGTATTTATTTCCCCAGCTCCTTCCCTGCTGTGTCTCCATCCATTGGCTGCTTTGCTCTACTGAAATCTATAACTCCTGTCATATGGCCCTTGATGAGTTTTGATAACTATGCCCTTTGCTGGTTCCATCAGGCCTACTGGTATAACACTTCCCTGAAGTTGTTAGCCCTGGGATTATGCACTAGCCCTTGTTGGTTTCTCTAAACCTTGATCTTTTTTAGTAGTCTTTTTTATTAAACTTTTCATTAAGTATGTCATCTATTTCCTGAGATCCTAACTAAAAAACATACTAATATACTTATTCATCATGTTACTTATTGTCTGTATCCCGTAACAGTGGTCTTTGTCTATTTTGTTCACTGATGCATCCCCAAAATTTAAAGCAGCGCCTGGCACATAGTATATGCTCAGTATGTATTTGTTGTTGGTATGAATAAGCAAATGAATTAAGGATTCTTATCATGCCTTTTCTCCTCCTCTAATAATGTGGTTCTTGATACTCTGATTTAGATATTCTCCCAAATTTAAGGTCAGAGCATATCAGTGTGGGAAGAGATTTTTGTGGACATCTACTCTCTTAGTCAACATTCCTGAAAGACTTAGTCAACTTAGTCTGGCCATGTAGTTTGTGAAAGCCCAGTATTGCCTGTGACAGTATTTTCATTTTCAAACATCACTAATTATTAAATAATATGTCATTATGTTCTCTCTCTGAAGCTCACATCTTTTTCTCGTAACTCTACCTTCTGGAGTTCCAGGGTCAAATCTAACCTATCTTTCCCTCTGGTACTCTTGCTAACATGTGTACATAGCTAATATGGCCCTCTGTGTTTTCTCTCTGCTTGAAGGGAAGCATCCCCAGCTCTTTTTCAACAAGCAGTCTACAATATTCCATGTAGCCCTCCTTTGGTTATGTTCCTCTTGTTAAAAATTCCACAAAAAGTGTAATGCATAGAATTGAATATATCATTTCAACCCAGGCAGAAATAAACAAAACAGGCATCTCCTTTGGTCAGATTATTGCATTTCTGTTAGTGCAAACTAAGCACTAATTGAACATTATTATTGTTGTTATTTTTTTAAGATTTATTTCTTTATTTGAGAGAAAGAGAACAAGAGCAGGGGGAGGGGCAGAGGCAGAGGGAGAGAGAATCTCAGGCAGACTCTGCGCTCAGTGCAGGGCTCGATCTCACAACCCTGAGATCTCAACCTGAGCAGAAACCAGGAGTTGGACACTTAACTGACTGCACCACCCAGGTGCCCCTGTTGTTATTATACCTGTTATAAGTCAAGGAAGGATTGCTCTCAGGTTGTATGGTACATGGCACACAATTCTTCCACTCAAGGGGCTTGCAGTCGAGTAGGAGGGAGCTGGGCAAATAAACAAGGAAGGTGATGCTGTGTCCCAGCTGGTAGGATAGAAGTGTGCATATGAACATAGTTCACAGCTACTTCGAAGGACTGATTCATTGAAGCAACGTTTGTGGCAGTGAAAAGGATGTATTGGGTCAGTCTAGGTTTTTTTTTTTTTAATTTTTATTTATTTGAGAGCAAGAGCGAGAGATAGAGCGTGAGCGGGGGTTAGGGGCACAAGGAGAGGGAGAAGCCGGCTCCCTGCTGAGCAGGGAGCCAGATATGGGGCCAGTCACAGGACCCTGAGCTGAAGGCAGATGCTTAACCAACTGAGCCACCCAGGCGCCCTTCAGCCTAGGTTTTAATTTCCAGTTTATTCAATATTATCAATTGGTTAACTTTTTTGAAAAGCTGATAAGCAAAACTATATTTCAGTTGTTTCAACATGTGCTTCTCTGTAAATGAGGTTGACTTATTCAAATATTCTTTAACCATTTGTAGTTTTCAGTTAATTACTTGATAATTTTTTACTATTTCTTTATTTGTTAGATTGTCTTCTTTATTGATTTGTTAGAGCTCTAAGTAACTTCTATAGATTAATCCTTTGTTACATAGCTTGTAAATATTTTATTTTTTACTATTTGTATGTCATTTGATATGCTGTATTTTCATTATCATTCAATTCAAAAGACATTCTAATTTCTATCGAGATCTATCAATAGATCATTTATCATAGATAAATGCTTTACTAATGAGTCATTTGGAAGTACATCGCTTAACTCCCAAACATTTATGGATTTACTGGTTATCCTTTTTAAAAAAATTATATTGATTTCTAGCTTAATTTCACTGTGGTCAGGAAACATATTTTGAATTATTTTATCACTTTAACATGTGTTGAAATTTGCCTTATGGCCTAGAATATGGTCATTTTTGGTAAATGTGCTATGCACAATTTGAAAAAATTGTGTATTTTAGACCAAATTTGTTAATTATGTTTTTCAGATCTTCCATAGTCTTACCAATTTTTATATAAATTTTCTATCGATTATTGAGATAGGTATTTTTAAATCTGTTATGGTTATGGATTTGTCTGTTTATTCTTGGGTTTTATCAATATTTTTGCATTATATATTATATTTTAGTAGTAGCAAATAAATTTAGAATTATGTCATACTTATGGATTGACACTTTTACCATTATGAATTTTCCCACATCTGTCATGCTCCATGCCAAAAATTTATTTTGTTCCATTTTATTGTAATTATAGTTACAGTACCTTTTATTTTTGGTTATTGCTGAATGGCATGTCTCTTTCCATGTATTTTCTTTTAAGCTTTGCTTGTCCTGATAAATGTGATGTGGCTTTTGGAAATGGTTTGAAATTTGCTTTTGTTTTCATCCAGTCTGACAATCTTGGTTAGCTGCGTACTTTATGCTATTTCTATTTCATATATCTTGCCAAATGTTTGTATCTAAATCTCCCTTCTCATTACTCATCTTCTTTTTGTTCCACTTGTTCTACATTCACTTTTATCTCGATTCTTGAATCATTTGTGATTGTTTTTACTTTTTTTCAGTTTCCTTCTCTATCCTTTGTTAGTTATACTGTCTTTTCCATTTTCTCTGTGGTTACTTTAGAGATTACAACATGAATATTGTCTTGTTAATGTTTAATTTCAATTGACTCTTTCAACACTTCTCAGAGTATAATGTGTTAGAACACCGCCAATCTGCCTTGTGGTCTAGAGTGGCAATTTTTTAAATTCTAAAAATCTCATATAACATTATTTTTATACAGTCAATATTAATTTTCTGTGTTTTTGTGTTTTTTTATATTTTGGTTTTGTTTTTTTTTAGAAAATTCATTATCTGTACTTATATATGATTTTCTTTGTATTTATATCGCTTGGGTTTCCTGGTGCTTCCTGAATTTCTGGGTTTTCTATTTTTCATCACTTTTGGAAAATTTACAAATTTCATCTCGTCTGTCTCTTCTTTTCTTCTGAAACTTCATGACCTATGTGCTAGACCGTTGCATTTTTCTCAAATGTCCTGACATTCTTTTTGGGAATACTACTTTTTTTTTTTTTTTTTTTTTTTTGCTTCTCTTGCTGTTTGGGCACATATTTTCTGTGATACACGCACACGCGCGCGCACACACACACACACACACACACACACACACCTATACCTATATATAAGTTTCTGATTTAGCTCTAGTGATTAATACAAGGATGTCATCTCATTTGGGAGTAAAATGAAATAATTTTATATTAATAAGAACCTCCAGCTCTCTGGTATCAACTACCAGCCTCCCTTTCTATGCTGGAAGTCCATTTATATTAATTATGTCTCAGTATAATACAATAATGTTTCTGTCACTTCCAGTTCTTAAACCACATCATTCTGGCTTGGTAAGACTCTGAATAACTAATTTTATACTTTCAATCTCAGAAACTAAGACCCTGCTTTTCTTGCCTAGTGTTGACCACGGTTCCAGTGGCTTACAACGTATTTTCACTTCTCCGTTCCTTCTTCTGGGCAGTTAGATTCCTAATGTTGGGCAGGAGGCTGGCTAGGTAAAGCAGTGATATCCTTATTTGTCTGCCTGTGTCGGGTTTGGTCTGTGTGTCTGCCATTCTAACTTACTGTATATAGACTAAGTATCTATGGTGAGAGCTTCAAAAGGACTCTGTGCGGAAGGGCTCATACCCAAGTAGTCTGCATAGGCATTGATGGCCCTTTGCTAGGCTAGACTTTGCCTTCTGGGTATCTCTCCATTGTTAGTGTCTTAATATCTTCCTCTGATGCTCAAATCTGTGTTCATGATTAGTTTGAAGGTTTGGGACAAAACCAGGTAACATCCACCTTGCCCCCCATTTCTTGAATCTATCTATGTGCCTTGATCTCATGGAAACTGGAGACACAAAAAGGCAGCCCTTCTTTTACCCTTGGCAGTTCTCTACCATGTGGCTTTTCATCTTTCCTCATTGTTCTTTCCTTTGCTCCGGTAGCATAGAGGCAGGTCGGGCTTGCATTGTGATGAGCACTGGGTGTTATACACAACTGATGAATCGTTGAACACTACATCAAAAACTAATGATGTACTATATGTTGGCTAACTGAAAATGATAATAAAAAAGAAAGAAAAATAAATGAACAGAAATGGAAAAAAAAATTAATGCCTAATAGATGGTCAACTAGAAACCAAAAAGCCTATTTCCCCTTCTTGAAGGGACCTCCATTATTTACAACCAGTTCTTTGGAATCTTTTTCATTTAACTATGGGGAGGTTCCCGCAAGGAGGTAAAGAGAATGAACAACTTTCCTACAGTGGCCTTCCGTCAAAGGCACCTTCATTTCTTCCAGTTGGTGGTGGCAGTTGTACGGCGAGGTGATCATTGAGGGGAATTAGAGCTGATTGCACAGCATACATCTCTCAGCAAGCCTCAACAGCTTATAGCTTTCTAGACTTAGAATGCAGTACATCAGCTTCTTGTTTCTACTCATTTGTGAATCTTAGTTTCCAATTTTGCCCTTTGGCCCCTAATAGCATCCAATTATATACAGAAACACTATATTTTTAGTGACCATGTCACAAGAGTTTATGTGGAGCTTGATGACCAATTAAAAGCTTATTTATTATTTATATAAACTGTGCTTGTCAAGCCACATATTTCACACCTTTTGTTAGGTAATTGGTTAAAAAATCAAATGTAGGGGTGCCTGGGTGGCTCAGTTGGTTAAACATCTGCCTTCAGCTCAGGTCATGATCTCGGGGTCCTGGGATTGAGCCCCGTGTCAGGCTCCCAGCTCAGCGGGGAGTCTGCTTCTCCCTCTCCTTCTGCCTCTCCCCCCAAGCTGAGGCTCTCTCTCTCTCTCTTGCTCACTCTCTCTCTCAAATAAATAAATAAAATCTTAAAAACATAAAATAGAAAATCAAATGTAAAACTATTTCTTCATTGAATATTCTTATTTATATCAAATAGCATATGGAAAAGTGCATAAAGATTAACATTTAAATATCCTTTCTCCTTTTTCTTTACATGTCATCTTGAATATGTTGTCAATTCTTATATTAATGGTTTAGGTACTTACACAGGCTGGTTAGTATCACTGATATAATGGAAATGGGGAAGGACAAAAACTAATAATATCATGGTTTTCTTCTATCTGTATCTGTATATGTATTACACCCTACATCTAGACTTCATAACTATTCCTATTTAACATTATATTATGATTTTTATTTGTAAACTACCAAGAAGTTGGGGGGAGACTTGGACCTGAGCTATCCAAAATGGTAACCAATAAGTTAAAAATTTAAAAATTAAAAATTCAGTGCCTTAGTCACACTTACTACATTTCAAGTACACAAGAGCCACATGTTGCTAATGGCTACCATATTGGGCAGTACAGATAATAGAACATTTGCATCATCCTAGGAAGTTCTGTTAAGTATCTCTGATCATGTAGAACTAGAACCTACAGACAATATAGATCTCCCAGGTCAGGCAAAGCAGTCTCAAAAGGTTCCATCAAAAACAATCATTGGTCTGTACCTCTGAAACAAATAATGCAATATATGTTAAGAAGAAAAAAAAAATGAAGAAGATGGCAGGAGGGGAAGAATGAAGGGGGGGAAATCGGAGGGGGAGACGAACCGTAAGAGACGATGGACTCTGAAAAACAAACTGAGGGTTCTAGTGGGGAGGGGGGTGGGAGGATGGGTTAGCCCGGTGATGGGTATTAAAGAGGGCACGTTCTGCATGGAGCACTGGGTGTTATGCACAAACAATGAATCATGGAACACTACATCAAAAACTAATGATGTAATGTATGGTGATTAACATAACAATAAAAAATAAAAACAAAAAAGCAAAAAAACCCAAAAACAATCATTGGAAGTACCATTAGGTAAGTTAAGTCTGCATGAGAAGGGCCCAGTGGCTTGCCATAGGTAAGCAAGGTATATCATCTGAGGATATGATAGCAGGCAATAATGAGATGTAAATACAGGGAAATCAGACAAATCTGGCCAGAGAGAGAATTTAGGGTCAAGGTGCCTAGTCCAGAGAGTTCTAGCAAGATCAAAGTAGGACAGTTTCTAATTCTAGATGAGACTAGAAATATGCAAGATATTATGTTCAGAATTTAGTTCTGGTGGAGGTAAGGGGCAAAAAGAATGTGAGTGCTGGATTGGGAGTGATTTTTAGATGAAGACTAAGGTTTATTTATGAGGACCTAGTCTAGAATCCAATTAATAGAATTAGATTATAATCTCAGAATATGGCTGATTTAACAGCAATTAAACAGCCCCTGATTAAGAATATGAGGCAGAGCAGAATGCTGAGATAGGGTTAAGTGTCCTTTCTGTGGGATGGTAGGTGATGAAAGTCTGAGATCAACAGTTCATTATAATTAGCTGAATAGCAATATTACATATACGATAAAAGAGGGAAAAGATGAATACCACAAGGCTTTATAATTCTGCTTTTGTACCCAATGTAGAAAGAAATGTACAGTTTATTCTTTTTTATTTTATTATGTTAATCACCATACATTACATCATTAGTTTTTTTTAAAATTTTTTATTATATTAATCACCATACAGTACACCATTAGTTTTTGGTGTAGTGTTCCATGATTCATCGTTCGTGTCTAACACCCAGTGCTCCATGCAGTACGTGCCCTCTTTAATACCCATCACTGGGCTAACGCATCCCCCCAGCCCCCTCCCCTCTAGAACCCTCAGTTTGTTTCTCAGAGTCCATAGTCTCTCATGGTTCGTCTCCCCCTCCAACTTCCTACCCTTCATTTTCCCCTTCCTACTATCTTCTTCTTTTCTTAAACATATAATGTATTATTTGTTTCAGAGGTACACTAATTTCTTATCTGAAGAGCTACTACGTTGAGATTGAAGTTTTCTTTCCAAGTAGCATGGTTAGGAACTTTTTAAAAAGGTTCATACTTCTTGGGTCTACTGGTGTTATTTTCATGTTTTACTTCTGAACTTTTTTTTAAAGCTAAGTCTATGTTATTTCTCCCAAAATGCTGAACATCTGGCATGACAATTGCAATCATTCTTTTATAGTCATTATGATTTTAATTTTTGATTCTCAGCCATCATATTTTGAAATGCCATATTTACTTAAAGTTACCTAATTAATATGTTATAGCCGTCTTATAAAAAAAGAGTTCATTTTAAAGGGTAACAAAATAAAAACCCATATGCTTAATAATGAGATAGTAGTTACAGTAATGCACTATTTAGGGACTTGTAATTTAGTCATCATGATTTCATAACCAATTGTTCCACAGCCCTCAGGGATTACGAATATGGTTTCCATGGTAATTCTGGATTCTAAAAATGCTCATCTTGGCCCTAAATGGATAGTAAATAGTTTGAATAGAAAACGACCTGTCTGTTAGCCAGGATTATACTTTAGTGTTGTAAGAAAGAGAAATACACTACCTATTTAAAAATAGACTAGTTTCAGGGCACCTTAATAGGTTCCAAGTCTGTAAAATCACAACCCCATGATTGCTAGTGGTAACAAAAGCTTGTTCTTTAATTACCTATATTGCATTCGGCTTCTGTTTCCTTCCAAAACCCAATTATGGCTAAAAGCAGGGGTAAGGTGTATTCCTGTTGTTTATGGCAGTTAATTTTAAAGGTTTTTTTTTATTTTCATTTGTTTTCATGACTTAATGAACCAGGTTCAGATTTTCATTGGACACTTCCAGCTTAGTAGTCTTAACCTTGCCTGCATATATAAATAGAATTTTTATATAATCTGAATGTCTTTATTATTTTCCTTAACCAAAGGCTGTTCTCTAAGTGATGGAAATCATGCTATTTTTCTAAGTTCTTATTAACAGGTTTTTTAATGTGGCAGCTCCAACTCCTGACACCAAAGGGATATTTTGAAATTTGTAGAAAAGAGATGGGGAACTTTTATTTACCCCTTCCTCCTCCAAATCCATTTTGCCCCAGTGTGTCATACATTGCCTAATCATTCTCTGCAGCTCAAACTCATATGTTCTCCTGCAGAGACTAGCAGCCTGCCTTCTAGAGTTGACTCCAGAATAATTCAGCAGTCTAATTTCTGATTTAATTTTGCTGCTGTCCAACTGTGGTGTAAACCCAGCTCTAAGAATTGAATGTAATTTGTGGCACTTTGCCTCACTTGAAAATGCTCATGTCTCTATTCCTCATGCGTACCAGAGTCATTGTTTCCATGATAACTAATGAACTCTGGGTGGAAAATGGAGAAAAAGACACATACAAGATAAACAAGAAGATAAAGGACAGAAATTCAAACAGTAGGAAACAGTTCTATTGTTTTATTGAAAATTAACTTCAGTGTACTGTCTGTAGGTGGTAGGTGCTGTTGTGGAGAAGGGAAGAGACGAGTAGTTTTTCATCCAACCCTCTAATGTTCCTTCTTTTCCTTCCCCTGTCTTTAGAGTAGTCAATTAAACACATGGACAAATGAGACAACAGGCTGGCCTGTCAATCTGTACTGTTATTTTTCATTATTTTGACTGAGTTATTTTCTTTCTAAAGAAGTGTCATTATTCTGATTATGGTCTATTCCTGAAAAAGACCCTTCCCCTGCATTAGCTAGGCAGCCCGTGAGAACCTTTTCACTCAATGTTCCCTGATCTCAGCAATGCTGGTGTCACTTGGGCTGATGTTGGAAATACAGAATCTTAAGCTTCATCCCAGCCCTACTAAATCATGATGTACATTTGGGTAACACATGGACAGAACATTAACAAAATCTCCGAAGAATTTATAGATGACTTAATAAATAATACATATCTCTTAGGCACAATTTATCTTAGAGAGGTACAAAATATATATTAATAGATAAAGTCTGTAAAAGCAACTGATTTTTATAGTGCAGGATCTTTACTTTCTCATTTTGTAAAATACTTTATTTAAAAAGAAGTCTCTTGAGGGATACAAGCTTGCTTCTTAACAGTTCTCAGGCTTCTATTCCTTCCCTCTAGCTTAGATTTGTGTTTCTCCCAGTAGTTCTAAAGGAACTCATATTTATCTTCCATCCACACCACAGCCATTTTGATCATTTTTAGGGTTTCTCCAGGATATCATCAATATTTAGTCATTCATCACTTTGTTTCTTTGACAATGTAATAAGCAATCTCATAGGATGATGCAAGACATTTCCATTGGGATGAATCCAAGTTTTGATAAAATTCAGTCTTTTTTTTCTTTTCTTTAAGATTTTAAAAATTTATTTATTTGAGAGAGAGAGAAAGCAAAAGACAGAGCATGAGTGGAGGGGGAGGGGCAGAGAGAGAGTGAGAAGCAGGCTCGCCACTGAGCAAGGAGCCCTGCTCATGCTCCATGCTCCAACCCAGGAGCCTGGGATCATGACCTGAGCCAAAGCAGATGCTTAACCAACTGAGCCACCCAGGCGCCCCTAAAATTCAGTCTTTCTAATGGAAATTTCTTCTCTTAAAAATGATCCACAATGCCAGGGATAGCCTCAAGATGGATATAGGTAAGTTATCCCTTCAGTTTTATTGGTTTCATGTTGCCATTTATAAGAAACATGTCACAATAGAATCTTTCTTTTTTTCCCCAGTCAATTTAAAAATTGGAAATGAAATCAAAGGTGTTATATTTTCTTCATGTTTCTTTTTCTTGGCATTTTCTAATCTAGGCTGATGTAAATTAAAAAAAAAGAAGACATGTTCATAAGCATAATGTTTTTTTTCTTTTTTTTTCTTATTAAGGGGATACAATTCTTGATGTCAGTGGTCATCAGATGTTACCTTATCATGGACTGTAGCATTCCATTTAACCCTTTACCTGTTTGGAGTGAAGCACTACTTTACTACCATATTTTGACATTGATTTTTTTTTTAACAGAGTAATTTTCAAAGTAGTATAATGGTAGTATGTCAAGGGGTGTAGCAGGAATTTTGAAAATCAATATTTGATTATTTTTTAATGAAATAAAGATTTTCTGATGACTGTAAGTATTTTTTTGTTTGTATGGCAATGGTGAGTATTAAAATGCATTACAGGGGCACCTGAGTGGCTCAATTGGTTTAAGTGTCTGCCTTCAGCTCAGGTCGTGATCTCAGGGTCCTGGGATTGAGCTCCGCATTGGGTTCCCTGCTCCGCGGAGGGTCTACTTCTCCCTCTCCCCTACCCCTGCTCATGTGCATGTGCTCTCTCACTCTCAAATAATAATACTAAATAAAATAAAATGCATTACAACTTTCTGTATCCACTAGTTTAATTTTTACACTCCATCATTTGGTCCTACTTTTCTTCTTCCTTCCTTTTTTCCTTCCTTCCTCCCTCCCTTCCTTCCTTCCTTCATTTTCCACTTTCTTCCTTCTTTTATTATATCGCTGTTGATCCTCTTAGATGACACGCTATCTGGTACCAAAAAAATTTCATCTTTGATCCTAGAGATCTTTTTAACCTGAGGCAATATAATTATATTACTTGGGGGTAATTCAAGCATTTATTTGGTAATCTAAAGTGGACATTTTATACAGCTAAAAAAAAAAGGCTATGTATGTATGCAATCATTTCTAAAACCTTGAAACTAAGTTAAAATTAGGTTGTGAAATTAAGGGAGAAAATGGGGAGATATTAATTTGATTTTGCGAGCACTTCTTCATAGTTTTCTTTTCAATTAATCCAACAGCCAATATTTACTGAGTATCTACTAAGTGCCAGGCATTGGCAAGTTGGAGGTGAATGGCTGAGAATGCTCTTTCTGACCTTAAGGGGAAATGGTATGATAAATAATCTCAACACAGAGCATGCTTTGCTTTCATTCTGTGTCTCTTTTATCCCATTGAGAGACAATCAACAATTATTTTACATTCATCTTGAATATATAATCATATGATAGTCTCTTAGAATAGGGAGTATAATTTCTTGAGCTATTTAGACCTTTTGTTTCAGTATAGCTGGAGCGGTTCTATGAAACATATAAGAATATTTTCAAGACATCAGGCAGGGGTTCGTGCTCCCACCGCACTACAATCTAGTGGTGCTGAAAGTAATATAACAATAACAGAAACTCTCCATCCAAGTTTATTGTTATGACTTATGTTAGCCATTTACTAGACTGGATGGCTGCCTAGGGCACCCAAACGATAAACTATTTAATCTGTGGTAAAGCATAATCCCCAAACCTAGTACTTTGCGAAGGACCATGGAAACTAGTTCTTATAGGTTGAATTTGTTTATTTGAAACCTATACATCAGTTATTAAATTACTCTATTCCTGGCCACTCGAAGAAAAGATTTTGCTCCAAAAATATTAAATTATGAATTAGCTTTCAAAATGTTTGACATCAAACTAATTTGTGTGTAAGAAGAACATTGAATAAAATAGTTTTAGTCTCTCTTTTCTAATATTTTCTGTAAGAAAATTACCCTCTAAATTATTTTTCTCTCTTGCAAACTAGGTATTAACAGATTAAAATTTACCACACAACAGGGTTGCTTAATTTTAAAAGATTAGCATATAAGAAAAATTGAAAGACCCTAAAATTAGAGAAGAATCTTACACTTTAGCATTTAAATGCTCTCAATATTTTCATTTATTTCCCATTGCCTTTCATTAATCTTGGCCCCTAAATTTACTCATTGGATATCATGTTAATAAATTTTAGATAAGAGGTTTTGTCATCTCTTTTTCCTTAATTTATTTTGTTTATGTATTCAAAATTTACTTACTAAACATAATACAGTGTTTACTGCTTAGGGCAGTTTCTTTTACATTCCTTGTCAGTCTTATTTTAATCTTAGGAAATCACATTATTTCTCAGATGGCCAGGGTAAGTTAAATGATTAACCACAATGCCTGAATGGCTAAGCACTTTTCAGCACAAAATTAAACATTTTCCAACACTCCACTTTTGTTTTCCCAGTGAGATTTTTAAAGTCTTCTCCTGTGGTACTTAAAACATTTGACTTTTATGTTAGTTGTTTGTGTGACATCAACCCTCTATCCTATTTTACATTTCTTCATGTTGTGTTCATCTTTGTATTGCTTCCCCTCCTCTCCCTGGGATGGCCCATGCTGATGTGCTTGTGGGATTGCTTAATTTACATTTCCTGAACTAACTAACTGTAACTTGGATTTGTAAGGAAAGGAAATGAAGTGCCGTGTCAGCATGAATTTCTGATTTTTCATTCTTCCTCTTAACATACATGCAAGCATTTCTCTTAGTTATTAAAGAGAAGCATGATTGCAATAGGAAATGTTAAAGTTATAGAAAAAGGTAGAATTTTAAAATTTATTACTAGCTCAATTTCTAAAACACAGTATTAGCATCATAGTACACTTTTTCCATAAATTATTGTTACATAGTTTTGATAACACTTTGTATCTTTTTTCTTCCTTCAGCCAGCCAACGTCTGATACATGTTTTTTTTTCTTTTATCAAACTAATAGCAAAAAACAGATAATGCTTTCCATGGCCTTGTTTTTGATTTCTTCAGATTTGTTATAAATTTAAAAAATCAACTATGCCAAGGTGAATGAGACTTTGTTAAAGTCTGTTCTGGAAATACATATCTGAAGAGGGCAGCACACTGTTGAGTTTATCCTTTCTACTGCGGGGCACATTTATATCACCTTGCCTTTGTTCTTTGAACAGTAGTGACCAGAGTAACTAACAGAAGGCTGAGAAGATAATCACAGAAGAGATTTCCAAGGCCAGTGTATATCCATTCGATGGACAAATAGGGCACTTCTTTTCTAGAAAGTCCTAATTATATTGCAATCCAAGAGTAGAGAAAGTTTCTCAATGTTTTATGGTAACTAATTATAACCAAGGGAGATAGGGAAGAATTGTATCAATTCTCAGGGGAAAAAAAAGTGATTGGTATTCTTTTTGTTGTGGCATAGAGAAAAAAATAAAATCAAACAAATCTGAGTTTGGAACCAGAGCTACCTCATTTAGAATTGTGGAACATTCTGTAAATTTGACCATACTGAGCCTTTTAAAAATCTTTACATGGGAATAACAACAAAAATATAAGATCTTTGTGATTGATGAGCTCTCCTGTACGGCAATGCCTAGGGCGCTGTTGGCTCATAGGAAGTGTTAAATGTTATCCCACTTCTTTGCTTTTTTTTTTTAGCTCATAGATTTAATAAAACTATAGTGATTTATTCATTAAGACATTCAACAAATACTTATCAAATCTAAAGTTGAACTTGGCATTAAACATACAAAGTAGAGGAAGATGGGCATGGTCTCTGTTTTCTTGTCAACTTGACGATAGCTGTGAAGAGGACTCCAGGACAAGAGAACCATGCATTCCTTAGTCTAAATATTTGAGTAATTTCATGGATAATTGTTTTATATATATATATATATGCATAAAATTAATGAGCAACTTTATTGGAATGTAACTTACATACCAAGTTCATCTTTTTTATTTTTATTTTTTTATTTAAGTTCAATTAGTCAACACATAGTACATCAGTAGTTTCAGATGTAGAGTTCAGCAATTCACCAGTTGCACATACACCCAGTGCTCATTACATCACATGCCCTCCTTAATGCCTGTCACCTGGGTACCGCATCCACCCACCCACCTTCTTTCCAGCAACCCTGTTTCTTTCCCATAGTTAAAAGTCTCTCATGGTTTGTCTCCTTCTCTGATTTCTTCCCATTCCATTTTTCCCTCCCTTCCCCTATGATCCTCTGTGTTGTTTCTAATATTCCTCATATGAATGAAACCATTTGATAATTGTCTTTCTCCGATTGACTTATTTCGCTCAGGATAATACCCTCCAGGTCCATCCACGTCATTGCAAATGGCAAGATTGCATCCTTTCTGATGGCTGATTAATATTCTAATATATATATACCACGTCTTCTTTATTCATTCATCTGTCTGTGGACATCTCAGCTCTTCCCATAGTTCAGCTATTGTTGACACTGTTGCTATAAACACTGCAGCGCTGGTGCCCCTTCGGATCCCTACATTTGTATCTTCAGGGTAAATACCAAGTAGTGCAGTTGCTGGGTCATGGGGTAGCTCTGTTTTTAGCATCTTGAGGAACCTCCATACTGTTTTCCAGAGTGGCTGTACCAGCTTGCATTCCCACCAAAAGTGTAAGAGGGTTCCCCTTTATTTGCATCCTCGCCAATATTTGTTGTTTCTGACCTATTAATTTTAGCCATTCTGACTGGTATGAGGTGGTATCTCATTGTGGTTTTGATTTGTATTTCCCTGATGCCGAGTGATGTTGAGCACTTTTTGATATGTGTATTGGCCATTTGTATGTCTTCTTTGGAGAAATGTCTGTTCATGTCTTCTGCCCATTTCTTGATTGGATTATTTGTTTTTTGGGTGTTGAGTTTGATAAGTTCTTTATAGATCTTGGATACTAGCCCTTTATCTGATATGTCACTTGCAAATATGTTTTCCCATTCTGTAGGTTGCCTTTTAGTTTCGTTGACTGTTTCCTTTGCTGTGCAAAAGCTTTATCTGATGAAGTCCCAGTAGTTCATTTTCCCTTTTGTTTCCCTTGCTAAAGTTCATCTTTTTAAAGTGTACAATTCAGTGGTTTCTAGCATATTTGTAGAGCTGTGCAACCATCACCATAACCTAATTTTAGAACATTTTTTTCTTCCAGGTTTTTATTTAAATTCAAGTTAACATACAGTGTAGTATTGGTTTCAAGAGTAGAGTTTAGTGATTCACCACTTACATATAACACCCAGTGCTCATTACATCAAGTGCCCTACTTAATGCCCATCACCCAGTTACCCATCCCCCTACCCACCTCCCCTCCAGCAACCCTCAGTTTGTTCTCTATAGTTAAGAGTCTCTTATGGTTTGCCTCCCTCTCTGTTTTTATCTCATTTTATTTTTCTTTCTCTTCCCCTATGTTCATCCTTTTTGTTTCTGAAATTTCACAAATGAGTGAAACCATAAGGTAGTTGTCTTTCTCTGACTGACTTTTTTCACTTAGCATAATACACTCTAATTCCATCCACATCATTGCAAATGGCAAGATTTCATTCTTTTTGATGGCTGAGTAATATTCCATTATGTGTGTGTGTGTGTGTGTGTGTGTGTGTGTGTGTGTGTGTGCCACATCTTCTTTATCCATTCTTCAGTGGATGGACATTTAGGCTCTTTCCATAATTTTGCTATTGTTGATAATGCTGCTATAAACATTGGGGTGCATGTGTCCCTTTGAATCAGTATTTTTGTATCCTTTGGGTAAATACCTAGTAGTGCAATTGCTGCGCCATAGGTTAGTTCTATTTTTAACTTTTTGAGGAACCTCCATACTGTTTTCCACAGCGGCCACATCAGTTTGCATTCCCACCAGTGGTGTAAGAGGGTTCTCCTTTCTCCACATCCATTTTGATTATGTGTATTTCCTTCATGTTTCTTATGCTTTGGGTTCATTGAGCTTCTGAGACCTGTGAATTTAGTTTTCTTTAAATTTAGAAAATTGGCTCTTATGTCTTCAAATATTCTGTTCTCTCTCCCTATTGTGCTCTTCTCCTTAGGGGACTTGAGTTACACATATATTAGACTGCTTGAAGTTGGTCCCACAGCTAACTGATACTCTTTGTATATTTTTCATTCTTTCCCAGTTCCATTTTGCATTGTTTCTGCAGCTTTGTTTTCAATTTCAAATACTGTTCTTATATAATGCATAATCTACCACTAATCCCATCAAGTATATTTTCATCTGAGACATTGTAGTTTTCATCTCTAGATACTTGATTCTAGTCCTTATTATATCATTCATTCGCTACTTTGCATGTTTAATCTTTCTTTTAACTTCTTGAACATATGGAATATGGTTATAATAATCATTTTAATGTCTATTGATTCTATCAATAGATCAATTAACTTTTCACCTCAGTATAGGTTGTACTATTCTGTTTCTTGCATGTCTGGTAATTTTTATTGCATGCTAGACATTTTGGGTTTTACCTTATTGGTGTTTGAGACTTTTATTTCTATAAATATTATTGTGCTTTCAATCTTTGTAAGAGCATTTTTTACAAACCTAGCTGAAGTGGGTAATTCTTCTACTACCCACCATATTATGTTTTGTCACATCACTATGCTTTTCCCTTTGTTACATGAGTAATAATTTGCATGTATTTGCTCATTTACTTTTTTAGTATTTATCTTATATCCTGATAGATGATCAGGTCCATGAAGGAAAGTGCCACTCTGCTCTCTTTTTATTTTTAATACCTTGCACAGTGTTTAGCATGTAATAATTGCTCAATTAAAAAATGAGCTACTTTAGTTTTCTGCTTATTTATTTATTTATTTTAAACGATTTTATTTATTTATTTGAGAGAGAGAGAGCAAGTGTGAGTGAGGGGAGGCACAGAGGGGGAGGGAGAGGGAGAAAGAGAATCTCAAGCAGACTCAGCATTTGAGTGCAGAGCCTGATGTGGGCTGGATCTCATGACCCTGAGATCATGGCCTGAGCCGTAACCAAGAGTCAGACATTTAATTCACTGAGCCACCCAGGCACCCCAGATTTCTGCTATTTTAACGTTATGTGTTAACATTTTGCTTTGGAGCATTAACATTCTTGGTAACATTCAAATTTCACTCTAATAAATATAAAATATAAACCATCTTTCTGCTTTCTAATTCTTATTCTATGAAGTTATTACTGATTAACCTGATTTTAAGGAAATCTAAAACAGTATATTTTCCCCAAATTTCTTTATGAAATATTCTACTAAAATTAATGGTTCATAGAAATACATTTATATGTACAATTTAAAAGAATGCATGCTGTCTTTCCTTTGAATGTTTAACATGAAATTTATATCTAGATAAATAAGTGTCAGACTCATTATTTCCTTCAACCACTTCCAGAGATTATTAAAATTAAGGTCTTGGTACAATGTAAAAAAATCCATGTTTCAGTTTGCTATATCAATTTATCAAAATTTCCCCCATTCCTGTACAATTTACTGTCCAATAAAATGACACTTTGCATCTTAAAAACTTTGTAAAAAAAAAACAAATCTATCATTGATACAGATCTCTATAATTGTTCAAAAGTTTAAGTATTATTCATATTCAAGCCAGCTAGTTCTTTTGAATGGAGCATGTTAGAAAGATTCAATTATTTCATGGGCCAATCAGCTTGACACAAAGAATCCATTCTGTTTCATTGCACAAGAATGAATTCCTTTATAAAGACAGCTTTCTTATAAATATATCTCAGGGATGGTGCCTGGGTGGCTCAGATGGTTAAGCGTCTGCCTTCGGCTCAGGTCATGATCCCAGGGTCCTGGGATCGAGTCCCGCATCGGGCTCCCTGCTCTTTGGGAGCCTGCTTCTCCCTCTGCCTCTCTCTCTCTCTCTGTCTCTCATGAATAAATAAATAAAAAGTTAAAAAAAAATAAATATATCTCAGGGATTATAAGAGTCACCAAATAAGAGAATGTGCATGGCTCATTCCAAATTTCTCATGACAAATAATAAAAGAAAAAAAATAATTGAACTGTATTTTTAGTATTTTAAGTCAGTAATATGATAATTATATCCAAAATATTACATGTCAGAATACAAATAATTATCACATTTGTTTTTAGTTCTTGGTGATTTTTCTGAAAGTTAGATATAATAATGTCCAAATATTTTTGGTGAAAATGCATACATGCCAACACTCCTGAGGAATAAATAGAAAATATTCTTTAGTTTGCAACAATGCTCTAAATTTCATGGGAGTATAGGGGGACACTTTTTTCTTTTTTTGGTGGGGGTACTTTTTGCATGCTTTTATTTACAAAGAGATAGTATACCATTTGGAAATTAGAGACTCTTAGACTTATTTTTTATATTGGAGGAAGTTCAAGAAAAAAATAATTTCAAATCCATCATCCATGTAAACATAGATATGAGAACATGGTACTAAAACTAACATTGAGTGCTTACTAGGTAGGTCCCAGGTGCTATTTTAAGTGTTTCACAAGGATTATTTCATTTAATCTTTTTAAAAAATTATATGTATGATTCTTTTTTTTTACAATAAAGTGATTCAATAACGTTAAATATTACTCATTGCTCATCATGATAAGTGTAGTCTTAATCCTCCATCACCTATTTCACCTGTCCCTCCCACCCACCTCACCTCTGGTAACCATCAGTCAGTTTGTTCTCTATATTTAAGAATCTGTTTTTTTATTTGTCTCTTTTTTCTTTGTTTTGTTTCTCAGTTCCATAAATGAGTGAAGTCATATGGTGTTTGTCTTTCTCTGGATTACTTATTTCACTTGCTAAGTAAAGCAGACCCTCTAGATCCATCCATGTTTTTTATATATATCTGTCTAACATCTTTTTTGTCCACTCATCTATTGATGGGCACTTGGACTGCTTCCATAATTTGGCTATTATAAATAATGCTGCAATAAACATAGGGGTGCATATATCTTTTCAAATTAGTGTTTTTGTATTCTTTGGGTAAATGCCCAGGAGTGGAATTATTGGATCATATGGTAGCTTTATTTTTAATTTTTTGAGGAACCTCCATACTGTTTTCCACAGTGGCTGCACCAGTTTGCATTCCCACTAAGAGTGCACAAAAATTTTTTTCTCCACATCCTTGCCAACATTTGTTGTTTCTTGTGTTCTTGATTTTAGCCATTCTGACAGGTGTGAGATTATATTTCATTGTAGTTTTGATTTGCATTTCCCTGATAATTAGTGATGTTGAGCATCTTTTCATGGGTCCATTTAGGGGAAAAACATTTTTTTTTTTAAATCCAGATCAGTCACAGATTATGTGACAACCTAAATGATGGGCAGCTGTATTGCTCAGAAATAAAAAAAGAAAGAAAAGATATTCTGTTATTATTCCCAACTGCCATCCTAGGTAAAACATGTTGATGATGCTTGAAACATAAACCTTCCTTTAAAAATCTGAATCAAATTCCAAAATTTTAGGGTAAATCATCAGAGAAACAGTGGTTAGCCTGTTATGAAAGGGATGCAGAGAGTAATAGTATGATAAAAATGCTAAACTCAAAAAACCTTCTTGTGTGACTACCCAGTGATGGTAACAATTACCCTAAGCATAGACAGCATTTAACAGGACTATTAAATTAGGTCCCTGTAATTTATCATTTTGACCCAAAAGTGAGGCTCTATATTTTATCTTATTGTTTTCTTTTATTAGGATCACATTTTTAACCACCAGATGGCTGGTTTAAAATGCTGATTTCAATTCTAATTTTGAAATTGGATACCTGGAGTATCAAATGTGTATAAACTAAGAAGTTTGAGAATGTATATTAGAAATAACTATTTACATACTCTATGTCATCTGTTAAGGACTCTAAGACTCAGAGATTTATATGAATACACATATTTAAACACAAAGATACACATAGCTACATGAGCTTTTGCAGGAATGCAGATTTTACCCTACCTTGACAGTCATGGTGACTTTTTAGCCACTATTCTCTCAGTCACTTATGTCTAGTTAATGCTAATTTTTGAGCCAAGAAGAAAACTTCATTGAAGCATAGAAAAAAAGTGCTCCTGAAGGTCTGTTTCCAGGTTATATTATTCACAGGGAGGGGCTAGTTGTCAACAAAGTGTCTCTTGACTTACCTTTAAGGTTAAAGGTAAGAAATGAACATTGTGAATGTGATCTAATTGCAGTGTACTATGTACGACGTTAGTATACTTGGTGATACTTACAAAGGGTATTTCCAACCCAAAAGGGAGTGGATGTTAAGGGGAAAGATGGTCTTTTGATGAACAGTAGTTCTTAATTTTAATGTAGTCAAATTCTTCTATCTTTTCTTCTTTACTTTGTATTATTTCTGAAGATTATTCCAGTGCATTTGCTGAACTATGTTACGTTAACTTTTTCCCCTTTTCTTCAAGATAATACAATATGTTAGGCTCAAATTTGTTATCAATTTAACTAATATGTCTTGTCAATTTGCCATGGACCACTAAAAACAATCTGTTTATTATTTCTGCCAATCCATTTGATCTTAGCGCCTGCTAATCTGTTTTTCTTTAGTTTCCATATAATTTTTTTACAAAGTCTTCTTTAGAGCCCCATTAAAATAGAAAGATAGCAGTTCTCTAATTTACTTTATCTTTTAAGCTTGTTATCCTATGAAAGAAATTAAATACAGCACAGTGAATTGCATACGCATTTATAAATTATGTAATAAGCTTATCTTTATTCAAGCAATTAATCTTGCTCTTTTGGAAAAACCCAAGGGAAATAACTCAAGTTGTCTTATATTTCCAAGAAACAACATGAACAAAACACTAGAATTTTGCTGCTTATCCATATCTAAACATCATAGAACTTTTCTTCTAAATACAATTATTAGTTAACCTGATTGATAAATGTTTGCTCTGATCTAGAAAACAGCATAAAATGATATAAGTCTATATTAAGAGTGCTATTTATGTATCTATAGGAGAAGTATCCCATGAGAGTTTCTTTCCAAATGCCTTTAATTAATTTGGAGAATGAGGAAAGACAGTTAAATATATACATGTGTGGTCTTTCCCCTTTTCATTGGTAACCAAATCTCTAAATTGTTAGAAGCAGCAGTGAATCTGGATAAAATACATGTATGTTATCCACTGGGAGTTTAGTTTTATCAGAGATTATTCTGCATTGGTTTTGGTCCTTTTAAAGAATACTTTAAGAAATATAAATACTTAAAGTATTTCCTAATTTATTAAAATCCTCTATTGATATCCTCCCGATAAAATGAGAAAATTAAGCTTCCTTTTACTTCTCTCAAACATCTTCCAATCTTAAAAATATATCTTATGATTTTTGAAAATATTTTCAAGGTTTCTAACATGTGTACCTTTTCTATAGTCCTACAGTTGGTTGGCCTGTGGTTCTACATATTTAAATGGGTTTAATATTTCCCTTCCTTCTTCCTTTCCTTAATGTTTTACCATGAGCTTCTCCATTCTTTAGTTTTTTGTTTTGATTCAATTTTATTTGGCTCTATTTTAACAAAATATGGTATTTTATTGTTTTGTTTTGTTTTATTCCAGGAAGAGGTTGTGGGGGCTATATTTCCTGAGAACGTTTTTTGTATCTTTATACTTGGCTTCATTTAAAACTCTTGGATTACACCTTCTCTCAGAACTTTTAAGTTTTTTTCTTTCTTTGTTGACTTTTGTTTTGGAAAACTGAAGCTGTCTATTACCACCTGTTGGAAGCGATTTAGGTTCCAGAAGTCTACTTTGTATATCCTTAAGTTCATTAAGATTGCCATGGTCTTTTTGATGTGTAAGCTTGACTAGGCTACAGTTCCCACTTGTTCAATCAAACACTAATGTAGATTTTGCTACAAAGGTATTTTATAGATATGATTGAAGTACATAATTGGTTGACTTTAAGTAAGGGAGATTATCCTAGGTAATCTCTGTAGGGCTGATACAACCATTGGCAGGCTTTTAAAACACAGCTGAGACCTCCCTGAAGAAGAAATTCTGCCTGTGGATAGTGTCTTCAGCCATGCCCAAGAATTCCAGCCTGCCCTTCTCGATGGCCTGCTCTATGGATTTAGGACTTGTCCACCCAGTCATAAGTGTATAAACAACACATTTCTTAATGTATATCTCCTACTAGTTCTGCCTCTCTAGTTTAACACTGACTGATAAAGATTATATAAAAATGTAGAACTGGGCAGCTGGCGGAGGCTAGAAGAATACTGAGGACTCCAATAATGAAAGTCTGGATTGCCTTGAACAGAGAGACAATAGAATTTTGGAGGTTAATGATTCTGTTAATAAGGACTCAGAAAGAAGTGAAAAGCATAGTAGAGAAAATCTAAATCACCTGAGAGAATATCTAAATCACAGACTATTGGTGGAAATATAGAAGTTAAAAATACTGCTATTGTGGGTTCAAAAGGAAGTGAGGAACACATTATTAGAAATTAGGGGAAAGATGATCCTTGTTATATAGTGGCAGAAAGCTCAGTGGAATTATGTCCTATAGTTATGTAGAAAGTAGTTTGTACATTATGACTGGAACATTCAGTTGAGATTTCCAGGCAAAGAATTGAAAGTGTAACTTGGTTACTTTTTGCAGCTTATTGTAAAATGCAAGAGGTTAATTTGAAAGAAAAACTGTTAAATAGAAAGGAACCAAAAATAGATTATTTGGGGAATTCTCAGCTTACTCAAATTGTGAAAGATGCTAAATTAAGATGTTCACTATAGGAAAACATGCTCTAAAGGAAATGCTAAAAGTGTGGCTGGATAACCTTTTGCTAATACCTCAGAAAGATAAAAAAAATACAATTTAATTATAAAAAGGTTCTTTAAAGAGGAAAAAAATGTGTGATTCATAGAAACTCTCAGTTATCTATGCAGAAGTCACAAATCGGGCTGAAATTTTCCAGGAAAGATGTGTGGAGAAGCCTCTTGTCTAATGGAGTGAATCTGTGTAACATACATGGGAGAACCACAAGATTCTTGAGAACTTTATACCAGCAGAACCTGGTCAGTTTGGACCAAAAAGGACAGAGACAATATGAATTGGAAGAAGGCTACTGGACCCCCAGAAATATATAGGCAAGAAACAGTGATAAAACTACTCAGCTACAAATCCATGCTACCTTTCATGAAAAAGGAAAGATTATTCAGAGGGTGAAAACCACAGAGGATTATTTCCAGATCTTGAAATCTAATGGAGTTTATCCAGCTGGATTTTGAAAACACTTATTTTTATCTTCCCATTTTCTTTCTTTTGAATGGAAATGTCTTAGCTGTTATCTTATGTTTGTTTCAGCATTGTAATTTAGGAGCAGACAATGTGTTCTTAAATTTCAGAGGTCTATACATAGAGAGGAATTATGCCCCAAGATGGCTTATACCTAGAGTGTAACCCATACCAAATTTAGATGATTTTGATGATGAAATTTGGGACTTTTGAGCTGATGAGATTTTTGTACTTTGACTTGATGCTATCAGTGGTTGTGACATAAGGGGCATTGGGATGGGGTGAATGAACTTGGCATCTGAGACAGACATTAATCTTTCTTCCTTTGGCTCCAACTCTGTATCATTCTGAGGTGTGGAATGGAACTGGATATCTCAGTTACTTTTTCTGCTTCTCCTGTATTCCATATACACAGATAGGTCTTGTCACTCCTTCAAAATGTCATGGAGGAACATGATTCTTCCTTTCAGTCCAAGATCTGAAGAAGTTTGTATCAGCTCTAGAAATTCTCTCTCATTTAGGTCTGAATTTCATTGTTTCTGTCAAATATTCTTGAAATTTATTAGAGGTTGTGGGAATTTTGATGTTTCACTAAAGATGTTAATATATTTCTATTTAGTATATTAAAAAATGTTTTGGGGTTCCTGGGTGGTTCAGTTGGTTAAGTATCCAACTCTTGATTTTGGCTCAAGTTATGATCTCAGGGTGGTGAGATGGAGCTTGGAATTAGGTTCCCTGCTCAGCAGGGAGTCTGTTGGAGATTCTCTCCCTCTCCCTCTGCCCCTCCCCCTGCTCATGTGCGTGGGCGTGTTCTCTCTCTCTCAAATAAATAAATCTTAAAAAAAAAGAAAAACAAGACGATTGGGTAATTCATATTTAATTTAATTAATTATTAATTAATTTTTAATTTAATAATTTAAGGTAACTACACTTATTTGGAGTTTCTATGTTTCCATCCTAGGAGCTAAATATTTTTGTTAAAATATCCTCAAGAAAGTGAAAAGAAATATCTTTTGAATTATGTACGGTGAGCTCAATAAAAACTGCCATTGTGCTCATAAGTTTTAAGAGTTTTTTGTGCTATTGTGTTCTCTCAAAGTAAGAGCATTCAGACTAAGGTGAGAGGAGCATTTGTCGTTAGTCAGAATAGAGTCATGTTAATGGATTTAATCTGGCCATCCTGGACTCAGACTTTCAGACAAAAATGAAAGGTGTATTTTTAAAATGGAATACTTAAGATAAACCAGAATTCCCCAATCATAGATGAGACAATGTTTGCATTATTTCTAGTACATAGACAGTCACACACAGAACACACACATAGGCTTTTTTTCCCAGCTGTTTTAATTGTCATTTTTAAAAATTATTGAATCATATTCTTTTTATATTATTCATTCTGGCAAGTTTTTCTTATGACTATTTATTATTATATGTAGCCATATTTTGCTAAGATTATAATAGTTTTCAGCTGATCTTGTTGAGTTTTATTATTATGTAATTGTTACCCTGAAAACAGTGATAATGTGATACTTTTCATAATTATGCATCTCTTTTAGGATGTGACTTTATGATATCTGTTTCTTGACTTTTGCATTGGCTAGAACTTTTAAGACATTAGATAATAATGATAATGATGGACATTGCTGTTTTTCATTAATTTTAATGTTATTATGTACTGCTAATGGTTGTTTTAAGTATTCTTCTCTTCCAAGTTTACTATGTCTTTATGAAGAGGGTTTTTTGTTTTTTAGTTTTATTAAATACCTTTTCAACATCTATTGAAATAATTTTCATTTTACTTGATCTATCTCATTCCCAACTTAAATCTTTATTCCTCCTTTGGGAGCATGGGTGGCTCAGTCAGTTAAGCATCTGACTTCAGCACAGGTCAGGATCTCAGGGTCTGGGATTGAGCCCCCATAGGGCTCCATACTCAGCGGGGAGTCTGCTTGTCTTTCTGCCCCTCCCCCCTGCTCACACTCTCTCTCCCTCTCTTTCTCTCTCAAATAAATAAATAAATAAATCTAAAAAAAAAACTTTGTTCCTCCTTAGGTATTAGTATTTAAATATACTGTTGGTTTTTTATTTTATTTCAGGTTTTTAGATGTGAAGTTTATCTTACTCTTTGATGTTGAATAATGATGCTTTTTTTAAAAATACAAATTTATCTTGAGCTTTTCCTTAGCAATTTATTTTGGGTTTTAACATACCATTTTTTTTTTTTTACATAGGCTTTTAGGAGAAAGAAAATGTCCCTCATTAGAAATCCTTATAATTCTATTGGAATTATTAACCAAAGTTATTTTATTGTTTTATGTAGCTATATAATTTCTGTATGATATTATGATCTGTGTTTTTATCTAAATTTCATGAAGACAAAAAGGGAAGAGTCTTTTAGCTTTCTTTATCAAATACTTGAAAATGTATTAAATTTGCTTTTAAGTCTAAAAAGTAAAAATAAAATGGAAATAAAATTAAAATGTTAGCATATTTCTTTATGAACTCTGTTTTTTCCACTGCAGAAGTGAACCTTTTGAAATAACTGTACTTTGAATATTAAGTAATCCAATGTCTGCAATTCCATAATTTTCTATTTTATAATAGAATTTTTATTGGATTTTTAAAGATATATTAAGGACACAGTAACCTTTGAATTATGTAGTAAAGAACATTCTGGTAAAATTCACAATATGTGCCTGTTTTCATAAACAGAGGGGATTTAAAAGTAGTAATATTTGTTATATTTTAACAATTTTAAATTAATATTTGCCTAGACTTTAACAAATTTTTAATTGATGCATGTCCTTATTTTGTATTCTTTACTTCTCAGTCAAATGTTAGTGAACATTTTTGCTTTTCTTTAAGGTGAGTAATAACAGTATTTAACTATGATATGAAAGATCAACAGCCCTTGCATTTATTTTTACTGGTTATATCATCCAGTGGCATATTGTGTGACTGCCTTCAACCATTTTGTCCTTTGGTTTTGAATCTTAATGTTCTGCTCTTCATTAATGATAATTAAGATCTTGTATTTCTTAAAAGAAGTTAAATTTAAGAAAGTTTCATTAATTTAAGAATGGGGATGCTTTAGATTCATTTCCCTGTTCAAGACATAAATAATTTTTACACTGATAAATTGGTATCCTTCTCTTAAATTTACTAATAAATAGAAAAAGCTTAGATAAAAATGGCATGACGAAAAGTATGACATTCACTTATTTCAAGTCAAAGAAAATGAAAACAAAATAAGTGCTATGGCAGTGACAAGATATTAAATGTACAACATTTAGAGGTTGGTCACCTACAATAGGATGTAGGCCATTCCACCATTGGGGTTTAAACTCATATTTGATAATCCCATACAGAAACCTCCCATGACTGTCAGTGGCACATGAGAGATAAATTAGCATTTTAATGAAAGCATAATATTTTCAATGGATGAAAACCTCCACTATCACCATTGCTTTTAGCTTGTGAACTTTGTGCTTGTAGGAAGGTTTTAAAGTGTATTTTTACCTTGGTGATAAATTGAGTTACATAGTGGTGCAGTTACTGGGCAAAGGTAAAGGGTAGGCTATTTCTACCCATACTTATAAATATTTGTTAATAATTGACTTCAATAACAAGGTCTGCCATTCTGGTTTAATAACCGAGGGTCACTAGTGAAGCTTTGTTAGCTTCCTAACTCTCCCTGATACACTTAGGACTGGTCTTGAACTTAACAATTTACACACATGCCCTGTTTAAGTATTGAGTCTGTGCTGAGATTTGTGTTGAGGACAAGCCCATTAGGAAGAAATTGATACTTTCAAAAATCTTAGAAGCTCAAGTTTCTCATCATTCAATGTAAATGCTATTTTTTCATCTGAGATTGTGTTACTCTTGCATTTTTAGTGTTAAAATAGCCTTTAATAATAATTACAGAAAGGGACAATTATGATAATAGATGATCTTTCTTTTTATCATTCTTACTTCTTTTAAAAAATTTTAATTTAAATTCAACTTAATTAACATATAGTGTATTATTAGTTTCAGAGGTAGAATTTAGTGATTCATCAGTTGCATATAACACTCAATGCTCATTACTTCAACTGCCCTCCTTAATGCCCATCACCCAGTTACCCCTTCCCCCCCACCACCTCCCCTCCAGCAACCCTCAGTTTCTTTCCTATAGTTAAGAATCTCTTATGGGGTGCTTCAGTGGCTCAGTCAGTTAAGCATCTGCCTTAGGCTCACGTCCTAATTCCAGAGTCCTGGGATCAGGTCCCACATCGGCTCCCGCTCAACGGGGAGTCTGCTTCTCCCTCTCCCTCTGCTGCTGCTGCTCTCTCTCTCTCTGTCAAATAAATAGATAAAAGGAGCTTAAATAAATTAAAAAAGGAGTTTCTTATGGTTTGCCTCTCTCTCTGTTTTCATCTTATTTTATATTTCCTTCCCTTCCCCTATGTTGTTTCTTAAATTCCACATATGAGTTAAATTATATGGTATTTGTCTTTCTCTGACTGACTTATTTCACTTAGTATAATACCCTCTAGTTCCATTCACATCATTGCAAATGGCAAGTTTTCATTCTTTTTGCAGACTGAGTAATATTACATTGTATATATGTACCACATATTCTTTATCCATTCATCTGTCCATGGACATCTGGGTTCTTTCCCTAGTTTGGCTATTGTAGACATTGCTGCTATAAACATTGGATTGCATGTGCCCCTTCAAATCACTGTGTTGGTATCATTCTTACTTTTTATGTAAAGCTGACAAATTTAAGTCTCTTTCCCAATTAAATTTTTTTTTCTCTCTGGCGTCTTTAATCTTTTTAAAAAATTTTTTTAATTTAAATTTTAGATAGTTAACATACAGTGACAATATTGGTTTCAGGAGTAAAATTCAGTGATTCGTCATTTACATACAACACCCAGTGCTCATCATAACAAGTGTCCTCTTTAATACCCATTACCTACCCACCTCTATCCATCAACCTTATCCTAAGAGTCTTTTATGGCTTGTTTCCCTCTCTCCCTTTTTTCTTTTCCCCCTTCCCATATGTTCATCTGTTTTCTTTCTTAAATTCCACCTATAAGTGAGAGTGTATGGTATTTGTCTTTCTCTGACTGACTTATTTCACTAGCATAATACACTCTAGCTCCATCCATGTCATTGTAAATGGCAAGATTTCATTTTTTGATGGCTGAGTAATATTCCGTTATTTGTGTGTGTGTGTGTGTGTGTGTGTGTGTGTGTGTGTGTGTACACACCACATCTTCTTTATCCGTTCATCAGTTGATGGACATTTGGGCTATACTCTGGTTTCTCTTCAGATCACATAAATCTTTTGCATTCTACCAATTTAAAATTTTTAGTATTTTATTTTTTAAAGTATCTGCTCAGTTTGTTACTTTTAATAGAAATATTTTAATATTTATTTGATCTAGGAGTGATCTGCCACCAAATGTCCTATTACCTACTTATGCGGTATTGTGGTTTCTTTGCGGTTGTGGGAGAATAAAAATGATGCATACTGGATTAGAGTTGGCACATACTGAAAGTAATAATTATTTCTTATGCTTTTTTGTATTTCCAAAGTTTCTTATCATGAATACATGATGCTTTTAAAACCATGAAATAATGTTAAAATAACCATGAAACCAGAATATTTGCCAAACACAAATAAACTCAATTAGTAAGATCCCATTTATAATTTTTTTTTAAATCACTGTGTACAAGTCTGGGAACCAGTGCCTTAAATATTCAGATTCAGGCTCTGCAAGAGGGAAGCAATGAGCTCTCAATAACTCAGTGCCCTATTTGGGAGAGAAAGGGAAGGGGCATTTTGGGGTTCTCTGAAAATTCACCATCTAGTATAAATATTGAACATAAGGAACCTCACTTATCTGAGAGGCAGGAGAATACTGGAGGAGGCTAAGGAGGTCACACTGGGATTTTATGCTAGCTTACATCCTTAGCACACTAAGAGGGTTTTAATCAGTTGATGAATACTGGTGTTGACCTGAGAGATCATCAATATCCCCTGTAAAATAAGTTCTTGTGAGAAGACCAACATCAGAAAACTGCCTGAAAAGAGCTATGAGCTGCTGCCTCTGTGACAGAAGCCACAGTGCTGATGAGCAGACTGTGCTGGGACAGCTGAAGAGTTAGAAAGATGGGAAGGCAACTTCAAGAGGAGAGGCCACCAGGTGACTAGCAACTCATGAGGCCACTAACAGTCCCATGATACCAGGAACCCTGTGTTTAAAGCAGTCTGGCATCCTCGTTAAAGGGACAGGCTTTGAAGTGAGACAATTAAGAGTAGATCTTGGCTTCACTATTTACTAACTGTGAGGTCATGAAAATGCCCTGCAACCTTCCTCTGCCTCAGTAACTGAAGATGTGATATGAGTATGATAATATGAAACTCACAGGGTTGTCAGGTTAAATATATGTGCTTTTAGGATTAAATTAGTTAATGTATATAACTGGCTTATTAGCACACCGCCATCCACATGCTAAGCTCCCCCCAAATACTATCAGTTATTGTTTTATTTATTTAATTTAAAAGCCTTTTATTGACCCTTTGTAAATATGAGACACTCCTAGGTGATAGGAGATGCAGTGAGTGCATTAGCAAACGGCCATGGACCTTGCCTGCCTGGAGCTAAAAGTCTTGTGAGGGACACAGATTTTACTCAAATAATAATATAAATAATATAATTACAAACTTCAGTAAGCATAATAGAGAAAACATGCAGAGAACAATAACTCTGGGATCTTATATTGATCTAGTCTGGTGATAGTCACAGGAGACTCTTGGGAGACATATGAAGAAGGTATAGAAGTTACTGAGGTAATGGAGGGAAGGAGAGGGGAACATGCCAGGCAGGCAGAATATCTTGAGCAAACGTTCTGAAACAGGGGGAAGCAAGGTGTATTTATGAAACTGAAAGAAAGCCAAGGTTGTTAGAGATGGAGGAGGCGGCAGGGCCAGAATGTTCAGAATCTGTTAGGACATAGTAAAGAGCTGACATTATTTTAAGAGCATCAGCAGATGAATGGATAAAGAAGATGTAGTATGTATGTATATGTATGTGTGTATACACATACACACACACACACACACACACACAGGAATATTATGCAGCCATCAAAAAAACCCCTTGAAATCTTGCCATTTGCAACAACGTGGATGGAACTAGAGGGTAGCGAAATAAGTCAATCAGAGAAATACATGTATCATATGATCTCACTGATATGAGGAATTCTTTAATCTCAGGAAACAAACTGAGGGTTGCTGGAATGGTGGGGGGTGGGACGCATGGGGTGGCTGAGTGATTAGACAATGGGGAGGGTATGTGCTATGGAGAGCACTGTGAATTGTGTACAACTGATGAATCACAGACCTGTACCTCTGAAACAAATAATACAGTATATGTTAAAAGAAAAAATAAAGGAAGATAGTAGGAAGGGAAAAATGAAGGGGGGAAATCGGAGGGGGAGATGAGCCATGAGAGATTATGCACTCTGAGAAACAAACTGAGGGTTCTAGAGGGGAGGGGGTGGGGGAATGGGTTAGCCTAGTGATGGGTATTAAAGAGGGCACGTTCTGCATGGAGCACTGGGTGTTATATGCAAATAATGAATCATGGAACACTACATCAAAAACGAATGATGTGTGGTGATTAACATAACATAATAAAATAAAATAAAAAAAGAAATTAAAAAATCACCAATTAATAAAAAGAGCATCAGGAAACCATTGAATATGAAAATTTATAAAATTACTGTGGCTGCTGTTTAGAGATAAGATTGGAAGGGCCAAGAAGACTATTTAGGAGACTAAGTTGTTTGTGTCTATACAGAGGATAATTTTTTCTAGATTCTACCATCAAGTAGATGCTAGTTCCACTATAGCCAAACTGTGGAAGGAGCCCAGATGTCCATCGACAGATGAATGAATAAAGAAGATGTGGTGTGTATATACAATAGAGTATTACTCAGCCATCAGATATGATGAATACCTACTGTTTACACTGTTGTGGATGGAACTGGAGGATATTATGCTAAGTGAAATAAATCAATCGGGGAAAGACAATTGTCATATGGTTTCACTCATATGTGGAATATAAGAAACAGTGCAGAGGACTGTAAGGAGAGGGAGGGAAAACTGAATGGGAAGAAATCAGAGAGGGAGACAAACCATGAGAGACTCTTAACTATGGGAAACAAACTGAGGGTTGCTGGAGGGGAGGTGTGTGGGGGGATGTGGTAACTGGGTGATGGGCATTAGGGAGGACACATGATGTGATGAGCCCTGGGTGTTATATGCAACTGATGAATTGTTGAACACTACATCTGAAACTAATGATGTACTATGTGTTGGCTAATTGAATTTAAAAAAAAGAATATACTAAAACTGTAAAGATAGATGGCAGAATGACAGTTGCCTTTGAAGGGGAGGGAGGTTAACCAGAAATGGGTATCAGGGATCTTTCTGGGGTGATGACATGCTCTATATCTTGATAGGGGTTTGGATGATATAGCTGTAAACATTTGCTAAACTCATTAAGCTGTACACATAAAAAAAAAACACTTCTATCTACATGAAAGAAAAAAAAAGATAGATGCTATTTACTGAGACAAGAAACCCTGGCACAGGACACGTTTTGGCATATAGACTTTGAGATGCCTATTCGTTAGCTAAGTGGAGTTCTCAATTAAGCGACTGGGTTTCTTGATTTTGCCACATTTTGTTAACTCTAAGATATATACTTTCATATTTTAGTGTTTCCAAAATTAAGCTATGTCTTATAATCAATGGTATGCCATAGTTAAATTTCTAGTCCTTTATATTTCTTAGTGGTGTGTAAATTGATGGGGACCTCAACATCTGTAATGTCTTAGATCCAACAAAATATTGTTAATGATAATAATAATAATAACAAAGAAGACCACCATAACACCAATTAGTAGCCCACAAATGACCAATTAACAAAAACTTCTGATCAGCATCCAGTAGGAACCACTGACCCTTAGAGCATCCAAAACAGTGTAGGAGTGACCAGAAAAAGCAATGGTTTCAAGACAACTGACTTTTCTTCCAGCCACCCACAAGCAAGCAAGATGGAGGAAGAGACAGGAGACTGCTGTCATTATCTTAATAGGATAGAGGCTATACCAACATCTGTTAAATGGAGGTCATCATAATGACAGTAATAACTAATGCTTAAATACTACTGGCTATAGGCTAGATGTTCCTCTAAAGACTAGATATTCTTCTAAAGACTTTACTTACATTAACCCATGTAGTCCCCATAACAACACTATAATGTAGACAGATTTACTATGATACTGAGCTGGAAAGAGGTTAGCTAACTTGCTTCAGGTCACACAGCTCATAAATGGCAGATCCAGATTCACACCCAAGCTGTTCAGCTCCAGAGCCTCTGCTATCAACCACTGCTATCTCTACCGAAGATAATTAACTACTTGGTGACCTGGGAGCAATAGACTTACAGAAATTTTGTGTGGGCTTTTGCCACGGAAACAGACCTAGGACATACACATACTACACACACGGCTTGGGGAGGAAGGAGTACGGAAGAGCTCTTGTTCTGAGTTCTGAGAACAGTACCACTACATCTGAATCCAATGTGGCAATACTGGATAGCAGTGCAGTAAAAGGAAGGTACTCCATAGATAACAAAAATTATCAATATCAGCAAACAAAGTTAAATTCCTGCTTTCAATCTTGGGATGTCATATGTAATAAAATAAAAAGATAACATGTTTTATAAGCTGTAGGCTTTCTAAAATTAAAAGTGTTTATCTCTAATCAACTTTGATATTATGAAGGAAGGTACAATCATTCAATAATCATAATGCCTCGTTTATATAAGCTCCAAGCCTCCGTTTGTGTTACCTGATGGCAAATGGTGACATTAGCAGGACTCTGAGCTAGAAACCTTCAACGTGGGTCTGTTGTTAGAGTTCGCACTGTGTCTTATTATCCTAGCAAGTGCAACATTCCATTGACTTCATGTGTTTCTGCTTAGTCTTCAATCAGAATATGCCGGTAAGAAAAAGTGGCGGTTATACATTTACCACTGTTGAGATTTTAGTTTAAGGCATTTACTTTGCCTGAAATTGGAAATGTTTGTTTTTAGGATAATACAGTACTTTATTGAAATTAACAAGCATAATCCTATCAAATAATGTTACTAAACATCCTTTTTTAAACTAAAGGAGTTAGAAAGATATAAATGTTGGGGAGGGGAGAAACCTTAAGTGCAATTCTATCTTTTCACAATAAATAGCCACAGTTATTGCTAGTTTTTCCTACTTTAATTTTCTTTATGGTTTCAAAGACAGAGACTCTGATCTATTTTGTTTCCTTATCTTGTGTGTCATGGAAAACTTCAGCATTGTATTTTATTTAGCTGTGTGATTTCTCATGATGCAGTGCTGCATCCCTAGCCTCCCTTACAAACTCGGAAGGTAACCCCCTGCCTGAGGAGCTCCCCTCTTCAACTTCTTGAAGAAGTATGACTGAGTGAAAAAGTAAGGCAGGTTCATGCTTCAGCATTGCTTTATAATAGTTCCAGCTTCCTCTCTGCTCTTGACAGATGATGTTGGCAGGTGTTGACATAGATATCACCTATATAATTCTACTATATGTAATCTTTTTTAAAAAAAATCTATATGTAATCTGTTCACATATGTGAGGAAGAGTTTTTGTTTATTTTGTTTGTTTGTTAGTTACAAGGGCACAATTTTGAAATTTCCCTTTTAAAAGGAGGCAGAAAATTCCCTAATATATGGGTATAATTGAAAGATGCAATAACATATTGTTTATTATTTTCTAACTCTCTCATCATTTCTATTATCAAAATAATACTAGATGAAAATTGATAAGACATTTATCTAGTACATATAACATGGTACCCTATAAATGCTTCATATATATCTTATGTCACTTAAAGATTAGGATTATTCTAACAACAATTTTATGAGAACAATATTATCACCTGAAGGTAAACTGATTTGTCTAATATTTCACAGCCTGTTAATGGTGATTTGAACATTAGGACCCAGGTCTGTCTATGTCAACTGGGTGGGTCTAATTAGGAAGTAGAAACTACACGGTAATTTGAGCAGGAAGAACTTAATGTAAAGAATTATTAATTATGATCTGCTACTAAGGGGTAAAAATAACTCTAAAAATTGAGAAGAGCACATATAGGGAGTGGCTGGTACTCCTGGGTTTGAGGCAGAGCACCTAAGGAAAGGACAAAAAAAATTTTTAAAAGATTTTTACTTATTTATTTGTCAGAGAGAGGAAAAGCACAAGCAGGGGGAGTGGCAAGCAGAGCAGGCAGAGGAAGAAGCAGACTCCGTGCTGAGCAAGAAGCCCGATGCGGGACTCAATCCCAGAACCCTGGGATCATGACCTGAGCTGAGGGCAGACACTTAACCAACTGAGCCACCCAGGCATCCCAGAAAGAACAAATTTTAAAGAAGACCTTCTATCCCCACCCCACTCCCACCACCGTGGAGCCACATCTTGGAGAGGGCATAGCTGTGGCCCAGCGAATGGCAGAAAAGTTCACTGAGGTAGCAGGCTAGGGCAACTCATGGGAAAGCCACTTTCTGGGATTCTTGGGGAACTGTCCATAGCGAGGTGTCACACTGTGGAAGGTGCTGCACTATGAACTTGGTAGGAAGCTCCCAGTGTGTATTCATGTAGTGGGGGGTGGTTCCAGGAGACACCGCCCCCCCAGAAAGTGCCCTACACTGCTGGCTACTGTGCACTATAAGAGCCAACAGAAAGAAGTACCCAGAAGCAGGAAGAGCCCCTTCATCATCTAGTTCCCTTCTTGGCTCTCTATGGAAGATGCTTAAAATTGTGCCTTATGGCAAAAAAGTGTTCTAGTCTCACAAGCAGGACAGTGGCAGGTGGATTAGGAATGAGGTAATAGATTGACACCTGGCACACAGCCCACCAACAAATCTACTTTCTTAATCATTTAAGCATTATGTCATATACTTACTATACCACAAAATATGCTATTTAACAAAAAAAGGAATATAAGAAAGGAAGGAAAGAAAGAAAATGTAACAGGGTTATAAATGAAGATTTACATCAGTATTTCTTTTTTCTTTGAAATGTTTCTAGGTAGATTCACTTTGAATTCATTCCTCAGGAGATTGTCTTATTGAATTTTAGGCACTGGCTTATCAACCAAAAACTGAAGTTGTGAAGTAGAGGCCCAGGGTCCATAACCAGATTTTTCACTCGACAGTTCAAATTAATTTTAAATTCTAGTTTCCTCATCTACTAGTTAATGCAGGTTATGTTTGGTTGACAATCATTTGTTTGCAAATCAGAGCTTCCTCAGATAATCCAAAGCCTAATTGCATCATTTATAGACTGCAAGATTTAGGCAAGTTATTTAATTTCTCTGGGCCTCAAATTCTTTATGTAAAATGGAAATAATAATAGGATATGCCTTATAGCTGTTTTATGAAAATTAATTGTATTAATGTAAAAGCATTTGGAACAATTCCTTGCATATAGTAAGTGGTATATAAGTATTTGTATATGTATCATTATATTTTCCTATAGACCATAGCTTAGAAATATTAATTTAGTCATTCCACTTTGGGGAAATCTATGTTTAGTCCACACTTTTATCAGATTAATCTGATTTCATTGTTTACTGGCAATTAAAAATATATATGGTTATGTTATGTATAATATGAATGCTGTTCATTGGTTACCTTACTTTTTACTATACCTAATAACAGTACTGCTTTAAACTTACAGTGTTTGAAGAGGATATTTGTAAATCCCTTACTCCTTAATTTTTGCTAGGAATTATCTGAACAGTAAGATTGTTGGTGAAGTACCTTTGGCTAAAGAAAACCCACGTTGTCAACATAGCCATCAGCATTCAAATTATTAAATAGTTTTTAATGTTGGCATCACTTACAAGAAACACATTAGACAAAAATATCTAAAATTTAAAAATTTTTTAATATTCTCTTTTTTTTTAACAGAAGACCATGAGAAATATTCTGAACTCATCAAGAAGTTCAATGCGATTGAAATGCTATTTACACTCTACCCTCCTCAAGGTGCCCATGTGCATAATAATATACGACTTAGGTCAACTTGGCTGAGACCGATAGTAGATGGTGAAGAAGGTTATCGATATATAGGTAGGATGCTGAATCTTATTATTTCTTTTTATAATGTAGAAGAAATGACTCTTTTTAGAACTCTTATTTGTCACTTAGATAATGTAGGGTAATACATAGACCCTATAGAGTACTCATTTCAGTTCTTAAGTATTATGCCTGCAATTTAAAAAGTGGCTGTTTTAGCACGGAAGACCATAGTGGAAGGGAGGGAAAGTTGAATGGGAAGAAATCAGAGAGGGAAACAAACCATGAGAGACACTGGACTCCAGGAACCAAACTGAGGGTTACAGAAGGGGGATGGGCGGGGGAATGGGGTAACTGGGTGAGGGGCATTATTAAGGAGGGCACGTGTGGTGATGAGCTCTGGGTGTTATATGCAACTAATGAATCCTTGAACACTACATCAAAAACTAATGATGTACTATATGCTGGCTAATTGAACATAAAATAATAACAAACAAAAAAATGCCTATTTTACACTTTGGTGCCTCCTCGAGAATAGTGGAAACGCACTGTGTTTTTTCATTTGCCTGATGATAGACACTTGTGTTACTTTTAAAAATGTGATACTATAAGGAAAGTTACTATGAACATTCCTGCACAGGACTGTGTCTAGACAAATACTTGCATTTTTGTGTTACTTTTAAAAATGTGATACTATAAGGAAAGTTACTATGAACATTCCTGCACAGGACTGTGTCTAGACAAATACTTGCATTTCTCTTAACTAAACTGTTTTCAAAGGAGTTCTGTCATTTCATATTCCCCATCAGCAGAGATCTGAGAGCTGCATTCGCTCTACAGCTACATCAGTACTTGGCGTAATCAGTTTTTCTAATTTTAACCTTTCTAATAGATATGTATTGGTATTTCATTGTGGTTTTCATTCACATTTTTCTAGTAGATAATGATATTCAACGTGTTTTCATGTATTTGTCATTGTATGTCATCACTGGTGAAGTGTCTGTTCAAATCTTTTGACCATTTTTTAATACATATTTTTTTATTTGTCAGTGTTGAAAGTCCTTTAGATATTCTGAATATAAATCCTTTAACATATATTCTCTGAAAATATTTTCTCCTAGTCTCTGTCTTATCTTTTCTATCTTTTAATAATGCCTTTTGAAGAGAAGTTTTTAATTTTGATGAAGTCCAGTTTACCCCTGTATTCTTTATGTTTTTTCTGTGATAGTCAAGATATATCAGTCAGACTTCTAGTCACAAGGTTTTCTTCTAGAAATTTTATACTTTTGGGTTTTATATTTCAGTGTATAATCTATCCTGAGTTATTCTCTTTTTGTACTTGGCTTAAGGTATAGGTTGAAGTTGTTTTGTTTTGTTTTTAATTTAACGTGTTGATATCCAAATGTGCTAGTGCTATTTGTTGAAAAGACTATCTTTCTATGAATTAACTTTGTATTTTGGCAAAAACAAATAGACTAAGATATATAGATGGCAAATAAGCACATGAAAAGATGATCAATATCATTAGTCATTAGGGAAATATAAATTAAAGCCACAATGGGAATACTCAACTATTAGAAAGACTAAAATAAAATTTGAAAATATAACAATGCCAAGTCTGGCAAGGATGTAGAGCAACTAAAACACTCATTCATCGCTGGTGGAAATGCAAAATGATGCAATCAATTTGTAAATATTTTGGTTCTTTCTTATAAAGTTAAGTTACTCTAACCATAAACCCAGCCATCTTACTCCTGGGTAATTGCCCAAGAGAAATGAAAGTGTCTGTTTACCAAAAACTTATATATAAGTGTATATAGTTGCTTTAGTCCTAATTGCCAAAAGCTGGAAACAACATAAATGTTCTTCAACTGGTAAGTGGATAAACAAAATTTGTTACCTCTACACAATGAATTATTTTCAGCTATAAAAGGGAATGAACTATTGATGTACACAACAACATGAATTTCAGATGCATCATGTTAAGTGAAAGAAGCCAAATTCATAGGCTTTATATAGATTCTACTTAAATGACACTTTGGAAAAAGCAAACTATAGGGACAGAGATCAGTCCAGTGTTTTGCAGGGCTTACAGCTGGTAGGAGGGTTAGATTACAAAGAGGCAGCATGAAGGAGTTCATAGGGTGATGGAATTATTCTGTCTCTTGATCATGATAGTGGTTATATGGCTCTAAAAATTAGTCACAATGAACTGTATACCAAAAGAGTGAATTTTACTGTAAATAAAATTTTAGAAATAAACACAAAATAAAAGAAGAAAAGAATTTATATGAATGACAAACAAGTCCAAAAAGATGTGCATCATTATTACTTATTAGGGGAATGTAAATTAAAACACAATGGAATATAACTACTTACTATAATGGCTAAAATTAAAAATTGAACATACCAAGTGTTGACAGGGATGGGTAGCAACTTTACCACTAATACTCTGCCATTGCAAATATAAAATGGTAAAAACGCTTTGCAAAATAGTTTGATGTTTTCTTAAAAAGTTAAACATTTATTTTATGACCCCACCATACCACTCCTAGATATTTACCCAAGACAAAAGAATGTATATTTACATATAAAGACTTGTACATGAATGTTCATAGATCTCTTTTTTTATGAAAGACTCAAACTAGAAACAAGTCAAATGACTATCTACAGATGAAAGGATAAACAAATTGTGATATATACATCAGAATACTTCTAACTCAGCAATATAAAAGAACTATTGACAGTATTGATACAGGTAACATGACTGAATTTCAAAAAAATCATGTTGAGTGAAAGAAATCAGACAAAAAAAGAGGACAAGAGTATGATTCCATTTATAAAAAAGTCTAGAGAATGCAAACTAAACCTTGCGACAGAAGCAAATCTGTGTTTACCTGGGATGGGGGTGGGAAGTGGAAGTGAAATGTAATGGGTTACAAAATTTGGGGGTGATGGAAATGTTTATTATCTTCATTGTGGTGATGGTTCCATGTACATATGCATATGTCAATATTCATCAAATTGTACACTTTAAATATGTGCAGTTTTCATTTATACTTCAATAAAACTATAAAAATAAAGTTGGAAACATAAATTTAAAGAACCAAGATACTGAAATTTGTATTTTGGTCATATTTTTGAGAAATGACTTCTCTTTAAGTTTTAAAACCAGCATTTTAGAACTTATCTACGGAGAGCCACAGATTTAGTGCACTCATTGGGCTAATGCATATGATGGCATACTTATGTGCTCTTTTCTGATAGAGAGTATAGAGGAAGAAAAGGAGAGAAAGAGAAGGAAAATTATGAAAAAGATAATTGAGGGTTTTAGGCTCTGTAAGATTAATCAAGACCCTGGTTGCGATTTATCTTCTTTTTGCTATTTTCCACCTGAACACTACCACGATGTGACCCATATAATTCTAAAAGACTTGTGTTCATTGTTTATATAGCCTATTTGTGAATACTTGGTACAAATAAAACAAACATAAAGGAAATATGCAAGAGGCAGTATGTCGTAAGGTAAAGACTCCATCTTCTGAGGTTTTATGCTTATCTTTTCCCTTTTTAGTAAGTGACCAAGGTCTTGCATCTTTTTGAATTACAGTTGTTATTAAATTGATAGACAGAATAGTTTGCAGCATTTGCCTTGAGAAAGATTAGTTTGCTTTCTGAAACTCAGTATCTGCTCCACTAGAAACATTTTAGGGAAGATAGCTCTGGGAATTTATTATATGTCCCAACATTAATAATACTCCACAATGTAAGCACTCCTGTTTATTGATTTCACTCTGTAGATTTAGAGAAGTATCATCAGCAAGAACTGAGGAGTAGTTAATAGAATTACTGAATGCTCTATAAATGGCATGGGTTGCTAACAAATTATGTAGTATTAGGACCATACATATTCTAAAAATATTCATTATATCCATGTTTTTACACCCCATAATTCCTATAACAGTGGTTTGAAAGTCACTGGAATGCAGCATAAGTCATGACTTCAAATTGCTTAATATATACAAACTATTTCTTCTGAATCATAATTTTATAATTTTTAGATCAATGAAGGAAAAACAAAGGCTTTACATTTTTCTCCAGGAACATAGGTTTTGTCAAACTTATTTTCAGAAAATAAGTTTAACAAGTCTTTTAGAAGGCTTGTATCTTTTGTTACCTTTCCTTATGAGCTGTCTGTCCTTCAGTTTCCTGGTATTATGGCCTGTCACAGACACGCTGAACTTGTTTTTCACCTTCATTAAGTGTTTGTGACTTTGGTGGATTCTCCACCTGGAAGCTGTAGATTATATTAAGGAACTCCTGGAATTCTAATGGGAATACCTTGAAAAGAGTAGGTTAGCCATTATCTTTTAAGAAAATCATTTAGAGAATACAAATGAATGATTAAATTACTTTCTCAAACCAATGGTGCATTCTTAAGTGGAATCATATTATTATATTAATGTAAGGTTTCTAATTAGTTCAGATCATGAATAATGAGCAAAGACCTCTAGTTCTACTGCTTCTTTTCCATGTATCATTTCCAGCTCTCCATATAGTAAATTTTACTTACCCTTATAACATATGGTTATTTAAGTTATGTAATTAATACTGGAACTGACTTCCTGTCCTAATCACTGTTTTGTTACCCATTATAAAAGTACAAGATATCTTTTATGCTATTCAGTTTATTCCACTGCCTTCAGGCAAGACCTGATGTACATTAACCAAATGAGAATCTCATCTTTAAAGACTCTGGCAATTACATAATTGTCCTTGACAGTCAGGTCTGATTTTTGATGATGATCTCTCTCAGAACTTTCTACTCTGCAACATTAGACTCTTTTCTTAGACATGCTTCATTACAGTTGTAACTTTTTCACTATCCACAAAATTAAGGCTATGCATAGATTAATAAGAATCTTTCTTTTTCAGTAATAAGTCTTTTAAAATATTATTCCTCACAAGTCCTCTTTCTAATCCTTAATGTCTTCTGGCTCTTCTCTCTAAACATTTTCCAAATTTTCTTGTTTCTTTTAAGTGACAGAACTCAGAAGAAGATATGATAATCCAATATATCTAATTTATTGTGAGTATAATCCAGCTTCTACATGTTCTGCTTATATCTTTGCACTTGTCTTAAACTTTTAAAATACACATCTCAGGGGCACCTGGGTGGCTTAATCGGTTAAGCATCAACTCTTGGTTTTGGCTCAGGTCATGATCTCATGGGTTGTGGGATCAAGCCCTGTGCACGGTTCTGCTCTCAGCGGGGAGTCTGCTTGACAATTGTTTCCCTCTGTCCCCACCCCCACCAAATAAATAAATCTTTAAAATACACATCTCAGCATTTGGATTTCTAGCCGTCATTATTCTCTCCTTGGGGGGGGGCCGTATTTCCTTTAATTATTGCTCTGTGTATAATTTATTTTGCCTTCTTAAATTTGGTATCCTGATTTGTCCTGATTATCCTTAACTTATTTAGGACATAGACACTTACTAAGTTTTGAACCTATTCTTCGAGGTGTTTTGTAAGATTAATTATTGAAAAATGAAAACCTCAAATAAATCCTTTTGAAGGGAGCTTCATATATTTTATATGACTTATATATGTGCCAGTACAGGAAATGGTCTCTTATAGTTTGGATAAGTTTTTTTTTTTATTGTTATGTTACTCACCATACATTAAATCATTAGTTTTGGATGTAGTGTTCCATGATTCATTGTTTGTGCATAACACCCAGTGCTCCATGCAGAACGTGCCCTCTTTAATACCCATCACCAGGCCAACCCATCCCCCCACCCCCCTCCCCTCTAGAAACCTCGGTTTGTTTTTCAGAGTCCATCGTCTCTAATGGTTCGTCTCCCCCTCCGACTTACTCCCCTTCATTCTTCCCCTCCTGCTATCTTCTTCTTTTTCTTTTTTCTTAACATATATTGCATTATTTGTTTCAGAAGTACAGATCTGTGATTCCACAGTCTTGCACAATTCACAGTGCTCACCATATCACATACCCTACCCACTGTCTATCACCCAGCCACCCCATCCCTCCCACCCTCCACCACTCCAGCAACCCTCAGTTTGTTTCCTGAGATTAAGAATTCCTCATATCAGTGAGGTCATATGATACATGTCTTTCTCTGATTGACTTATTTCACTCAGCATAACACCCTCCAGTTCCATCCACGTCGTTGCAAAGGCAAGATCTCATTCCTTTTGATGGCTGCATAATATTCCATTGTATATATATACCACTTCTTCTTTATCCATTCATCTGTCGATGGACATCTTGGGTCTTTCCACAGTTTGGCTATTGTGGACATTGTTGCTATAAACATTGGGGTGCACGTACCCCTTCGGATCCCTACATTTGTATCTTTGTGGTAAATACCCAGTAGTGCAATTGCTGGATCCTATGGTAGCTCTATTTTCAACTGTTTGAGCAACCTCCATACTGTTTTCCAGAGTGGCCGCACCAGCTTGCATTCCCACCGACAGTGTAGAGGGTTCCCCTTTCTCCGCATCCCCGCCAACATCTGTCATTTCCTGACTTGTTAATTTTAGCCATTCTGATGGGTGTGAGGTGGTATCTCATTGAGGTTTTGATTTGGATTTCCCTGATGCCGAGCAATGTTGAGCACTATTTCATGTGTCTGTTGGCCATTTGGATGTCTTCTTTGGAAAAATGTCTGTTCATGTCTTCTGCCCATTTCTTGATTGGATTATTTGTTCTTTGGGTGTTGAGTTTGATAAGTTCTTTATAGATTTTGGATACTAGCCCTTTATCTGATATGTCATTTGCAAACATTTTCTCCCATTCTGTCGGTTGTCTTTTGGTTTTGTGGACTGTTTCTTTTGCTGTGCAAAAGCTTTTTATCTTGATGAAATCCCAATAGTTCATTTTTGCCCTTGCTTCCCTTGCCTTTGGCGATGTTTCTAGAAAGAAGTTGCTGTGGCTGAGCTCGAAGAGGTTGTTGCCTGTGTTCTCCTTTAGGATTTTGATGGACTCCTGTCTCACGTTTAGGTCTTTCAACCATTTGGAGTCTATTTTTGTGTGTGGTGTAAGGAAATGGTCCAGTTTCATTCTTCTGCATGTGACTGTCCAATTTTCCCAACACCATTTGTTGAAGAGACTGTCTTTTTTCCATTGGACATTCTTTCTTGCTTTGTCAAAGATGAGTTGACCATAGAGTTGAGGGTCCATTTCTGGGCTCTCTATTCTGTTCCATTGATCTATGTGTCTGTTTTTGTGCCAGTACCATACTGTCTTGATGATGACAGCTTTGTAATAGAGCTGAAAGTCCGGAATTGTGATGCCACCAGCTTTGCTTTTCTTTTTCAAGATTCCTCTGGCTATTCGGGGTCTCTTCTGATTCCATACAAATTTTAGGATTCTTTGTTCCATTTCTTTGAAAAAAGTGGATGGTATTTTGATAGGGATTGCATTGAATGTGTAGATTGCTCTAGGTGGCATTGACATCCTCACAATGTTTGTTCTTCCAATCCATGAGCATGGAACGTTTTTCCATTTCTTTGTGTCTTCAGTTTCTTTCATGAGTATTTTATAGTTTTCTGAGTACAGATCCTTTGCCTCTTTGGTTAAATTTAGTCCTAGGTATCTTATGGTTTTGGGTGCAATTGTAAATGGGATCGACTCCTTGATTTGCCTCTCTTCTGTCTTGTTGGTGGTGTATAGGAATACCACTGATTTCTGTGCATGGATTTTATATCCTGCTACTTTACTGAATTCCTGTATGAGTTCTAGAAGTTTTGGGGTGGAGTCTTTTGGGTTTTCCACATACAGTATCATATCATCTGCAAAGAGTGAGAGTTTGACTTCCTCTTTGCTGATTTGGATGCCTTTGATTTCTTTTTGTTGTCTGATTGCTGTGGCTCGGACTTCTAATACTATGTTGAATAACAGTGGTGAGAGTGGACATCCCTGCCGCGTTCCTGACCTTAGGGGAAAAGCTCTCAGCTTTTCCCCATTGAGAAGATATTTGCTGTAGGTTTTTCATAGATGGCTTTTATGATATTGAGGTATGTACCCTCTATCCCTATACTCTGAAGAGTTTTGATCAAGAAAGGATGCTGTCCTTTGTCAAATGCTTTTTCTGCATCTATTGAGAGGATCATATGATTCTTGTTCTTTCTTTTGTTAATGTATTGTATCACGTTGATTGATTTGCGGATGTTGAACCAACCTTGCAGCCCAGGGATAAATCCCACTTGGTCATGGTGAATAATCCTTTTAATGTACTGTTGGATCCTACTGGCTAGTATTTTGGTGAGAATTTTTGCATCCTTGTTCATCAAGGATATTGGGCTGTAATTCTCCTTTTTGATGGGGTCTTTGTCTGGTTTGGGGATCAAGGTAATGATGGCCCCATAAAATGAGTTTGGAAGTTTTCCTTCCATTTCTATTTTTTGGAACAGTTTCAGGAGAATAGGTATTAATTCTTCTTGAAGTGTCTGATAGAATTCCCCTGGGAAGCCATCTGGCCCTGGGCTTTTGTTTGTTGGGAGATTTTTGATGACTGCTTCAATTTCCTTAGTGGTTATAGGTCTTTTCAGGTTTTCTATTTCTTCCTGGTTCAATTTTGGTAGTTGATACATCTCTAGGAATGCACCCATTTCTTCCAGGTTATCTAATTTGCTGGCATAGAGTTGCTCATAATATGTTCCTATAATTGTTTGTATTTCTTTGGTGTTGGTTGTGATCTCTCCTCTCTCATTCATGATTTTGTTGATTTGGGTCATTTCTCTTTTCTTTTTGATAAGTCTGGCCAGGGGTTTATCAATCTTGTTAATTCTTTCAAAGAACAAGCTCCTAGTTTTGTTGATCTGTTCTACTGTTCTTTTGGTTTCTAGTTCATTGATTTCTGCTCTGATCTTTATGATTTCTCTTCTCCTGCTGGGTTTAGGCTTTATTTGCTGTTCTTTCTCCAGCTCCTTTAGGTGTAGGGTTAGGTTGTGTATTTGAGACCTTTCTTGTTTCTTGAGAAAGGCTTGTATTGCTCTATACTTTCCTCTTAGGACTGCCTTTGCTGCATCCCAAAGATTTTGAACAGTTGTGTTTTCATTTTCATTGGTTTCCATGAATGTTTTTAATTCTTCTTTAATTTCCTGGTTGACCCATTCATTCTTTAGTAGGTTGCTCTTCAGCCTCCATGTATTTGAGTTCTTTCCGACTTTCCTCTTGTGATTGAGTTCTAGTTTCAAAGCATTGTGGTCTGAAAATATGCAGGGAATAATGCCAATCTTTTGGTACCAGTTGAGACCTGATTTGTGACCTAGGATGTGATCAATTCTGGAGAATGTTCCATGGGCACTAGAGAAGAATGTGTATTCCATTGCTTTGGGATGGAATGTTTTGAATATGTCTGTGAAGTCCATTTGGTCCAGTGTGTCATTTAAAGTCTTTATTTCCTTGTTGATCTTTTGCTTAGATGATCTGTCCATTTCAGTGATGGGGGTGTTAAAATCCCCCACTATTATTGTATTGTTGTCAATGTGTTTCTTTGCTTTTGTTATTAATTGCCCTATAAAATTGGCTGCTCCCATGTTAGGGGCATAGATATTTACAATTGTTAGATCTTCTTGTTGGATAGACCCTTTAGGTAGGATATAGTGTCCTTCTTCATCTCTTATTACAGTCTTTGTTTTAAAATCTAACTTGTCTGATATAAGGATTGCCCCCCCAGCTTTCTTTTGGTGTCCATTAGCATGGTAAATGGTTTTCCACCCCCTCACTTTCAAACTGGGGGTGTCTTTGGGTCTAAAATGAGTCTCTTGCAGACAGCATATGGATGGGTCTTGTTTTTTAATCCAATCTGATAGCCTGTGTCTTTTGATTGGGGCATTTAGCCCTTTTACATTCAGGGTAACTATTGAAAGGTATGAATTTAGTGCCATTGTATTGCCTGTAGGTGACTGTTACTATATATTGTCCGTGTTCCTTTCTGATCTATGCTGTTTTTAGGCTCTCTCTTTGCTTAGAGGACCCCTTTCAATATTTCTTGTAGGGCTGGTTTCGTGATTGCAAATTCCTTTAGTTTTTGTTTGTCCTGGAAGCTTTTTATCTCTCCCTCAATTTTAAATGACAGCCTCGCTGGATATAGTATTCTTGGCTGCATATTTTTCTCGTTTAGTGCTCTGAAGATCTCATGCCTGTCCTTTCTGGCCTACCAGGTCTCTGTGCATAGATCTGTTGCCAATCTAATGTTTCTACCATTGTAGGTTACATATCTCTTCTCCCGAGCTGCTTTCAGGATTTTCTCTTTGTCTCTGAGACTCGTAAGTGTTACTATTAGATGTCGGGGTGTTGACCTATTTTTATTGATTTTGAGAGGGGTTCTCTGTGCCTCCTGGATTTTGATGCCTGTTTCCTTCCTCACATTAGGGAGGTTCTCTGGTATTATTTGCTCCAATATACCTTCTGCCCCCCTCTCTCTTTCTTCTTCTTCTGGGATCCCAATTATTCTAATGTTGTTTCATCTTATCGTATTGCTTATCCCTTGAATTCTGCCCTCGTGATCCTGTAGTTGTTTCTCTCTCTTTTTCTCAGCCTTTTTATTTTCCATCATTTGGTCTTCTATATCGCTGATTCTCTCTTCTGCCTCATTTATCCTAGCATTTAGTGCCCCCATTTTTTATTGCACCTCATTAATAGCCTTTTTGATTTTGACTTGGTTAGATTTTAGTTCTTTTATTTCTCCAGAAAGCATTTCTCTAATAACTTCCACGCTTTTCTCAAGCCCAGCTAGTATCTTTAAAGTGATGATTCTGAACTCTAGGTCCGACATCGTACTAATGTCCGCATTGAGTAGGTCCCTGGCTGACGGTACTACCTCTTGTTCTTTTTGTTGAGGTGATTTTTTTCGTCTTGTCATTTTGTCCAGAGGAGAATAGATGAATGAGAGAACAAAATGCTAACAGGTTAACAACGTCCCCAGCAAATATACTCTATACAAATCAGAAAAGACCTGAAACCAGGGGAAAAGAAAGGGAAAGAAAGAAAAAAGAAAGAGAAAAAAGAACAAAAAGAAAAAGATAAAAGCAAAAACAGAGCAATACAAAAAAAACAGAATATGATCAAACATGATCAGGCTAGTGCATAGATCAGTGCCACACACTAGATTTTGGGCGTGTTTTGGTCTGTTAGAAAAAAGTGCCTCCTAAAATTTTAAAGGAAGAAAGACATATATGTACAAGATAAGGGTTGATACAAAGAAGGGATGGAAGATGACTGTAAAGATGAAAATTATAAAAGACTTTATGAAAGGAATTGATAAGAAGTTGTTTGAAAAAAGAAAAAAGAAGATTTAAAAAAAAAAGAAAAAAAGGGAGAGATTGTGATCAGGCAGGAGACTAGAACAAAGCCATACACTAGTGATTTAGGGTATATTTTGATCTGTGAGAAGAAACTGTATCTCAAAATTTTAAAGAGAGAACAACTTATATATATATGCCAAAAGTAAGGGTAACTACTATGAAGGGATAAAATATGACTCTAAAAATGAAAAATAAAAAATGTTTTTTTTAAAAAAGGGATTGATAAGATGTTGGTTGAAAAAGGGAAAAAGAAAAATTTTAAAAAAGTTAAAAAATTTAACTTTGAAAAACTAATGAATCATAGTAAAAAAAGCCATGAATTCTATGTCCAGTATTCCCCTAGCGCTGGAGTTCTCCCATTCTCCTTGATCGGTAAACTTGGTTTTGGATTGCTGGCTGTCCGTGCTGATCTTCTGGGGGAGGGACCTGTTGCCGTGGCTCCCAAATGTCTTTGCCGGAGGCGGAATTGCCTCGCCCTCGTTGGTCCGGGCTAAGCAAGCTGCTCGGGTTTGCTCTCAGGAGCTTTTGTTCCCTGAAAGCTCTTGGTACAGCTTTGGAGGACCAGGGTGAAAATGATGGCCTCCCAATCTCTACCTGGAGGAGCTGAGAACTCAGGGCCCCACTCCTCAGTGCGCTCCCAGAGAAAAGCAGTCACTCCCGTCTCCCCGGTCTTTGGCCGCACTCCGTGCTCACCTGGCCTGTGACCGAGTGTTTGTATCTCTGGCACCCGACCCCGTGTGAGTCTCCAAACCCAGCAGATCCCTGCGGTGCACTCCCGCGCTGCTCCTCCCCGGGGAGGAAGGGGAGTCTCCCCAGCTCTGCCGCTTGCTGGGTCCCTGCTGGAGGAGCAGTGGCCCGACTGGGCCGCGGATCACAGTTTATGGCAACCCCGAGCTGAGAGCCCGCGCCTCGGCTCTGTCTCTGCAGCTGGCTTCCCTGCTCCAGTATCTGGGCGCTCTGCTGCACTCAGGCACCCCCGGTTTTTCTGTGACCCCGAGGGTCCTGAGACCACACTGTCCTGCAAGGGTTCCCCCCCCCCCCCCCCGCTTAGCCACTGGAGCGACATCCCTCAGCCCAGCCGACTTCTAAAAGTTCCGATTTTGTGCTCCGTGGCTCTATCACTTCCCAGAAGCGGCCAATGGAGGCCCCCTCCCCCGCCGTCTATCGTCCCGAATATTGCCTCGGATTCACTTCTTGGCACGTCCTACCTTCCAGTAAGTGGTTGCTTCTCTGTTCAGAGAGTTGTTGCTACTCTCCTCTTCGATCTCCTGTTGAGTTCGTAGGTGTTCAGAATGGTTTGATCCCTATTCAGCTGAATTCCTGAGACCAGACAAAATCCAGGTCTCCTACTCCTCCGCCATCTTGCTCCGCCCCCCTAGTTTGGATAAGTTTAAATGTACTATGGTTAGTTCGATGTCTTGCTTAGCCTATGGATTACCTGCTTGCTTGAGGAAAATAATATCATTAAAAACTATATTTTGTATTTAGTTGGACTTATAAAGTTGTTTGGGTACATACCCATTGTTCTCCCTTTTTACCAACTATAAACTGCCAGCATCTCCACTTTTATGTTATTTAGTGTCCCTTTGATTTTCCTTGTTAAGGGCAAATTATGTGACTATGTTTTCATGAGGGTAATTGCTGGTGGAACAATGTATTTTATTTTTAGATGATGGTTCATTTAGTTAAAACTCCCAACATTTGGTATACTCACAGAAATGATTCACAGAGAGATAAAAATGAATGCTATATTGTATCTGGTGAAAGTGGTCAAGTTATTACAAATTCTTTCAACTGAGGGCAACTGTGGGAAAGTTATTACAAATTCTTTAGGGTGATGAATTAGATCTTGCTCATTTAATGGAATGAATGCATTCTATGTGAATTCCATTTTTTCTTGGACTTCATTGATCAAATCAGAGATATGTCTCCCACTCATCCAGTTGCACTAGGCAGGCTACTGGACTACTGGGGATGTAATGTACAACATGATTACTATAGCTAACACAGCTATGTGATATATAGGAAATTTATTAAGAGAGTAAATCCTAAGAGTTCTCATCACAAGGAGGAAATTGTTTTCCTTGTTTTTCCTTTTCTTCTACTGTATTTATATCAGAAGATAGATATTAGCTAAATCTATTATGGTAATCATTTCACAATGTATATAAATCAATTCATCATGCTGTATGCCTTAAACTTATATGGTGATACATGTCAATTATTTCTCAATAAAACCAGTAAAAAATAAATGTGATTTTCTTACATAATGTTATAGCAGAATATTTGAAATTTGTGCAGGATATTGGACATTTCTTTGTTGTACATACTGTGTCATTTATTGAAGGAAATAATGTATCCCAGGTCCCTACCCAATACAAGCTAATTTATCTCCTCCCAATCATTATGATAACTGATACCACATTCTCAAAGTTCCAAAATATTCCCTAAGAGAGGTTTCATACTTCATAAGATCCTCTGTGCTAAAAATAAATACATAAATAATTATATGTATGCATGTGTGTATATACATATATATATAGAGACACTCAGATCTTGTTATATGTAATTTATAAAATATATATGTATATATAATATTTTAAAACTGAAAACCAATTGTAATTTTAGTTTGTTGAGTGAGGGGTAAATAGGGTTGAACAGCTTAGCAGTTTGTGGTATCTACTGATTGTTATGATGGTAGAATGACATTTAATGTCATATTAATTCATATTTATTTATTTTGTACTCTTCATTTTTGTAAAGATTTATTCATTTATTTTAGAGAGAAGGAACATGAGAGGGGGGAGGGGCAGAGGGAGAGGGTGGGACAGAATCTTAAGCAGACTCCATGCTGACCAGAGAGCCTATTGTGGGGCTCAATTTTACAACCTGAGATCACTACCTGAGCCAAAACCAAGAGTCGGACACTTAGCCGACTGAGCCACCCAGGTGTCCCCATTTTGTACTGTTTAAATAAGACTAAGAACTATACATTTTATATTATTTTCTCATTTCATCTTCATAATCTATATAATAGTTGTTTTTATTGAACTCATTTTACAGAGGACACGTATCTTAGAAAGCCTAAATACCTTGCCTTAAATCATCCAGCTACTGGGGAGTGCCACCAGGATTTCAGCTCAGACATTCTAAACCGAAGCAAGCACTTACCACCTTACTATATACTGCAGTAAATGTGGTGATTTATTTTGAATCATCAAGAAAATATTAAATTATGATTATTCTTTCAGAATTCAGGTATATAATAATTTATCTTAAAGAAATCATGTGTATAGATGAATATATGATAGTAATTACAATTTTGTAATTACTGCACATGTTGAAACAATGTAAAGTCCCAGTAATAGGGGAATGGTTAAATATACTGTGGTTCATGAATAAAATGGAGTTCTATATAACCATTAAAATTAGGTTACTGAGTATTTACTTATAGGGAAATAAAAAATACATTTTATAATAGAATGATATGTATATTATATATACATGGTTGCATCAATTGAATGTAAAAATATCCAAATTTTAGTCTTATATTGCGTTAATCAAGTGGACTTTATTCTAGTATGCCTGAATTTTCTAATTGTTCTGTACATTTCACACATTTTACTGTACATTTCTTGTTTAACAATAATCAAAAAATCATTAGGGACTTGGAAAATATCATTTTGAACTTCCATATGCAAGCTATATTCTTTATATTAAAAATCAAAAAGTTTTGTCTATGTTTACATTGTTTTTCATTGATAAATTTATCTTTATATTATTTTGATTTTGCTGTGTTGAACTATAGTGAAAAGAATATTTATCAAATAAAAATAAAATACAGCATTTCAAATAATGGAGAAATGAATGAAACCTTTTTCTAATTTTATTTTACAAAACCATTTAAATGGTTTTGTATTTAAAACTACATTTCAGGTGTGAAAATATAATACCTCTTTGAAACATCTCTTCCTCTGATAGTTCTATAAGCTTTTGAGAACACACTCTACTTAATTATCCTTATTCCCACTTAGCACATAGTAGGCATTTATGCATTAACTATTTGTTATATGAATCATACACGAAGTATTACTACAGCATTTAAGCTATTGTTTTTCATGTTAAAGGTAAATGCTTTTCTCCATCAATATATTAAAATTACTTTTGTTTACTCTTTCCGGATTCCTTCAAAGATTACTGTAACATGTTACAGCTATACTATAGTGCAGCACAGTTCTTTAATATTTAAACTTTTTATTAATAAATAAAATATAATTTAACCATAATGGAGGCAAAAATCCAGGGTAATAAGAGCATATTCAGTCACTCCACAAATCTTTATTGAGTGCCTTGTGTTCAATACTCTGTGATAGACATGAGGAGAATTCAAAAGTAAATAAAACAGCCTTCCTCTTGTGTTTATGATTTAGGCTGGGGAAGTGATACCAATACATAATTAACTACAGCAGAAGATATAAAGTGATGAGAGATGTAAAACAATTGCATATTGTGTTCTCACTTGTTCTGCTAAGCGGTCTCGAGAGGTTGGGCATAGTAAGGGTTTTGCAAGAGAGAGGATCATAAGCCCTGATGCAGAGACTTGGGATGTCTTGAGAGAACTGTCAGGATGCCTTTTAAATTATTTCATGCTCACAGGAAAAGGGTGCCCTCAAGTAATGCATTGATGGTATGCTTAACTGGCCCTTCCAAAATAATTTAAAATAGTGCACTTGTTTATTAAGGAGTAAACATTGCTCCATTATATTAGTGATCAACCATAGTGTCCTAGACATTAATATTTTTATGTATGAACTTAATATAAAGGTAAATTACACATAACTTGCAAAATTGTGAAAAAGGAAAATATTACTGTGAGTAATTATTATTTTGGAGTATTTTCTTCCAGTATTTTGTAAAACCACTTGTAACTAGAATATTTAAGCCCTGGAAAGGACATTACATGTCATTTTGCCAATTCCCTTTTCATTTTTACAGGGAGCCAGTTAGGAGGTATTGGAAAAGAATCATTTGAATTGAGCAGAGGGCACAGAGGCTAAGTGGCTAGTTCAAGGTCATCACCTTAATTATAAATGTGATGATGATTCAGGTTCAGAGTCTCATCTGGCCCATTGCTGTCCACCCTCCATCACCACATACACATGCTCCCCAACTCATCCTGGCTTTTTATGAAAAGTAATTTTTCTGGACAAAGTAAGCATTACCACATCTGTCTTTGTACTAGTCTTTATTTTTCTCCCTGTTTTCCTCAAGCTTAAAAATTGGCTGCTAGTTTTGTCCTTTGAATATTTTCTAAAACCGAAAACAGTATCACTCACTCTTTCTGCTCTGTCTTCAGAATGGAGGTAAGGGAAAGGCCTGGGGCTGCGGTAGCCTGGCGCTGTAAAAGCTCTTGCCTGTGGACACGTTGGGTTCCAACCTTTCTGAAAGGCTCTGACCATGCAGTTTTGGCCTGTCAAATTTTGTTTTGCATGGGTATTTTTAGCTCTGTTCCTTTCCTTTTCCAACGACACATATTAAATAGTAAGAAATAATACTTCATCATGAAACCTCACATGAGACAGAAACTGATCCGTATTAGATGTAAACTTCGTTTAAGCTGAAAATTATTTAATATCCCCAGGGTAATGACTTTTCCACCTAAGACTGAAGTATAATGAGGTAAAAATGTTTTCCAACAATACTTTGGAATTTTTATAATTGTCCTCTGTATTGTTTGACTGTCAGTTAAATTAGAACATTTGATAATTGTAGGGAGCTGATAAGACTTTCTATTAAAGGTATGTCATTATGTTAATCTCAGTTCAAATATAGTTTGCCTGAACCCTGTTTTGATTATATAATATTAGAATAAATTAACCCATTAAATAAGCTTACCCTGGAACATTTTAAATGCTTTTAATGTTAACATTAATTTAAACAAGTATGTAAACCATGTACTGAAACTATTGTTGTCTTTCCTTCTTAAAGTCTTTAAAATTTGCAGCAGATGTTTCTATATAAATATAGATAATTTAGACTTAAAATCAACTGATGAATACAATTTATTTGGCTTATAACTGCATATTGTGGGAAAGTAGTGAGTGATGAATTAAAAAAAAACGTAGAGCCTCCAAGGTTTCATTTGATATGCAAACACCTGCATACTGGAGTTATTTAAAAAATACATTGACATCTGTTTTTACAAACCACTTATAATTTTATTTAAAAAACAATCTTTGTGGCATGTTGCAAATAATAGCACTCTTTCAACAATTTTAACTGTACTTCCTTTATTCATCATGGGAAGGACTCAGTGACCATGAGTACCACATACATGCTTTTAAATATTCACATCACAATTATATACTGTCCATTTTTTGGTGGTCTGGTTTGCTTCCTTTTTTTCAGAGTAAGTTTGACAGACATCTATGCAAAAAAAAAAAGTGAATGGTGCCATCTGACCTTATTTAAAGGAAAGGCTCAAAACTTCATTTATTTGTTCATTCGATGAATATTCTGAAGTGCATACTATGGTACTATGTACTAGGAACTGTAGCAATGAAGAGACATAACAGAGTCATAGAGCAGGCTGAACACTGAGTGGATTTCTTTCTAGCTAATATGTAGGTGGACTCTTAGGACCTCTGAACTAAACAATATGCAAAGTACATCATGTTTTGACATCATAAATCATTTGTGCTTTTCATGATTACACATACTAACCTCCACCTTACAGTCTGTCTAATGGGCACTTGAAAGAGATTTTAAGAGTAAAATTTAAAGGCAGAAGAGGGAAAAGTGTGGAGGAGATGAGTAGAAGAAGAATTTTATAGTAGATGCTGGTGCCTAATTATTTGCAAAAACATCACTGTACATTGTCATAGGTATGAGCAGAAGTTTAGAGAACTATTTCTATCTTTAAAAAAAAGTGCTTATGTAATGTACAATCTATGTATGTTAGTAGTAAAATAGTTCTGCCACATGGTATATACTGAGATGTGTTCTTCCACATTCACAGTTTAAGAATAACATAGTCTTTGTGGTTTCGGTTTCTGGCTTTAAGTTTGAGGTTAATCAGAATTCTTCAAATCAACATCTGTGCTCTAGACACTATATTATTAGGAAGCAAAAAGAAAAATAATTACATTTCACATGTACTGGATGTTTCCTATATGCAAATCGCTGTGCTAAGTGATTTACCTAAATTTATGTAAGCGATATTATTTAATTCTCATAGAAATCCACGTGCCTAAGAACAATGATTCACAGAGAGGCAATGTACCTAAAATATACAAATAGGAAGTGGTAGTGTTTTGACATAAAACTAGCTCATGGTTCCTGACTTTTAAGCCCTTGATTTCAAAATACTTAAAGTGATGTAGGATATTAAACATATAACCTAAAAAAAAAAGATCAGAATAAAAGATTTAAACAACAGTTTCAAAACAAAGCCAAGGGGTGTCTGGGTAGGGATATCCATTCAGCATCCAACTTTTGGTGCAGCTCAGATCTTGATCTCAGGGTCCTGGGATCAAGCCCCATATCAGGCTCTGTGCTCTGCAGCACAGAGTCTGCTTGGGATTTTCTCTCCCTTTCCCTCTGCCCCCTCTTCCCCCCCACTCCACTCATGTGCACTCTTTTTCTGAAATAAATAAATAAATACAAGGCCAACACACAATTATTTGGATTGTAATCCTTGTATATTGTGAATAGATACAATATTTTTATTTGCAGTGTTAAGTCTTGGTAATTTAAAAAATCTTTTTTTAGTGGGGGGACAAATTAGTTCTTATGGGCCAATACCAATGACAAAGTTACATTTTATTGATTTTTTTAAAGAAGAATGCAATATTGGCTTATTACCAAAAACTCTTTAAAAATTAGAAAGGAGAAAGAGTTATTCTTCTACTCAACAAATATTTATTGAACCCTTAAGATCACCTATAAAATATGCCACCAAGAGATAACTGTTATAAACTTTTTGCTGTATTTTCATGTTTTGCTTTTTAAAAATATATACTTAGGGGCACCTGGGTGGCTCAGTGGGTTAAGCATCTGCCTTCGGCTCAGGTCATGATCCCGGGGTCCTGGGATCGATTCCCACATCGGGCTCCCTGCTCACTGGGGAGTCTACTTCTCCCTCTGCCCTTAACTCGGCTCGTGCTCTCTCTCTCTCAAATAAATAAATAAATAAATAAATAAATAAATAAATAAAATCTTCTAAAAAATATATCTTTAAAAAATATACTTAGTCCCCCTTTTCCCATGGGGGATACATTTCAAGATCCCCAGTGGATGTCTGAAACCGCAGGTAGTACCAAACCCTGTATATACTGTTTTTTCCTATACATATTTATCTGTGCAGTTTAATTTATAAGTTAGACACAGTAAGAGATTAACAACCATAACTAATAACAAAATAGGATAACAATATACTGTAATAGAAGCTATGTGAATGTGGTCTGTTTCCATTGCTGTCAAAATAACTTACTTTATGCTTTGTGATGGTGCGAGATGCTAAAATGTGTAACTGATGAGATGAGGTGTGGTGAATGACGTAGGCATTGTGACGTAGTGTTAAGCTACTATTGACCTTCTGCAATACATCAGAAGGATCATCTTCTTCCAGACCACAGTTAACTGCAGGTAACTGAAACTACACAAAATGAAGCTGCAGATAAGGGGTGATTACTGTAATTTTAATAATAAGGTGTATATAAATTATACATGCACACAGGACTTTTAAAATCAGTTTTTCGGGTTATAAAAATAACGCCTTCTCATTGTGGAAAATGTAGAAAACGCATTTACAAATAATTACTTAGAATACTCTGTTAATTTTTATGTATTTTTATTAATTGTGTCATGACTTATAAGACATTTTACTAACTGCATATTTTAATAAAGTTAAACACATCTGTGTATATTGATTTTTATCATAGTTAAGCCAGGAATGGATATTCACATGTCTGAATGGAAGATGATAATGAAGAAAGCAATGGAAAGATACTGTTAGGTATGGGACAGTGTAGTAAGCTTTCTTGATTGAATAATTGAGTGATTTGGGGCATTCAACATGAGTCTAAAAGAGGCAGAAGAGCATCAGTTCTCTATAAAGAAATTCTCTGTTCTCAATTCTCTATAAAGAAAATGGCCAGTCTGTTTCTCTATGCTCCTTTGCTTATGTTCAAGGAAAAAATTAGTAATACAGCAGAGTATCCAACTGTGTAAACTGTTTAGCCATTTAGCGAAGTTCTAGATGCTAAGAGAAATCATCATTGCCTATGCTACGCTCAAGTGTCTATAGGTAATGACACTCACTCATCCCACAAATCCAAATCACTATTGATATACTCCCACAATCTTAAGGTTTCTATTTCTGCAAACTTCAAAGTACCTTCAATAAAAAACAAAAACAAAAACAAAAAACAAAACAAGAAAACAAAGTAAAAAAGGAAATAGGGAATGCTTTCTTAGCATTTGACATCTGAACATATCCCCAGGAGCTTAGAACAGTCTGGCCTAAAGGGTGAGTCACCAGAAAGGAGACTGTAAAGTGTCTCTTCTATAGAGCAGAGATGGGATGACTCAACTGTACAAGTTTAAGTATTAGATTGTGGATGTCGAGCCTAACAGGTTTTATATACCAATCTGTGACACATCCATCAAAAGTATCCACTGCGATGTCTGATGAATTATGTTTATAATTTAGTCACACTAGAAGATTGCTAAAGTAAATTCCAGTGGACTGAAGCTAACAGAATCAGCAACGCCCAGAAATATCGTTAGGTAGGACCAGTTCCAGTGGAACCAAAGTGCCCAGACGAGGAGGCAGCCGGTGCTGAGTCCCACTGGCGTATAGGCCGTGCAGCAGGTCCTCAGTTGGCATGAGGGGATTTCCCAGGTGCAGGGAGAGGAGCACTGGGTTATGCGGGGAGTCTAGCTCCACGTTTTAGGGAGAAACCTAGAAGATCTGAGCAATCATCAGCCTGATCAGAAATTCCACCTAAATTGTGGATTGAAGGATGTGGCGTAAGAAGCATATTTCCTAAGACAGGGGAAGCAGGGAAACCAGGAACACTGCTAGGGAAAAAGTCAGATCAGGCTCCATGAGTGTTCTGACAATATGTTATCCAACAAGACCCTTGATTTTGGGCTCTGAACTGAATAAGGAAAAACCTATAATTCACAACTTTTCCAGTCTTGAGTTTTTTTATTACTCTTTCCATCTGCTGAAGTCTGTCTGAAGTAATTTGAAAATTCTTTAAGTCCTCACATAACCAGTGAAAGTCTTTCTGTCCCTGTCATAAAACTAGGATACATAAGGAAACACCTAGGTCAATATCTTTTCCCGCAAAAGCCTACAGCAATCTCTCAGTTATCTTATTCGTTTAGACAACTTTTTATTCCAGAGATTTTTGACATACACTGTTATGGAGAGAATCGCCTAGTGAACCTCATCACCACCCACCTTCATCACTTATCAGGATCTTTGCAGGGTTTCAGAACGCTCCTTGCTCTCTCTCCGCTTCCTTCATTCTTGTTCAAGTTATGTTCTTTCTAGTCTGGACCACTGAAAGTCTCTTAATAATCTTCCTCTTGCCCACCCAACAGTCTGTTTTCCACACAAAGTCAAAATAGTCTATTCTGTGTAAATCAGATCATGCTATTCCCCTGCCTAAAATCTACGTCTTTTCTGTAAATTAAAAAAAAAAAAAAAATCTGGGATGCTTATCAAGGCCTAGGAGGCCTTTCTGATCTGTCCCTGGCCTGCCTCTCTCGTCTCTATCACGCCACTCATCCCAGGCTCACCGGAGTTCTTGCTTTTGTCCAACTCCATCAAAATCATACCACTTTAAGGCTTTACACTACCTGTTTCCTCCTCCTGTGAAGCTCTGACCCCAGATCTTCGCGAGCCTGGTTTTTCTTGATAATTAGGTCTTAGTTCAGATATCACCTCTTTAAGGAAGTCTTCTTAACCAACCAGTCAAAAATGTCCTGCTTCATGCCCTCCAGTCTCTCTCAAGTGTGAGTTGCTTTGTTTTCATCATGTCTTTTATCACTACCTAATATTATATTACTTCTCTGTTTATGATGCAACTCTGACCTCCAGAACTATGGCTCCATGATGGCTGAAACCTTGCCCCTATGTTCACAGCAGTAGCCTACACTTCTAGCCAAGTGGTTAGCTCTGGCTGCACGTTAGAATCACCTGGGCAGCACTGGATAATACAGTCTGGGGTGGGGCCCAGGCATCACTTATTTTATTCAGACCTCACAGTTGATTTTAATGCATATAAGAGATTCTAGTGCCTTATGAAAACACCTGGCACGTATAAGATACTAAATAACCTTTCATTTAAACCAATGAAGACTCAGCTCCTACTTTACAGATACCATGTACCAAAATATCCAAGAATTTCATTTTAAATACAGCAGTAAATAATTTATCAGGAATATGTTTTCCTCTGAGAATTCAGGACTTTGGTTTTGCAGTATTTACTGGTAGACAGAGACAGAGAGTGACTATGTTTCCTGTTTTTTTCATCCCTGGATGAGGAAATATCTGTCTGGTGCTAGTGCTAACCATTTGTTTATGGGTCAGATCCAGTCAATCATCTGACTAGGAGGCTTCTAAACTAACTTTACTAGCAGGTTCTTACCCAGGCCAGCAATCTTACTACCCAGCTCTCTGACCCTCCATAGAGGAGTTTGTGAGAAGCTACCCTTGCAGGATTTCCTACTATTTTACCTATGGCCTTACACATCCCAGGATGGAATCTGCTAGCATCAGTCCCTTTCCTGACCCATCTTGTTCCTGGCCTGGTTGCAATAGGTCAATAGATTCAGGATGAACATTACTGTTAAGCTGGGAAATGTAGAAAACACTTCAGCTGTTTTAAAAAAATCAGGAGCCATAAAGCAGGGTAACAGCCATTCGGTGTTCTGGCAAGGACAGACCTCATGCTCCTACTGTTTTTGTGGATATTTGCAGTTGTCATGTGATGCAAAGAGAGCATTATAAAACACACTGCTGACTGTGATTACTTCAATTTTACTGAGGCAGGTAATAGGTAGTAGATAGACAGATATATAGATAAGTAGACCTTTTTCTTTTTTCATTTTGCAGAGCAGAAAACTGAGGTTTAAGGAATTATGCCCAAGATTCCAGTCAGTTTATGGTAGTCTCCTTTTCATATAGTGATATCATCAGTTACAAAGAATGATGAGCAAGATAGGGTGATTGAGCTTTCTTCACAAACCAGTGACTCCAGTATAATTTTTCTAGGTAACCTCAAAACTTCAAGTGTCAAGGCTGTCCTTTTCTGCATGCATTTTAAAATATGATGAAAATGTGGCCTGATGGCTTTTTAATCGAAGTATCCATTTCTTTTTCCAACATAACTGGCAGTTTTAGAAGTTGTGTAAAATGAGTTCATTTTCAACCAGATACAAATACTATGAAATATAAGTAGAAAAATAAGAATTATAAAAGAAAACATAAATCTAGTTGAATCCATATTATAAAATATGTTTTTATTAGATCTGTTTCATGTAATTTTCTCCATGAATCTACCAAACTGAGTCTTTCTTGCTTTAATAATTCTGATATTTGCAGTTTTTTCCCCATGTGACTTACTGTTCTGTGAGAATCCATTACCATTTTTTATCTATTTTATTAAATTTTACATTTGAAACCTCAGGTCCTTATTCTATAAATGTGAGAGTGAAATTCCTAGATAGGACTATTGATGGGTAGAAGGAGAAGTCCTCAGTTAATACTTTTGGATTGTTATTTTTTTCATTTATAAATATTAGTGACAAATGTTAATTACTTAATTGAGAAGTATCTATAAAATATAGAAAATGCTCATGGGGACTCTTAAAAGGAGAGGGGGAAAAGAAAATGGGACGTATTCAATTTTGTTCATAAGGAGCATAATGGACAAACCCTGAATGCGTCAATGATTATGTATTTCATGAATGTATGACTCTATGCATGTTCACAGACTGGTATCTCATTTTCCAACACTACTTTTCTCTTATATTAAGACTAAAATGAAAGTACCATGAATCAGAGGCTAAGATTCAGACCCCAGCATTATTATATAACATAGAAAAACTATCATTGTGAAAGCAAAGAAAATTATTCCTCAAATAATTTGAGGTATCAGTTTTGAACAAAATTGTCCTTTGTGAAGAAGATACAGTAGTTATCAATTGAGTCCTTTAGTGATACTCAGAATTTATTGGAGCTCCATACCCTTAAGTAGTAGGATGAAATGAGAATACTCTGAATTTAATCATTAATTGTTCCTCAATCCTCCCTGAGGAAAACATTCATTATAAGGTAGGACAGGGATTTTAAATATAAGAAAAATCAAAAGAATTACTTTGTGTGACATTCATCATCTTCAAAAATGTGCATATTTTAAATCACTGGATTTCAGTCAAGATTTTGCCTTCATACAAGAACTAGAAATGTTTTTATAACATGCCTAGAGGAAAATACTTTGTTATGGCTTCACTGAATACTCATTAATTTTATAACAGAAGAGGGGAGTTGATAGCAATTTTGCACCTATCTGCAGATGTATGAAATGTTTAGTCATTTTAAGGTAAGAAATTCTCACATGTCAACATTTCACTAAATTTAACAAAACTACTTCATTTCTGTAAGGATAATTTAATGTTTAATAATCATAGAAATCAAAATCCTCTGTTACTTAATGAAGTTGATTTAAAAATGTAAGCATGTAAATAAGTTATATTTTTATTTAAAAGTATTTCAAAATATAGAGAAATACAGAAACTAATATAATGAGCACTCACCTATTCGTTATCCAGATAGAATTTTTAAAAAAGATTTATTTATTTACTTTAGAGAGGGGATACAGGGGCAGAGGGAGAGGGAGAGAGAGTCCCAAGTGGACTCCGTGCTGAGCAGGGAGCCCAGTGCAGGGCCCTATCTCAGATCCCTGAGATCACAACCTGAGCTGAAATCAAGAGCCAGCGGCTTAACCAACTGCACCACCCAGGTCCCCCATATCCAGATAGAATTTTTTAAAATTTTGTTTATATACTTCTCTTTATTTTTTCTGTTTCTTTATTTTTCCTTCAAAAGGTCATGATATAAAGCATGCAGAAGAGTTTCCTGAGGAATTGTGTATATATGGTTCTCAGTAGCCCTGGCTGATGGATACCTAGAGGCTCAGCATGGTCCCGGCACTCCTAACCCCCTGTGCAGGGGAGCTAATCAGTCACACCCTTTGCTGTGCCACAGGTCAACTCAGGTTCCTACCAGCTTTCTGGCACCATTCCTGTAGGAGGCCCCGGATCTCTTTCAGTCCATTCTTCATTCTTCTGGATAATGGACTAGAAATGCAGGTCTGCATTACAGAGATACTACTACTGCTTACAACCAACACTAAAGGAAATCAATATATAGCTTTAAGTTCAGTCAGTGTACATTGACTCCAAGAAGATGATAGAATGCAAATATAAGTTAGGTCCCTTTGAGAGGGCTCTAGGTATCTACAGTTCGATTTTCCATGCTCAAAACATAAAAACATAACTTAAATGCTCTAATGAAGAAAAATTCACTAGTCTTGTCATTTTTCAGTCTTGAGGAATTTTTTAGGCCTGGAGTGACCTAGGTTCACATTTTCTTTTTTGCTATAGAACCCAAAGACATAACTTTTAGATTATGATATCCACTGTGGTCACCTTCATTGTGTTCCTATTCTATTCCCCAAGCCTGGTTGCAGAGTGAGGGGCTGAAATATATATATATGTTATACATGTGTATATATATATATATATATATATACACACACACACACTAAGTTTTATATGTATTAAGATATTAAGATAAAAATATATATGAAGTTATCTATAAGGGAAGGCTATGTAGTTTATATTATTATATATAATAATAAAAATAGATAATTTAGTTAAGACCTTAGGTTCTGGAGGGTAGGAGAGTAGAATAATTTGGGCTCAATCTCACCTCTATCACTATTAGTTGTGTGTCTTGGGACAAATTATTTACCTCCCTCAGCACCAGTTTCCTTACCCATAAAATAAAAATCTTGAAAAGAGCATTTGTCGATTGAATAATGCAAAAGTAATGTAGCATAATACCTGAAAAAAATACCTAGTAATTGTTGGCGACCTTCGTTATTAGACTTCCTAGTAAATGTAACTACTTTTTTAACTTCATAAAATGGATTATTAGAAAATTTTAATTACAGTTAGTTTCAGGTGAACCATATAGTGATTCAACATCTCCATACAACACTTGGTTCTCATCATGACAAGTGCCCTCCTGAATCCCCATCACCTATTTCACCCATCCCCCACCTCCCCTCCTGCACTGTTGGTGGGAAGGCAAACTGGTACAGCCACTGTGTGAACTACTTTAATAAAATAGATCTTAAGGTGAACTGGAAGCATACTAACCTAGTGGGAAAACATCTCAGTAATTCCTTTCCTTTTTCTTCAATACTTTGGGTAGAATGTTTAATCAATAAATTTCATTTTTCTATATAGTCAAAACAATATTACTTACTTCAACCTCTGTTAAGGCTGCCAAACAAATCTAAATTCCAAAATACAGATTAGTTAACGTATACAGATCACCTAAAAGAAGGCTTGACACATACTGAGCACTCAAAAAATGTTAGCTACAATTGACTTTTTTACTGACAGATTTTAACCTATTTTCCATGAACACAATATGTGTAAAAATAAAAACATATTTTACTGTTAAACAATTATGTTTTCTCGAACAGAACTGTAATGAATAGAATCTGTATTTTGTTTAAAAATACACTAACATATTAATCATTTAAAAATGACAGTTGAAAAACATATTGTAGGAAAAAACTGCTACAAAAGACTATTGAAAGCAAAATATTGAGGGTACATAAATTTTATAAATTTAATGGGACATTGCAATAGAACTGCTACTGTGTAATTGGTGATTTTAATGAGCTTCAATTTCTTTGAAGAGACCATTATTATAAACAGGATGCCCATATCCATGGTAACAGGGAGGATACCTCTTAGCTTTTTGAAACATACAAAGATAATTAATTAAGTTTTCTTTATTTCTTTTTTCCCCATGCTCTAGAACAACAATAAAGGAAGGTTTTGCTCATTTGTTCACCAGGATATTACACACAGTTCCAATATAAAAATTTAAGTCTAGTGAGGTGAAATCAATAAAGACCACTGTGTTGAGGGATTGGAATAGGTCCTTGGCCTACAGAGATGACTGGCCAGTAAGCTCACTTCCTTAAGAGAGTCAATTAAAGCCACAAAATTTCTTCTTCATCAGATATTACCAGATAAAGATAGAAGTCTGACTTTTGCTAATTTTAACCTAAATGTCATTGAAAATAGCTCTTATTAAGGCAGAGATACCTGAGCAATTTGCCTACTAAAAAAAAAAAAATGTGTGATACTGTGAATGCTATTGTTAATCTTCTTGGTCTGGAATTCCAGTTTATAAAAGTACACATTTTTTCTCACCAACCAGCTGTTTATTAATTAAAAAATGAAAATATTACATATATAAATTGAATTTTCATATGATATATATATCATATGCTATGATATAGAACATAAAAATATTATATCTGAAAAATATGTCTGAAAATATTATCTCTATCATCCAGGCAGCTCTGTATTTGCAGACCAATTTCTCCACAGGAGGGAAAGCTTATTTTAATAATTTAGGACCACATTTTATGCTATATAAATATAGTACTATGAACTGTAATAGTTAAAAATTGTGATTTCAAGGACTGCTCGGGCGCAAATGTGAGTGTTCTGGTGCCTTTTAGCGCCGTTGAGCTGGTCCTCTTGGAAGGCCTGGGTGTGCTACAAGATGAAGTGTGAATAGGGCGGGCCAGCAGAGTGCAGCCCATTGAAAGCTGTTGCCTCTGACTACTCACCCTCTGTGTGTTACCTCTCCACTACAGAGATGTGCACTTCTTTAGAAGAAGGGTGGAAAGTCTTCACAAATGGGGGAGGAAAGTCCACAGGGAAGGATGGGAACATTTTCAGGATCCCAGATCATTAAGCAGCACTCAGAGCTGTTCACAAGCCCTTTAACACACCACTCTTTCTTTTATTTATATATAAAATAAAATAGTTACACTCAATGCCACAACACAAATTTCTAATTGACTTCAAAGAGGGATTTGGTGAAGAAACTTTTTAAAAGTTTCCTGCCATCTTTTGTTTTGTTGTTTGTCAGCTTGGCCTTCACAAAATAGAACAAAAGCAACCCATGAGTTTTGCTTTGTGAGATGCCAGAATGATAATTGCTGGACTATTTGCCACATCCTATGACTCAGTGTGCAGCCGTAGGCAGTGCCAGAATGTCTGAGCGGAGCCCATTCTGGTGTAGGCCATGAATTTCTGGGCTGTGGGATGGCTGGCATGGGCGACAGTCTGAACCCTGCCAGGCCTTTCAGTACTTCAATTCACACACGACTCCTTGGGCCCATCCTAGAGTCATTTGTAATGTCCTCGGAGGCCCCATCTTGACTGACCTTTTGTGAATCTTCTCGGTAAATATTTTCTGATCTGGCTTCTCACCCAACTGGATAGTTTCCAAGGGCCCTGGAATTGGCTCAGGGCCTCTGCTGGTATGGGAGCACATCCCCGTATTCCAGAATGGCATGGAGCAGTATTTCTGTCATTTCAGGGGGATTGTGGAATGCTGTTGATCACTTTATGTAACTCTACCTCATTTGGAAAATAAAAGCAACGCAGGAAGTGATTTTTCAAAGGTTGTGTTGTGTGCACATATCTGACCAAAGTGTTGAATAATAGCTAGGTTGAGCAAAGTGAGGTTTTTCTAAAACAGCATAAAAACAAAAAACAAAAAAACCTTTTAGACCTCTCTATCGTTTTTTCATATTACATACTTCCTGGTCAGCCTGAGAACATCAGTTGGGGCACACAGTTTGCTCTTAAACAACAACGGTTACATTTCTCTACTATGGTATTATCTTAAAAAATAAAATTAAAATGTAGAAAATCCTCAAGGGATAATTTCTGATTTTTTATAAACTAATATTCAACATTATGTGCACACACACAGACAAGTACAAGCGTACTGAGGATAGTAATCAAAGATGTATTTGGAACTTAATGGAACCTTAAGTTTAAACAAATTTCTTAGCTCTTTAAGACTCCCTTCCTGTTGTTCTAGTATGAAAGAATAGGATTTGAGTGACTGTTAAAGTCATTTCTTAAAATGGTGTGGTTTCTAATGAGAATTCCTTTTTTTTAAAGATTTTATTTATTTATTTGAGAGAGAGACAGTCCATGAGCAGCGGAGAGGGCACAGGGAGAGGGAGAAGCAGACCCCTGCTGAGTGGGGACCTCAACATGGGGCTCGATCCCAGGACCCTGGGATCGTGCCCCAAGCTGAAGGCAGATGCTTAACAGATTGAGCCACCCAGGTGCCCCTGGTGGGAATTTCTTATATGATAGGAAACACGTGCATTCAAAGGTAAGCGATGCAGTGCTGTTGTTTATTTAAGTAGGGATGGCATAGTGAATAAGTTCAGGGAGGCTCTTACAGCTTTCAGGAGGACATGTCTTATGCCTCTTATCAGAATTTATTCTTCATCAATTATTTTATAATCATTCTAGTTGTCATACTTTAAACATAATAATCATCTGTTGCACACATTCATTATTCATTTTCTTTATTACTCCATATGTCACAATGAGTTGGTCTGATTTTAAATAGAAAAATACCTGCTTTTCCTGGTATTGTTGAGAATTAACTGTTTCATGTGGTCTAATTTCCTAGGTAATTAAAATCTACCATAGCAACATTAATTTTTAAATCATAGTCATTTTAATGGAAAACATTGAAAAGGTTACAACTTCCATAATTCCAGGCGTTCATAAATAGAACACTTTGAACATAATTCAGTTTGTATGTGTGTGATTACTGTGATCTGATTACGTTACAGATTCTGCTTCTGCTCAAGGCCATTCATTTTTTTTTCAACTTGCTCTTAGAATGGAGACTAAAAGCTTTAATATGACCTGTAACCTCCCTGCCTCCTTTGCCAGCCTCATTGTACATTATGTTCTCATTGTTCTATCCATTTTTGTCTTTTTAAATCTCTTGCTCTTCCCATACTCCCCCCTGCCACAGAATCCTAGTACATATTGTTCTCTTTACCTTGGATGCTTTTCCTTTCCTTCTTCACTAGATAATCCTACCCATCCTTCAGATCTCAATTCAAGTGTCACTTTCTCAAAGAAGTCTTTTCTGACCTAGCTGACTAGTAATATGGGCTCAGAACTATATGTTTGCCCTTGTTACTATACTGAACTTCTATTAATTATCTCCCTCTAGACAGTGACTTCCACAGGGGTGGAAACCTTGTCTATTTTGTTCACCATTACATACTTCAGTGCCTGGCTCAAGGTAGAGCTACATCTTCTGTGGGGGTGATATTGCCTTCAAGGGGGCAAACCTTGGTTCTTGAGGGGTGGAAAAAATCTTAGATATTACAGTGATTTGGGATCCTCCAAAGGGCCACAATACATAAAAAGATAGTGTATTTGTGGTATTACATTTTCATGGCAGCAGTGGGTGTTGTTCAGAAAAAAAAAATATAGGTATCTAAAAAGACTCCTGATAGGGTGAAAATGAGAAAAGGACTGAGAAGGTAGGTCACTTAAGGTAGGTGATCAGTAAATATATATTGAAAGAATAGATGACTAAAGCAAGTTCATGATTGCAAGGAATAGTTTCTGTCCTGCACACCGTTTTCTCCAGAGTTGTTTCAGGGGTATATTCCAGCACAAAGTGACTGATTTTGAGTTTTCTTGAGGCTTTTTCAAATTTTATTTCCTATTTCCTCCTTCAGTGTCTGGAGGTCAGCAATTTCTTATTTTTATCAGGTTACTTATCTCCATCTCTTAATCTCTTGTGGGCTAAGAAAACAGATGGCAAAGCTAGGAAAGGGTTTAAAATAAAAGCTAAGGGGCTGTACTTCTGAAACAAATAAGACATTATATGTTAAAAAAAAAAGATAACAGGAAGGGAAAAATGAAGGGGGGCGGAAATCGGAGGGGGAGACGAACCATGAGAGACTATGGACTCTGAGAAACAAACTGAGGGTTCTAGAGGGGAGGGGGTGGGGGGATGGGTTAGCCTGGTGATGGCTATTAAGGAGGGCACGTTCTGCGTGGAGCACTGGGTGTTATACACAAACAATGAATCATGGAACACTACATCAAAAACTAATGATGTAATGTATGGTGATTAACATAACAATAAAAATTAAAGAAACTAATGATGTATCGTGACTAACATAACAATAAAATAAAATTTTAAAAAATTATGGTTATGAAAAAAGAAAAAAAAAAAAGCTAAGAGGCTACAGAATGAGGGCCCAGAAAGTTCCTTTTTGACTAATTCATTGATCAATAAATGTTTCAGGCACGGTACTGGGAACTGTTTGTCAAGTAAATAGTGATTTTATGCAATCTTCCTATCTTTTTAGGCTGCTTAGAAGCTTCCTTCTCCCCCACTCCCCTCTCTTTTCTTATACGGCCTAATGTTCCTTCTCTTCTGAACATACAGGTCTGCCAGACAGAAACCCCTAAGTGAATGATGTGTCATTTTATCCCAAAACATACTTTCCTGTCTCAAGGTAGATTGTATTTATATATTTCCTGAATTATTGCTTTTTCATAATAGGAAACATTAACAAAGAATTTCAATGTGTTAGTTTATTCAAATTATTCTTCTACATAAGGTATAGATTGATGTCCATATCTTTCTGTTAAATATATTTCTCTGCCTTTTCTACAGAAGAACGCATTGCTGTTAACTGGTTAATTCGTCCTTTTCCATAAAAATATGCTATGAAACCCTCTTTATTTGTGTACATATTTTCTGTACTATTCTTTCTCCTTATCCTTGGAGACTATATTCTTTTACTTCTTTTTATATTCTCCACTTTCCCATCTATGGTTGCTAAACTGTACTGATTTTTGTTCCATATCTGATTCGATTTTTTCCTTGAGATTTCACCAGCTGCTAGACTTCATTCTGTACCCTAAGACATAAACACTACCTTCTCTATGTGCATGTCTTATATTCTCTCCCGCCTCTATATTCATAAATAGGAACTTCTTATAACATCTCCGCCTCCTTTTTATTTCAGTGCTTTTGGTATTTAAGTATTTTAGTATTTAAGATTATTTAAACTTTTGTTTGAGGTCTTTTCATTTGATAAGCAGCCAAGAGCCCAGAAACTCTTTTCTGAGGTTCCATCTGGTTAATATTTTCAAGCACAGCTTAGAAATTAAGGACAAAGGCCAACTATTCAGAGTCTGGAAAGGTCTTAGTAAATCCATGCTTTGACGGTGGTCATTTGCACTACTATTCTAACAAGTTTGTGTGTTGGTTGGTCAATATAGATGTGGCAGCTAGAGTTGCCTCAGCATACCCAGTCATATATCCCCATAACTCCAGATAAATCCTGAGTGAATTTGAGCAATGATGCAAGGTGTTTCAAAGAACTAGTGTCTGTTCACTGCTCTGAAGATGTGGGAGTTCTTTGTGGGAAGGAACTATGTCTTACTCTGTGTCCATCACTGTATCTATTTTGCTTGACAGAACGCCTAACAAATATTAGGCACTTAACAAAGGCTTGCTGAATACTTCGCGGTTAACAAAAAATACTGCTTTGGCTGTTTGTCCGTATTTGACTCATTTCTCATATCAGCACCATTTACTTCCTAACGAATTCATCTTTAATTCCGCTCTAGTGTTGTGAATATTTAAAAAAATTGAAAATGTTTAATTACTTTTCCATAATGTATTATCTGTGACATCAACTACCTAATCAATATTTTACCTCTAATTGAATTTGCACACATAAGGACATTATAAATGATGTTGTACGCACTCAGTTTTGTCTTCTGACTCCCGAAAGCTCTTTCTTTCTCCTCCATCTGTCCCATTATACTCCCAGTGTGATGCTGCTGCTGCTGGCAATGCCATGCATATTCTTAGGTTGTGCAAAAAGACCCATGCAGGAACTGATCACTGATTAGCAATGCATTTCCCATAGTGAAAAATTGGCCTAAAGTTTTGAGAAAAAAAATAGAGTTGCTGAAGCTGAAAATTAGTCTGCCAGTTCAGATCCATAGCAAATTGTTATTGCTCTCCAACTTAGGATCTTTACAATAGATAATTGAAGATTCTCTTAACTAAAACATTGTAAATGGCATAACTATGATGATCCTATTTGGAATTCGGCCCTTGTTTTCAGGGATTTACTGTTTTGAAGAATGTTTGATAAATTTATAGCAGAAGAGAAAATACTTCTGCCAACTACGTAAGTGCTTTGGACATAATTTGTATTCCTGCTGTTACATGCAGAAACTTGTGCCAGAGGAAAAAAAGTAAAAAGAAATTTTGTTTGGAAAGAAACCAGCAGTCTGGAAAGGTAGTTTTGATCTATAAATATCTCTCTTAAGAAGAACTGAACACCAACTAAATTCGGTCTCAAGAAATAAAATGCACAAGATAATCAAAATATTCCATTCATTTAAAAATGCTTATACTGGATATATTTTTTGATGAATTTTCAAGTAAGAATGTCCTCTGAGAATTATGATAAATTATTTCATAATGAAAAATGAAAAAAGAAGTACCTTTTATGTATCACAAAGTGCAAGTAACCGTGTTGAAATAGAAATAGAACGCGAGCGAGTTGAAAGACCTTGATTAACGTCCTGGCTTGGCCAGTTCTAAGCATTTGTCATTGGAAAACCTAGCTTTCCTCATTTATAAAATGGAGAGAACTACTCAAAAGTTAAAAGAGGTTTACAGAAAACCGTGTTTGTGAAAATGCCTTGTACATTGTAAGTCACCATACAGATAGGGGCATAATTATTTTAAATTGTATGATATGGGGTACTCCGAACAGAGATAGATCCTAATAAGTAGCTAAGAAATATGTTACAGCCACATAGTTTCACGTTTTGATTAAAGCATTGTTAGGCAGTTTCTAATTTTCATGCATGCTGTCTAGATGCCCATATGGTCATTTCAGGAAAAAAAAAAAACAACTTTTTTTTTTTTAATTGAACTTGAGGAACTACCATTGGGTCGCGGCTCTCTCCTCTGTAAGCTAAGACTCTCCTTCCTTGCCTTCAAAGACCAAAGAGTCAGTGACAGCCGGAGTTTAATATGGGATATATGTTTAAAGAAACATTTTCAGAACCAACAGACATCTACCAAAAGGATGTATAGAACCTGCAAATGCAAATTTCTGAGAGGCACTGTACTGTTTTTCAGTTGAACGCACCTGACCATAAACTCCCTTATATATTTTGCGCCCTTAGACTTCTCTCTCTGCTTCTTCTGCCTTGAATTGCTACAAAGGTATGGGCGGAAGATCATGAGGAATAATTCTTTTCATAGAACCCATAGTAAGAATGGTATTTTTCTGCTACAGAATATAGGAAAAGGAAAGTTGTTGAGAGAAGAGGGACCCATGGACCCAAATATTGGTTTGTGCCTTAATGACATTCACTAGTCGGAATTTCAAAGATATATTCCTATTCTTTTTCTGCTTGCGTGCCTGTATCTGTCAGCAGTCACAGCAACTACAAACATGATTATTCAGCCCAAATTATCTATATAGTCATTATGAAAAATCACAAATTATGTTAATGCATCAACCTCCCCCTTTCACAGAAGTGTTTTAAGTGCATTTCCACATGATCTAATTCAACATTTATAATTTTGCATTAAAATATAATTAGTGTTCAATCAAAATCACATGGACAAAATGCTCTCAATATCCTGGAAACTATCAACCCTTATAAAAGTAACCTTTAAATTATGCTAAGTTTTCATGATGTAATCGTTGGAAAAATTGTCATTTGCATTAGCAGTGCTGAAAAGTAATCATTTAGAAATAATTTTATCACTGTAAAAGTATCATGCTCTATTAACCTGTTTTGCAAGCAAAATGCTTCCCTAACCATTGAAATATAATGTTTAATATCTGTATTTTAATACATAACATTTATTGTATCATAGATCTGCAGCATTGATTCTGTCCTGTTAAAAATATTTCTATATATTTGCTAATTTATTTGGGGATACAACCAGATTACTTATTACATAAATAGTGATAAAATTCTTACTGCAAATATCTGGATCAAGGGTTCTTAATTAACTGTTCATGGTCAAACTTCAAAGGAATCCTTAAATCTCCTGAAATTGTGTGCAAAACTTTGGTCTACGTAAATAGGGGTTGGATCTCAAAGTAGTCCAACACCCAGTAAAAGACAAAAACTATATATTTATCATATATGTGATAAAAATCATATATATGAGTTTTAAAATTATATTCATACACATATTTGACAAAAACAAACATTTCCCTCTTTCTTGGTTTCATTTGAATACTGTACATTCACAGAATATTTTGTTTGCATCCATCTCAAGATATTTATCACATTCTACTTGTAGTATTATTATTATTTTTTTTTTGGAGGGTTACCTTATCATATCTCTATTGGTTGCAAGGTTTCTGAGGGTGGATGTGTCTTATCATATAAATTTGACACAACCAGAAACACCTAAGTAGGTAGGCATTCAATTATTTATTGTTCATTTACTGAGCCCACAGGTAGTATTTTAGGAGTTGGTGTTAAAAGACAAACCACTCAACACTTCTATCGTATGTTAAAATTGCTGGAGCGAAGTTTATGGCAATAGCACAGAACAGGGCATGCTGGTTTCTCTCTGTAAATGTAGCCTATCATAAGACTTAATCTGTAAAGCTTTACATGAGAAGATTTGTGGGAAAGTCTCATTTTTTTCAAATTGATGACTTTTTAAAAATTATTGGATGCACCCTTCCTTCTTCATCATTTGGTCAGGCCTAATTTATCATGTATTATACTTTTAGATATTTATTAATTTTAATACTCTTCCATTGATGTATCATTTATATGGCACCCAATGATATACTAATTTAGTTATTTTTTAAAAGATTTTATTTATTCATTTTAGAGAGAGAGTGTGAGAGCAGGGGAGGGGTAGAGGGAGAGGGAGAAAGAATCTGAAGCAGACTCTGCACTGAGCTCAGAGTCCAACACAGGGCTCAATCCCAGCACCGCAAGATCATGACCTGAGCTAAAAACAAGAGTCAGACATTCAACCAACTGAGCCACCCAGGTGCCCCTAATTTAGTTAGTTTTGCTTCAAATGTATCTTAATATACAGAAAGGCTGGTAGTATTCGTGTTCTGCATCATTCTTTTTCTGAATGTTCTTTGATATTCTCAACTATAAATGATCAAAAATGGAATTTAAAATAAAAACATGTTTTCTGAGGAATTCTGTTAAGATTTTCATTTTGATTTCTATCTGTATCTGTTAAGAATGCATTTGGCTGAAAAAAGCAGAAACCAGAGAAAAAGCAGCTTCCAAAAAATATAAATTTGTCTCCTATAACATGAAATCTGTAGACAATATAGAGTTAGTGCTGCAACTCTGCAGAGCCATAGGGACTCACATTTTGTTCTTTGTTCTTTTTTCTTTTTTTCTATTTTCCATTCTTCCATCTTTAACTTGTGAGACTTTGTCTTCAAGCTTCTTGTCTTAAGGTCTTAAGATAGCTCATGTATCATGAGACTAGACTACAGAGCTGAGTTCTAGGCAGAAAGATGAAGGAAGGACAAAACAAACAAACAAACAAAAAACCTTATTTCTAGTTTCCCAGTGGCACTTTCCCTCTTTATAGGATAAGAAGCTCTGGGATGCTCACCTACTCTCATTGACCATACTAATGTTCCCTGACATCACTAGCTGCAGTGGAAGCCAGAGAGTTGAATAGTAAAGGTTTTCAGCCTCTGAAGTTGAAGATGATAAACAACAAGGGGGTGCTACTGCTTTTTGATAGCCAATCCAAGGTCTGCAGGCCTATTTCATTAAATTAGCAAATATCTTGGATTAAATTTACATATATGTGTTTATATTTATACATACCTTTCCCTTAAAACAACACTGTGTTTTTCTCTGCTAATTCCAGGATTCTTATATAATCTCTCTAAAAGGACAGCAGTTATCATTTATGGAGAGCTTGCTGTCTTATGAGCATTATGCTAAGCACTTTGCATATATTAACCCATAGTCACAGTAACCCCATGAGGTTAGAGAAATGAAGATGACCGGTATACACTGTTATACAGAGATCACAAGAATACAATTTAAATGAACAAAAGAAGGTGTAGAATTGCATACAGCATGCTTCCTTTCACATTATAATATTTTATATACAGTCAATGGTATTGTAATAGAGTTGTGTGATGACAGATGGTAGCTACACTTGTGGTGGGCACAGCATAATGTATAAACCTGTGGAATCACTATGCTGTACACCTGAAACTAATGTAATATTGTGTATCAACTACTGAAGTAACAAATATGTATATGTATATATATGTGCTGTTTTTTTGATATAAAATTGGAGAGCTATACCAGAAACTAATTAACTATAAAATATAGATTGTGGGTAAGGTATTTGCGGGACAACTATGGCAATTTGATCACAGATTGGACATTGCATGAGATTTGGGGGGTTTTTGTTGAGATAATTGTATTATTATTATTATTAGGTAGTATCTGTTACTTACTTTAAAACAATTTGGTAAATTGCGTATGTGTGCATGTGGGTGTGTGATAGATAATCAACCATAAGAAAAAAGTAATAATTGTTGAATCAAATTGACCGCCTGGTGATGTAGGCATTCCTTATAGTAGTCTCTCAATTTTCATGTTAAAAATATTCATAATTAAAAGTTTTAAAAAATTAAAATGTAAATATTAGATAAGATTGACTTGATTTAAATGTTGACCTTTATCTGTTGAAAATATCAAAAATTTAACAAAATCTCCCCCCCCCATTTCTGCTAGTTTACTACTTGTCTTTTATTTCTGGCATGGTATGTTTGGCAATTGTCCAATAGGGAGAATGAAATCAGACTGAGAAGTAAGGCTAATTAGGGAAAAGTAAAATGTGAGTTTTATTTGTATAGAGAAAGCTGAAGAATAACATATTAGTATTTTCAGGGTTTCAAGAATTTTATAAGATGCAAAATGTCTAGTCATTTTCCCCTCCTGGGAATAGAGAACAGGTCTTAATACTAATTATAAAAACTTGCATTTGCATAGCACTTTATTGTTCCCAAAATACTTTCTGTCTCCTGATAGAAATGGTTGTAGGAAATCGAATGAGCTACTTGGAATAATTTAAGATTCACCCTCATTCTTTGGCAAAGAACAGACAACCCCATGACAGGTGGGTTGTACAATCCTCCAGTGGTTAAAGAGAAGCAATGTATAACCCCTTGGGATACCTTTCAGTTTATGCTTTTATGTTTCCCGTCCTTTGTTATACAAAACAAGCTATACTTAAATAAAACATTAAATCCAGGGTACCCATATGTAAACCATTCTCCAAAGAGCAGCACTTAATTAGAACCTGAAGTCTATTAACTCACATACTGGTCTTTTTTGCCTGAAAGCTATATTCAGCAAATGATATTTCTATAATAGAAATAGTTATCGTTACTGCAAATGTGAATGTCTACCATTCCTGTAAAGTGGCACTTGCTGAGTTTTAAAACACATGCAACACCCCTAATACTTTGGATTCCAAGGCAGGTTAGTCCTTTAACTGCTGGCAGTGAAAATAGGATTTTCTTCCTAGTTGCCATGTGTTTCCTAGAGGAACGTGCGATCAAAACAAATGTTAGCTATAGATATGTTTATATGTTTTGCTTTGTGATATCTTTCCCATTTGAATTGGCCCCTTTTAAATTCTTAAATTTTACCAGGGCAGCCTTAGATACCTATTTGTGGACATGTGCTTTTCTTGTTCTCTTAGCTAGGTTTTATTTGGTGGGATTTCTTGTTGATATTTTTCTGTGTCAGTTAAATTGTAAGCCAATAGAAAACAAAATAAGCTTATCTGGAAACAGTGATATGGACCTCAAGGCAGTGTAATTGCAAATTCTCTAGAAGAGAGATTTGATTTAAGTCCCTTTCTTTGACATACCTTAATGAATAACTAGGTGAAAATATTCAGATTAGTCCTTTCTCAAGATAAGGAGTTTAGATATACAAAACTACTTAGAGGAGATATTTCAGATTCCGTCTTCAGAGAGTGTAATGTATTTGCCGCTGTGGAAGACAGACGCAATGAGCTTTAGGTTAGTTTGCAAGTAATGGGATTGGATTTAGTTGAGTGAGACCTGGGCATCCAATCTGTAGGGACTCCCACCTTGGCAGGCACCTTGGAGGCCATGGAACCTGAGACCTCAGTGCAAGAGATGCCAAGACATTTGTTTGTTCTAGGAAGAAAGAGAGATGATCCACCAGAGCTTTTCATAAAATAAGTAGTCAAGGGCCCAGAAGAAGTGACTGAACAAACTTAAGGAAGTACATAAATGAAGCCAAGAACAACAAAGAACCAAAACATTGCTTAGAAACCAAAATATAATAAACATTAAAAAAAAAACCTTTGTAAGATAAATCTCTCAAAAGAAAAGGATGAAGTACACAAAAATACAAAAGAAAAGAGAAAATGGGGACAAAATGTAAGAAAATTAGAGGATCAATCGAAACTGAAATATTAGAATTTCAGAAAGTAAAGATGAAAAAAATGAAGGGAGAATATTATGAAAGAAATAATGGAAAGAGAATTTCTGAACATTTAAGATAAGAACAAATTAAATAAGCCTTCAATGTATCCATCAAAATAAATGCAGTAGGCCTCCCATCAAGATTATGTTAAATTATCCATAAGCTTACAAAGAGAAGACATAAATAAAAAGAGGTTATATTAAAATCAATTTGAATAAAAATGGCATTGTGCATGCCAAGAACAATACTATAAGAAGGGAGAAATGCATTGGAAATTGACTTAGAAACTATTATTCAATATTTTTACACTCACCTGCTTATTGTTTTATACACTAGTACTAGTTTAGATTTTTTGTTTTTCCCAATTTCTTTTGCTCATCAACTCTTGCATCTCCAACTTCCTTCTGGGAACCTTCTTTTTCCAGAAATATATCCTTTAGAATGTCCTTTAGAACCCATGTTGATGGTAAATGTTCTCATTTTTATTTATCTGAAATTACTCTATTTCTGTTTTGGTCATGGATGATAGTTAAGCTATGTATTTAATTCTTGGTCTGTAGTGATCTTCTTTCAGTATCTCAACCATTCCCTGCTGCCATTTACATTGTCACTCATTTTTATGTAACTCTGTTGTCTTCTCATTCTTGTAATGTCTTCTCTTGGTCTTTGATTTCTTACAGCTTCACTAAGAGGTATTTAGATGTAGACAAATTATTTGTCTTGTTTGGGATACCAGAGTCTTAAATTTCTATATTTTATTATGTTCTTAAAAATTCTGTTCTTAAAAACCCACTGTTCTTTAGAACATTTCATCTTTTCCATTATACACTTTCTTTTAAAAACTCCTTTAAGTTTATATTGGAAACTCTCATTCTTTTCTTTGCATCTCATAACTTATCTTTCATGTTTTGCTAAGTTTCTCGATTTCTTCTTCTAGTTTACTCTTCTCCTTCAACAATGTCTACTTTTGCATCATAACCAACATGGAAGTTTATAATTGCAATTATTATATTTCTCATCTCTAGCAATCCACTTAGCTCTTTTTCACATCGCTTGGTATTTTAATAGTATTTCATTATTTGTTCATCTTTTCAGTTCAATCTTATTTCTTTAAACTTTAATTAATTTTCATTATATCTCATATATTTGTAAAATTTGAAGTTCTTGGGAGTCAAGATCTGCAATGTGTTGTTCTGCTTTCTCTGATGGCTGCCTATTTCCTGGGGCATTATGTAAATTTTGGATTATGAGTCTATAAATCCCTTAGAAAAGATTTGCCATGGCTTCTTTCCAGGTTTCTGGGACACCCTTATCCTGGAACAACTATAAATTCATTTCTGAGTTTGGAGTTTCTGGAACCATATAGTTAGCATAAATTATAATCCTAAACCCGTGAGAAAAGAACTATAGTTATAAATTCTCAATGAAGTTCTTTTTTTTTTTTCTGCCTAGTGTCCAGGTTATATCAGACACATTTCTATGTCCTTTCCTTTTCCCCATGGACAGATTTTTTTCTAGTCCATCCTTTCACTGAGGTTGAACTATATGTGGAGATAATATATATAGAACATTATATGGAGATAACTCCAACTCTTCACCTTATGCGAGTCAAGGCTTGTCTCTTGTCTTCTGTGCACAGCTTTGGATATTGGTTACAGATGACAGAGTCTAACAAATTACCTTTTAGTAGCTCTAGCTTTGTCTTCAGCCTTTCATTCCTGTTTATATCTCCCTGTTGATATTTGCCCCATGTGCATTTTCATTACTTTAATAAGGGGTCATAGAATCTCCAGGTTGCATGGGGCCTGAGTTTTCTATCTCCTCTCTCCCTTTCTCCACAATTTCAGTGTTTTAATAGAACATACTTGCAAAGTATTCTTAGAGCCTATGCATCAGTTATCAAGCACCTTTTAAAGGTGATCCATCCCTCATTTTGTGATCACTTCTTGATTGCGTTTAATTTTTACATGTTTTTTGCCATTTTAATGTTTAGATTTGATAACCTTTATTCATTCCACTGCATAATCTTAAAAATTTTATATCATGGTGGTGTTTTATAAGTCAGTTAGATTATTTTAAAGAATCTGTTTTGTAAGAGAAAGATTGATTTGAGCTATAGCAACATATATGTCAGGAAATGGCCTACTTCACACATTTCCTAATGGAAAATTTTGTATTGGGGTATAGAAATTTTACATGTACAATAAAACCCCACTAATTTTTATTAATCAGGAATAAAGTAGTTATCAGGATCAATAAGAAATATATTTTTAAAATATTTATTTATTTATTTTAGAGAGAGAGCACCAATAGGAGGGGCAGAGGGAGAGGGGGAGAAAATCTCAAGCAGACCCTGAGCTGAGCATGGAGCCTGACGTGGGGCCCGATCTCACAGCCCTGAGATTACGACCTGAGCCAAAACCAAGAGTTGGATGCTTAACCAACTGTACAACCCAGGCACCCCTCAACAGGAAATATTAATAGAATCATTGCTTTTAAGTTAGAAAAACAAGCTGATAGCTAATAAGATGTCGAGAACATTGGCCAAAGATCTATAACATATTCACCTGTTAAGAGTCCCAAACTACATGAAGCAAAAAGTGACAGAACTGAAGGGAGAAAGGTAATTCAGCAATAATAATTGAAGACTTCAATTCCCCACTTTCAATAATGGATAGAAAAACTAGGCAGATCAACATGGAAATGGAAAACTTAAGGCTGAAAACCAACTAGACTTTACAGACATCTGTAGAACACAACACTCAACAGCAGCAGGTTACTCATTCTTCTCAGGGTCAATGAGAACATTCTCCAGGATAGAGAATATGCTAGGCCATAAAACAGGACTCAATAAATTTATAAGTATTAAAATCATACCAAGTATGTTCTTTGACCACAATGTAATTAAATTAGAAGTCAACATTGAGAAAATTTGGGAAATTCACAGTGTGTGGAAAATAAATATCACCCTCATAAATAACTAATGTATCAAAGAAGAAATCACAAGTGAAATTTTAGAAAATACTTTGAGATGACTGAAAATGAAAACAACTTACTGAAACTGATGGACACCAAAAGTGGTGTTTAGAGGGAAACGTATAGCTGCAAAGGTCTATATTTATGTATTTTTTAAATTTTATTTTGTTATGTTATGTTAGTCACCATACATTACATCATTAGTTTTTGATGTAGTGTTCCATGATTCATTGTTTGCGTATAACACCCAGTGCTCCATTCGATATGTGCCCTCCTTAATACTCATCACCAGGCTAACCCATCCCCCCACCCTCCTCCCCTC
>NW_027397066.1:124988428-125174911 GCF_003265705.2 Callorhinus ursinus | reverse complement strand
GACACTCCAGCAACCCTCAGTTTGTTTCCTGAGATTAAGAATTCCTCATATCAGTGAGATCATATGATACATGTCTTTCTCTGATTGACTTATTTCACTTAACATAATACCCTCTAGTTCCATCCATGTCGTTGCAAATGGCAAGGTTTTGTTTTCTTTTTTTTTCTTGATGGCTGCATAATATTCCATTGATTTTTGTGGAATCTTTATTGATGGACATCTTGGCTCTTTCCATAGTTTGGCTATTATGGACATTGCTGCTATAAACATTGGGTTGCATGTACTCCTTTGGATCACTACATTTGTATCTTTGGGGTAAATACCCAGTAGCGCAATTGCTGGGTTGTACGGTAGCTCTATTTTCAACTTTTTGAGGAACCTCCATACTGTTTTCCAGAGTGACTGCCCCAGCTTGCATTCCCACCAACAGTGTAGGAGGGTTCCCCTTTCTCCACATCCCTGCCAACATCTGTCATTTCCTGACATTAATTTTAGCCATTCTGACTGGTGTGAGGTGGTATCTCATTGAGGTTTTGATTTGGATTTCTCTGATGTTGAGCAATGCTGAGCACTTTTTCATGTGTCTGTTGGACATTTGGAAGTCTTCTTTGAAAAAATGTCTGTTCATATCTTCTGCCCATTTCTTGATTGGACTATTTGTTCTTTGGGTATTGAGTTTAATAAGTTCTTTATAGATTTTGGATACTAGTCCTTTATCTCATACGTCATTTCAAATATCTTCTCCCATTCTGTCGGTTGTCTTTTGGTTTTGTTGACTGTTTCTTTTGCTGTGCAAAACTTTTTATCTTAAGTCCCAATAGTTCATTTTTGCCCCAGCTTTCCTTGCCTTTTGCGATGTTTCTAGGAAGAAGTTGCTGCGACTGAGGTTGAAGAGGTTGCTACCTATGTTCTCCTTTAGGATTTTGATGGACTCCTGTCTCACATTGAGGTCTTTCAATCATTTGGAGTCTATTTTTGTGTGTAGTGTAAGGAAATGGTCCAGTTTCATTCTTCTGCACGTGGCTGTCCAATTTTCCCAACACTATTTGTTGAATAGACTGTCTTTTTTCTATTGGACATTCTTTCCTGCTTTGTCAAAAATTAGTTGACCATAGAGTTGAGGGTCCATTTCTGGACTCTCTGTTCTGTTCCATTGATCTTTTTGTCTGTTTTTGTGCCAGTACCATACTGTCTTAAGGATTACAGTTTTGTAATAGAGCTTGAAGTCCAGAATTGTGATGCCACCAGCTTTGCTTTTCTTTTTCCAGATTCCTCTGGCTATTCAGGGTTTTTTCTGGTTCTATACAAATTTTAGGATTATTTGTTCAATTTCTTTGAAAAAAGTTGATGGTATTTTGATAGGGATTGAAATGTCTGTATTTAAAAAGAAGAAAGATCTCAAATCAATAATCTATCTTTCCACCCTAAGAATCTAGAAATGGAAGGAAAAAAACATATTAGAGCGGAAATAATGAAATAAAGAATAGAAAATCAATGGACCACTTGCTGGAATTGGAGAATTCATGATTTAAAAATTAACTGCAAAGCAACAGTAATCAAGCCAGCATGATTGCTATGGATTTAATTGTGTTCCTTCCATATTCATATGTTGAAGCCCTAACCCCCAATGTAAATATATATGGAGATAGGATTGTTAGTAGTAACTAAGGTTAAATAAGGTTGTAACAGTGGGTTGTGATTCCATAATACTGTGGCAAAATAAAACATAGGCAAAGAATTGAATAAATTTTTCTCCAAAGAAGATATACAAATGGTCAGTAAGCATATGAAAATATCCTCAGCAATTTTAGTAATTAGGGAAGTGAAAATCAAAATCATAATTAAAATCTTCTTCATACCCACTAGGATGGCTAAAATAAAAAGACAGATAATAATGATTGTTGTTAAAGAGATGGAGAAATCATAACACTCATATATTGCTGGTGAGGATGTAAAATTATCCAACCACTTTGGAAAACAGTCTGGCAGTTACTCACAAGGTTAAACGTGGAATTTCCATATGACCCAGCAATTCAACTTTTAGATATCTACCCAAGATAAGCCCATATAAAAACTCACATACAGATGTTCATAGCAGTATTATTGTTAATAGCACCCAAATGGATAAGCAAAATGTTTTATCAATACTATAGAATATTATTCAGCGATTAAAAAGAGTGAATTGCTGATACATGGCCCAATATAGATAAACCTTGAAAATGTTATGCTAAGTGAAAGACACTAGTCACAAAGAGTGACACATTACATGATTCCATTTATGTGAAATAGCCAGAACAGGCAAGTCTATACAGACACATTAGTGGTTCCTTGAGACTAGAGAGTGGGGAAAATGGGAAGTGACTGCTAATGGGCAGGAGTTTTTCAGGAATGTTGAAAATGTTCTAAAATTTGGGGCACCTGGGTGGCTCAGTTGGTTAAGCGACTGCCTTCGGCTCAGGTCATGATCCTGGCGTCCCGGGATCGAGTCCCACATCGGGCTCCCTGCTCAGCAGGGCGTCTGCTTCTCCCTCTGACCCTCTTCCCTCTCGTGCTCTCTCTCATTCTCTCTCTCTCAAATAAATAAATAAAATCTTAAAAAAAAGAAAGAAAATGTTCTGAAATTTGATTATGATGATGACTGCACAACTCTGTGAGAGAAAACCATTGAACGGTATACTGTGAATTTATAGTATGTGAAATATCTCAATAAAGCTATAGAAACATAAACACACCTACACAGACTAGGTCCTGGACCAGCAGCTATTCTCAATTAAGGGAAGACAATTAGGATTAATCCTGCTTTATCCATATGAACCATATTTTAGAATAAACAAATAGCCTTAGTTGACAAGGGAAAGTTTTTTGTTGTGGTGGTGGTGGTTTTTATAAGATATTCCAACAAATAACTATGGAAGAATTGATAGAATTAGAAAATTATCATTTTGCAAACCCTTAAAAACTAATTCAGACAAAGATCATCATCCTGCTTTATCCATATGAACCATATTTTAGAATAAACAAAAAGCCTTAGTTGACAAGGGAAAGGTTTTTTTTTTTGTGGTGGTATTTACAAGATATTGCAACAAATAACTATGGAAGAATTGATAGAATTAGAAAATTATCATTTTGTAAACCCTTAAAAACTAATTCAGACAAAGATCATCAACGAATGAAGCTATGGGGTAAAAGCGTGATTGGTAATATTATAATAGAGGGGTCAGTCTGTCGCCACTTGAACCGACGCTTATTTTAGTATCACTAAGAAGAAGAATTAGATATTACGTGCCTCCTCTGTGATGTTATGTGAAATACACAGCATCATTTCATTGTTTTTGGTGGGAAGATTTGCAGGAGGACATTAAATCTGATTTTATTAACTTCTTTTGGGATAACTTTCAATTTATAGAAAATTTTGTGGTAACAAATTAAATGAGACCACAAAGGAATCAAACTGAAACATCTAGAATACAGGAGATTCTATAGGACAATAAACCCTGTATCTTCAAGTCAATTGGATAAGATTTTAAAAAGATGGGAAAGAGGACTGCCTCAGATTATTCAGAGATTTGGGAGACATAAACAAACACGATGTATGGATCTTGTTTGGATCCTGATTCTAATAACTCATATGCAAAAAAAAAGACATTTTTTGAAAAAATTGTAAATTTTTGAATATGACTTTTGAATCAGATAATGTTAGATGTGATAGTGACATTATAGTTTACAAGGAAGTGTGCATATTATTAAGGTACCCATCGAAGGTGTGAAATAAAGTGACGTGAGGTTTAACATTTCCCCTAAAATACTTTTAGCTATAAAAAAGGAATGTAAAATATTTATAATTGTTAAATCTACATGATAAGTATATGAACTTGTAGGTTCTATTTGTGTCTGAAAATATTCATACCCCAAAATTTTATTTTAAAAAGTATGTGCCATGTGGGATCACCTTTGCCCCAATATTCTCTTTTCTTGCCTCCACTGAAGTATGGCACACTCACAGTTCCCAATTATTCAATGTGGGCGTTGACATCACAGTGCAAATCCTATATGGTGGTAATAAATTACAGGTGCACAGACTCACATTTCTCATCTTGTTTTGTACAAGATAGAGCATTAACCAATCCAATCATGCAGGACCTTTTAAGGCTTATTAATTTTTTTTCAAAAAGTGATAGAAAGCCAATAAGGGTTTTAAATAGGAGAATGACATGATAATTTCAGAGAACTGGAAAGATCCCTGTGCCCCTTGGAAACTGAATTAGAGGATAAGCAAAACAAATGAGAGGAATCCAGTTCTGCCAATCATTTATTTATTAAAATATATTTATTGGGCATTTAGTGTGTGCTAGGCATGCTTCGAAGTGCTCAGGTAATGCAAAAGTAGAAGTGGTTGATGATTGCACTTTGAATTACAGTAGACATAGAGAAACTTGAAAAACTTGGATTTATTTGAGAATCATTCTCCTCTTCCTATTATAGGAGAAGGGAGGAGAACACCTTTACCAAAGGAAACTTACATCCTGCTTTTAGGCAGAAAGGGGGAGAGCAGAGAGTTCTTCCTGCATCTGTTTCTTCTCACTTGCCTTTAGCTCAAAATCATCCTTTTGCCAGGCTGACATATTTTGGGATAGCATATTCAGATCCCCTTTAGTCACATTATGCAATTATAACTACTAATATGAATCCATATTACTTTGCTTTTCTGGATTTGGACTTCTTATCTGGAAAATGAAAAAATTGAGCAAAATGAATCTCTAGTGTTCTTCTGAGGTCTCAAATTTTATTAGAAGACATACTTTTCATCATCTGTCCTACATGATCTTCACATTCACAGAAATTGTAACTTTATAAGAATTTCTAATATAAGATATATTCCAGAATGTTCTACAAAGATGTGAGGATTAATCATGGCGGAGTTTAGCCCATCCCGTCAGTAGAGTTGGCCAAAAAGATCCAGCTGTTCAAATTTAATACTCAGTTTTATAGCTGAACACTTAAAAATTTCTGAAATCAGCTACTCAGTTTGCGACATAACTTTAATTGTACATTTAAAAAACAGAATTGTGTCAAACGTTTTTTATTAAATATGCCAAAACACTGACCATCTGATCTCAGTATCATAGTCATGTAGTAAAAAATTCTAGTGTCTAATTTGGAGTCTGTATTATCCTTGGAGGGTCATAGAGGAATTCATTATCTACATATGATTTCAAACATTACTTAATGACCACAGATTTTCTAAATTTCCTAGATTTATGAGCAAGTCAAAATATATTGACTATGCTTTTTGTCTCCAGTTCCAATCACCTACATCATTATTTAAAGTGTCTACATATGGCAATGGAAGCAATTACCAATCTAACCAGAGTTCAAGATCTTAGAGTATGAGGATACGAGAAATTCAAAACAAACACGTTACTTTTTCAGCCTGGAGATGGGTAGGGGGACTCCACATTATTTAAATGCTAGTATTGTCTCATTAGGATATATGTTTGTGTGTATTTCAGGGTATTGATGCCTCAGTATAATTTTCCTTTTTTTTCTGTTCAAGAATATGATCAATAATGTAAAAATAAGACTAAAAATAAAACTCAAGTTTCCAGTTTTTCGTTCTGATATAAACTAGATGCACCAAACATTATTAAAATTGATGAGCTTAAATATGTGTCATCCTAACTGATGTATCCAAGCCTCAGGGTGATTCTGCCTTTGGCATCACTGAAACTTAATGTGAACAATATCACTCAAAACAATTTCATAATAGGGCCTTTATTGTTGGTTCATTAGCATCCAGAGACAGTTTTGCAAGGGATTATTCCCTTCTATTCTGCAGGATATTTTTCCTTTCTTCTCACTGACATTGTGTTTTTATCTGAGAAGATTGCTATGAGTGACCAGATGCCAGATACAACATGGGCTTTTTATCTAAGTTCTGTTTAAAAAAAAAAAAAAGAGCTGAGAAAGTACCCATTCTGTCACTAGAAAAACTTTATAGTGTAAATTAGAATTATAATATGCCATGGTGTCATATTATAGAACTCAGTGCCAGTTTCATTGTAATCAGTTTACCAGGCATCCATGGAAACAACTTTTTTCCTGACTAAATTACTATACATCCACAAATTTTGGAAACGAAATCTACACAGATGCAGAATCTAAATAGAACAAAACAAAGAGCTGGCAATATTCCATTGAATTAGGGCAGTGGAGGCAAATAGTTTGTGTAATTCAGCTATTCTCCCAACTTCACCCCCACAAGTATTTTTATTTATTATCTGAATATACTCATTCATTTATTCAAGGGTTTATTGAGCATCTACTATATGCAAGGAGCCTTTCTAGGCACAGGGAGATGCAGTTGTGATCTAAATAGTCAAAAATTTCTGCCAGCAGAGAGTTTATATTTTAATGGAGAGAAACAAACAAAATGAATTAAATATATACTGTGTTATATGCTCGTAAATTATATGGCAGAAAGGGACTAGAAAGGGGCTAAGATGTCCCGGGGGAAGGTGGTACCTCAGTTTAAATCGAATGGCCAAGAAAATTTCATTCATAAGGTGACATTTGAGCAAACACCTGAAGGTGTTGAGAAATTGAACTGAGCAGATAATTGAGGAGAAATTCTAAGAAACAAATGGAACAATAAAGGCAAAGAGCCTGAAAAGAAGGGTGTCCAGAGTGTTTCAGGAGAGCAGGGGAGAACATGTAGTTGGAAGGAAATAAATAGGGAGGTGAATAGTTGGAGGTAAGGTTACAGAGTTTAAAGGGAAGGGTCATTATACGGTTTTTTGGCTTTTAGTCTGAGGGAAATGGGAAGCTTAATGTAGTGTTGATCTGAAGAGTGAGATGATTTACTCTGGCTGCTGTGTAGAAAATAGACTTGGGGGAGGGTGGAGGCTGAGAGAGGCAGAAGCAAGGACTATTAGGAGCTATTGCAATAATCCAGGCAGGAGAGAATAATGGCTTGGAAGAGCTTGGTGACAATGGAGATGATGAGAAGTACTCCGATTTTGAATATATTCAGCAGATAGAGCCAGCAGGATGTACTATGGGATTGGATATAGTTATGAGAGAGAAAAGAAGTCAAAATCTAATGATTTTAGCTGGAACAACTAAAAAAAGATGGAGACATTTACTGAGCTGAAGAAGAAGATGAAATTTGAATGAAGCAGCTTTGGGTGAAATTCAGGAATTCACTTCTACATGTAAATTTTGAGACGATTATTACACACCTAAGTGGTGATTGCAAGAGGTCAATTTAATACCATATCTGGCTGTTAATGAAATATTTTTTTTCTCAACTAAATCTTTTTTTAAAAAAGATCTTATTTATTTATTTGAGACAGAATGAGAGAGAGAGAGCACATGAGAGGGGGGAGGGTCAGAGGGAGAAGCAGACTCCCTGCTGAGCAGGGAGCCAGACGCGGGAATCCATCCCAGGACTCCAGGATCATGACCTGAGCCGAAGGCAGTCGCTTAACCAACTGAGCCACCCAGGCGCCCCTCAACTAAATCTTAAAAGGCAGTTTTTAATAAGAAGAACTTCTAAGCTAAAAGAGTGTTTATTTAAAGAACAGAACAGAAGCACATGAAACCCAACTGCAGGGAGAATAGCCATGCTACATGGGATTATGGGGTATGAAATGTCAAGTTGCCATCTCTTTCCTGGACCACGAGTTCTCTTGGCGCTGTTTCTCTTTGCATATTTGCCTTATTCTCCCTGTTGCTTTGTGATTTCCCCTGCTCTATACCATATTGCTCTTCACAGCACTAATGTCAGATGGAATATATAAATATGACTTTCCAACTTGGCTATCAAGAGCTAACTGGCCTACAAGTTCCAGAAGAAAAAAATTTGATTGGCCAACTTGTGTTAAGTGTCTCCTCCTGGATCTAAATATCTGCACTGGGAAAGAGTTAGAGGTAGCAGTACCATAAGATCCCAATCTAGATAATAATTATTAGTAAAATAGTTATTAGTAAAATTTAATTAAAGTAATTAAGTTTGTTTCTTCTATCTTCACATATTGCTCCAGTCTTTTTATTCCACCTGAATGAATAGGTTAAATACCCCAAGACCACCAAATCTAGCTGCTGATCAGGATTTGGAACTTTGTGTGTATAAAGATATTTTAAATAAAATGAAACAATAGATTTAGAAAATGATCTTCAAGGAATAACCAAAATAATCCCCCCCCCCAAAAAAAGGGCATTTTAATTACTCAGCATTTTCTTGGCCCTCATTTTCTTGGGCCTTTCCAGACTATCACAGGCACTTGTGTGCTGCTAAGTTCTGGAGGGGTAAGGATTTGTACCATTTGCTGGTTTTCATGGGCGAAATAGTCCCATTATGGCCAATTTCAGGCTACTAATTGGATGTCACTGAATGCAGAATTGGGAAGAGATGTGTAAAATCTGTTCTTACTAGTCCAGCACATCACTGAAAGGGTTCATTTTTCCCCGCCTGATATGTAGTGAATCCTAGAGCCCCCTTTCATACCAAATCTGGAGTTTAGGGAGCTATTGAAGCTGGTGACATAAATTTGATCACCATTAACAAATTTATGATATTTAAAGACAGGGGATTGGATAAGGCCATCAAGGGGGTGAAGATAGAGGAGTGTTCAAGGCACAGAATATGATACCAAGTCAAAGAGAAGGAGGAAGAATCCTTAAAAGGCTGAGAAGAGGCAGTTCATTAAGGTGGGAGAAAACTAGGTAGTTGACTCATCTGGAAACTCTGTGAACATCATTCCAGAAGAGACTGGAAAGATAGGAAGAGGCCACACTTTTTAAGGCATTACAGATAGTGTTAAGAAAATTTTTGTTTATCGTAAGCTAGTAATTGCTTTCTGTCTTGAATTGGAGATATTATAATGTTACAAAGATTTTGACATGTCTTACTTTGCTTCTAGAATCTAAATAAAATTTGAATTTCCTTTCAGAAAGTCAAATAATTCAATACTGTCAAATGGGCCAATGTGCCCAAATATCTTGAAAATATAGTTTTTAATTAGATGGTTTAAAATACTGACTTTTTTTTAGTTTGAAAACTAGAAATTTTCTATATTCTGGATAAAAAGAACAGATTATATAATATTCTAAACTTTAATTTGATTAGTAGTTTAATGTACTAATTAATCTGTTTAAAAAACAGAGACTGGCATAACCTAGTGTGAATGGTGGCATTAGTACATTAAATTATAGAGATTTTTTTCCCTATCTATTTTTCCTTTGTTTATAGCAAATACAATCTGAAAACCTTAACTAAGTTCTTGAATAGTCATACAAGATTTAAGGCCTATTTAAAAAGCAGAAAGATTTGTGTCTGTTGCCTTTTATGTACATCTCAAACTCAATTAGATAAAAGTTAGTAGCTGAAAATGGACTCACAAAATATTTTTAGTTCCTTTTTTATTGCAGGAAAATGCATTTCTCATCTCTCTTACCACATAAATATTAATCTGGTTTCATGTTAGAGTCATAGAATAGTCTTAAAAACCGAAGGGCCAGTGAGTGCCATTTGTGAATAACATCAACAATTTGATGGTCCCGATCATCTGCCATTGCACATTGTCATCTCAGCTGGGCAACCCTGGCAATATTGCAGCAGGCTATTGTTTATTGAGAAAGCTAATATTAGGAGAAGATGTGATAAGAATGCCTTTAAAAAAACTAATTGAGTGCTATCTGTTTTTGGCAATAGCATCTAGTATCTCTCTGTAGTTTATCGCTTTAGAGTCCTTTATTCAGTCTTTTTATAAAATCCCATTATTTAAAAATCGAGGGCAGTGTGATGGCATGTAAGGAGCTTTATGTATTAGTCTGATACTCAATGATAACCTTTTGTCCTCTACTGCTCAACAAATCCTACTTTATTGAAAAATATGAGAAAACCTGCAGAAAACATTTGAGATATGAGTCATAATCCCAGTGTTCACTTCAAACATTATCCACATTTTTATAGTAGTTTTAGAAAGGAAAAAGCGAAGTCAAAATGTTGAAAACATTATTAAGGGTGGGGAGACTTCTATTCAGTTATGCCCTTTTTAAAGGCGTTTCAGCTGATTCCTCTTACTATCCGATTACATAATCCCCAAACAGGGCAGATAGGTAGAGAGATACATAATGAAGAAAATATAGTAAAATATTAATTGTAGACTCTAACTGGTTTTAATTGTATAATTCTTTTACATTTTTAGTACGTCTGTGAATGTTCAGTAATAAATCATTGGAAATAAAATACTCAAATATTCCCCTGCTGGCTCTATCATTGAAAATGCAATAGACATTTGTTTGTTTCATTGAATGATTATTTATAATAAATTTAAATTAAAATAGTCTTGTGGCATCAAATACTATTCGCTGAGGAATTTCCATGCCTCTGATCTGAATTTAAAGAAGCATAAACTGGGAGGAAAAAATCAATGAATTACAATATGTAGTAAAAACACAATGGAATAACAAGAAAATAGTAATGGGAATTTTATTTCTATTTTTGTAAAAGATCTGGAAAAAAACCAGAGTTCAAAAAGTCCCAGTTCTTCCCACAGAAGTGCATTAACCTGATTAACTTTCAAACTAGGGTTTAAAACAATTTGAGAGTGGGAATTGTATTTTACTTAATATTTGTTTTTTCTACAAAACACTTCCCATTTGCCGTCCAGAAACAAAAAGTAGGAGCTAACCCAGTTCCCAGTGACAGGGACTTTCTCTTTTGTTAGGATACTTTTCTGGTTTGGCTGTGGCATTTCGGGACTTAGGCATTGTTTTTGATCTGTCTTCTCCTTCCCTTCTGCAGGGAAGGAGGATGAGAGCAGAAGTATCAGATGGGTTGTAGGCGCCCATCTATGTAGTAGCACAAATACCAGCTGAACATATTTTTGGTCAGGTACAAAGAAACAAATGGCTGTTGGTTTTCCCAAATGTTGTTTACCCTTCTGATATTCTTCCCAACAACCATCACGTATAAATATGTATGGTATTTATTTTAGTGTGCAGCTGAGTACAAATTCAGCAAGGTGCTCTGGTACCAGTATTTCTTCTCTGATATGAAGTTATTGAGCTTTTTAACTGAATGGATTTGGCGCTTTCTTGATGACTACTCCTAGGCTAAACACTTAGGCTAAACTTTATTGCTAATAGAGAGTATCCTAGAAAAAAATTGATGGGATTTTTAAAACCGGTTTTTGCCGAAGGATTTTGTATAAAATTGTGGCAGAGGCAAGGGACTTGGCATGATTTTGATCTCTAGTTTTGAAGACATTTATATTTGTGGCAAACACCAAGCATCAAGTACAGTACCTACAATCTTTTATTTTTTAAGATTTTATTTATTTATTTGAAAGAGAGAGAGCGCGGGCATGCATGAGCAGGGGGTAGAGGCAAAGGGCGAAAGAGAAGCAGGCTCCCCGCTGAGCAGGGATCCCAACTCAGGGCTTGATCCCAGGACCCCGGGATCATGACCTGAGCCAAAGGCAGACACAACCGACTGAGCCACCCAGGCGCTCCCCTACAATCTTTTTTGAAACAATTTTTAAGAGAAGGGTGAAGCAGTAACAATAGCAGCAGCAAAGGGTGTTGCACCAATGGTGAAAAGTGGCAAGAGGATGGGAGCTAGGTACCAGGACATATTTCTCAGTTTAAATATACCAGAGGGGAGAAAAACAAGTAAACAAACAAAACTTCCTTTCATCAGAAACATCATTGTGTTTTTTAAAAATATTTATTTATTTGATAGAGAGAGGGGAGGGAGGTGGAAGGAGAGAGAGTCCCAAGCTGACTCCACACTTAACATGGAGCCACATGGGGGTCTGGATCCCATGACCCTGATATCACCACCTGAGCAGAAAACCAAAAGTCGGACATTTAACTGACTGTGCCACCCAGGCGCCCCAGAAACATCATTGTTTTAAGTGGCTTAAAACAAATCAAAATCGATTTGATTTTGAGTGTTTTATTTCCTGAATTTTCTTTTTCTTTCAAAATGATACTAATATTCCTGAACTGGAAGCAAAGGGTATATTAGGCTCGACTATCAAAGGGTTCTTGTAAATGGTTTAGAAGCAGTGAATGGACAGGCTTATGAAGGAAAGGAGGATGAGGCGAGGAGGAAGGACTGGAAGGCATGAAAAGACAAAAGTGTAAGGTACAATAGCCCCACAGTCTCTAAAATGCATCGGTTCCAAGAATTGCTCCAGAGAGCAATCATACAGTTCACACAGTGAGTACTGTATCTCAAGGCTCAGCAGAGGAAATGAAAAGCACGCTAGATATTTTAAGAAGAAATGGATTTGATACAATAAATTAAGTACTTAACAAAAATCGCTGTAGGGTACAGGGATGGATTTTAGTTAGGACTTCTAGGATTGGCTCTCAGAGCAGTAAAGACCTGACCCACCATGGAAGCTCCCACCTTGGCAGTGTTGCCGCTGGAGTTACGAATTCAAAAACATCCAATAGCTGATCCAGAAATCAGGATGTGAAATTAGGTGGATTACTGTTACCGTTCCAAATTCTTCTAGTTTCTCAAGAATCTAGGTAATAGTCTTTGGAACAATGCAGTGGAAGGAACCCACTTTTTTTTTTTTTTTTTTTTTTTTTTTTTTCTAACAGAGAGGGGAAAAAAAAAAAAAACAGGTAGAAAAAATATCTTCACATCCCTTTTACCTTCCAGATCCTTGAAAGTGTAGCTAATTGGTAGAAGATAATATCCAGAGTCTTAGTTTCAAGGACATGTCAGAAATAAGGTTTTTATTTCCAGTTGCTCTAAATCTAGAAGGAAGCTTGAAGGGAGGAGTCCATCCCCTATATCCACTGCAGAATCAGTATCTAAGAATAGAAAATGTATATAAGTACTTGTGTAATTATTTTACATTTAAATTCCTGGAGCTAAGATCATAATGTGTGTAAAAATATTTGTGTAAAATATAAATGTGTATCAATTAAATATCTATGCAGGTAATTAATATTCAGACAAAGGCCAAAGTATGGAGTCTGTGGACTAGCTAGATTCAAATCCTAATCTTGCCATTTAATAAGTATGTGATTCTGTACAATTATTTAACTGCTGTGGCTTTCTCATCTGTGAAATGAGAATTTCAATAGTAGCATCTCATAGGGTTGGTATCAAGAATAAATGAAAAAATATATGTAAGGTGCTTATCTAGGTGTCTGACTCATTGCTGTTGCTGCTGATGCTGTTGTTCTTATATATTGGAGTCAGTCACCTCACCTCCACTGCTTGGGTTTGAGGTACAGAAATAGGATTTACTAACCTTGTGACTGTGGGAAATTTACTTAAAATTTCTGTGCCTCAGTTTCCTCCTGTATAAAATTGAGATTATAACGGCACCTGTCACATAGAGTTGTGATAAGAAATAAATTACACAGTGCACATAAAATGCTTAGAACAGTGTCTGACACAAAATAAGATCCAGGGTATTTTTGAAAACATCTTACATTTAGTTATTGAATTTGCTTTCACATTATCAGTCTAGTCAACATTTTCTTTCTGGAGATTTAACACAAGGTCTTTGTTTTTGCAGTCCTTCTGAGAAGAAACAGAATAAACCTATTCTGCTTATTGTATCTTATAGGGACAGATTGCATTATAGTCTCAGGCATGAAACTGTCTAGACTGGTACACAATATTCCTATGCTACCAGATATGATCTGATGGATAATATATGTAATTTTTTCACTACCAATACAGTAAATGCTGAATTATAAAAATTCTAGGTGTAACACCACTAATTTTGTCTCTCAAAACCAGGGAACTGTGACAATAGAATAAATCAAGGAAAAATGATGCAGTTGAGGGTATGATTACAGATTGATTTTATTAAAGTTAGATTTGTTTATAAGAAAAAAATTTGAAGTCATAACATAAATTTAAGCAACAATACCTACTTTGGAAGACTACTTGGTTCCATGGAAATTACTTCGTGATCAGAAAACAACCTGCATTCAAATCTCCATTCTGCCACTTACTGTCTGTGTGACTTATTAACCTTTCTGGGCTATGGCTTTCTTCCTTCTAGAATGGGGCCACCTTACAGAGTTCTTGGTAAAATTACATTTAAATTTATACATATTATCCATGCCCATAGGTTTAGCAGGTACATCATCTGGAGTTCTTTTTACTCTAAGATTTAGGAAAAATTTTATATTAAATAATTTTTTTGTACCCAAAGTTCATTATCAGTAACAGATATATGACTCTGTAACCAACAGCACAACTTCATTAGAATATCAAATGTAATACAATCTGAAGATAAACCAAAGATATACAATTAGACTTACAAATAATTGAAACATATTTATCTGAAAATTTATGTAATATTCAATTGTGTTTTGGTTGTGAACGTTAGGCTGTATAAGCTCTGTAATTACCTTAATAGGTTAAAGCCCAAACTTTGATATTTAGTACCTTCTTGATCTTGAACAAGATACTCAACCTGTTAGCTTCAACTTCCTCATTTGTGAATAGGGATGATTAAAGTATGTACTATAGCATCAAATAAGCACCTAGTGCCCAGCAAATCTCAATAAACGTTAGCAATTATTGCTATCATCATCATTATCATCATTAAGCATCTGTTACATATTTCAAACTCAGATTGAGGGTTTAACTACTAAAGTATCTGACATGGAGAGTCAAGTTAGTGAATTATTCCTTTGGTAAATAAGCCAAGTATGTCCCCATTTATAACCTGAGTTGTAGATTAATCACATATTATTTTGACTAACAAATTTACACTTATTTAAAAATTCTTTTTTGAATTTGAAAAGCAATACAGTATAGTGGTTAATAATAATAATTTAGTATTTATTATGTGTTTTACTCATTTAACTCATTTACTATGTGTGTTTTGCCCATGTATTAACTCATTTAATCATCACAAAAATTATAAATAGCAATATGGTCACTATCCCCACTTAAAAAATGTGAAAAATGAAGCATAGAGAGATTCTTTCAAGGCCACACTGATGGTAAGCTGCAGATTGATGATTCCAACCTGGACAGTATGGCCTGGAGTTGGTCTTCATAACCACCATTTCATGCTGCCTGTCTAAATGAAACTCTGAGTGATGTTGACTTGAGTAGTCCTTCATAATCTACCTCTTAATTGGGCAAGTTACTTAGTCCCTCTAAGCCTGGGTTTCCTTTTCTATACAACCATTGAAACATTAGCAGTTACAATGTTAGAGTATTTTATTCTCCAGAATTCAAGGGGGTGGGAATAGGCTGATTATTGTCTAAAACATCAATCATAGTAGAAGAAAAATGCTTTTCTAGAGACATACATGAAGAAGGTAGAATTGTAAGGTACGAGCAGCATTTCAGGAGCATAAACACATTAACAGCATGGGAATAGAAGAAGAGAAATAGGGAAAGATCAAGACTATGGGGACATTTATTGAAGTTTGGATAAAAGAGAGACAGAAGGATAGATTTTTTAGCAGTTGCCATATGTGGTTAAATTTTGATAGAGTGACCAAAAAGATTCATAGGATTGGTGTTGAGGAGCACTGATGAGTAGAGAAACAAACAGAGAGAATAGATTTTTAAGAATTTATTTATTTATTTGAGAGAGAGAAAGAGTGTGCATGTGCATGCGTGAGCGGGAGTGGGGTAGGAGCAGAGGGGAAGGGGGAGGAACAAGCAGACTCTGCACTAAGCGCAGAGCCTGATGCGGGCTTGATGCTAGGGCCCTGGGATCATGACCTGAGCCAAAACCAAGAGCTGGACACTCAACCGACTGAGCCATCTAGGCATCCCGAGAGAGAATATTTTTTAAAGGGAGTTTCAAATGGATGTGCAAAAGTGTTGACTGTCAAAAAGATGTCTAAAGATTACTTTAAAATAATTTTAAGAAACTACATTTGGGACATTTTATTGAGACTGAGTAAAATTTGGAATTCTTCATCATTACCTTAGATTATGCCAGAAATGGAGTCACATCGATCCCTGGCTTATATATGAGTTACACTGTGGGATCTATAACCCAGAATTTTAAATCCAACTTCTGCTCAGCATTAAAATTACTTTGTACTCGAGCCAAGAGTATATTTCACCATTTTTATTTTTCTGATTAAAGGATAGCATAAAGGAGAGGAATGTCAAGAAAACTGAATTTGTGCCAATTATAATTTTGTTGAGAATGCCCTGCTCAAGACAAGATATGCCTGAAAGAGAAGCAAATGTATTCAGCACCATATGAATTTACTGATTTGAGGAAGTCTAAAGAAGTACTTTACTAAATTTCCAATGGGACATGAGTTTTAACCAAGTCTCAATGGAGACCTAGTTTCTGAAGGACTTAAAAATTCTTCTGTACAGGGACCCCTGGGTGGCTCCGTTGGTTAAGCATCCAACTCTTGATCTCAGCTCAGGTCTTGATCTCAGGGTCATGAGTTCAAGCCCTGCATTGAGCTCCATGCCAGGTGTAGAGGCTACTTAAAAAAATCTTCTGTTCAGAGAATGTTCATGTCAGATAGATGTGGATCTCTGCGAGTATGAGATTGTGCTCACTGCTGTGGAACTTGTAATTAAGCGAGATTTGTTTTGTTTGTTTGTTTTTGGTTGTTTTTAATCATTGGTTCAGGCTAAGTGTAATTTTTTTTTAAACTTAAGAAATTCATGAGAAATAACAAATGGAGAAAAAGACTTTGTCATGGGTAGAATATGTTAAATCTCTAGGCATGGCCATCTTTGGAAGCAGAAATGCCGAGTGTGAATCTGGAAGGCTTAGAACTGGGGTTTTTCATGAGCTCAGTTCCACAAAATTCTTTCTGGGGTGGACTTAATGAGAAATAGTTGCTGGATTCTCAGGCTGAAAATTAGTTTCCGTGGTTTTTCAGTAATAGTAGAATGAATCTTAGAGAATGAGGGACAGCTGGATCATGTTTGCATAGTAGCTTTATATAGGAAAGATATATTGACTAACCTTGGTTTTCATTATAAAATCAGAGACCCATCTGAGTTGTTGCTAGTGATACCAATACAATACAAGGGGTTAAAAGAAGTGATTCCATCAACCTCTGGCATGACGGAGCTTGGAAAGCTGAATACTCTTGGAGACAGAAACACTGCAGGTATATCTATCTCTGTCCTTTGGAAGAGGAGACCTATCCAATGAGGTCGTGGTTGGTGGAGATAAGGGTGTTCTATCCTCATCAGAGGATACTTAGAGCCAGCCTTGGTCTTACACTGGAGATTAATCTTTATTATTTGCTTCTACTGTGGCAACTATTAGTTATTTCTCAGGCGTGGGACAAGTGCCTAAACTGCAGTGCATTTTGGTGGTAGGAAGTGGCCCCATATTTGCTTAGATGTGACAGAGTGACATCAAGTGGCAAAACATAACTGTGAGCATATTTACTCTGTGAACATACCCAATTCTAAGCCTTTTCACACATGTAGACCCTGTATGGAAAGGGATTATATAGTCAATAAATATGTTTACTCAGAATGTGTCATTGCCTAGCTTCAAGTTCTGGGAGAAGGAACTTTGAAGCACTCCATCAGATGCTGTCTTAAGATTTCCAGAGTCATGCCCATATAAGAAGGGAGAGGTGGAAGGGCAGGAAGATTGGATGGTTTTGCAGACCTCTTGGAAACACCAGATAGGTTTATCTATCTGATTTACCTAAGAATAATGAACAAAATGAAGAATTTATATTCCTTGGAATTTAATTGGGTGATGTATGTGGGTGCGGGAAGTAGCATTGTGTGTTAAAAACCAATTAGGAAAGGAGGAAGAATTATATTATCAGGGGTTTTCACATCAGAATGTAGGCAGATTAGTGGTAAATACAGAATATGTCTATAGGAAAAGGTTAGAGGAAACAATATGGTGGTCCATTGGAAAAGGGTTGTTTGTTTGTCTGGAAGTGGCATTCACATAGCACACACACTATTAAAAACAACAACGACAAAATACCAAATAAATAAATAAATAAATAAATGGTAGGGCAGATGGTGATAAACTAATCTCCATCTCAGTAGAGGAGGACAAAAAAGAAGAGAAGGGGATAATAACAGATACAATTTAAGAAATTACGATACATTCAAATATAAATCAAGTGCTTTATGTGTCTTTCCTCATTAGATGCCTATACTATTTCTTTGAAGTAGGTACTGTTCTCTTCATTTTACAGATGAAGAAATGTAAACTCATCTTTCTTAAGACCATAAGGTGCTAAGTTAAAAGTGCCAGTATTTGAATTTTCATCTTTCTGATCCCAAAGTTCATGCTCTTAACTCTGTACTAAAAATGTCACAAGAATTTTTATCACTTCTTGGTGAGTTATTGACCATCCTGCTTTGAAAAGTTTGTCCATTAATTGTCCTTATCTAAATCCTGTTAAGATCAATTGGATTTCAATTAGAGTGCAATAGATTATGACACACATGGTCTGAACCTTCTTTGCTCTTTTCCATTGTGCACAGATATTGGGAAACTTTAATTTTATTGTGATTGTTTCTTCTCAGAGGCAATTGGGCAATTTGAATCTTCACTCTGCTTTGTCCCAAAGTAGACTAAAATGAATAATGAAACACTTGAGTATTTTCTCGTATATTATTATAGTAATATCATACCACTTTTGTTTTTTGTTTTGTTTTACGGGCTGCTTGGAGTTTATTTTCTACTTGGTGCAAGGTGCACGGTTACAGGATGTCAGGAAGGCTTGTGTGTGGCTTGGATAGTAAAGAGTGGGATTCTTTCAACTTCCTTTTTGGTGTTTTGCTGTTTTGAAATAAAAGAATCCAACTGCTTCTGCTTGCTGCAGCCAGGACAGGAGGAGAGGGGCTCTGATGAGTATTGTGGCCTCCTGAAGACTGATGGCTTGTGGTGGTAGCTCAGGATCAGCACACTCCTTTTGACAGGGAGATGGAAAGCAAATGATGCTCAAGGGATGTACTAAATTATGGAGAACATCTAGGGTAAAATGCATTTGTACACATTTTTTTCTAGGTTTTAATATGTGTTTTCTGGATAGGCCTCCTTCTTGTGTTAATCCCATGTTATTTGGAATATTAAGCTCTTGCCTTGATTCACTACCATGACTCCCGCAGAAAAAATGATGTACCTCGGCTCAGAGAAATTTCATATTTGTGCCTTTTACACAGATTGTATAGTCTTTGGCTTTTATTACTTTGTCTTTTTCTATCACCTTGAAAAAATATGACAAAGAATTTCCAATTGAAAACTCTAAAATTGCCCTTGTATTTTCATCTCTCATGTCTTTGCTTCAAAGCTGTATCACTTTGCCACTGGGCAGAGGATGAGATCCAGGTAATGGAAACGGTCCTGGCCACTATTATATGAACCTGGCTGAAGGGCTCTTACTGAGAGTGGATTTCTTATAATTGGGCCTGAAAGATCCAAAGAAAGTTTCTAAAGGTGGAAGAAGTTGGCATGCTTTCTTTGTCTTAGTAGTTATGAGCACTGAGTACTTGGAGAGAAGGAAGTTGTCCCAGCCATCTCTTGAAGGATATTACCCTAAGTGCAAACACATTCTGTTCCAAATATAAGGATAACACCATACTAAGAATTCAGAATTCTATTCCCATAGTTTATTATATAAATACTTTTAGGGAAAATATATGATATTATCAACAGATACTGAAAGAAGCAATTGAGAAAATTTAACAACCAGTCTAAATCAATCAATCAATCAATCAATTAATCAAGCTTCAAGGAAATCATATTCAAGCTAGGAGCAAGAAAGATATTCAATAAAGAATATAAAGCAGAAGAAAAATGACTTTGTTTTCTTTTTTTTAATCTCAAACATTTCTATGAAAAAATACCATAAACAAATCTATTTAAAAATTTGATTTGGAGTGGAATTGCATTTTAGAAGACAGAGGTTTATTTTGATGAGCTATTTAAAATTGAGCAAAACAGGACAATCTGGGGTGCCTGGGAGGCTCTGTAGGTTGAGCAGCTGACCCTTGGTTTTGACTGGGGTCGTGATCTCATGGATCTTGGGATCGAGCCCCAGGTCTGGCTCTGTGCTCAGTGTGGAATCTGCTTCAAGATTCTTTCCCTCTGCCCCTCCCCCCACATGCATGCAGATGCCTGTGAGCACGCTCTTTCTCTCAAATTAATAAATAAATAATAAAAAGAGGATACTCTAATAGCAAAATAGACAAAAGATGTAGAGAAACCATTCACAAAAAAATCCAACAGCCATTGAATATATGCAAAGTTGCTCAAAGTCACTAGTAAATCAAGAAACTCAGTGGATTAGCAGTCTTTAGACTGGCCACAATTAAAACAAAGTGAAATAAAACAATAGTGGCTATTGCTGGCTAGGTTGTGAGCAAAGAAGTAATGTCACATGTTGCTGGTAGAAATATGAATTTCATAATATTTTAGAAAGCATGTGGGCAATATCAATTAAAATTAAAAATATACTTTTGACTGCACTACATCTTGGGGGAATCTATCACATGGAAATGAAAGCACTACTAAATAAACAAGCAGTCTTATTTTAAGCATTTTTTTATTTAGAAAAACTGAGGAACAAAGTAAACTAATCCATTAAGCAATGTTATGGTACATTCCTATCACAGAATACTATGCACCACATAAAATAATGAATTGGAACTGTACTAGTTAGCTTGGAGAGATTTCCATGAATTCTTCTTGAGTGAAGAAAGAAAAATATGCATAATACGATGTCATTTTTGTAAAACAAAAATAAGCATTATCAAAATTATTGAACACTAATTAATCTGCAAGACACTCTCTTAGAAACTAATGCAGTGACACAAAAAAGTAAATTACTGGTATTTTGAAGATACAGGACAAACATATAAAAAGGCAAACAATAGAGGTGCCTGGGTGGTGCAGTTGGCTAAGCATCCAACTCCTGGTTTCTGCTCAGGTCATGATCTCAGGGTCATGGAGTCCCGTATCCAGCCCTGTGGTCAGTGCAGTCTGCTTGGGATTCTCTCCCCCCTCCCCCCACCTAAATACATAAATAAATAAATCTTTAAAAAAAAGACAGACAATAATATAATGTAACATAGACCTACTTTAAAAATGAGTGATTTAAATAGTGCTATGGTTTCCAGTGAGTTATAAAAGGTTCTGCAATTCATATGTGGATCAAACATTACCTATAGCCCAATGAGACATGTTAGTATTATGAGTCTTAATTTCTTATAAATAATAATGATAGCATCTGGTATTGGTAGAAAGATAAATTGAGATAATATGAGTAAAGCACTCAGCACAGTGCCTGGCAAAGAATAAATGTACATTAATGGAAGCTATTATTCTCATTGTCATTATTGTTTTTAAATGCTGAGGTTATATGTTTTTTGAAAGAATATCACAGAGGTGAAATGCCCTTCTCATCACATCATATTAGCAGGAACATGCCACCAATATGACTTATTAACCTGGTGATATAAACCTTGATCAACTGGCCAAGGTAGTGTTTGCCAGATTTCTCCACTCACTATTAGTTACTTTCCCCCCCACCCACTTTCCGCAGTCTATTTTCTGAAATCCCATAACTAAATCCAGCTCACACTCAAGGAGGTATGGGTGGGAAATGAAACATTTCCTCTGGAAAGTGGGAATATCTATATAACTTATGTAGAATTGTTATGTAATGAAGATTTTTTCTCCCCCCATTTATTCAATCATTTATTTACATGTACTCATGTATATTTCTTTTATACTTTGAGTTATAATCTAATATACATTCTTTTGTTGTTGTTGTTCAAATTGTTCCAGTTTCAGACATTGGGTGATTTTTCAGGTTGGTTCCCTCCACCCTTTGAAATACCCCCATCCTTTTGTTTTCTTTTTTTTATTATTATGTTATGTTAATCACCATACATTACATCATTAGTTTTTGATGTAGTGTTCCGTGATTCATTGTTTGCATATAACACCCAGTGCTCCATGCAGAATGTGCCCTCTTTAATACCCATCACCAGGCTAACCCATCCCCCACCCCCCTCCCCTCTAGAACCCTCAGTTTGTTTTTCAGAGTCCATCGTCTCTCATGGTTCTTCGTCTCCCCCTCTGACATCCCCCCCTTCATTCTTCCCCTCCTGCTATCTTTTTGTTTTCTGAGCACTTCCTTACTTTCTGGCATTACAAGATTCTGCAGACTCATTTCGTCCCTGTGCTCGCCCTAGAGATAGCCATTTCTCCAAGGACTCTTGGTTCCTTTATTTTTTTGGTGGGGGGGGGCGGTGTGTGTGAAGAAAGAAGTAGGAGGGGCAGAGGAAGAGAGAAAGAGAGAATCTTAAGCAGGCTCCGCTGCTCCAGGCCGTCGCAGGGCTCAATCTCACAACCCTGAGATCATCACCTGAGCTGAAATCACGAGTCAGATGCTTAACCAACCAAGCCACCCAGGCAGTCCAACTCTTGGTTCCTTTTATTGGAGAATAGTCTTTAGAAACCAAAGTCTGGGCACTGGATGTGTTCATTGTTGCTAAGGTTTCCGGGATCCCTCAGTAGACAGATCTAGGAAATATAATATGAATACTAAGCCAAGTTTGTAAACATAGTTATAATTATTTCTGTATGTATCCATCTGCATCTGTCCATTTGCATTTTGTTATTAGCCTCCAGTTTCCAGTCAAAACATTGTTTTCGCAAGTTACTTAGGTCAGCTCCTTTTCCCTCTCCCCCTTCAGTGAGTTGATGCCAATTTTGATGAAATTCATATTTTCAGATTGCACAGTAAGTAGAGTTTCATATTCAAGACTTTCACATAGAAAAGATTTCCCTATTAGTAATCAGACTGCTTTCCTCTTAGTGTTCTATAAGCTACATCTCTAACTTTCATGTTTTTATGTTGCTCTTATTGCCTATAGATACCATCGAATTGTGTCCTTGATTCTTACTTACTCTGTGCCAGGCCCCCACTTATAACAGCACTGCTCCCCATTTCCTTTCATCTTGTGACAGACATCCTCAGTGTGATCTCTTCTCTTTGCTGGCCTCCTGAAGTCTAACTCATGCCGCCTGAACCCTGGGAATCATTCACGGGCATCCGTCCTCAGTCTCTGCCATAACTCCAGTAGAGAAGTGCATATACTCAGTTCCCTGGCTGTCCTGACCTCTGCCTCCTTCAGTCAGCCAGTCTTCTCAAAAGTCCCACGTGGGAACCTCAGCCATCTCAGTAGCTCTCCTCATACCACATTGGGCTGCTGTTTGTTCTGTAAGACTGCACGACCATTATCTAAACCCTCTCCACAGCTCCTGTTGGCAGCACCATATTGGCCACTTGGTTTTTTCAAAAGGATGGCAGCCCCTTCAACAAATCCCCTTTACTCTCCCTCTCCCTCTGCCTGCCACTATGCCTCCTTGTGCTCTCTCTCTATCTCTCTGTCAGGTGAATAGATAAAACCTTTAAAAACACAACACAACACAACACAACAAAACAAAACAAAACCCTTTACTCTAAATCTTTCCGCAAACTCTATGTGCTTTTGGTCATTGAGATTTCCTTTTTTCCATTTCCCCAGGGCAAGGTGCAGAGGGTTAGGGTGCCTGACCCTTTCTCATGAGAGCGTCAGTAGCTCCTCTTTTGTTTTCCACCAGTTTGCTAGTCCAATTCCTATTCTCTGTAACTTGGAAAAGACTCCATGTGCTAAGTTCTTCAGATTCTGGTGTCTTGGATCCCCCAAGTGCTATACATTTTGAGCAAAGCTGTACTCTTCCAAGTGGAAGCCTTGCTTTTGAAAGTATTGTTTTTCCTTTGTGTTTTAGAACCTCCTCCTTGAAATGTCATTGTCCTGTTTGTTCTAGGATTCTTCTGCTGTTGGGCAGTGCATATGTAGAATGTCGCAAAATAACTCACCTCATTATAAATAGATATGCTTAGTAAATAGCGATGTTTTCGATCTTTAGAGATTACAAAGAGGAAGCTGACTGTTCAAAAACTCAAGAATGGAATGTTTATTAGCAATTTATAATTTTTTCCTTGTTTCAAAATTGATACATGTTAGAAACGAGGTGATTTATTTTCAGTCACCCTCAAGAAAACCATCACTGTTGCCTGTAATGGCAGAGCCAGGAACTAGGAGCGGTGAAGAGTCGGAAGCAAACCTTTAATATTTCAAAGTAATATCCAACTACGTATAGGCACACATGTGTATATGTAGACACTATATACGAAACACTATGTAGAAAAGTGTTCACACAGAATTTTCTACCTACTCTTATGCAAGCTCTAGTTTCTTTGAAGGCAGTCCCCATAACCGTGGTTGTTTCGAGGACATTTCATGTACGCTCATAAATACGCCACCCGAGGCGGCAGCACAGCATTCCGCATTCTGCTGTCAGTCTGCAGTGCAGGAGACCTGCTGAAGGTGTCTTGCTGCTGCCCTTGCCATCAGCACCTGCGCAGACCATGCTGCCCTGATTCCAACCGGCTGAAGGAGAAAGCTTCTTTCCCGGACTTTGTACCACTGTTCCCTTCCTCTCAGCACGGATACCCTGTGCTCTCAGCACCCCAGGACATGGTGTAAGAAAACCGATTTGTCAGCTCTGCCATTTTCTCACTGGGGCCTTTCTCACAAAAGTTGTTGGCCAGAATCTCCCCGGGGGGCGGGGGTGGGGGACGGGGACGGGGGCGTAGCTGGATAGGGAACAGGGGAGTGGAAGAGTCAAAGCAAAATCATCTTAGCAAGAGGTAATTCAGATTACGTAAATACACCCATCCCAGGCAGCTACCACTGTCTTATTCCATCAAGATGAAAATACTCAGCTAACTCTTCTTCTATTAAGAGTTTTTCCCCAAGAGGATTTCTTGGTCTTTCTTTGCAAAGGGGTCCATGGAGAATTTGCTCTGCCAGTCTTCTGGACATACTCCTGTTTGAAGTCCTAAGGTGCACAAAATGTAGTTTCACACTTGGGCCCCTGCTGTATACTAGCATCAAATGTAACTACTTAAATATGTCCCTAATCATTTGTCATCTACGATGATACTTTTGCTATATATTGACTACAAGAATCTGGCAGGCAGGGCCATAATACCAAGTTACGTAGTTGCTTTCATTTTTATTTTTTCTAACTAAATCTCGATGAGTAACATAATAATTGCAGGGGTTTTTTTTTGTTTGTTTATTGTTTTTGAGTTAGGAAATGGAGACTCAGAGAGGTCTTAGCTCCTAGCACTTAGCATGACCCTGTGCAAATAAGGCTCCATGGATACAATGACCTAAATGTATATTTTACTTTTTACACAATCTGTATTCGTTTTCTTTACAAGTTGCTCTACAAAGATTCATTTTGAAGTGTTCACAAGAAGTAGCCAATAGTGTAGAATAATACATAACCTTGAAGAGGTCAGAGAGATTGTATGAGAAATAATGAAATAGACTTGAGCATGAGAGTCTGGAGGTGGTTGAAAAGAAAATAGATCACAAAGCATACTTTGAATCTTTGAGAAAATTTTAGTATTCTTCTCTGAAAATGCAGCCTATGAAATGCGTATTTTTAGCATATTATCTTTTTAATTTGAATACTTTTTCAATATAAAATCATTTCTTTAAATTATTCTAGTATAAACAAAGATATCTAACTTCTGATTATTTATTCATTATCTACAGTAAAAATGACTGTCCACCATATATTCCAATCTAGAAACTCGAAAAATCTCTAAAATTGTTATTTTTACATAGATAATATCTACTGTTGAGAATATGGATAAACAGAACTAAAACTAAATTATAATTCCACCCACTATTAATATTCTGCTATATAATATTATGGGTGTTTTCCTATGCATATAACTTTTTTAAAAACCTGGGATCATATTGTAGATACTGCTTTGTAATCTGCTTTTCCATTTAAAGCAACATTGTAACATATAGGTATTTACTAAATATGTTTCTGTGACATATTTTAAAAGCCTTGGTTGAAGTTGCTTTCTTCTGTAGAGGTTTTTCATTTGTTGTTGGAGCCCAACAAACCCTAAATTTATTGAGATATTTTTGGACACACAGGTGATAGGAACTGGAACATCAAACCAGGGCCAGGTTTGGGGTTCTGCTCTATTTACCCAGCCTCCTAGAGATAAGAAAGTTTCCTTGCTGTTTTTCTCTGAAGTGTTTTTTTCTTTTCCTTCTTTTCACCTCCCTCTGCCCTCCCCTCCCCTCCCCTCCCCCCCCCTCCCCTCCCCTCCCCTTCCCTTCCCTTCCCTTCCCTTCCCTCCTCTCTCTCTCTCTCTCTCTTAACCTCATCCTGCCTACTCTGATACCCTATCCCTCTGAGGCCCAAGCCCTCCACTGTGGTCTCCTGCTGAACTCTCCATTTTGGGTGGACCCTGTGCTCTATCTCCTGTCCCCACTCCTCTTACAAGGCTGAATGAAGTTCAAGTACACAGGGTTCTGCAGAAAACCTCAGACCAAAAAAACCAAACCAAACCAAACCAAAACAAAACTGGTTTTGGCTTTCAAATATCCACTAAGTTTACTGATTTTACTTTGTTTTTGGCCTCTGCATTTTCTTCCTTCTCTGCCAGCTTAGCAATGCAACTAAAATATATATAATAATTAATTCAGGATTTGACTTTTTTAGTCAAAAGTATTGTTCTCTGCCATATGACAAAAATGAAGGTCAAGAATATTTACTTTGAAAGATTAAAAATATATCATGTATATTTTTATTCTCTCTAAAATTAAATGATTCTTTGTTTAATTGAAATATTTGTGAAATAATGGATGCTACAATTTAGGATTTGGCTCCCAATCCCACTTCTGATCACCAAGAATCTAGTCATCAGTATGTGAGGTTTTCTTTGCCCCCACACCAACAAGTAATTCTTGGACACCTGCTGGGTGTCCTGTTAGTTAATTCAATTCTGACACTATCTATCTGGAGAGAGCATCATATCCCACAGTTAAGGGCTCAATCCCAAGAGCCTGCCCCCTACTTCAGATGCAGATTGCACGTAGTAGGTTCCCAGGTTACCCACAACTTCTGTTCAACTTGGCTAGAAATCAGAGTTTCCCACAACCCTTTCCTTAGGTTTGATTAATTTACTAGAGCGGCTCTTAGGACTCAGTGAAACACTTACATTTACCAGTTTATTAAAGGATTGATAAGACACAGTTGAACAGCCAGATGAAGAGATACATAGGACGAGATCTGGGAGGATTCTGGGTGTAGAGCTTCTGTCCCTGTGGAGTTGGGGTATAATCACGCTCTGGTGTGGATACGTTCATCAACCTAGAAGCTTTCAGAATGCCCTACTATTGGGATTTTTATGGAGGCTTTCTGAAGTAAGCATGATCCATCATTAACTCCATTTTCAGCCCCTCTTCCTTCCTTCTCTCAGAAGAGGGTACTGAAAGTTCCAGGCTTCTAATCATGGCTTGTTCTTTCCAGTGACCACCCCTCATCAAGGAGCTCACCTAGAGTCACCTCAGGAGAACAAAAGAGGCTCCTAGTGCTCTTATCACTTAGAAAATTACAAGGGTTTTAGGAGCTCCGTGCCAAGAACCAGGGACAGAGACCAATATATGTATTTTTCTATTATCTCACACAATTATTAGTGAAATACCTTTATAAAGCCTATATATTATAACATCATGATATAAATAATAATAATACAGCAACTATATTTTGAATACTTATGAAGTGTCAGACATATCTTGTTTAAAACTAATAGACTCAGGGCGCCTGGGTGGCTCAGTTGTTGGGCGTCTGCCTTCCGCTCAGGTCGTGGTCCTGGGGTCCTGGGATCGAGCCCCGCATCGGGCTCCCTGCTCCGCGGGAAGCCTGCTTCCTCTCCCACTCTCCCTGCTTGTGTTCCTCCTCTCACTATCTCTCACGGTCTCTCTCTCTGTCAAACAAATAAGTAAAATCTTAAAAAAATAAAAAAAATAAACTAATAGACTTTATTTTTTTGAGGAGTTTTAGGTTTTTAGGAATAATGGTGGAAAGTAGAGTGTGTTCCTATATCCCCCCTCACCTGCAGCCCCCTTCTCCCATTCCCTATTATTAACACCCTGAGTTAGTATGGTATATTTGTTATAATTGATGAGTCAATATTAATACAGTATTATTACACATGTTATCTTTTTTGGATCCTTTCAACAACCAGACAAGATAGATATTATCCCCATTTCAAAAATAAGGAAACTAAGATTGAGTATTAAATCTGGATTGACTGACAAATGTATAAGAACAAGAGCTTGGACCATTATATTCACTTTTTTCTATTTTACCTACTTTGAGAAATCCTATGTTTTAAATATCTTCTGTCTGATGAAATGTATGGTTGGTATTGTATATAATTTTAAAAAAGATCACAATAGGAGATCATTTTTTCCTAAGATCTGATCTTTAGAACTAACATGCTGATCTTGTATGACTACTAGATTAGAACACCAGTTGGTGGTTGCCAATGATCACAGTTGCAATGATAATTACTAATTATTTTATAAGTACTCTGAATGTAGTATAATTTAGTTTTGTTATTATAAGCCTTGCTATTTGTCTGATGACAATATAGATAAACATAAAAAACAGCAACAATGCCCTGATTCTTCTTTTACAACACATCAAGTCATTAAATTCCTTTTAGTATAAATGTGCATTGTTCTTTTCATAACAAACTATTTTTCAGTCATGTTTTTGTTTTGTAACAATGAAAGGTCTTAAAAGGCAAAAATACACTGCCCTATCTGTAAATTAGTGCTGTGTATAATGGTGGACATAGTATATCTATGGCTTTTATTTCTCATTTGGAAAGTCATTTTATACCTAAAGATGGACCTAGTATAAGCAATCTATATGAATAGTGGTTTATATTGATTTGACTATCAGTATCAGAGCTGAGTATATTGTATTGCAAAAAAAAAAATCAATACTGTTGCTTTTATGGTCAAACACATGTTGCATCTAATTTATTTCAAGCTGTATGTTGATGGAATCCAGGTTCTGCCATCCCTCTCTCAGCTGTTTGGTCTCACAGTAACCCTTGCTAAGTGTCTTGGCATGATATAGAATGTAGTGCAAAACACCTGAAGGAAATGTGTCCAAGTCAAATCTTCTGAATGTTCTAGCACAACTGTAATTTATTTCATGTGATTTTTATGTTTTCAAAAGCATGACACATTGCTATATTAATTGAAAATTTACTGATATAATTGTATATTTGTCTTATAGTGAATGGACATCCAATACTCAAGAGAGCTAACATCCGGATTGTTGGAAAGTTAGTATCCAGATCTATAAGAGAAAGAAAAATGAGACATTTATCACCAGAAGCAGAATAATGTTTCAATACAATTTTATTATCTTAAGAGTTTAACCTATCTACCCAAAGAGATATGTTAACATCAGCCATGGATTAATTATATATCACCAGGAAAAAAATGACAAGCATCTCTGGACAGCGAAAGAAAGATTTCAACAAGTCAGTTTATAATTTCTAAATATCTTTGGATGAACCATTCATTGGATCTTCTTCATTAAAAGCTACTGTTTTATCACACTGAAGTTGAAACCACCTAGTATCAAGTATTCCTTTCATTGGACTTTAATTTCTTGTGTTCCATTACCAATAAATGCCATGAAGAAAATTTAAGACTTTTATTTCTAAAAACTCACTTAAGTTTTTTGGATATGGTCTCTCAGAATATGTTTTAAACTATATGACTTTATTAGTGTGGTCATAGTATTATTTTTCCCTATTCTCATTCCTCACTCGAGTGAAAAACTTGAAGTCAGTTTAAGTGCTCCTGAATTACCTGCCTTAGTTCGGAAAGGATTTGAAGCACAGCGGCTAACACTAATTTCTTAAGAATCTTGCATTTCATTTTAATCTGTCTATCCATCATTTGTCCATCAATCCCTCTCTCCCCCCGCCCCCTCCTTCTATGAATGGGGTTGGAGAAACAAGTGAAGGATAGTGAAGGAACAGAACCTGTACCTAACGTGGAGACTAGATATGAATAGAGGCAGGAACTGCGTGTGTTTCATTTTTTCAGTTCTTACCTCTGATCTATTACTTCTGTAATCGACTCCGGTTTAAGACTAAAATCTCTCTCAGGCTACTTTATGCAATAGAGTTTAGGGTAGAATCCATATGGAAGTTATTAGAATAAAATCTTTAGAAAAGCCAGTTACAGGAATCATGTTAAGTCATGGCCTCACCAAAACCAGAACCAAGCTGGATTAAAAAACATGCTGATCCTCTAACCAGAAAATGTTTGCAGTAAAACATTTGATGGGGGGAAAAAGCGATGGCGAGCTAAAATGTAGACATTAGCGTATTTATGAAATTAAATTATCCATATTCTCTCTGTTGGTAATTGAGAGGGTTTCATTTTAAAGAAAAAAGTTTTTCTTTATTTCAATACTTTCAGTGTTGAAATCTGGAAAGTGCACAATAAAAAAAAAAAGGAAAAAAATCACACATGAGTTGAGTTCCAGCATAGTAACAGATCATCAGCCTGCTCCTTTTTATAGCATTATTAGGATAAAAATTTGGCTAGATTTCTGCTTTCACTATTAAAAAAAATTTGGGAGCAAAAACATAGAATTATAATGAAAGTCACCTACAAACTAAAATACAGGATTTCCTAGTGAGTGTCACTAATTCAAATGGCAAATATACTTATAAGAGAAAGCAATGAATATAAAAATATCCAAGTTACCTTATAAAAATAAAATATAAAAATTATGATTATGACAATTGGGGGCAGGATATAGAAGTTTATTTTTCCTTTAACAAAGTGTGATGATTGTTCTTGTCTTCTATTTCCTACATTTGACTATTGTTCTTGACTTTCAGCAAACTGAGGTAGGGCTACTGAATGTCTTTTCGAGGTGTGATCCTCCATTAAAGTTCAGTGACAATATGTCACTCTAGAGCCCAGAAGACAGTGTAAGGTCAGGGAAAAGAAGCCTTCACTTCTCAATAGTCAGTTTCTATATAAAAATTGGCACTTGGTGCTCATCAAAGAACAAGAAATATTGGATATGCTCTAAATGTCCATTGTGTTTTTGAGCCAACTACCTGATGGAAGTCATCACTTATATGTAAATGAACTGTCAATGGCTTGCCACTGTTGGCAGTCACTGGACTGTGAAGGGTATGTCTTAATAAGAGCCAAAGCTCTTCACAGACTTTGATTTACTGGAAATAAAATAGAAAAGTCCTCTGAGACTACAAAGGACACTTGTTTCAGATAAAACGTCTAGACAGTAGCAATATATTTAGGGCTTTTATTATAGCAAAACTGCAAATTAGGATGGAGTGGTGAGAAAGTCCCTGTGACCCAGCTGAGTTCTAAAATGCTGCTTCTGACTAGAGTAATACAATCTTTAAAATAGCTAAGCCAAATTAAATAAAAGTGCATTAAGAAAAAAAAATCCAGAAACAAGGAAGAGTCAAGATTCAGGTTTGTTACCTCTTTTAAGTCATCTATGTCTTATGTTTTGCATTCTCTTATGAGTCTGTATTTTTCTTAATAAATTCAGCTATTAGAATAATCATGCAGCTATGATCTCGCAACATGGACTACCTCTCAGAAAAGTCAGATTTCAGTGGATTCTTCCTTGTATATCCATTCCTATTCCCAACTTCCATTCCAAAACACACTACTGCAATACTGAGTTCTCTCTAACTATGAATATTTTTATTAAAGCTGTTAATAACAATCATATATTAAGTTTGCAATATGCTTCGGTACTTGCAGTATACTTTTGCATAAATATGAATGATGGAAACTCTTATCAGTGTGAAAAAAACGATTAAAGAAGACAATGTAGGTGATAAAACTTTAACACTCCATGAAGTGAATCATCTCCTTCAGAGAACTGCAAAATGGGGTGGAGGGCAAGAGGCTTTTCCAGGATAAAGAATAAAGAACAAAGAAGAGAAAAATAGGAGATATCGGCTGGGGCCACATAGTCAACCTTGTTGGGGGTGGAAAGGAACAAGGAAATAAGTATTGAGCCCAGACTTGGCTTGGCATTTGGGTATTGGCTGACTGTTTCTCTGGTCTAGTGGAGCATTTATAGGGGTCTGAAAGTTATCTAAGTTTCAGTTTGCTGACATGGTGGTCCAGGCAGGAGCAGCTCCATCTTGGGCCTCGGAATTTATTTTAACAGTAGGCAGACCAAATTTTTATATTAACTACTTTCTCCCAAACACACTATGTTCAAAGGGTAGGTTAACAGCTTTGAAAAACAATCCTAAAAATCCCATTGGCTTAAAGTAATAATATCTTTTTTGCTTACTTCAGTGGCCAGCCTGAGTCAGCAGGGACTCTGCTCCATGCAGTCTTCTAGAGAGTCAGGCTTTTTCCATCTTAATAGCCTTGCCACTCTTTAGGGCCACTACTGCAGTCTTCACATCCAGGCAGTAGACAAAAAGAGAATGTGGAGAAAGCATACCCACTTCTTAACTGCTTTAGTCTGAACTTGGAACACATTACCTCTGCTCACATTCTATTGGAGACAACTTGTCACCTGGCCCCATTGAAATTCAAGGGGGCTAGGAAATGTAGCCTATTTGATATGCAAGAAGAGAATATGTCCCCTCGCTGCTAAAGGGATTAAATTGCATTCCTCCTTATTTTAGGGAACAAGAAAAATTCCAAATGCCTTAACTTGGATGGTCATCATTCTGGTTTAACATTCTATTATAAAAGTATCCAAGTAATCTAGATTTTTTTTTAGTTTTCCAATATTGTGATGTTAATCTAGATTTTAAATTCTAGATTTTAAATAAATTCATCAAGAATCCTGCAAACATCTAGCATCAATTTAAAGGGAAACCTTTTTTGTTTTTTAAATTTCTCAGGTATGTGTTTTTTCTTTCCTGAAATTGAAGAACTTGGGGTTTTATTTTTGTTTTGGTTTTGTTATTCAAATAAAAATCATGTCAAGTAAATAATTTTCAGTAATATGTTGATAGGAACCATTCTTTTTATATAAAAGACCACTCATTTCCAGTCTGGAGAAATAGGCTACCAGAAACTAATACTTGCAGAACAATGGAGGGAGACACAGAATTGTACCATTTCCAAGCTTTTCTATATAAATAATCAAGAAAAGAAATACAATAAAATGGTGTGGGACTGACATCATTTCAGAAGTAATTCTTCATTTTATTCCAATGGGAAGAATATTGAAGAATTAAAAATTTTCATTCTGGGGCGCCTGGGTGGCTCAGTGGGTTAGGTGTCCAACTCTTGATTTCGGCTCAGGTCATGATCTCAGATCCAGGGATTGGCCCACTTGAGGCTCCGTGCTGGGCCTGGAGCCTGCTTGGGGTTCTCTCTCTCCCTCTGCCCCTCCCACTACCCCTCTTCATGCTCTCTGTCTCCGTCTCTCTCTCTAAAGGAGGGGAAAAAACAAAAATTCTCATTCTAAAAGACTTTTAAACAGCTAAGAGAAAACAGAAAGATAAAATGTAAAGAACCAGAACTCTAAATAGGTTTGCAGAAAGTTGAACAAATGTGGTAGCTGAAGCCTCCTCCCTTCAAAATTGCTATCTCCTTCTGCAATTAATACTTAAACATTCAAGTTTGGGGGTTATTAAGCATATTTCACATTGGACTCTGATTTGTGTCTCTTCCAAATTTTTGAGGAGTCTCTGTACTTTTGGCTAGTATTCTACATCATGAAATACACATTTCCAATATAATAATAATAATAGTAATAATAATAATGCAAAAACTATATTTTCAGCCTCCCCATACAAAATTTTGCTTCAGAAATGAGTCGGATAGGGGCAAAGAGCAAGTACAAAGCACTTACCGTGTTAGGGTTCCTCACAGCAGTGACCTGGCCTGGTGGTTCTGAGGTCGGTGGCTGTAGGGTAGCTTCCTGATTCAGAGCTTCCCGATTTTGGCAAGCTTGTTCCTGGGGTGATACAAAGAGTGACTCATGAAACCCCTTCAATCTGTTTCTTCTGCAGTGCCAACAATTTTTTGAGTTGTCTATCTCTCTTAATAAATCTCTTTCTGGTGAATATAGTTATGGTTGCCCTGTCATCTGAAACTGAGAACCTGACCCATATATTTTCCTTCCTTCCTTCTTTCCTTCCTGTCTTCCTTTCTTCCCTCCCTCTTCACTTACTAATGCTAGTCCATGAAGATTCTACCAATATTAAGGTATTTAAAAATTCGGATGCATTTTTCAAATTGAACATTTTGGATGTACTACGTCAGCATAAATGCCAGATAGGCAATCTCCTGACATGTCACATTGTCCCAAGCAATCCCAGTTCCACTTTTCCTCTGCATATAACTGCAGCTTCATCTTCATTGAAAACATACTTGATATCTTTTTTCTTAAAAGATTTTATTTATTTATTTGACAGCGAGAGAGGGAACACAAGCAGGGGGGTGGGAGAGGGAGAGGCAGGCTCCCCCCACCGAGCAGGGAGCCCGATGCGGGACTCGATCCCAGGACCCTGAGATCGCGACCTGAGGCGAAGGCAGACGCCCAACGACCGAGTCACCCAGGTGCCCCACATATTTGATATCTTAAATGGTATTTCTATAAGTAATTCTCTATAAAAGAAAAGCCAAGGATATCAGAAAAGTAACTCTATTTTTGATAGCAGGATGATAATTTGATGAAACTCCAGAAGCTTGACAGTGGCTTATAATCCATGAGAATGAAAGGGATAGAATAGGCTGAGATTTATCAATTTCATCTTCTGCATTTTGACATGTCTATTAAAGACTAAACTATTTGTAAATGTAGTACTGTTCCAATGATGATATAATGGTTAGCCTGGAAGTGGAATCCCTCATATAGTTAGATGACTAATGCAACAGACAATGTGGACTCTGTAATAAGTGAAATATAGCTTTAAGAAAAACTGAGATTGCCTTATGCAAATATAGGTCCTATAGATTTTCATCATAAACCAAGATATCAGGCTAATCTGTAAAAAAGTCTGAACATATGTCTTTGAAACATCATTGGTACTTCAGAATCTTAACAAGGTGATATTCTTGATAAAAGTGTGAGTTTATTTATAATACTCCCTTTACTAAAAGAAAAATACCACCACCAAAAAAAAAACAAAAACAAAAAACAAACACTGAAAATAAAAAGGTACCTATTTTATAGAATTGAGTCGCTGAGCAGGCGTTATTTAAATGGTCTAAAGACCTCATTTTATAAAAATCAAAGCTTAAGTGGAGGGTGCAGTGAGAGCACACAGCAATGTAGCGTCTGTGCTGGATTGACATAGCGTCTGCTGATTCCAGGCCGGTCTTCTTTATCCTATTCCTTCTTACATCCCCAGAAGACAAAATGAGGATAATTTTTCTAGAAAGAAGGACCCACAGTGCAGGCCAGAACAAGGCAACTTCGCAACCTACGCTGGCCCTGCCTTACAGATGCCTCCTTCTGACTTCTCTGATCGCCTCTCTTCTCCCACGTAAAAAATCTCCCTGCTGTCCTTGCTAGCATCCTTCTTTTCCTCAGGCTTGAGAATAGGTTGGCTAATTTGATCAATTAAATCGGTTCAAGGTGTTAATAGATCCTAATGGCTTCACGTATTACCTTGTTTGCATTTTAATGAGGTCCATGAACTGCCCGTGAGTGACTAATGCTGGCCGATTCTGACATTGTGCAGACCAGGTGAGGGGCATCCTGGCAACATTCATGTCACGGTTTACTACTGACTTCATTGAACACAAGAAATCCCTGTTAGAAATTTTATTCTGTGTGTTTGTTAGGATGGATACTAAGTGAGCTGCCTTCCTACTGCACATCTAGTGACCTGATGATTGTATCAATACAGCATACTAGTTCAGGTTGTATGGAAGGGAAGTCCGTGTTGAATCTTGACTCCCAGGCTAGCTGATACCAATTCTTGGAGCTAAATCTCAAAGAATTACATTTCTTTAAAAAAGTCATGTTTCTTATATAAGATAGTTAGCCAGTTCCCTTCTCTTCAAAACATTTTCTGGATTTGTCCCTTTCTTTTTCATGTTCGCATTCATTCTGCTAGTCCAGGACCTTATCACCTCTAATCTAAACTTCTTAATACGTCTCTGAATTTTCTCCGATGTCAGTGTCCCCATTCTCCAATCCACCTAGCATTGCTTGGCCCTTCTACTTAGGTCTCTTACACATCTGTTGTTCATGACTTTCTAGACCCTCAGCTGAAGTTCAAGTCTTTAACCTGGTGCTCTGTGCTACTTACAATACACCTTTACCTCATTGCCTCGTTCTACCCAAAGAAAGCCTCCTCCGTTAGTTCATGGCACCTGTCCCATTTTCTCCTTGTCTGTTCGAAATTTAGCCAGTCGTCTAGACAACCAGTCCTAGAGCTACCTTTTCAAATCTTTCCTAGAAAACTGTCATCCTTAGTGTTTTTATTCCCTTCCGCCAGCTTGAATTTGTCTGCATCATTTATTTTTGTTCTTGATAATGTTATTTTGCACTGATTTATCCTGGTCTCAGTGAACTGTTTCATGTGCATAACTTTTAACTCACCAGAAAAAGAAAAAAATTTAAAAAAAAAAGACTCCTGAGAGCAAAGATTATACAACATCCCTAAACCCAGCACAAGTTTTTGAGAAATGTTCATTGAATTAAGAGGATTTACACCAGACTGCCCAATCAAGCTGAACAGGCTAGCAAGGGTTTTACTGAGATAGGAAAGGCTTCCGACTTTGATCCTACACCAAACACTGGCAAATATAGAGACAGTAGCAGGTCACAAAAAGGCTGATGAAAAATGTGTTATCTAAACTGAGACAACTGTGAGAGTAAAAGGGGCACCAAAAATAACTAAAATTATTTTTTCCCCACAAAATTCTTAATTTTATTATATTGGACCTATACAATAACTCTATTAAAAACTATTTTCAAAAAATAAAATTCTTTCTTAAAAATAGCATACATCTACATGCCTTAATGCAACATACAAAAACACCTTTTTATTGATTATTTGAACATTAAAAAGAAGACACGCAGCATAACTGTTCTTGGTATTGTTACCAGAGCCCTAGGGTGCGGGAGCACCTGGACCCGGGGGTCCCAAACAGACCAGGTTTGACCACTTGCCACTGACAAAATCTAAGGGCAGAAGCACCAGTGGTGGTGAAACAAGAAAGGGATTTAATTCAGGGAGGCCCATACCAACAAGACAGCAGACTAGTGTCCCAAGAACTATCTCCAAGGTGCTGTGAATAGGCTAAGTTTATACAGGAAAAACGAGGAACAAAGATGGGTGGGTATATGCATCTGAGCAGCAGAAGTTAGGTTGATCATTGTCTTGGGGTCAATCACACAGGGTCTTGATGGCCTTAGGGTAGCTGTTGTTGCTTGAGGGTGTAGTTTCAGTTCCCATCACTGGATGTTTTGTCCTCCTGGTCCCTCGCCTGAGTTAACAGGTAAGCTGGAGGGAAAAACAAAGCAATTAAGAGGAACAAGTGGAAGGCAAAATGGTGTCAGTCAGGGCAATACTGGATCCTCCTTCAGCATTAATTCACATTTTTAAATCATGTACTTTAAAGAATTGGCAATAGCTTCAATGCCATTGGTATTTCTCTCAAATATAGTCTCATTCTTTTTACTAATTTTTTTTTCATAAAACTGCCTGAAATAGACTTCTACGTTGCAATTTATGGTTAACAAATTTAAAATAGACACCTTCTATTGAATCTTCTCTGTAGATCATATTAGGTAAACTCAAAGCAAATTCTGCTAAATGGAGAATATTCTCAAGCATAAAATTTTTTGTATTAGCATACATAAATATTTCAACCCCAATATTTTCACAGATATTCATAGTTAGCCTCCAGTTAGAGTCCATTCTTTAATATTTTTACATGAAAAAAGTATCAAATATGTTAAGATGATTTTTGAATGTTTTATCAACTTTAGATGGTGTAAAATCATAGGCATTTTTTCAGTTTCATTGAATCCCAGAACATAACTTATTCAATTAAATATTAGAACTCCCATAACATAGTGTTCCTACCAGTCGAGATACTCCAAAGCAAAACTATAGAATTTCAGAATTAAATCTTACATATTATTTAAGCTACTCTTGCTTTTATATGAATAAATGTCAGTGTCTTCCTGTTGACTAGTTTTGTTTCCTGATACAGTGCAAATCAATAAAATCAAAGATAGCATTTTTTGACAACTCCCTTTGTTGAATATTTTTAGTAAAGATTTCATATTGATTTTGAAGAAAATGAAGAAAATCTAGAGGACTCACAGCGTTGATTTACAAAGTCATTCTTTAAAAGCAAAACATTTCTGAAATCAGGTTGATGATGGGCAGGAGTGAGAGAAAGTACATACCGCTACGCCGAAGTATGGCTTCAGGTTCAATCTTGTCTTCATTCCCCAAACTTTGTAGTAAGGTTATTCTTTCTTTCTTTCTTTCTTTCTTTCTTTCTTTCTTTCTTTCTTTCTTTCTTTCTTTCTTTCTTTCTTTCTTTCAGAGAGACACAGAGAGAGGGAACACAAGCAGGGGGAGTGGGAGAGGGAGAAGCAGGCTTCCTGCTGAGCAGGGAGCCCGATGCGGGGCTCGATCCCAGGACCCCGGGATCATGACCTGAGCTGAAGGCAGATGCTTAACGATTGAGCCACCCAGGCGCCCCTGTAGTAAGGTTATTCTAACTCAGTTCACCAGTGTGTGTGTGTGTGTGTGTGTGTGTGTGTGTGTGTGTGTGTGTGTGAGAGAGAGAGAGAGAGAGAGAGAAATTCCACAACTGCAGCTTATTTGCATTTTGAATTATGGGTGTACTACAATCAATTCCAAGAATATTTCTGCCCCAAATATTTCTTAATTTTGTAAGGACATTGTTTTTGCCGTAATCCCATTCTTCACAAAATGTATATTGATATTATTATTGATATTTTGCAAAAACAAAAGCTGTATTTTTTAATGTTGAACTTTTTAACTTAATTTACAAAAGCACTTAAAAAATAACAGATGCCTCACCTTTGAGAATAAAATTTCAAAAAAGCTTTACTTTAATTCCATGAAACATTGAAAAAAATCATACCATTTTTACAATTATCTTACCTGATATTTCCCTTTATAGGATCTGATGATATTAATATACTTTGTATATTGTCTCTTTCTGCCAATAGAGTTAACACATTAATAGATATCACTTAATTTGGAGAACATGTGAAAGAAAACTTGGACTTGAAAATAAGTAAAAATCCATTTAGTAATGAATCTAAATCGATGTCCTACTTCACGGTATTATACTTAAAGGTATCTTCTGAGTCTGTACATTTTAAGTCGTCATCTTTGGGCATAGTCTTCTTAAAATAACTACTGGAAAAAATTTTGAGAAATAAACTCAGTCCTTAATTTTTTTAAAGATTTTATTCATCTATTTGACAAGAGAGAGATAGATAGAGAGAGAGAGAGCACAAGAAGGCAGAGCGGCAGAGGCAGAGGGAGAAGCAGGCTCCCCGCTGAGCAGGGCGCTGACTTGGGATTCGATCCCAGGACCCTGGGATCATGACCTGAGCCGAAGGCAGATGCTTAACTGACTGAGCCACCCAGGCATCCCTCAGTCCTTAATTTTTAACTGAATGTTAAAGATTTCTTGAGTCGATGGCTATTAAAAAATGTTTGTTGCAAAATTAAAATGTTACCGTACAAGATACGGGTTAGCAATTCTGAAGCCATTTTACAGGTATACTAGGCACAAACAAACATAACAATAAAAAAAAATTTAAAAAAAAAGAAGTAAATACATTGCAGATTATGAGTTAAGTTTCTCACTTTCTGAGGTTACAAATAAGCAAAGTGTAATGATTTAGAATAAAAAATTCTAAATTCTAGAACAAGCTCTAATAATAGTATTGAATTTTAACCCTAAGGTTAAAAAATCTCTGTGAGTCCATAATAATACATAAATGACTGAATAAATACATGCTACCAAAAATAAGTGTAAGTTATAAAGCCACTCTCTGCTCTTTCCTGTTGCCTGCTCAGTCTCCATTTCCTTTACACGTTTCACATACACCTAGTTTGTAATTTGCCGTGTTTCTTACTGACTCCACTAGCTCAAGGCCTGGAAGTTCAGTGCATCTTGGAAACCCTGACAGGGGCCAGAGCACAACTGTCTGGTATACCATGTGGGCTGCAGGGGCGGTGGCATCAAATACATCCCCCACCTGAGTGTGGGAAACCTTTCACAATGTATGCCCATGTCAAATCACCACATTGTACACTTTAAGTACATTACAATTCTATTTGCCAATTATACCTCAGTAAGCTGGGGAAGTACAACTAAAAGCCAGGCTATTGCTAAAAATAACAAAGTGAATTTAATTTACATTTCTATTTCCAAGACCACCCTGATGAGCGTCCTTAGTAAATAAAAATATACTCAGTCCTCCCCCCGCCAAAAAACCCTTTCCCTAATGTAGCTGGGTACCAAAAGAAGTTGCTGGGTCTAGCTGCTGTTGTTGTGGCATGCACTTCGCTTTATCAGGGAGTACTCTGCATTCTGTTCTTGAATGGAAGATGTAAATTGTATTATTTCTGAAAAAGCTTTGGAAAAGAGAGATGGGTCATTGAAGACTGATTTCTTGAATTAACCTCATATTGAATGAAGCTATTTGCTGCACATAAACATCACGTACTGCCAGATGATAACTATGACAGAAGCTGGAAGTGCACAGGGGAGCTTCACCAAACTAATTTTGGCTTATTTTTTAATATAGTTATTAAAATGAATACTCCAGTAAAAAATGAAAAATCTGAGGAAAATCCTAACTAGATTGGAAGCTGGGACAATAGGTGTAAGTCAACACGGCTTCGAGCAAACTAGAATGTGTGGCCACCTTAATTATAGAATGGAGACTGAACCAGTTCCAAGGATGAATTGTTTGTCCTTTCGCAAATGCTAATGCTTTTAGCCAGGAGCATGCACTTTTTAATTTGCCATAGTCCTCCTTACTGTGTCTATTTACTCTACAAAGTGATTTCATCAATTATTTGGGTAGAATTGATATTTTTATAATATTCTCATTCATAATCATGGTGCATTTCATCACTAGTTCAGGTAAAATGAAGGAAAGAACATTAAAATAGCCATCAGCTGGTGACTGCCTGGTGACATCTGGATGGTGGCAAATATGTCACAGAACCTCATCACATGAGGTCACCGAGCTTGTGATGGAGCAAGACTAAAACAAGGCAATTACCTAATGACACAGACAAAAATAAGGATACCATGCAAACCACAAAGATGACCTAACATCCCCTTCCCAGATAACATGTGAATGTTGTTAATTTACCAGTTACAGAATTACTTCTTTGTTTTTCACACCTCTTGGATAAAGTTAAGATTTCCAATAACTCACAGCCCCCAAGCACTTACCTCTGCTTTCTGACATCATCCAGTCCAGAGCAAACCCTCACTTCCTTAAGCTCTCTCCCAAATCACCAACATAAGCCCAAATCCTGTCAAAAGCCCCCAAACCCATCCTCTTCTCTCCGTTCCCCGTGGCGTGCAGTTTTCCTTGCTAAGCCAAGTAAGTAGGAGAATTGATGCTCAATTTGAAGACAGGTTGTTCTAATGGTCTTTGTATTTGCATCTTAGACACAGGTCTTCTGTGTCCTTAAATAATGGCTTGAGGGGTGCCTGAGTGGCTCAGTTGGTTAAGCAGCTGACCCTTGATTTCAGCTCAGGTCATGATCTCAGGATCCTAGGATGGAGTCTTACATCTGGCTCCCTGCTCAGTGGGGAGTCTTCTCAAGGATTCTCTCTCTCCCTCTGCCCCTCCCACCATGCTCTCTCTCTCTCAAATAAATAAATCTTTAAAAAAAGTCATAGTTTGATTTTGGGGATTGTTATAAGTTGAATTGTGCCCCTGCAAATATTTGTTGAAATCTTAACCCCCTTAATCTTAACTTCTTATTTTCTTCTTCTTTTTTTTAAAGACATATTTATTTATTTGAGGGGGGGAGGGGGAGAGGGAGAGAACCTTCAAGCAGACTCCCCTGCTGAGCACAGAGCCCAGTGTGGGGCTCGATCCCACAACCCATGAGATCATGACCTGAGGTGAAATCAAGAGTTGGATGCTTAACCAACTGAGCCACCCAGGCGCCCCTTAACTTCTTATTTTGAAAGCACCCAGAATGTGATCTTACTCGGAAATAGGATCATTACAGTTGTAGTTAGTTAAAATAAAGTCACACAGGAATTGAGTTGGACGGTAATCCAGTACGATTGTTCTTATAAGAAAGCAGTCATGTGAAGACACAGGGACCTAGGGGAAGCACCATGTGTAAATGGAGGCAGAGATTGGAGGTATGCAGCACAAACCATGGAGCACCCGGGGCTACCAGAAGATGGAACAGGTAAAGCATCCTCCCTTTGAGAGTTTAAAGAGAGCATGTATGGCTCAACCAATACTGTGATTTCAGACCTCTAGGCTCTAGATCCTTGAGAATTTCTGTTATTTTAAGCCACTTAATTTATGCTACTTTGTTAAGGTGGCCTTAGGAAATAAATACGGGCTTACATATTTTTGTTAGGTGTTTTCCTAGGCATATTATAATTTTGTTGCTATTATAATCAGTATCATTTTCTGTTATAATTTTAATTGGTTATGGGTTTTTTATTTCATATATTTAATATATTAAAACATACACATTCTTTTTGATCTTACAAAAAGATATGGGTTTTTTATTTCATATATTTAATATATTAAAACATACACATTCTTTTTGATCTTACACTTCTAACCATCTTACTGAACCTTATTGTGAGCTCTAATTGTTTAGAAATTATCATATATCCTCTTTATTGATAAATGTGCTCTATACAAATAATTGTTTTATTTATTCTTTTTTTGTTGTTTTAAGATTTTACTTATTTATCTGTCAGAGAGAGCACAAACAAGGGGAGTGGCAGGCAGAGGGAGAAGCAGACTCCCCACTGAGGAGGGAGCCTGATTCAGGACTCGAACCCAGGAGCCTGGGATCATGATCTGAGCGGAAGGCAGATGCCTAACTGACTGAGCCACCAAGGTGTCCCTGTTTTATTTATTCTTTACCAATCTTTATGCATTTATTTATTTTACTCCTAGCTTTTCCTTGGCTAGGAACTTTAGTACAATGATGAATAATAATGAATGATGAGTGAGAGTAGGCAACAGTACTTTATTTATGATGAATAAGAATAGTTCTTAAATTTTACTGTATATATGTATATTTTCCTTAGTTTTTCATTTGTCAGGTTAATGTCAATGTATAAATTACTTTACAGTATTTTCTTCTTCCTTTTTTTTTAGAGAGAGAGAGTGCATGTGCACAAGAGTGGGGAGGGACAGAGGGAGAGGGAGAGAGAATCCCAAGCAGGCTCCATGTCCAGGGCAGAGCACGGCATGGAGCTCAGTCTCATGACTCTGAGATCATGACCTGCGCCGAAATCAAGAGTGGAGCATTCAACTGACTGAGCCACCCAGGCGCCCCTGCAGTATTTTCTGATGTTAAATCATTCTTGAGTTCTTATGAGAAATCCTCCTTGGTTATAAGGTATTTATTAAACACTGCTGGATTTGATTTATAAAAATTGTATTTAGGATTACTTCATCTATGTTACCACATGTGATTATTTGTAATTTTGGATTTTCTTGTATTCTCTATCAGGTCTTATTTTCAAAGTTACATTAGCTTCCTGACATTAATTTGTTAACCACTCCCTAATTCTATTATATAAAACTTTTTATATAAGATAGGATTTGAAATTAATAAAATGATTATATAAAATTGCCTCAGCTTACTAATAGCTTTTTTAAGGGAGAGACTGTAGACTGCCAGTTTCATTTTTTTAAAATAGGTATTGGGTGTTTTTTTTTGTTTTGTTTTTTGTTTTTTGTTTTTGTTTTTTTTGTAAGTTACTTTTGGTAATTGACATTGACAAATTTTAATGTCCTGGCAAAAAATTTGCTACTATTTGTAAAATATCTATTACATTTATAGCCATGTTCTTCTTTTCCTTTCTATATTAATGTTTATATAGTACCTACCACATAGGGTTCCGTGAGAATTAAACAAATTAATGTAAAGTGTCCACATCAACCTTGCTAGAGGTTGTTTATTAGTCTTTTTAAGAAACATTTTATTACTTTTGTGATTATATTTTTTTCCATTTAATTATTGTCTGCTCTTGTTTCTTTTATTTCCTTATTTCTGCCTTATGTATAATCTGTTTTTCTTTTAATAGCTTCAGTAGCTAATTGTTTTTAATACATCTTGTTTTTAGAATAATTGCATAATAATAATTGCAGAATAATTTGTCTAAAATTTCTATCTAACCAATACTTTAGCTGTATCTATTGGGTTTGATATGTAATATTTCTATGTTATTCATTGTAAATATTTTGTAATTTTAATTTTTATTTAATCTTTAACTTAATGATATTTAGGTTATTGTAGTATTCAAAGGTATGATATGATTTTTAAAAAACCTCTCACTTCACATTTTAGGTTGTTGAATTTGGAATTATCTCTAATTTTCTGTGTTTTCCATTTATTATGCTTTTCCTTTGCTGATTTTTCTCCTATCTGCCTTCTGTTAGATTGATCAATTTGCTTTGTTGCTGGTTTATTGCCTTTATAGTTATTAATGTATATACTTGAATGCATTTTTCTATCAGAGTTTAAAGTTTTCATTACTTCTATTCTCCTGCATGAGAAATAACATTTAGCAAGTTTCACTCTTCATTGTACAGAATTTACTTTTAGAATTCTAGATTTGTATATATTTTGACCAGAAAAATAGTAATTTTTATGTTAAATATTTTATTAATGTTTGTGGTATTTTTCTTTCTAGAATAACTTTTATTCTTGTTAAATTGTACCCATTAGTAGTTTCTCCAATGAGGCCCTATGGGTAGTAAATTCTGTTACGTGTTGAATATCTGAAAATATCTTCACTTCTCTCCCTTTTGAGTGATACTTCAGCTGGATCTAGAATGTGAAATTGGAAGTTATTTTCCTTCAGTACTTAGAAGATTTTATTCTAACATTTTCTACCTTTTATTCCTGCCAATGAGATCACTGCTCTATGTCTGTCATTCCTTTTAGGTAATATTTTTATTTTTCTCAAAGGCTTATAAGATTGTTTATTTGTTCTTGGTATTCTGCAGTTTCACTAGGATGTGTTCTTGGAGTAATTGTTTTCATTTATTTGGCTTGGCTTTATATGTACATTTTTCATCATTCTTCAAAGGTGGAAAAATTCTCAGCCACATCAAACAGACATTGACTCTCTGTCATCTCTATTCTCAACTTTGGCAAACTTATGAGACCTCAATTTATTGCTGCCTCATTGCATCCTTCATGTCCCTTTCTTTCTCTGTTTTGCTTTTACTTTTTTTTTTAATCTCCCAAAATGTATTCCAAAAGAATTCCTCAGGTTTATATTCCAATTTAGTAACTCACTCTTTCTTTCTCTTTCTTTCTTTCTTTCTTTCTTTCTTTCTTTCTTTCTTTCTTTCTTTCTTTCTTTCTTTCTTTCTTTCTTTCTTTCTCTCTCTCTCTCTCTCTTTCTTTCTTTCTTTCTTTCTTTCTTTCTTTCTTTCTTCCTTCCTTTCTTTCTTTCTTTCTTGATTTTATTTATTTGCAAGAGAGAGAGAGAGAGCACAAATGGGGGAAAGGGCAGAAGCAGAGGGAGAGAGACAAGCAGACTACCCCCTGAGCAGAGAGCCCAATGTAGGGCTTGATCCCAGAACTTTGAGATCATGACCTGAGTTGAAGTCAGGCGCTTAACCAACTGAGCCACCCAGGTGCCCCGGTAAATCTCTTTTTAATTGTCCCTACATTCTAGAGTATTATTTTGTCCATGGAATTAAAAAAATAATAAACATATTAAATTGCAGATTTCTGCCACTGGTTCTTTTATATATATCCATTTATTCTTTTTCCCCATTTATTCTTGATTCATGATTTTGTTTCATAATGTATTTTTTAAAAATATATTTACTATTTTTTCCTTTTATCTTATTTATAATCATTTAAAAATTTTTTTCTACTAGTTAATCCATCTCCATATTTTGTGGAGTTTGTGGATTGTTACATAGTATTAGCTTTCTATACATTCCTGTATCATGCAGACACTTTAGTAGGAATTGTTTCTAATTGTTTATCGTTCCTTTTTCTTTTTCTCCCTCTTTCTTTAGTCATCCCTACTTAATTGGTTATTTTCTGGTTGCCTACCCTGACCCCCATTCCATCAGGGACAGAATGGCAACAAAATATAAATGATCTTGGAGCTATTATGGATTCAGTTGTTTACCTAATGCTTGGTTAGCTCTAGTCCAGGTTATTGGATTGGTGTGTGTCCCTTCCTCCAACACAGTGTGCAGCTCTATACAACCTATAGCCTCAGGTGACTCCTGAAGCTTTCCAGTCTCCCATTACAGGTTTGATGGCCCTACTCCAGTTCCTGCTACCCCTCATATACCACCTTTAGGTGACCTCTGTGTACTTCAGGGCTTGGAGCCCAGCAAGCCTATAACTTCAGCCCTTTATTTTTCTGAGTTGCTATTCAGTTGCTGGTACAGGGAGATGTGAATCTGTTTTTCACAGTCTATCATTTTTGTGTGCTTTGATTAGATGGGGTAGTTAATAGTATGGACTTGCAGTGATATCTGGACTCCAGCACACAAATGAATGCCTAAGATTTATTTCTGGAATAGAAACATTTTCTCTTTAAAGTATTTGCATGTAAGAAGAGTTAGTTTGAAAAATAACAACAGAAATCTTTTATTTTGCTCTATATCAGAGAACTGTGAGAAAAGAAAGAACCACCACCAAATAAAAACTAAAAAACACAAACAAAACAAAACAAAAAACAAAACAAAAAAAACATTGACAAATCAGAATTTAGGTAATTAGAAATTTTTGATAAAGTTTCTGTATTGGAGCATATCAGGCATTCCTCTTCCCAAAGAAGGTTAGAGACTCTGAACAAAAGGAATATTGGAAAAGTAAAATAACAGTAATGTTGAGTGCTTACTATGCATTAGGTCCTTGCAGGTAGGTGGTCTTAGTTCTCAAAATTACCCTATGAATATATTATTATCTTCAAGATATGGTGAAGAAACTAACTGAGGCTCAGACCATATAATTAGTCCAGGCTGAGCCAGTGGAAAAATTTAGGAGTACCTAAATCTGAGCCTAATCTGTACCTAAATTTCTGTCAAGTTGTCTTCCCACAGGAAAATGGGATTACCCACACATTAAAGCATAAGAGTGAAAAGTTTTTAAAAAAATTCTTTAGGCTGAAGTATTTTTTCTTCTTCACTATAGCTAATCCTCCCACATTCTCCAGTAATAACTTTCTCTATCCAACACCTTTTTCCCCCATTTCTCTTGTTATTGAGAACACATGCATTAACCTGAAGGAAACAGTGTTTGTTCCTTGGGAAATTTGAAGTTTCAAGAAAACCAAACAAAAAGAAAATCCAGAGGGAGTGGTGAGACCAAAAGGTTCAATTTCCTTTAATCACACTTCTGACTTTTTTAGGCCCTTTAGCAGATGGACTTAGGTTTATTTGAAGGATTGTTGCAATCCCTAAAAGATGGGTGCCATCAGGGTAGAGTTATCCACAGGGACAAAGCTTAGAGAAAAACAAATGTCTTACTTCCTAGAAACTGAAAATGTCAACAGGATAAGCTTAAAAATCAATCTGCTAGTTCACAGAAAGGATGAGAAAAAGTGTAAAGTGATCACAGATGCTCAATTTTTGGAGCAGACATGGTGTGGTATAAAGGAAGAAGTACTTCTACTAACCATCAACATTCAGTTTTTCCCTAGATCAAGGAAGCAATTCTTTTGGAGAGGCAAGGTTAAGTTGTATCCCTCAAAGAAAAACTGAGAAACACTTGTCTGGCACAGAGGTAAAAAGAACACCTACTAGTAATAACAATAATGAATATATATGGAGTGTTTGCCATGTGTCAAACAGTGCTCTTAGCTGTTTATATGACATGATCTTATTTAAACCTCACAGTATTCCATGCCAGGTAAATATTATTATTCTCATTTTGTGGATATATAAGTAATGTTTAGGAAAGCTAATAAATGAAAGAGTCTGAACTTCAAACCCTGTTGTTAACATCTGGGCTTTTTGAGTTATCATGATTGTCCTAGATTGAAGTTTCTCACCTCAATACTTTTCATATTTTGGGCCAGATAATTCTTTATTGTGGAGGGTTGTTCTATGTATTATAGGATGTTTAGCATCATCTTTGTCTTCTACCTCATAGGTGCCAGTAGTAATTCCACAGTTATAACAAGCAAAAATGTCTCCAAATATTGCTAAAAAGCCCTTGGGAAGCTAAATTGCCTCCCAGCTGATAACTGCTGCCCTGTATCAATTCATTACAAGAAAAGAGCAGAAATAGATAAAGATTGAACCTGCCCAGAATTACTGGCGGTTTGAGGCTTACATATATTATACACTCTGCTTGGCTTAGAATGTAAAGTGCTTCAGTCATATAAAACAAAAATCCACAGGCACTTGTCATAGGCACTCAAGAGAAAGCAACTTTGCACCAAGAATATTTGCTAGGTTGGTTGGAGAGGTCACAGTTGTAAAGAGCCAGGCTCTTTACTCAGTATGTTGAGAGAAATAATATGATATGGTAGTAAAAGAACAGGCTTTGGAGTTGGATGAATTGAGTTTGAATATAAGTAGTTTTTTTTTTTATAGTCCTATTTGAATGGTCTTGGGAAAAATTACTTACACCTGCCAAGATTCCATTTCTTCATCTATAAAAGTGGAAATTTTTACTCTTTCCACAAGGTTTTTGGAAACTTACATGTAAACATGTGTGTATATGATGTAGAGTACAGTACGTTATAATGATTGTCATAAGTGATGCCAAAATAATATGTAAGAATTGTTCCATCTATGGCTAAAAAAATGACTTATAATCAAGAACATATATAAACTTGCTTCTGCATGTCCTGATTCCAAAGATGAATACTGATACTCTCTTTAGATAGTATGTAACACAACCCAACTAACAAAATCCAAAACAGAGCTGCTATTGTATATAAGGAAAATTGGCCAAGTTCTTCTACGTGACAAATGATACTGTGAGCAGAGTTCACAAGGAACAATTTGTGAGTTTGAGAACAAGAAGCAATAATGTGGTGTCACCAAGAATTTGGAAAACAGGCATCAAGGTGAGATTTTGAGAGTTAAAGTATAAGATCACAGACCATAGTTGGGCAAAATCATTTTATAGACCAAATGACTGTCAGATCAGCAAGACAAAATATATAACCTGACTAAATGTATCGACCAGTCTAGAGAAACAATATGCCATGCATTCAGGAAGTGGGGTGGGAATTTGGGGGCCGCAAGAAACACAGAAGAGGGAGAATCATTTTGGTAATGCCACCCAAGTCTGTCCTAGGGACAGGCACCAGCAAACACCAGGAATTTTGGATGTATTAGCAAGACTATCTCTAGAGAGCATTGTATAAGTCTATCTTAGCATAATTCCATCAACATATTTCATTACTTCAACAAAAATTTAGTGCCTAATATGTGTCACTCTTCAATAGACAAGAAAACATAACATTGAAAAATCAAGATAAGTCTCTACTTTCAGAATTACATTCTAGTGTGGAAGATAGACATTTTGAAAAAAAAAAGAGCAAATAAATACATCATGTGGATAAATGTGTTAAGGAAAAAGCAAAGGAATAGAAACAAGAGTACTATTTTTGGTGAGTTATCAGCAATAGCCTCTTTGAAGAGGTGGCATCTGACTGGAGACTTGAAGATGGAGAGAAGTAAAACCATGCAAATGTCTGAAAGAAGACAAATAGGCAGAGGAGACAGCACATGCCAAGGTCCTGAGGCATGATCTGTCTTGGAAGGCTGGAGGAAGAGCAAGGAGACAAGAACGGATGAAATGTACTAAGGAAAGAGGGAAGAGGTAGAGATGAAGTCAAACAGATAATCACCTGCCAAATTATGCAGAACCTTACAGGCCATGATTACATTCCTGAATTTTAATTTGAATGAATATGAATCCATTAGAAGCTTTTGAACAGAGTAGTGTCATCATACACACTTTAAAATGACCTCTCTAGTGATTGAAGAACAGATAGTAGAAGACAGGTAAAAGTGGAAGCACAGAGAATACTCAGGAGCCTACTGCAATAACCCAGGTGACAAATAATGACTACCTGGATTTATGTGATAGCAATGAAAATGATGCTAAGCAGTCAGGTAGTAGATGTTCTCTGAAGTTGGAGGCTACAGGACTTGCTGATAGATGATCAGATGTGGGATGTGAGAAAAACAGAGGTGCCAAGAAGAACTCCAAAAATTTTAGCTTGAATTCTGGTTCAGGAGGATTGTACTTGCTTGAGATGGGATATACTCAAGGAGGGTGATGCACAGGTGTGGAAAGTAGTTTACATTCGAGATGCCTATTAGATATTAGAGAGGGAAGTAGGATATTGGAAATGCAAATCTAGAGTTCAGGGGGAGGGGTTGGGCTAGAGATATAAAGTTAAGGTCTTCAATATAAAGATGATGGTTAAACTATTGGATTAGATGAGATTACCCAGAATGAGCATATAGAAAAGAGACCAGAGTTATGGACTAGCCCTAAATTATTATAATATTGATAGGCCAAGACACTTGAAAAAAAATATCTAGCCAAAAGGGACTCAATAGATGAAACAATTTCAGCAGCAAAACAAATTATGAAAACAGTGGGTTGAATAAACCCATTGAACGAACCCATTGAATACAATATGAATTCATGAGTCCATAACTGATATAAAAATGATTAATGAAATAGATGGGGGAAAATAGAAAGCTTAACCTGAAAGCAAAGAGCATGCCAACTAATAAATGTAGTTGAAGATAAAAAGTCACCATTTTGAAATCATGATAGCAATAATTAAGGCAAGAATCATCAACAAATACTAACACTAAAAGTTTAAAATTAATGAGAAGCAGAATATATACAGATTCTCAAAGTATCTCCTTATTAATTACTTATTAATTGTAAAGGGAAAAGTAGTAACTCTACAGGGAGAACTTGGAGGATATCACTCTAGCCAAACGATCAGAGAGAATGTTATCAATAATGGAACAAGCCAATACTGTGTGTCTCCTAATGAGACGTGCTGAAGATGACACACTTCCATTTCTGTAATATTCTTACCAAACATGCAAACCTAAATGTAATCATAAAAGAAAAGTCATTCTGTAAAGTAATTGGCCTGTATTCTTCAAAAAGTCAATGTTGATTATGCTAAGTGAAATAAGTCAAGCAGAGGAAGACAATTATCATATGGTTTCACTCATATGTGGAACATAAGGAATAGTGTGGAGGACCACAGGGGAAGGGAGGGAAAACTGAATGGGAAGAAATCAGAGAGGGAGACAAACCATGAGAGACCCTGGACTCCGGGGACCAAAGTGAGGGTTACAGAAGGGAGGGGGTGGGGGGATGGGTAGCCGGATAATGGGTATGAAGGAGGGCACGCGTTGTTATGAGCACTAGGTGTTATACACAACTAATGAATCAATGAACACTACATCAAAAACTAATGATGTACTATATGTTGGCTAACTGAACATAATAAAAAAATAAAATAAATAAAAGGACTGAAATGATAATTAAAAAAAAAGTCAATGTCATGAAAGACAAATATAGTCTAAGGAAGAGTTCCTGATTAAAGGACGTGTAACAGGTAAATGCAGTCATGGTCCTGGATTGGATGCCAGATCAGAAAAAAAAATATTATAAAGGGTATTATTAGGACAACTGGTGAAATTTGATTAATTCTGATGTAGAATACAGAATAGTATTGTATAAATATTACAATACCTGATTTGGATTATTATACTATAATTATGTTAAAACATATCCTGGTTCTGAGGAATTACACAGAGAAGCAAAGAAGTTAAGGGACCTATGGTCTCTAATCTATTGTCAAACGGTTCAGGGGAGAAAATGAATGAGAGAGAATATGATAAAGTGTGGCAAAGTGTTGACAGTTGGTGTATCTGGTTGAAGGGCATACTATTCTTATAACTTTTTTGTAAATATAAAATCGTTTCAAAATAAAGGTTTAAAAGTCCTTGAGAATCAGCATGGTGTTGGAAAACCAAGGGGATATGGTACCAGGAGTGTTATGGCTGGGAAAACGGTGCAGGAATGCTCAAGGAGGAGGATGTCATCATTGTGTTTTACATAGTTTTACACAGTTGAAAGATCAAGCTAGAGTAGACTGAGAATTGACCATTCAACTTGGCAACATGGAGGCCTAATTGGAGTGGGTTCAAGAAAGAATGAGAGGATGGGGAGAGAACAAGCTGTGACAATTCTAGAAATTCTGCTGAAGACTTTGATGGGAACACAGCAGAGCCATTGGGACAATAGGTAGGTGGGGATATGCTGTCAAGGAAACATATTGTTAAAGACTGGATTCATATGGTATTATTTCCTCTAATTTAATTACTCTTGGTCTGATTTCTGCTTTCCAAGAAAACTTCTAATACGTATTTGGCTTGAATGTAGGTCTACATGCAAGGATTTTGAATATTTTAGTTACATTGCAGAGATCATTCATTGTAAATTAATAAATCGGCATTCCATTTTATACATGAACTGCTTAATACGATTCTGTACTTGAGAGATGGTTAAAATCACGTTTCTGTCATACACAGTGATTTGGAGACAAGGAGGGGGATACATCTAATTTTGCAGAGTTCTTTCAGAACTGTGTTGAAACCTTCAAAGATACAGCAAGTCAGCTATACAAATTATGGAATATTAGAGTCATCTCTACTTGTTCTGCAATATTGTAAAGACAATTTTTAGAGAAAAAAGAAGACCATCTACCATAATTACATCTCGGCAATTGTGACTCTCAAACATTTTATCCATAACAAGTATATGTCTGAGCATGAAAGTTAGATGATCACCCCTTGCAGCATGGAGAAAACAGGGGTAATGAATGTCTCCCCATAAAGCCTCTGTGGGACAGTCGGCTTCCCCTTTTCTTTGGCAGTAGGAGGCCAAATTTACCTTAAGGCTGAAACTACTTTTCCACTGTAGCCATTTGGTATTTGTAACATTTTGCAAAACCTCATTGAAAACTAAAAATTTCAACAGAAGCCTAAGAATTTTGTTTTATTTAAGCAAGGAAAACCTTTATCACTACCACAATAAGTTCATTGTGTGTAATTTTAATGTTCTTGTCCCAGCGGATTATTGATTTTAGGATGAAAAACATAAGTCATCTAAAAGAAAAACATAAGTAAACTTAATGGAATAATTTACATAATTCCTACTATTCACTGAGAACTTACCAAGTGCAAAGATGTACTGGAAACGATATCATTATTCCTCACAAAAAATCTTATGGGTTAGGTTGTTATTATAATCACATTACAAGAGACGAGGCAATTGTAGCTTAATTTAAAGTACCCAAAGCAGGATTTGAATTGGTGGGCTGGCTCCAAAGCCTCTGCTTTTTCTGCTGTGTGCATTGCTTCCTTACCATAATAATTTGCCTATCCACAGCCTTATCTAATCTGATTTACTTCCTTACTCTTGCTTCTTACGAATATCCATTGAGATTTTCATATTCTGGGAGAGATAGTCTAAGATTCTAATACTTAAATTTTCAAAAGGTCTTTAAGCCTGAATCTAAAGAAATTTGAGGACTAAATAATTGAAAGTGTTCCGTCAGAGGAACATATTGAAAAGGAAATCAAAAGTAAGATAAAAGAGCCGTGAGGAGTGATATCTTCCACTGACCACTTGCCTTCTCAGCAATATTGAATTAATAGGGCTACCCTTCAGGTGCAGGTTATTGGACATTACTTGCAGCATCTACCTGATTTTTAGGAAACAGCCTTTAATTAGAAAGTATTAGCATTCTGTACACCATGGCGAGCACATCAAATCCTAATGTACATTTTCAATAGGGAAAATAATAGCTAGAAATATAGTTACTAAAAATGGATGGTGGCCTAGAATAATACTCATTTTCCCCCTTGTTACTAGTACCTAAGCTCCATAGTCACAGTATATTAACTCACACATTTTCAGCTTTTTTCCTGGGGCTAACAAAGGCTCAACAGATTCTCTTCTTCAATTAACAAATTTTTATATTTATAAAAAAGAAATGTTTAAAAATTTTGATCTTATAATTAACTCTCACTGGGAGGAAACAAAACCATTTGCAGACTTCTCTAAGCAATGCTTTTTACTCAACAGATATTTTCTAATATAGAGTTACCAGAAAGCATCATGGTGATTAAATAAAAGAAAATAATGTATTTATAACTGGACTAAGGAAAATTCAACTAGAATGAAAAGGAATTGTATATTTCTGTTGGTATTTGGTCAAATCTGTTTCTGCTTGAATTTAAATGACAAAATGAGGTCAAATCTTATAAATGAAATTTTTATACAAGGGCACAATATAGATTAAATTAAAACAATAAAACTATTTCTATATGACTTTTAAGGTACAAATAAGATAGATTAAAGCAGAGTTTTTTGGACTGTTTTGTAAACTATCATTATTCTGTTCAGTAGTTTATTTACTTATTTATTTAAAATTTGTTTCTATTTTAATTTTTATTAAGTTGAGCCATGTGTAATTGCCATTTTCATAAGCCAAAACTGACAAATATCAGCAATTTCAAAATAATACATATACATTTTTTTACATAGAACTACAGACTTATCTCAGGACTACTCCCACAGCATCCCTGATTCCAGCTTCCCAGAGGCAACCACTTTCAGATTTTGAACTGTTTCTTCCATTTGCTTAAAAAAAAAATAATGCCAGTGTAGTTAACATACAGTGTTATATTAGTTTCAAGTGTACAAGATAGTGACCCAACAGTTTCATATATTACTCAGTGCTCATCAAGATAAGTATACTCTTTTTTTTTTAGTTTCAAGTTTTTATTTAAATTCCAGTTAGCTAACATATAGTGTAACATTAGTTTCATGAATAGAATTTAGTGATTCATCACTTACTGGGTGTTAACCCAGTGCTCATCACAACAGGTTCCCTCCTTAATCCCCAACCTCCATTTAGCCCATCCCCCCACCCACCTCCCATTTGGTAACCCTCAGTTTGTTCTCTATAGTTAAGAGTCTATTTCTTGGTTTTTCTCTCTCTCTCTCTTTCCTTCTTTGCTGCTTTGTTCTATTTCTTATATTCCACATATGAGTGAAATCATGGCATTTTTTCTTTCTCTGACTGACTTATTTCACTTAGCATTCTACCCTCTAGGTCTACCCATGTTGTTGCAAATGGCAAGATTTTATTCTTTTTTTATGGTTGAATAATATTCTATTTGTGTGTGTGTGTGTGTGTGTATCTTTACACATCTTCTTTATCCATTCATCAGTCGATAGATGGACACTTGGGCTGCTTCCATAATTTACCTATTGTAAACAATGCTACAATAAACATAGAGGTGAATATATCCCTTTGAATTAGTGTTCTTGTATTCTTTGGGTAAATATCCAGTAGTTTGGTTACTGGATCACCAAGGTAGTTCTATTTTTAATGTTTGGAGGAACATCCATACTATTTTTCACAGTGACTGCCCCAGTTTGCATTCCCACCAACAGTGCAAGAGGATTCCTTTTTCTCCATAGTCTCACCAACACTTGTTTCTTGAGTTTTTTATTTTAGCTTTTCAGACAGGTGGGAAGGTAATATCTCATTGTGGTTTTGATTTGCATTTCCCTCATGATGAGTGATGTTGAGAATCATTTCATGTGTCTGTTGGCCATCTGTATGTCTTCTTTGGAAAAATGTCTGCTTGTTGTTAGGTGGTTTTATTATTATTATTATTATGTTATGTTAATCAGCATACATTACATCATTAGTTTTTGATGTAGTGTTCCATGTTTCATTGTTTGTGTATAACACCCAGTGCTCCATGCAGAATGTGCCCTCTTTAATACCCATCACCAGGCTAACCCATCCCCCCAACCCCCTTCTCTCTAGAACCCTCATTTTGTTTCTCAGAGTCCATAGTCTCTCATGGTTCCTCTCCCTCTCTGATTCCCCCCCCTTCATTCTTCCCTTCCTGCTATCTTCTTCTTTGTCTTTTTTTTTTCTTTAACATATAATGTATTATTTGTTTCAGAGGTACAGGTCTGTGATTCAATAGTCTTGCACAATTCACAGCGCTCACCATAGCACATACCCTCCCTAATGTCTATCGCCCAGCCACCCCATCCCTCCCACCACTCCAGCAATCCTCAGTTTGTTTCCTGAGATTAAGAATTCCTCACAGTGAGGTCATATGATACATCTTTCTCTGATTGACTTATTTCACTCAGCATAATACCCTCAAGTTCCATCCATGTTATTGCAAATGGCAAGATCTCATTCTTTTTGATGGCTGCATAATATTCCATTGTGTGTGTGTGTGTGTGTGTGTGTGTGTGTGTGTGTGTGTGTGTGTATACCACTTCTTCTTTATCCATTCATCTGTTGATGGATATCTTAGCTCTTTCCATAGTTTGGCTATTGTGGACATTGCTGCTATAAACATCAGGGTGCATATACCCCTTCAGATCCCTACATTTGTATCTTTGGGGTAAATAACCAGTAGTGCAATTGCTGGATCGTATGGTAGCTCTATTATTTTCAACTGTTTGAGGAACCTCCATACTGTTTTCCAGAGTGGCCGCACCAGCTTGCATTCCCACCAACAGGGTAGGAGGGTTCCCCTTTTTCCGCATCCCTGCCAACATCTGTCGTTTCCTGACTTGTTAATTTTAGCCATTCTGACTGGTGTGAGGTGATATCTCATTGAGGTTTTGATTTGGATTTCCCAGATGCCGAGCGATGTGGAGCACTTTTTCATGTGTCTGTTGGCCGTTTGGATGTCTCCTTTGGAAAAATGTCTGTTCATGTCTTCTGCCCATTTCTTGATTGGATCATTTGTTCTTTGGGTGTTGAGTTTAAGAAGTTCTTTATAGATTTTGGATACTAGCCCTTTATCTGATATGTCATTTGCAAATATCTTATCCCATTCTGTCGGTTGTCTTTTGGTTTTGTTGACTGTTCCTTTTGCCGTGCAAAAGCTTTTTAATCTTGATGAAGTCCCAATAGTTCATTTTTGCCCTTGCTTCCCTTGACTTTGGCGATGTTTCTAGAAAGAAGTTGCTGCAGCTGAGGTTGAAGAGGTTGCTGCTTGTGTTCTCCTTTAGGATTTTGATGGACTCCTGTCTCACATTTAGGTCTTTCAGCCATTTTGGTCTATTTTTGTGTGTGGTGTAAGGAAATGGTCCAGTTCCATTCTTCTGCACGTGGCTGTCCAATTTTCCCAACACCATTTGTTGAAGAGACTGTCTTTTTTCCATTGGACGTTCTTTCCTGCTTTGTCAAAGATGAGGTGACCATAGAGTTGAGGGTCCATTTCTGGGCTCTCTATTCTGTTCCATTGATCTATGTGTCTGTTATTGTGCCAGTACCATACTGTCCTGATGATGACAGCTTTGTAATAGAGCTTGAGGTCCAGAATTGTGATGTCACCAGCTTTGCTTTTCTTTTTCAACATTCCTCTGGCTATTCAGGTTTTTTTCTGGTTCCAAACAAATTTTAGGATTATTTGCTCCATTTCTTTGAAAAAAGTGGATGGTATTTTGATGAGGATTGCATTGAATGTGTAGATTGCTCGAGGAAGCATTGACATCTTCACAATATTGGTTCTTCCAATCCATGAGCATGGAACGTTTTTCCATTTCTTTGTGTCTTCCTCAATTTCTTTCATGAGTATTTTATAGTTTTCTGAGTAGAGATTCTTTGCCTCTTTAGTTAGATTTATTCCTAGGTATCTTATGGTTTTGGGTGCAATTGTAAATGGGATCGACTCCTTAATTTCTCTTTCTTCTGTCTTGTTGCTGGTGTATAAGAATGCCACTGATTATTGTGCATTGGTTTTATATCATGCCACTTTACTGAATTCCTGTATGAGTTCTAGCAGTTTTGGGGTGGAGTCTTTTGGGTTTTCCACATAAAGTACAATATCGTCTGCAAACAGTGAGAGTTTGACTTCATCTTTGCTAATTTGGATGCCTTTTATTTCTTTTTGTTGTCTGAATGCTGTGGGTAGGACTTCTAATACTATGTTGAATAGCAGTGGTGATAGTGGACATGCCTGCTGTATTCCTGACCTTAGGGGAAAAGCTCTCAGTTTTTCCCAATTGAGAATGATATTCACTGTGAGTTTTTCATAGATGGCTTTTATGATATTGAGGTATGTACCCTCTATGCCTATACTCTGAAGAGTTTTGATCAAGAAAGGATGCTGCAGTTTGTCAAATGCTTTTTCTGCATCTATTGAGAGGATCCTATGGTTCTTGTTCTTTCTTTTATTAATGTATTGGATCACACTGATTGATTTGCACAGGTTGAACCAACCTTGCAGCCCAGGGATAAATCCCACTTGGTCATGGTGAATAATCCTTTTAATGTACTGTTGGATCCTATTGGCTAGTGTTTTGGTGAGAATTTTTGCATCCATGTTCATCAAGGATATTGGTCTGTAGTTCTCCTTTTTGATGGGGTCTTTGTCTGGTTTGGGAATCAAGGTGATGGTGGCCTCATAAAATGAATTTGGAAATTTTCCTTCCATTTCTTTTTTTTGTAACAGTTTCAGAGTAGGTATTAATTCTTCTTTAAATGTTTGGTAGAATTCCCCTGGGAAGCCATCTGGCCCTGGGCTTTTGTTTGTTGGGAGATTTTTGATAACTGCTTCAATTTCCTTAGTGGTTATAGGTCTATTCATGTTTTCTATTTCTTCCTGGTTCAGTTTTGGGGTAGTTGATACATCTCTAGGAATGCATCCATTTCTTCCAGGTTATCTAATTTGCTGGCCTATAGTTGCTTATAATATGTTCTTATAATTGTATTTCTTTGGTGTTGGTTGTGATCTCTCCTCTTTCATTTATGATTTTGTTTATTTGGGTCATTTCTCTTTTCTTTTTGATAATTCTGGCCAGGGATTTATCAATCTTGCTAATTCTTTCAAGGAACCAGCTCCTAGTTTCATTGATCTGTTCTACTGTTCTTTTTGTTGTTTGGTGTTTTAAATAGCACCTTAGTAATCTGAAAGTGTCAATCTACCCTGTAAAGATGACTAACTTATGTTCAGAAAAGCTTATACACTGCAAATATGAAATTTAGAATGGTATAAGATACAGAATCTACACAGTGTACCTGATTTCTCATTTTTCTATAATTACTTTGTCCAATCTGAAATTATTACTATAACTTTATCATTGTAATTAATATAAATGCAATTATTTGAGGAATTAAAAAATGTATGGTGTAAGTGGACTGAGTAGCCTTTTATTGGAAAGATTAACTTCAATTTAACGCATGTTTATTAAGCAATTAAGCATGTGGATGTGCCATCCACAGTTCTAGGCATCTGGAATGCACAAGTGAGCCAAAGACAGTGCTCCCTACTATTGTAGAGGTTATGTTACAATAGGAGCAAACAAGCAATTTAAAAATACACATAAAAGTGAACTTTAGAGTTTTAAAAAATAATATATACTATTGACCAAAATAAAAGTATAGCCCATAAGGTAGATTGTGGTGGGGATAGTGCTCACTTCGGTGATCAGGTAGGCCTCATTTAGAAGGTGACATTAAGCATAATTGAAAAAGGTTTAAAAAGGTAAGATGTTTCTGCAGACATTTGAGTGGAGGGAACAGGTAGTTCAAAGGCCTGAGGTCAGGAGCATGCTACCATAGGTGGGTGTGGTGAGGATACCTGCAGGTCTTGAGTGGAACGAGAGGGAGCAGTAGGTGATGGGGGATGGAAGCAGAATCAGGGAAGGACCAATGAGAATTTGACCTTTACTCCTAGTGAAAGTGGAACCATTACAGGACACTGAGCAGAACAATGACATGGCCTGCCTCACATTTTAAGGGGATCACTGTGGGAGCCGTGTGGAGCATGGACTTTAAGGAGATGAGGGCAGAGGCAGTGAGACAAAGTAGGAGGTTGCCACATCCCTCATATGAGAGGCTCCAGTAGTAGCAAGGAGTGGTCGAAGTCATCAGATTCTAATAGACTTACTAATGAGAACTGCATTGCCCTATGAGGGACAATTTAGTTGGACATTATAATTTTGTGAAAATAAGAGGTAGACACATGAAATAATATAAAAAAAGACAATATAACTAATGTTAAAACATTAAATGGCACTAGTTTTTTGGGGTGTGTGTGTGTGGTGGGGTGGGGAGTAAGTAAACAAACATTTAATATCCACTGGACACACTGTCCTAGCTGTGTCATTAACCAGCTGAGTGATTTTGGGCAAATCATTTAAATTCTTTGGGCGTCCTTTTCTCTCCATATAAAATATTGGGCTTAGATCTAAGGCCACTCAGTTTTTTCACTGTCTTTCCTAGGTTACCAATAAAAGGACTTCTAGTGAGGGATTAGTGGAACAAACTACATTCTGTCCTGCTGCAGTTGGCCCTGAGACTAAATGATATTTGTATTTATCATTCTTCTCCTTCACCACCCATTTTATTATCTCTTATCCATGGCTAGCTTTTCTGTTAATCTATCTGATTTGCCAAGTAGGGTAAGCCAAACCTTTAGGGCATCTGAGCTCATGATTAAAGCTCCAGGGGTCAGGAATGCTACAATTCCTGGTCACGGCAATGGGAGACACAGGAGCACTAAAAGGGTCACAGTGAACAGATTTCCCAGGCTCTAGATATACTTTCTAGATATACTGTTTCCCGGCCACATTATATATTAGCAGCCTTATCTTACATGGTAATTAGAGAGGATGCCACTGGGAGTCCAGTAACTTCCTTCTACACTTGCCTAGTCTCTTGGCATGAGGAGCCCAAAATGATTTAGTAGAGTCCTTAATGTGTCACCTGCGGAAATATCCTCCTTCTGAGAACCAGACCCAATCTCTGCTAGTAGGTCATGGAGAGGTGATGATGACAAGAGTTGCTCTCATTTCCACCCTCTGTTTCCCAGACCATATGCTCTGTCTTTCAAAGACACAGTACCATATAATGGCTACATGAAAATATAGGCCACATCTTGAAAGACAGGACCCTAACCTTCCAGGATGTTATCTGTATGCTGGCATTTTAGCTGTACCTTTAGGAGACTATTTCAATGTTTTTGTATTTGGCTGTTTTAGGATAATGCGGTCATGGTAGGAATAAAGGATCCCACAGTCATCTTCCCACTATCACACATTCTTCCCCACAAAACTGGTATAAGATAATGTTGCACAGCATTCTTTGATGATAAATCAGATACTTCATGAAAACTTGTATGGTAGGGCTGACTGAGACAGTGAAAGTAAGAAAGACAAACTCATACTCAGAAACTAAGTTAATTTTAACAATTCTGAATCTCTACCCCTTTCAAGAAGGAAGTGGTTCAAAGTAGTCAACTTTCCACCAAGTGATTCTTTGGTTTCTTTGAGGGATACACCATATCGAGGGCCCAGTGTCTGCCTTGGTCACTGACAGATGGGCTATTCAGCTGCTCAGTAGCTAGGTTAGTTTCGGTGAAGGGCAGTCCATGTTACTGGGTCTATTCATAGTGTCAAGTTCTGCCACTATGGCTACTCTGTTGATAGATCCATTGTGCAGACACTGAAGTGGCCAACAGCAGAGGTTGATTGACTTCCACAGGAAAAGTCAGTTTGCCCTCCTGGTTGCTTAGTGCCTTTTCTATAGAGAAGTTTGGCAGGCATTGTTGTGAAACACAAAGAACTGCAAATTCTGTGTGTATTCCCCTAGGTTCATTCACACACTTCTTCTTTAGACTTCTTTGTCTCGATTTTCCAATCTTTCTCCTCACAGGCCTTCTGATGAAGCAACCAACCAAGCCATTCACTGCTGCCCAAGCATATCCACAGCTCACAAAGCTGATGACTAGGTGTACTTCTTGAACCTCTGCCCACTGGAATACTGTCTCTCACCATTGTTATTCAGGACCACTGCTGAGTAGGGCTCTATGTAGTGCATTTATGGTCCAATTTTGGTTCTCACAGGCATATTAAGCCAACCCATCTGTGAAACAAACTTTTTTTCCTTCTCTTCCATCAACTGGTCATAGGGAATCCACAACAAAGCCATGAGTGTGAGATAAGAGAAAGAAAGTTAGGTGCAACTGAGGTAGGTAACATGATAGAGTGGGCACCTGTTCACATAACTGACTTTTGTCTTCCCTATGGGCTTAAATCCAATCCCAAATAGACGTTTCCATTGCATGATGGGTTGCTGCTGTGCCCATCAACCTGATAGGTCTGGCTCATATGGGAGGCTCCAATTCCATAGTCACTCTATTGAGGCATAAAACATGCTAAGGTCACTTTTTAAACATTAAATAGTTCTTCCGTATAGGCAATATGGATTTGTTCCAGAAATCTTGGGGAGTGCCTCATGACTTTGCTAGCAGATCCCTATGGCATCCTTATCCACCATGGATACTCCCTCTAATAACGTGGAATCTTCCATGTCTTGTGGCCAAGGAGAAGTATTGTGTGTATTGCAGTCTGTATCTGCTGCAGAACCTTCTTTTGCTCTGGGCCCCATATAGTATCAAACTTCCAAATCACTTGATAAATGGATCAGGGTAACATTCCCAAGTGTTTTATGAGCTACATCCAAAATCACATCCTGCACAGCAACTACGTTGGTGGCTACTATTTAGTTATGTTTTCAGCCATTAGCTGTTTGCCATGATCCATCTGGTTTTCCAAAGCACCAAACTGTTGAATTCAATGGGGATATAATGGGGACCACTACTTCTGCATTATTTAAAATCTTTGAAGGAGGCAATGATCTCTGACACTTCACTGAAGATGTGTTTTGCTTCTCATTTGCGATTTCAGCTGGGGCTGGGGCTGTTTCAGGGACTGTCACCTGGCTGCTTTTCTACCTGCTGCTATGGTTCTTAATTTACAGATTAGAGAACCAGTGTGAGGGTTCTGCAAGCTGTTAATTACATCCGTCCTGATTGTGCATTCAGATGCCAGGAAAATAACCCTTGAGTAGGTTCATGAACATCATTTTTCACCAGGCCTCCCTAGACCCAGCTCTAATAAGGAGCCCTGAGGATCTTTTGAATCCTCTTGTTACCAGTATTCGCTTACACACTTTATTCAACAATCCTTGAAATATATGGGTACAGTTCCTCTGGTAAATGTTTATATGTCTTTTTTTGAGGGTAAGGGGGAGGATTGGAGAATAGATATTGTATATATTTATTCTGGCATTACAGGATCATTCCTGAAGGAGACTCTGCCTCCTCTTCAGTCAATGTTCATTGGGTCTGATTCATGTTTGGTGGCTGGTAAGATGGTTTTCTATTCTGTTGACTAACACAGACTTTGCTTACCTGTTCTTGATATATCTTGGCTTTGAAAGTTAAGCAACATCCTTTTAGAGGTCACCTATCATGTCACCTACCTCAGAGGTCCTTAACACCTCTCAAAACATCATGGTCTATTTGCCATAACTACAGGTATCTCCTGCATATTATGGTAATATATCCACTTTGCCTCCAACAATTAAGTAATATTACTTGACCTCCATTATCACAGAGCCCTATCACCATCACTGGTAACTTAAGGTCCAGTTACCTAGCTGTCCTACAAAGGACAGCCTCCATTGGATTTCTTAATGATACCCCAATGCCACCCCCTCATTAATCCATTCCTTATCATTTGAGTAAAGGGATACTCCCTTCAGCTCTCCTGCAAAAACCAGTCATCTCTGTCTTATAGGATAAGTCCACTCTAGCATACATTCCTCTTTGACCCTTTTGGCCCCTTCCTCAGTACTGTGGCAGAGCAGTTCTGATAACCTTACCTCAATTACCATCATTTCTTCTGTACTTGGAAAATCAACCCATCAGTCTGTTAGAACTGGCCATAGGTGACCTTGCCTGGTCAGTAAATCTTGAGTCATGATAAAGTGCCCCACATCAATGAACTTTCTCTTATTCAACCTTTTATTCTGCACCCACTGGGCCATCACTCACGATATCTATTCTCAGGCATAGTCTCCTATCCGCCCCCCACCCCAGGATGTTTTGGCCAGATCCCAAAGCTATTTTGGTGATAATCCTTTTCCTCCTATAGCAAGGACTCCCCCCTACCCCATTCTGGCCATGTTGAACCTTAATTCTAGTTATTGGTTCAGAAGTATGGAGAAGAGGAGGTAGATTTCACAGGGGCAGGCATCATCTTGTGAGGCAACTCCATCAGGTGAGACATTTACATGTCTTTTAATGAAAGGAGATTGGTGTTCTCTAGCAAGGGGATGGGGTCCTTTTCTGTCAGCGTAGTGACTTAAGAGTCTGCAGGTTCATGCTTCTCAAACATATTCATCCAAATGTTCTGATTTCAACAACTTTACCAGGAACTCTAACTCTGACTTTGGCATGGGAAACTGGTCAGGGCTGGAGTTTCAATCTATTGCACTTAGTAACAGTCCACCTACTTTAAAATTCTTATAATTACCCTAGGCTCCAATCTGTTAAGCTTAGAGACATTGCATAAGCCAGTGTCTTCCCTTCTATCTGTATCCATCCCAATTCACCTCACACAAGAACCCAGTGATTATAGTGTGGCAGCAATATCAGGAATTATATCCATGTCATGACCAGCAGTGGTATCCTTAATTGCTGTCTGATTGATAAATGACTGAGTTTCAGAATACCATGTTGAGAGATGGCATTCTGAGACAAATTCTCTTATGATCTATCATAGTTTTATTTCCTTCAGAAGCAGATCCTGAGCAAGGAATTAAGTGCAAGGAGTTAATTTTGCAGGTGATTTCAGAAAATACAAGTGGAAGAGGGATGAAGTGAAGCAGAGAGGGAAGCAATGAAGGGTGAGTTAGCAAGTATGTTGCCACCATGGACAGCCAGGCCTTAATTCCCCCAGGGACCTCTGGGACACCTTAGACTGCGAAAAAGGCACAAGAGGACTGGAGCATTTACCCACCAGTTTCCTATGTATCCTCGGATGGCGGACTTTTTTGGATACACATTACCTCTTTGACACCTTGGAGTTGCCTGCATATAGGCCCAGGGGCAGGGCAGGGGAAGCTCTCCGGGAGACAGTTGCAGGTGTGGAATAGTTATTATTATTGAGGCACTTTCGTGTCTTGGCTTCTATGATCACACACTCTACTGGCTTGAGGTACTACCAACTCCCAAGTTTATTCTTCTAATGTAGACTTCTCTCATGTTCCTTAGACACTTTACCTGTTAGATATTATTACTCAGAGGGCTTACATGCCTCTGAAATCCAAGACTCAACTCCCACCTTCCCACTTTCTAAAATGGTTTCTCTTTCTGGATACCCTGAATATATGATTGGCACCTTCCTACTGGTTGCCTAAATCAGAAAACCAGGGTTATTCTAGCCTTGCCTCTTTCACTTTCTGTCTCTCCACATTCACCACTCAAAAATGCCATTATGTCTTCTAAATACCTTTTACATTTTCTTTTTTCTCTCCACCCACACTGCCGTAGTGCAGACCATTATTGTTTTTACCTGAATTACTGTTACAAAAGCCCAATTGATCTCTCTGCTTTCCACTCAATCCATTCTCCACAGTGCAGTCCCTGGAATATTTCCAAGGATAAGTTTGGTAAATTGTTCCTATACTTAAAACTTGAAATAGTTTCTCATTGATCTTAAAATGAAGACCAGTCCCATTAAGGTAGTGATCCAGGTCCTTTAGATCCAGCCTCTGCCTCTCTCTATCCTCAATTCTTTTCATTTCCACTCTTAAAGGCTAGACTCCGGGGTACTAAACTTTTTTCAGATCCTTCCTCTTCTGGATCTTCACACATGGCTTCTCTGCCTGTAATACTCCCTTTCCACTCTCCACTCTTCCTTAACCTTGTAACTGCTTATAATTCTTTAGGTCCCAACTTAGACATTTCCTCCTGGAGGTCTTTACTCCTTGATTCCCTTGAATGGTTTGGTTGGCCAGTCATGTGCTCCTACTAGTAGTAATCTTCACCTCCTTGTCAGAATTTATTATATTTCATTGCAATTATTTTTAACTGATTTCCTCTTAAGTTATACTATATGATCTGTGGGGGCACCAATCATGCCTTTCTTATGCACTTTTAAATTTTCAGCAACTAGCCATAGTTTCTAGTACATATTGGGTCCTTAATAAATGTCTGCTTATAGACAGATTATTTATTACCTTTAGCTCTTTAAAACAAACTGTATTTCATAGATATTTTACTTGATCATCTTTGTTTCTTCAGTGCCTAGTATGGTGCTCAGTAAGTAGAGGCGTTTGTTAACTATTAGTTAACTTGAGAATTAAAGGTCTTATGGTATTGCTTAGTAACAGTAACAAGCACATTACCGATACCAGATGAAAATACCTAATGAGAATCACTAGTACAATCATGTTTATGCTCAGGATGTATAAGTCATTTTCAGTTTACTAATGTTATCCCTCTTCATAATTACATATGCAATGGTACCAAGCAAATGTTATTTCTAATTAATTCAGAATGAAGGAATACTTGTTAAATAGTATCTGTGAATATTCCCCTAGTTATTTTGGGGTAATAAATAATTCACATACTCAAACTTGAAAAAAAATTGACAAATCCTCATAAAAGTAATGAAAATCATTACCATTCCAAGATTCAGTGATGTATTTTAAGATAAGAATTGAAGAGGCATCCTCAGGGAATTACCTTAGTGGGAAAGCCAAAGAATTTCCCCTATAAACTTTTCGCTCCACAGAACTAAATGTTAAATAGCTTCATGGTTAGAAAATGTATTCTCCCTTCCACTAGCTAAATATTTCTCTGTGGCTTGGATTATCATTTCCTAAATCTGTTATGACATGCTCTTTCAGAATGCAGCTCAAAGATGCTTCTGCTGCTTTCCTTCATCCTTGTGAGGTATGTCTAATAACTTCCCACCAAATCCTTCATGTCTTTGTTTTCCATCCTGGAAAACATATGGTCTATTTTATCCAAATAGAGTTCCTGTCAGGCGATTGGGAGACCAGGATATCCTGTTTTAAATTGGGGTTATCTGGAGGGAAATGCCACTTTTTGAAAGTATCTATTATTCTGTGTCTTGTCATGGAGATATTAATAAAATTTGATAGAATATGGTAATGCAAGTTTGTTTGCTATTCTTTGCCATGCTGTGGTAACCCCAGTCTTTCTCTCTCCAAAAGAAAGAAAAACAAATGACTCTCTGGAAGGTTTCTAAAATAGTACTGAACAAAAATATTTCAACATGATTGATAAAGTCTTAAGACTTGGATATTGGTGATTGGAATGGCTGAGAGGAGTCAGTGCTCCTGAACTAGTCTTTTAATAAAGTGGGCACATATTGGAAAGATATATTTTTGACTTTTTGCATAAGGCAAAAAAATCAGCAAGCTTGACTGAGCAAGATTGTCTGCTGTTAGATACAGTATAGTTCTTTCATTAACACTAGATTGAATTCTGGACATGGTCCAAGCTTGATGGAGATCTACATGAAAACCTGATTTACATTTGTTGAGTTTTCCATGCATTTCTGAAAAGCTGCCAGATCTGGTATCAATGGAGTTACTGTATACTAAAAGAAAACACAACCACCTATCTTCCATTGAGTTGGGTCATCCTGATTACCTTGATATTTTTGTCCAATTGTATCAGATACTCTGAGAAAAACAAAACAGTATCCTTTTGTATGTTGAACTTATTATATTAATTTCCTTCATGCAAACTAATGGGAGTTTAGAATTTCTGTGGAGTCCACATGGGGTATTTTCAAATGAAATCACCTTATCTTAAAAGCTGTTTAAGGTAACATACTATGTAGAGAGAATGATTTTATATGAAAAAGTAAATGTCAATACGCTGGCAAAAAAATAAATAAAAGGTTTCACATTGTGGTACTTTTAAGAAAGTTTTAGTTTGATTTTAAATTTGTATTTGATTTTAAATTCCTATAACCTGCAGCTTTTTATATTATCATGATTACATTGTTCTTACATTCAGAGTTCTACTGCCCTCCAAAAGCACCTGTGCATATATCCAATTTGTGGATTACCTTGAATTTGGTAAGTTAATATTTTTAGAGAGCTTCAGAGAGTCTAATTCACTTCCTGATGTAATATAATATCAATTGCTAATGAGAGATAATTACTGTTTTAAGCAGAGCTGTGATGTTAGCTTTTTCTTTTCTGTTGCTCTTGTTCTTTTTTTTAGTGTGTGCCTTTCAAAATACCAATACCTTTTATTTTTTCACTGTGAAATTGAAATGTGTCCACTGATATACATTAAACTTTAAATTCTACTAATTCATATAGGTGTGATCAATGTAGTCATAAGTCAAATTTCCATATGACCCTTCCACCTCAAACAAAACATAAATGTCATTGTGTTTTTATGCTAATGTAAATTGAGATGTGATAAACTCTTCCCTTTTTTTCCCATTTTCTTTTTCTAATTTTAACAGCAACACCTGCTCACTTATTCACATATTCACATATCTCTGGCATTGCATTTAAAGTGCATATGTTGCATATTGAAATTCAGTATATAATAGGGGAGGAGAAATAGTTGGGTGACAGAGATTGGAGAGGTATCTTATAATTTACTAAGAAAGTTATATCAGCACCTCAGCTCCCTTTCTTCAATATAAAACCATTGCTAATGAGCATATTTTTTTTTCTTCTAAGATACATCCACTAATTCTTAACAATGCTCAGATAATTCAGTATATGTTATTGGTTAATAACATGAATAGAAACATTTTTGATAATTTAAAGATATGCATGCTAAACATTTCTGTCTTCAAGTATATAATTAGCTTGCCATAAGGAAAATTTTGGTTAGCACATTGATTATATAGGATTATAACAGATTTAATTTTTTTGATGTCCTCTAAAGTCATCTATTAAACATAAGAGATTCACATTGGCATTTATGTGCTGTATTTAATAAATTTGTCATCAACTTGAAGATACCGAGTTTAAAATTTTCCTCTATTTCCAAATTTATTCCGTAGGAAAGTTATTGAGGAAAATATCTCACATCAACAATATAGACTAAAACTATCATGTTACTTACTTTCAAGGGAGATAGAAGAATGTTTTCTTATTCTTCTTCTGAATGAAAACATTCATCTATAGGATGAATGTTTTCAGAACCTTTCAAGTATCTGAGAATCATGCTTGGTTCAGAATATTTATTTGAATTCAGACAGAACAAGGAGGTGATATTTATTTACTTCTATAGCATATGTATCTGTCAATGAAAAACTATAGTATAATCCTCAAAGAGAAATTCTGAGGTAAAAAGTACCTCAATTTCTGTATTGTCATACTTTTTGACTTTAAAGAGGTGATTCATTCCTTTAAATTTCATATAAGAAAGATGTTCAGGGTCTCAAACAGCTATCCTTGTTGATCAGTTGAAATTCATACCATAATTACAATTAAAATCAATGACACATTTATTTCATGTGGGGCTTATGTGGTAGACACATACCTTGAACTTCTTTCCTCACATAATATTTTGGAGTATTACAGCACAGTCTAGGAATGTTAATTCATTTCAATAGGAGCATCCTAACAAGCTTGACCTCAGAATGATCCTGAAGTTTACAACCTAGATTAAGTAATTATAGTCTAATTTTGGGAATAGGACCAAAACTATATGGAGGTACAGAGGAAGGAAGATTGTAGTTTCTTAGAAAATACTAGGCACACATAAAGTTAGATTTCAGTTGTGCTCACAACTATTGCTATTTGACTTTGGAATTACAGTCTATGACTGAATTTCAGCATAGGGGTTACTAGAGAGTTCATTTCAGTATGGTTGGAATTCTATTCAATTTTACCTCATTCTGTGTTCTTTAGGTTAATAGTAAAAGAGTACCTGAGAGATGTTTTTTCCCTCCCGACATCAAATATATGCTTTTTTCCCCTCAATACCATTTCTTTAAGTCTCTGACACCAACTAGGTGTCCAAGTCAGTTCAATTCTGACACTAATTACCTGGAATTAGACCCCATAGCCTAAGGGCTCAGTCCTTCAAGACTGTCCCCACTTCAGATGTCAGTCACAAGTCTTGAGCCACCTGTACTTCTGACTGGACTGGCTCAGGTTTAATAACTTGCCGAAACAGCTCACAGAACTCAGGAAGAAACTTTGCTTACATTTACCGGTTTATTATAAAGAATACGAATAAACCAGAGGAAGAGGTACAAAAGGTGATGTCTAGAAGGCTCTAGAGCACAGGACCTTGTGGGTATACCACCAGCCCCGCACATGGATGCATTCATCAACCCAAAAGCCCTCCAAACCCTGTCACATAGGGATTTTTATGGAGATTTCATTAGGTAAGCATGGTTGATTAAATCATTGGCCATTGACGATTAACTCAATCTCCAGCCCCTCTCCTGTTTGCAGAGGCTGGGGAATAGGGTTGCAAGTTCCAAGCTTTTAATCAAGGATTGGTCTTTCTGGTAGCTAGCACCCATCCTGAAGCTGTCTAGAGGCCAGGCAAGGGCAGACTCATTAGAGCATAAGACAATTCTATTACTCTTATCACTCAGGAAATTCCAAGAGTTTTAGGAGCTGGTAACAAAGGAACTGGGGACAGAGACCACATATCTTTCTATATTATCACAATACCTATTATAAACCAAATGAGTCAATCATAGGTAAAAGGGCATTAATTGAAATTGCTTTTAGCTTTCTATATGATTATGGTTTTAAGTCACTAATATTGCATACTGATTTTGCATATTGCAGACACTGGAGTATTTTAAATGCCAGGGCCTCTGAGCATCAGGGAGTTTCCACCCTTCTCAAAATGAGACTAAATTGACAGATGCTCTTTATGTGTCATTTTGTCAGTTGACTCCTATGACATTAGACGTTACCCTCTGCTTCCCGTAAGGCTTTATGTATCTAGTCCCAAGTCTCTCCAAGTCCCACAGGCCTCTTCTGTGTTCCCTGGACCCATCCTTCCGGAATTACCAGCTTTTTTTCATATCTCAATCATTTCTCTGTGTGCTTCCTTCTCCTTATGCCTCACCAAAGCCTGCCTTGGCCCTGAGGACCTAGTTTCTGCCGGTGGCATCTCAAGAGGTAACACTTTATTCTCTCATTTCCCATATCCTTTGGTCACAAGAGGTGGGGTTTCATTTCCTATTGTTCCTCTTTGCCACTTCCAAACCTTTACCCCTCTACTCTCACTAACATTTGTATGTTACTCCTCTTCTAGCTCTTCCTTTTCATACTCAAGTCTACTTATCTTCATTCATTACATACATTAGCAAACAGTTACATTCTTCTCCAAATAAAATTCAGCTAGAATCCTGTGAGGTTCCATATACTGCTGGGACTGGTCACCAGAATAGTGAAATTTCCAGTCTACTGATGCCACTATCTCTCATTCAAATCATTGCAATCTCTCCTTCTTCCTGCTCTCTTTTCCTACCATGGTCTTGGTTCTGATAACACTTTTACTTATACCTTAAATGTCCAGTTCTTCTGGTTTAATTTGTTTATTTACATTTGAGAATTTATCAAAGTTGCACAGCAATTACATCTTCTACATAGATCACACCATCCATGTATGAAGTTGCAGGAGAGATATGTTTCTTTTGCTAAGTACACATTTATCTGATATAAATGTTGTAGCCCTTGCTTTTTTGTGCTTACATTCACCTATAATATTTTAGAGGCTCTAAAGTGCTCTAAGGTTCAGTGTAATCACTGTAAGATTTTACCCATTCATATATACTGTTCAGAGAACACAAAGAGAAATTTTTAAAAGGCTGAATATTTAGCCTTGTCCATCAAAGTGTTTAGCGATTTTAATATGAGAACAAAATATACTACTCTTTTCATACTTTAAAAAGTGAGATTACATTGTGATAATCTTCTATACTTCTTTCTCAGAAGCAATTTACACTAAGAAAAACAGGGTCCAGGGCTGAATCTCTTCTGTCTTTCATGCCTGAGTGTAACTCAGCTGAATGACTAAAAAAGAAATCCCTGGTTTAAATAAACTATTATTGGAAGGGGAAGATTTAGAGATTAGATCTGGTGTTAAGGGAAAAAATGAGAGTAGCAGAAAGAATCTAGGTCTAGGGAAAAGAGATGATCAAGCATCAGGGGAGCGGCTTGACTGGGGGCCGGGAGCCTTCCTATCATCCCTTCTCCACACTGTTCTCTCCAATCCTCCTTCCATGGGCTTCTCCTATCCTCCTTAAAGCCCTTTGGGGTCTTCCAAATATAGAATTCCAAAATGGCCTCACAAAGAAACAGAAGGATACAATAAGTATAATATGCTCAACCTCATTGATAAGGCAAGTACTTGGAATAAAAACAGTAAGATGCCCTGGAATTGTTTTAAACAATGAAGAATGTTTTTGAAGGAATATACTTTTGTTTTCAATTGAAAACTTAATGTAACATATAATTCTCTAGAAGAATTTTAAGGTAGAAATGATCTAGACTTCAAATTTGTAAAAAAAAAAATCAAAATAGTATTACAGCAACAAAACCAGTTATTTTGGTACTTAGTAACACATCAGTATTCTGGCATAATGAAATACCAGAAGCCAGCATTACCCTACCTGCTGGCATGCTATATAGGGCAGAGTTTTTCCCAAACCACAGATTTAAACAGTCTGGTCTATTTAACAGTGTCTCTAGATATTGCGACAATGTCAAATTTTGAGCAACCTAATAGCAACACTTTTGATCACCCAACTCTGATTTTATCTTGTGCCTCGCTCTCAAATGATAATCAATAGTGCTTCAAAATTATTCAAATAAAAGTATTGAAGTTGAATCATAATCTTATCCAATGGATATCTCTTTAAATGTTTAATTATAGCAAAAGCATAGTGTTTAATCAATATCTTTAATAAGATGCAGCTCATGTTTATACCAACAAGAGTGATAAAAATATACATGTGGTACACAGTAAGGAGAATCACATGATGAAATTCAGATTTTGTCTAAACAAGGAAGGACAAGGTTCTCAAGTACCCAAGTACATATATATATCTAGGGCACACATATAGTAATTCAAAAAGCTTTCTGGTCAAGGAGGGAAGAAGCTACAAAAAACTGTCAAACCTGGAAGGGCCAGATACTAGAACAATACCTCAAACCTGGAAAGGGAGGATTTTCCCTAGAAGGATCAAGGTCAATGTTTCTTCGGACTAGCGGAATTGGGGGAAGGAGACCTCCAAGTCAGGATTCATTGGCTACGATTTAAAATGTTCTATAACACAAAGAAAGCAAACTGACTCCTTTCCGATTTCTATTATAAGCCCATAGTGCTGATCTAAAAAAAGTATAAAAAAGAAAACTAAAGACCAATCTTACTTAGAAATATTGATGCAATTCCTAAATAAAATATTAGCAAATAGAATCCAGCAGTACATTAAAAGAATAATTCACCATGGCCAATTGGGATTAAGTCCAGAAATCCAAACTGATTCAGTATTTAAAAATGCATTACTAATATTCAGCACATTAATAAATCAAAGGAGAAAAAAAAAACAAATGATGGTTTCAACATATGCTGATATGACATTTGAAAAATTTCATTACCCATTCCTGATTCAAGAAGAAAAACTCTTAGAGAAGTAGGAATAAATAGAAACTTCCTTTGCACAAAAAAATATGTATGCTAACTAAAAGTGTCATGATAAAGAACAAAGCAGCTGAAGTATTACAATTAAAGTCAGAAATATAACAGTGATACCCACACTAATTGGTAGTGTTTAAGATTAATGAAGAAACATGTAAAACATTGCTATGAAGGGGAACACATTATTTCATCCATTCTATTCCACAAATATTGATTGAAAACCAATAGATGTCAGCCATATAATATGGCTTTTAGGATATACTGCTATGGAAATATGGATGGGCTGCACTCTTGGAGTTTACATGCAAGGAAGGTAGATTTTTTTGCAAATTATATTATCACTGCATGCCTGGAGGGGAAAAAGCCCAATATCAACTGCATTTTAAAAGTTTAGTTGAGGGCGCCTGGGGGGCTCAGTTGGTTAAGCGACTGCCTTCGGCTCAGGTCATGATCCTGGAGTCCTGGGATCGAGTCCCGCATCTGGCTCCCTGCTCGGCAGGGAGTCTGCTTCTCCCTCTGACCCTCTTCCCTCTCATGCTCTCTCTCTCACTCTTTCTCTCAAATAAATAAATAAAATCTTTAAAAAAAATAAAAAAAATAAAAGTTTAGTTGAGAACTAGTTAAAAATTACAAATTTCAATAAGCAGGTAGCAAAGATGATTGAATAAATATATTCCAGTTAAAGAAATAATAATAACAAAAACCCCTAGAAATATAGAGAAAACACACAGTACCTCTTTTTAAAAAAATGATAAACTACAAGTGTGAGAAATAATGTCTTTTAAAAGAGGAGACCGTCTTTACTCTTGCATAGGAAAATTTAAGGATATAAATTTCTTCTTAAATTAATCAATAAAGTAAGTGAAATCCCAGTGTGAATCATAACATAGCTTTCTTTAAACTTCATAAATTTCATCTAGAAGTATAAATATCTGAACTTAGATGAGACATTCTGGAAATAGTCGGGAGGAAATATTCATATCAGATTTTAAAGTTTTCATGAAGCTACAATAATTAAAGTAATGTAGTGCCAGTAAAAGAATAGATAATTCAATGATGCAGATTAATGAATAAATAGGTTAAGACCTTTATTGGAATTCACTATGTAAGAAAGATGGCATTGCAAATCCCTGGTAAATGATTATTCTCAATCACTGATGTTTTGAACAGTGACATAGTTATTTAAAAAAAAAAAGAATTGGATCCCTACCTCAAAGATTAACACCCAAATGAATTCCAGATGAGTTAAAGTTTTAAATGTCTTTTTAAAAATGCAATCATAGAAATATTGGGATGAGATACAACAGAACATTATGATAATCATGGAAGAATTTCCTAAACCTGACACAAATTCTAGAAGTTGCAATGAAAGGAACGGGTTCATATTTAATACATCCTAATTTAAAATTTCTACATGAACAGAAAAACTCCCAAAATACTAACAAAATATATTCATAGCATATAGCACATAAAATAAGCTAACATCCTTCAAATAAAAGGTGCTCGCTCTTATTTATCAATGGGATAAAGAAAAAAACACTTTTTCTAAATGGCCAAAGGGTATGCACAGGCAACTCACAGAACAGGAGATATAAAGGCACAATATCAAATAAAATATGTTCAATTTCACGGAACAAGCACAAATTAAAGTAACCAGGAGATGTAACTTTTTACCTATTTGACTGGCAAAAGACAAAATGACTGGTACTATCCAGTGTGGGTGAGAATGAAGGCAGTGGGTACTCTTATACAGTACTCTTTGGATTGTAAATGAGTTCAGTGCAAACTTTTTGGGAGCAATTTGTCAACATATGTCAATATTTTAATTGTTAGTACCCTTTTAACTATGGATTCCAATTTTAGGAACAAGCGCTGTAGAAGAAAACAGCGTATAAAGCATGCTTGCATGCATAGGCACAGTATTTATGTTCTTTTAACTGCAAAAATTTGGAAAAAACTAAATTTTCATCTTTAGGGATTGGTCAGATAAGTTTTGCTACAATGCATGTACTAGAATATTATGCAGTGGTTAAAATAATGAAGTAGATCTACATATTCTGTTTTAGAAAATGTCCATGGTATGGGGCTCCTGGGTGGCTCAGTCGTTAAGCATCTGCCTTCGGCTCAGGTCATGACTCCAGCGTCCTGGGATCAAGCCCCACATTGGGCTCCCTGCTCAGCGGGAAGCCTGCTTCTCCCTCTCCCACTCTGCCTGCTTGTGTTCCCTCTCTCTGTCAAATAAATAAATAAATAAAAAGAAAGAAAGGTCCATGGTAAATTACTAAGTGAAAGGGTAATAGAATGTTCTCTGTTGTATAATCTAACTACTGTAATTCAATTGGATATGGGATATATATTTGTAAACTCACATACATTTGCAAAAAGCTATACAGCAGATTGTTAAAAGTTTTTATCTCTAGAGAATTAAATTCAGAGGAAGAGAGCAGAGGGAAAGGAGAGTAGGACATATTCTGCATATTCTTCTGTATTGTCTCAAATGTTGTTTTATATAGGGAGCATGCATTACTTTTATGATAAAAAATAACTACAAAGATTTAAAAGTTCTTTGCTGAAAATCAATCTGAAAATAGAACTCTATGTTTTCCATGTTTCCCGATTCTCTTTGAGAAAAAGTTCTTTCATTTATACTAGCATACTGGATTTCTAGCAAAAGTTAACTTTATGAACAAGTTAATAATCTACGTTTTGAATTATTTATATGCACTTTGAAGCTTTAAGGCAGAGAGGGCAAGCTCCATATTTTCTTCCCCTTCAGATCATAATCCTCCCTCTGACACCACGGTCTTCTCCATATTGATGAGGTGCAGAGAGTGGAAAGAATTTAGATTTCAGATGGAAGGTGTGCTATGCCTTCTTATCTGTTATCTTCCACCAGATAACCATGAAGGGCAAAGAAGTGAATTCAGCTGACAAATGTTTAGCCATTCTGGGGTTTAGTAGTGATGCAGCATAGAAAAGTAAATTTAAAGGTATTTGTAGGAGGGATTCTTGATTAAGGATTTTTTTTCCTGCTTTGGCATAGGTTGAAGGATATGCTTCACCTCCAACCCACCTCCACCCACCAGTCTTAAGAGACTGGTTTGGTCCTTGGGGAAATCTGGGATTTGATTCTAAGTCCTGAAGAGGTCTGTCTCTGGTCCTGATTCCTACTCAGTCTAGAAGTCCATTTCAAATTTAAAGTCACATGAGAGGAATTTGTGTGTTGCAAGAAGAAAATACAGGATTTATTTTGGCCAGTTCCTGCAGAGTTAGATCCAAAGAGCACTCATACGGATTCAGTCCTCTGAAGTGATACTTGTTTCCCTGGATTTCTTACAAGAGACCTGGAATTGAGTGTCACATCAGACCAGAAACGCAACCCAGACAGGCCCAGAATCCCATAGGTGCCCAAGAAAGAATGTACCTGTACTTCTATCTGTTGTGCTACTAATATTTGCCTAATATTTGGAGAGTAGCTTTATGATTTTCTTTTTCCTAAACTGTGGCTCTAATCTATCAAGTTTTGTTTTCTGTGTGCTGAGCAGTTCTCAAAATAAAGCAGTTTTTAATATTTTCTGAACATTCTCATTGTTCATTCATCATTATTCTGTCAAATATTTGGCACATTCCTTGACCAAAAATCTGGCAGGTGTGAATGGCATTGGTTTGAGTTATTTCTCCTATAATCCCTTGCCAGAGCTCTGATACTGTAAGGACCATTACAACATGTCTCATCTGTTCCCTGTATTTCTAAAACTCATTCTTCTAGGAGAATGACCAAGTCCTTCCAAGGCTGGAAAAAGAAGTCAATGCTTCATTTCAAACATGATCAGGAAACAATAAAGACACTAGTAGAAAACAGGAGAACCAAAAAGGCTTTATCTGGCATGGCTTAGCATTTTGCCATGCATATTCTGTCCTTAATTTGGAGACTAACCTGCTGGCGGGGCTGTGTGCTTCCAGGATGAAGGAGAAAAGATGCATAGACAGGAAGGAACAAATTCTATTTCAGCAATACACTTTGTTACTGTGGTCACATAGCAGATGCAGTCCTCTTCACCAACACTTTCCTAGATTCCAATAAGCATTTAAATATAGAAAAGACACCTAAGATTTTATCTCTGGCAATCTGAGAGCCTTGAGCCACAGGAAAGTCATATAAAATAACACTGTTTTGATCAAATTTCCTTTTTATTTTTTTCCCTTTCCTTATCTGAAAACCCCTAACAGTTGATTTAGTGCAGAAATCATTTGATGGATTTATCTCAAAGAAAGAATAATGTAGCAAAGGTTTATATATTTTCTTTCTGATTTCTGAAGATCCTGGAAAGCTCTCAAACTTTTATGCTGAGATGAAATCTTCCAGGAAATGAGAACAGTCCTCTTATAAGAGTAGCATAATCATATTTAAGGAGAGGGACACATGACCACAGCATAAGGTTTAAGGTGGTGTATGAGTCTATTCAGGCTGCCGTAACAAAATACCATTGACTAGGTGCCTTAAACGACAGAAATGTATTTCTTCACAGCTCTGGAGCACAGAAGTCCACGATGAAGGTGTTGGCAGGTTTGGTTTTTCTCTTGAGGTCTCTCTTCTTGGCTTGACAGTGGCGGCCTTTTCCCTATGTCCTCGGAACATGCACATCCTTGATGTCTTCCCTCTTCCTATAAGGACATCAGTCATATTGGATTAGGGTTCCACCCTAAGGACCTCATTTTAACTTAATCACCTTTTTAAAGAGCTTATCTCTAAATATGGTTACACTGAGGTACAGAGGGTTAGGACTTTGACATGGGAAGAGTGGGAGCACAATTCAGCCCATAACAGGGTGTGAGAGAGCATGCTCCAATAAAAGGTCTATAAACAGAAGGAATATGCCATGATGTATAGCAACATTCACAGACACTATGGGGAAAATATAATGACTGATGAGAGCCAGTGACCTGTAGAAGGAAATTCCCGGGTTTCTCCGATGGTAATACTGGCTCTTCCACTAGCTAGGATCCTTGGGAATCCCTAACCTCCCAGAATCATACTAGATCCTTCATCTATCTGAAAAGTAAAAGAAATATGACCACTCACATGAACCACCATGTGAGGTTCAAATAAAATCTACAGGAGTATTTTTTCTTAATGTAATCTATAAATGTAAAATATTTTTATAATCAAAGATTCTCTAGGAAATTCCTTGGTGATGGTGAGTGTGAAAGACCATTTTGAGGAGAGGAGAAATCTGCAGAAGGAAGAATACATTTTCCATGGGAGGATGGTCCATGTTCATAAGTATTTTCTTAAAGATTTCACTTATTTATTTATTAGAAAGAGAGAGCATGAGCAGTAGGAGGGGCAGAGGGGGAGGGAGAAGGAAAGGGAGAGAATCTCAAGCAGACTCCTTGCTGGGGCTCCAAGGGGCTCAATCCCATGACCCTGAGATCAGGGCCTGAGCCAACATTAAGAGTCAGACACTTAACCAACTAAGTCACCTAGGTGCCCCACTTCATAAGTATTTTTTAAGTGAGGGATGATTTAGAAGATCCAATTCTGACCAGCTCAAACAGAGCAAATAGTGTAAGATAGACTTTACATCTCTTCCCCAGACCTTATAGTTTTAATTTTTTGTTCTTTTTTGGTTATTGTTTGATTGTTTTTCTAATTTGGGGGGTTGAACCTATAGCTGGCTATATGGACTTAGTCACTTCCATATACTTTATGGTGCCTTAGTTTCCATATGTATAGAAGGGCGAAAATAACATCTGCTTAGCCAATTCTCAGAGACTCAATTCAGTAACAGATGAGAAACTTCTTTGACATGGTTAAAAAGACACTATTCAGTTAGAAATTGATGATGTTTTATATAACAAACTAGTTTTTTCTAGCACCTAGTGCATGACAGGAGCTGAATTAAGGGCCATTGCCTGACAATGATAGTTTTAAACAAAACACTAAACTGTTCAGGAGAGTATAATTCCAAGATGATACTTTTGGAGTTCAGTTCTCAGTATTGCTGTAGGAAGGAGAAACGACAGAACCAAGGTGGCCGACCGATTTGCATACCAGGTATGATTTGATGAGGGTCTGTCCCCAGACTGTGAAATGGAGGGGGAAGGGATAACATACTCTAAAAATTGGTGACATCAGCAGATACGTACAGAATGGGAGAAGGTGAAACACACACAATATATAAAGCAAATTTCTTCCTTGTGGAATTAAAAAGTGTGGTTTTACAGGCTTTCTTTAAGTGCTTATGCAATGCACAGTACATTGCTTAGTCTGCAAGATTATTCTATAGAATAATAATCTTTACTCTTAGAACTTGCATAGAATTCTGCCCAAGTTTTCTTTTTCTCAATTTCACTCTCCATTACTCCTAGTTATACCCTATGTAACTACCCAATGGAGATCAAAGTGCTGTTTATTTTCCTTAGCACTCAGCTTTTTTTTTCCTATCTCTTTCTGTCACCACCACCAAAAGCGTCCCTCTTTGTATATTTAGATATTTTCCCATACATTTTCTTATTTTTGCCTCTAAATCTTTATGATCTCTTTCTTGGGCTGAAAACTAACACAGAGTAGCTTTCTGGATCTCATAAAATGGGTATGGTAGATTGCTTGAAAAACTGGCTATATTATGCTTCTTCCTACAAACATACCCTTACCATGTTACTTAGCAGTTTTTCCCATCAAGAGATGGATTCTACTCCCCTACACCTTCAATCTGGGCTGAAGATTGCTCTGGCTGATAGACTTGCTCTGGCCAAGAGCATGCGGCATAAGTGACAGTGTACAAATTCCAGGTCTAGACTTCAAGAGAATCGCAATTATCTGCTTTGTTGCTGTTGCAAAATTCTGACTATCCAGTGTGTGGGCTAACATGGCTTGGGAATAAGACCTCGTGTTGCAGAAATGAGTTACCTAGCTGACTGGAGATGCATAAGGCCCGCTGAGCCTAGAAGAACCAGTCATTTGAGCTTAGCCTAAATTGCTGGCCCATAGAATCATAAGCCAAATAAATACATTTTGAGAGGTGGTGGGTTATATAGCAAAAACTATTACAATGGGCTACTTAGGAAGTTTGTGAAGTTTCCCTCTCCTTTGATGAGAAATATTCACAGAAATTTGATACAATCCTCACATCAGCATGTTACCATATAAAGGATACACAGTAAAATAGTCATTTGAGGACATTTCAAATTCCTTAATTTTATAATATATATTAGCATTAAGATATATTCTTTTTTTCGGATATATTCTTTATTAATGACATTTGGAACATTCCAATATTCTTAAATATGCCAAAGCAAAAAGTCCAGAAGGTGTACTGTTTTCATTTAACTTCACTCTTCTAACATTTCCTGTGTTTTCAGATCTGAAGAGGATCTAGCGGTAAGCAGAATCCAGAAATTGTTAATTTTCTTGATGCTGTCAAGGGGAGAACATTGGCTTGGTGCCATTGCTGCTTTGGGGTCATAGCCAACCTGGGAATGAACAGCTGTTGTTATTCAGAAAAAATCAGACAATATTTGGGAAGACATTAATTTCGGGGGAAAAATTAAGAGGAAAATGGGAAAACAACAAGGTAAATAACAAGAGCATTTTTTAGACTGTAAAAATATCTAATGATTCTAGAAGTGTTTAATATATCTTCCAATACAGTCCAGAAGGGGGTGAAATAAGCAAGATTTGTAATGTACAGCAAGGCATTTGAGAGGCAATGTGGCATAATGAAAGCATATGCAATTTGGGGTCAGAGTAGACTAGTTTTTTGGGCGAAGGCAATTTTCATGTGTTTTCATTCATATAGAAACAAATGTTTTTCGGTTCTGTTTATGAATCTACAACACACACCAGTTTAAAACATATTAATTTGAATCTTTAGATACAAATTTCTTTCTCCTATTCTGTAAAGCAGGAGTTCCCAAAGCATAGTCTGAGATTCTAGAGGCCCCAGAGATAAGAAACTATGGTAAGAATCTAGCTGTCTTCCATTAAGCTGTACATTGAGAGATTTGGAAATATTTAAAACAGTTCTGTTCTTCTATTTTCTTTGACTTAGAAAATAATTTTTATTAAAGCATTATTTGTGTTAATATGTAATGAGTTTGTTATTGTTATTTTAAAACGAGTTAACAAATATTGATATGTGTTCTTCATTTTAATTTCTAATATCATGAATATTAAACATAACCCATATAAATGAAAATCCTTTGGCATTCTTAACACTTTTTAAGAACATTCATGGGAACTGAGACAAAAAAATTGAGACCCACACTGTCCAGTAAGTTGGGTCAGGTATTATTATACCCATTTAATAGATTTGGAACAGAAGAATTAACAATGAATTTACTTGAAGGTGATTTATTGGATGATGATCTAGAATGAAGAATTTTTATCTCAAAATTCCTTTCACATTTTAAGTTTACTTTTTCCCAATGAATTTTTCATATTGAGACATTTTTATTGCTCAAATTAAAATATAATAAAAATACACTTTTTTAGAGTATACAATTATCTGAATTTTAACACAATATGGATTTATAGAACCATCATTCCTGAAGGGTACCAGGATATTCCATCCCAAAATATGCCTCTTTGGCATATGGATTATTTTGAGCTAATGGTCATTGAGAACCAGTAGGTACAGGAAAAACTCTAAAAACAGGGCACTACTTTTCCTTTTATAAAGGAAATTTACATTTATGCAGGAAGTTTTCCTTTGTAAAAATGTTTCTCTCTCCCATAGCAGGAAGAGGAGGACTTTTTTTAAAAATTTTTTTATTGTTATGTTAATCACCATATATTACATCATTAGTTTTTCGTGCAGTGTTCCATGATTCATTGTTTGTTCATAACACCCAGTGCTCCATGCAGAACGTGCCCTGAAGAGGAAAACTTTTAACTCTCATCAATGGAAGACTTATCAAAGGAGAACTCTTAGCAATGGAGAAGGCACTGACTTAAATCTGCATAACAAACTTTACTGAACAACTCACATTTACCATACTTTTTCCTGGACCACCTTCCCATAACTTCTTTCCTTCGCCTAGAAACCCTAAGTCCCCTTTCCACTGTTTAGCCTAAAATGCTATTTAAGTCCAAATTCTAACCATCCCTTTGGGTTACTCATCACTGGATGTTCCCAAGTGTACATGTACTATGTACATGTTAATATATTTGCTAATCTGTCTTTGGCCAGTCTAATTTATAGGGCCCTACCTGGAGGACCAAAGATAGGTAGACAAAAAGATTTCTTTTCCTCTTCAATACCACCATAAAGGTATAAAACAGTTCTATATCTGTAAAAATTTCATCATACTATCCTTATGTATGTCAGAACCTCTCCCAGGACTGTAGTTTGTCTTTTTGAGAATGTCATATAAATGGAATCATGCTATATGTAACTTTTGATACTGACATTTTTTTTTACTCAGCATAATGCCTCTGAAATACCTCTAAGTATTGTGTATTGAGAGTTCATTTCTCTTCATTAGGAATAATGTTTCATTGTGTGAATGTTCCACCATTTTGTTTATCCATTCACCTGTTGAAGGACATCTTGGTTGTTTCCAGTTTGGGCCCATAATAAATAGAAGGGCTGTAAACATCTGTGTATAGGTTTTTATATGAACATAAGTTTTCAGTTACGTAGGATAAATGCCCAGGAGTGGTATTTATGGGTCAGATTGTAAATGTATGTTTAATCCTACAAGAAAATGGCAAATAATTTTCCAGAACAGCTATTTTTTTTTTTGGTTGAGTATTGATTCCAGTCTTTTCCCTATTTTTAAATTGGATTGTTTTCTTATTGTTGAGCTTTGAGAATTCTTTACACATTCTGAACCCAAATCATGTTCCAGATATATAATTTCTAAATATTTTCTCCCAGTCTGTAGTTTATTTTTCATTCTCTCAAGAGTGTCTCTCTCATACAAATGAAATGGTTTTAATATTGGTGAAATTCTATTTTTCAATATTTTCTTTGATGGATCATGTTTTTGGTGTCATGTCTAAGAACTTTGCCTAAAATGATTTTGCCTCATTTGATTTTCTTTCATATTTTATCCTAAAAAGACCTTATAGTTTTATGTTTGACATTTAGATCTGTAATCTATTATGTGCTAATTTTTGTTTAAAGTATAAGGTTTAGGTTGAGGTTCTTCTACTTATTTATTTTTCATTTGATATACAATTCTTCTAACACCTTTTATTAAAAAGATGGTTTTTTCCTCATTGAATTACATTTATAATTGAGCATACTTATGTTGGTCTGTGTACTCTCCACCCTGTCTCATTGATCTATAGATCTATCCTTTCACTAATAACACATTCCTGATTACTGCCTCTTTATAGTAAGTCTTAAAAATGGAGAGTATGAGTCCCATGATTTCCCCAACTTTACTCTTCTTTTTCAAATTTGCTTTGGTTATTCTATCTCTTTTGCCTTTCCACATACACATTTTGAATAAGATACTTGTCTGTATCTATCAAAAATCCTACTGAGATTTTGGATTGGAATCATGTTAAACCTATAGATCAGTTTCAGGAAATTTGGCATCTTTACTATGCCGATTCTTCTTCTTTTTTTAAAAAATTTTATTTATTTAAGTAATCTCTACACCCAACATGGGGCTCAAACTCATGACCCTGAGATCAAGAGTCACATGCTCCTCCATCTGAGCCAGCCAGGCGCCCCTATGTCAGTTCTTGTAATCAATGACCACATGACCACCAAATGTCTCTCCGTTAGTTTAGGTCTTTGTTTTCTGTTGTTAATGTTTTCTAGTTTTTAGCATATAGATAGATACACTACAGTTTCATTAGATTTACATTTAAGTATTCCATTTATTGGAGCTGCATTCCATGACATTATTTTTTAATTATTTAGTTGTTACTAAATATAGAAATATGATTGATCTTTGTGTTTGCCTTCTACCTTACGCCTTTGCTAAACTCATTACTTTTAGGAGGTTAAAAAAAATTCCTTGGGGTTTTCTACCTATACAGTCATATTGTCTGAATATAAAGGCAGTATATCTCTTCTTTTTTTGATTTGTATGGCTTTAAGTTTTTTTCTTGCCTTATTGAACTAATTAGGACTTCCAGTTTAATATTGACTGTGACTGGTGAAAGTAGAAATGCCTTTCTTCTCAGTCTTAGTGGGAAAGCACTCTTTCACCACTAAGTACGAAATTAGCTGTAGGTTTTTTTTATAGATGCCCTTCATCAAGTTGAAAAGTTCTCATTTATTCCTCGTTCACTGAAAGTTTATATCATGAATGAATCTGGAATTTTGTCAAATGCTTTTTCTTCATCAATTAATAATCATGTTGCTTTTCTTCTTAGACTGTAACACGGTAGATAACATCAGTTGCTTTTTGAATATTGAGACTGTCTTGCTCTCCCAGGACACTAGGTTGTGGTGTTTATTCTTTTTAAATATTGCTGGATTGGAATTGCTTATATTTTGTTGAGGATCTTTGTATTTGTTAATGAGGACTATTAGTCTGTAATTATCTTTTCCTGTTGGTCTTCATCTAATTATACCAAGGAGGTGCTGACCTCTTAAATTGGGTTGAGGAGTGTTCTATCGCTTTCTATTTTCTTCTAGAGGTTGTGCAGCATTGGTTTTACTTTTTCCTTAAATGTATGGTAAAATTCTCCAGGGAAACTGAGCCCAGAGATTTCCTTTTTGGAAGGTTTTAAAATGCAAGTTTAATTTCTTCAGTATTTATAGGGTGAGTCTGCTTATCTCTTTCTACTTGGAAAGTTTTGGGAGTTAGTAGTTTTAAAGGATTTGTATTTCTTTTAAGTTCTCAAAGATATGTGCCTAGATTTTTATAGTATTCTTTCACTGTCCTCTTAATGTCTTCCAGTCTATAGTGATATAACTTCTTTTACTTCTTTATTGGTAATTTTTGTCTTTGTGCTTTGTTAGTCTTGCTAGAGGTATATCAACTTTGATTTTTTTCAAAGAAACTGCTGTTGTTTCATTGATTTTTTTCTCTATTGCTTTATGTTTTCAATTGCATTGATTTTTCTTCTTTATTTTATTCTTTCTGCTTGATATATTTTGCTCTTTTTCTTAAAGCAGAAGTTTATTATTAAGTTGAAGACTTTCTTCCTTTTCAATGTAAGCACTGAATGGTATAAATGTACAGCTAAGCACTGATTTAGCTGCCTCTCACAAATTTTGATACGTTCAAATATATAGATATTTTTAGATTTCCTCTTTGACCCAGGATTATTTAGAAATATCTTGCTTAATATCCAAATGTTTAAAAATATTTCTGTTAGCTTTCTGTTATCTACTTCTAACCTAATTCTATTATGGTTAGAGAACATACTCTTTACGGTTTCAATCATTTTATATTTGTTAAGATTTGTTTTATCACCCAGGATATTGTTTATCTTTGTCAATATTTCAGGTGCATTTGAAAAAAAATGTGTATTCTACTGTTGTTGGCTGTGGGTTTTGTAACTATCAAAAAGGTCTAGTTGATTGATAATGTTTTTCAGTTTTTCTCTATCCTTGATAATTTTTTATCACTTACTGAGATGGGAGTGCTAAAATTGCCAACTACAACTGTGAATTTGTCTAATTCTCCCTTTAGTTCTGTCACTTTTTATTTCATGAATTTTGAAGCTCAATTTTGGTGCATAAATATTTAGGATTGTTATGTGTTCTTATTAAATTTACTTAATCATTATGTAATGTTATTTTTGTTCCTAATAAATTTATTTTCTCTGAAGTCTATTTTGTTTGATATCAACATAGCCATTACAACTTTCTTTACATTGATATTTGTATGGTATATCTTTTCCTAACCTTTTACTTTTAACCTACCTATATAATTATATTTGCAGAGGGTTTTTGTACACACATAAAGTTGGATCACCTTTTCTTTTTAAATACATTCTAATAATCTCTGTCTTTTAGTTAACTTTTTAAGGCCATTTTTGTTGGATGTAATTCTTGATATGTTGGGACTTGGGTCTACCACTTATTTGATTTATGTTTCTTCCTTCTCTTATTTGTTCTTGTGCATCTCCTTTCTTGCCTTCTTTTGGGTTATTTAACCAATATTTTTAGTATTCTGTTTTACTTTCCTCTATTTTCCACTCTATTTCTTTGTACAGGATTTCAGTGGTTGTTCTAGTGACTATAATATATATATACTTAACTTTTCTCAGTCAACTTATAATCAGTAGTTTATTACTTCAAGGAGAATGTAGAAACTTACCACCATTTAGGTCCTTTTAACTCCTTCCCACTTTATGATATTAATAGTGTTATGTAATGCATTTACATACATTGAAAACCATATTTGAAAGTGTTATAATTTTTGCTTTCTGGTGTCAAACATATTTTAAAGAACTCAAGAGAAGAGCAGTATGTCATATTTACTCAGTTATTTACATTCTGTTGTGATTCTTTTATTTTTTTAAAGATTTTATTTGTTTATTTGACAGAGAGAGATAGACAGCGAGAGAGGGATCACAGCAGGGGGAGTGGGAGAGGGAGAAGCAGGCTTCCTGCTGAGCAGGGAGCCCAATGTGGGCTGGATCCCAGGATCCTGGGATCATGACCTGAGCTGAAGACAGAAGCTTAACGACTGAGCCACCCAGGCACCCTGATTCTTTTATTCTTTACCATGTGTGTCCCTCTTGTGTCGTTTCCTTTTCTCTGATGAATTTCCTTTGGAAATTCCTTTAATCTTGGTTTGCTGGCAATGAATTATTTTAGTTTTCCTTTATCTGTTAATGTCTTTATTTCACTTTCATTTATGGAGGATATTTTTGCATGAGATAAAGTTCTTTTTTTTTTCTCCCAGCATTTTAAAACTGTTGTTCTACTTCCTTCCAGTGTCCATTTTTTTTTCTTATCAGCAATATGGGCATTCAAATCACTGTTGCACGCTAAGTATTTGAGTATTTTTCTCTTGTTTCTTTCAAGACTTTTTCTTTGCCTTTAGTTTTGAAAAGTTTAATTATAAAACGTGTGTGAACTGCACTTCTTGAATCAATAAGTTTATGTCTTTCTCCAAATATGGGTAATTTTTGATATTAATTCTTCAAATATTAATCAGAATAACGCTCTTTTCCTTCTCCCTTTGTATCTTCAATGACAGAAATTTTAAAGTTTCTGGCATTGTACAAAAGTCCATGAGACTCTGACCATTAATTTTAAAATCTTTTTCCTCTTTATCATTCATATTGGGTAATTTTTATTAATTTATTCACAAGTTCACTCTTTGTTTTGTCTTTTCCATTCTGCTATTGAGTCCATTCAGTGTTTTCTGCTTTAAAATTCTGTGGTTCTTTAGTTTCTTTAGTGAGACTTATCTCTTTTCACTCATTTTAATAGTGTCTGTCTGACCTTACTTCTTAGAAGACTTTCATAATATTTGCTTTCAAGTCTTTGTTAGATAATTCCAACTTCTGTGTCATCTGAATTTGGCATCTGTTTGTTGCCTTTTCTCACAAACTGACATTTTCTTGGTCCTTCATATGCCATGCAAATTTGGATTGTATCATAGACATTTTGAATATTATGCTAGGATTCTCTAGGTCTTGCTTACATCTTCTTTTTTTTAAATTTTATTATGTTATGTTAGTCACCATACAATACATCATTAGTTTTTGATGTGGTGATCCACGTTCCATTGTTTTCATATAACACCCAGTGCTCCATGCAGTACATGCCCTCCTTAATACCCATCATCAGGCTAACCCATCCCCCCACCCGCCTCCCCTCTAGAACCCTCAGTTTGTTTCTCAGAGTCCACAGTCTCTCATGGCTCATCTCTCCCTCCGATTCCTCCCCCTTCATTTTTCCCTTCCTTCTCCTAATGTCCTCCACACTATTCCTTATGTTCCACAAATAAGTGAAACCAGATGATAATTGACTTTCTTGCTTGACTTATTTCACTTAGCATAATCTCCTCCAGTCCCATCCACGTTGATGTAAAAGTTGGGTATTCATCCTTTCTGATGGCTGAGTAATATTCTATTGTATATATGGACCACATCTTCTTTATCCATTCATCTGTTGAAAGGCATCTCGGCTCTTTCCACAGTTTGGTTATTGTGGACATTGCTGCTATGAACATTGGGGTGCATATGGCCCTTCTTTTCACTACATCTGTGTCTTTGGGGTAAATACCCAGGAGTGCAATTGCTGGGTCATAGGGTAGCTCTATTTTTAATTTTTTGAGGAACCTCCACACTGTTTTCCAAAGTGGCTGTACCAACTTGCATTCCCACCAACAGGTAAGAGGGTTCCCCTTTCTCCACAACCTCTCCAACATTTGTTGTTTCTTTCGCTGTCCATTTTTGCCATTCTAACTGGTGTAAGGTGGTATCTCAATGTGGTTTTGATTTGAATTTCCCTGATGGCTAATGATGATGAACATTTTTTTCATGTGTCTGTTAGCCATTTGTATGTCTTTTTCAGAGAAGTCTTTTCATACCTTCTGCCCATTTTTTTGACTTGATTATTTGTTTTTTGGATGTTGAGTTTGAGAAGTTCTTTATAGATCTTGGATACCAGCCCTTTATCTGTAGTGTCATTTGCAAATATCTTCTCCCATTCTGTCGGTTGTCTTTTGGTTTTGTTGACTATCTCCTTTGCTGTGCAAAGCTTTTTATCTTGATGAAGTCCCAAAAGTTCATTTTTGCTTTTGTTTCACTAGCTTTTGGAGATGTACCTTTAAAGAAGTTGCTGTGGCCGATGTCAAAGAGGTTACTGCCTATGTTCTCCTCTAAGATTTTGATGGACTCCTGTCTCACATTGAGGTCTTTCATCCACTTTGAGTCTATCTTTGTGTATGGTGTTAGAGAATGGTCGAGTTTCATTCTTCTGCATGTGGCTGTCCAATTTTCCCAGCACCATTTATTGAAGAGACTGTCTTTTTTTGATTGCATGTTTTTTCCTGCTTTGTTGAAGATTATTTGACCATAGAGTTGAGGGTCTGTATCTGGGTTCTCTATTCTGTTCCATTGGTCTATATGTCTGTTTTTGTGCCAGTACCATGCTGTCTTGGTGATTACAGCCTTGTAATATAGCTTGAAATCGGGCAACGTGATGCCCCCAGCTTTGTTTTTCTTTTTCAACATTTCCTTGGCGTCCAAAATTCTCAACAAAATCCTAGCTAACAGGATCCAACAATACATTAAAAGTATCATCCACCACAACCAAGTGGGATTTATCCCCGGGATGCAAGCGTGGTTCAACATTTGCAAATCAATCAATGTGATAGAACACATTAATAAGAGGAGGGAGAAGAACCATATGGTCCTCTCAATTGATGCAGAAAAAGCATTTGACAAAATACAACATCCTTTCCTGATTAAAACTCTACAGAGTATAGGAATAGCAGGAACATTCCTCAAGTGTATAAAATTCATCTATGAAAAACCCACAGCGAATATCATCCTCAATGGGGAAAAGCTGAGAGCCTTTTCCTTAAGAACAAGAACACGTCAATTATGCTAAGTGAAATAAGTCAAACAGAGAAAGTCAATTATCATATGGTTTCACTTATTTGTGGAACATAAGGAATAGCATGGAGGACATTAGGAGAAGGAAGGGAAGAATGAAGGGGGGGAAATCGGAGGGAGAGATGAACCATGAGAGACTATGGACTCGGAGAAACGAACAGTGTTTTAGAGGGGAGGGGGGCGGGGAGATGGGTTAGCCCGGTGATGGGTATTAAGGAGGGCACGTACTGCATGGAGCACTGGGTGTTATACGCAAACAATGGATCGTGGATCACCACATCAAAAACTAATGGTGTATTGTATGGTGACTAACATAACATAATAAAATTAAAAAATAAAAAATAAAAAAATAAAAAAAAGAACAAGAACATATCAAGGATGCCCACTCTCACCACTGTTGTTCAACATAGTACTGGAAGTCCTAGCAACAGCAATCAGACAACAAAAAGAAATAAAAGGTATTCAAATTGACAAAGAAGAAGTCAAACTCTCTCTTTTTGCAGATGACATGATACTTTATGTGGAAAACCCAAAAGACTCCACCCCCAAATTACTGGAACTCATACAGCAATTCAGTAATGTGGCAGGATACAAAGTCAATGCACAGAAATCAGTTGCTTTCTTTATACTCTTGCTTATATCTTCTGAAGAATGTTGACATTTTCAGCAGCCAAGTGGTCTGGTTGGTTTCAGGTTGCAAGTTCTGCTTTATAGGAACTGTAGTCTTAATGTCACTTTCTTTGTCAGTGCCTTTGTAATATTATTTGAATCTGTCCTATGTGTGTTCCACCCTGTAGACATTCTGAGTCTTGGGTGCTGATCTACCCTGCAGTTCAGTTCTCAAAGTTGACGGTATGTTATTATGTGTCAAAGCTGTACACATGCATCTTGGGAGTGTTCCCAGGACTACATAAACTACTTTTTCTGGTCACTGTCCCAACTCTTTTCTTTATGTGACCTCCCTAGAACTTTTTGGGCTCTCTGGGGCTCTTCTTTTCAGTTCAGCCAGAAAACTGGGGCCTTATTTTCCCAGTTCTGTCATGTACTTCCTGCAATTGTAATCATTTCCTGAGCTGAGATGCAGCAAGAAAAAAAGCAGCAGGTGTTTACCCCACTCTCTTGGGGCCTAATCTCCTCTGATTTGTAAGGAAGCTTCTACTTCCTCACTGTGCCTCCCTTAGCCATCATGGTTGCTGTTGCTTCCACTGCCACCACCAGTTGCACTGGATTGCTTGAGGACTGGGAGAAGAGAGAAAGGAGAAAAGAAATCCACAATAACACGGGGGTTTTTATCCCACTATCTTTGACCGTTAGAAGATCTCTTTCCCATCTTGCAAGTCACATGTGGACAGCTTCTCCTGGAACTCTTTCTGTCTGTGAGAATGCCCACTTCTGGGTTTCAGGTGACACTGAGACCAGGTCTGGAGATATCAGAGCCAGACTATGGTAAGATCACTGGTGATTTAGTGGCACTTAGAATTATGCACATCCCCCCATCCCAATCTGCCTGTTACTGTTTACTTTTCAGAGTTCTCAAATGGCTGCACATGATTCTGTCCATGTTTTGTTATGCATTCAGTGGCAGAATGTTTATCCCATCTTACCAGACAACAGAACCCCAATAAACTTTTTGCAGTCATGTAAAAGTGCTGAAATACCTAAGAAAAGTCTTCAGAGTTCGTATTAGGGAAATGTGATGCTTGGACTTTATAGCTTCGATTTGTGATCTCTTACTTGTTATTACTGATATCTCCATACTGGGTCAGGAGGAGCTGCTCTAGTCTTAACCAGAAGTGCATTCTTCCCTCAATTTCTTATAGTACCCTTGAGATATAATTGGAATGTTTAAATAAAATTGTATTAAAAGTGCATGGTCAAGAGAGTTAGAAGACAAGCCACAGACAAGAAGAAAATATCTGCTTAAGAGACAACTGATAAATCACAGTTATCCAAAATATACAAAGAATTCTTAAAACTCAACAATAAGAAACAAAGTGATTAAAAAATGGGCCAAAATATCTTAACAGACACCTTACCAAGAAATAGTTATAGATGTCAAACAAGCATATGAAATGATGATCCACAACACATGGGAAATGCAAATTAAAGCAACAGTGAGATACCACTAGACACTTAATAGAATCTAATCTAAAACAAATCTAAACACTGATGATACCAAATGTTAATGAGGATGTGAAGCAAAAGGAACTTTCATTGATTTCTGGTGAGAATGAGAAATGGTACAGCTACAAAACTACATATTCTAACCATAAAATCTTGCCAAAGAGTTGAAAATGTATATCCACATAAAAACCTGCACACAGATGTTTATACATGCTTGATTTTATAATCGCCCAAACTTGGAAGTGACCAAGATGTTCTTCAGTAGATGACTGGGTAAATAAAATGTTATACATCTAGTCAATAGAGTATTATTTAGCATTAAGATAAAATGAACTACCAAGCCATGTCAGGCCATGGAGCAAACTTACATGCATATTACTAAGTGAAAAAAGCAAATCTCAAAAGGCTATGTAATGCATGATGCCAACTATATGACATTCTAGAAGAGGCAAAACTAATGATATAGCAAAAAGATCAGTGGTTGCTGGGGAATGAGAGAGGGAGTAATGAATAGGTGCAGCATAGAGGATTTTTAGGGCAATAAAAATACTCTATATAATACTAAAATAATAGATACATGTCATCCAAATATTTATCAGACACATCAGATGTATAATACCAAGACTTAACCCTAATGTAAAGCATGGACTTCAGGTGATTATGGTATGTTGAATGTAGGTTCATCAGTTGTAACAAATTCACCACTCTGACAGGGGAGGTTGGCAATAAGGGAGGCTATGCATGTGAGGAGGTGGGAATATATGGGAAATTTCCGTACCTCCCTCTCAGTTTTGCTGTGAACCTACAACTGCTTTAAAAAATAGTCTGAGAAACAAACAGGGTTTTAGAGGGGAGGGGGGTGGGGGGATGGGTTAGCCCGGTGATGGGTATTAAGGAGGGCACGTACTGCATGGAGCACTGGGTGTTATACAAAAACAATGGATCGTGGATCACCACATCAAAAACTAATGGTGTATTGTATGGTGATTAACGTAACATAATAAAATTAAAAAAAATTCCCCAAAAAATAGTCTTACAAAAGGAATGAAATTCTGACATATGTTACAACATGGATGAAATTTTAAGACATTATGCTAAGTGAAATAAGCCAGACCCAAAGGGGTAAATATTGTATGATTCCACTTCTGTGAAGCACCTGCACTAGTCACATTCTTAGAGGCAGAAACTAGAGCAGTCGTTACAAGGGCTGGAAGGATGAGGGAAAGGGGAGTTGTTTAAAAGGTAGAGAGTGTCAGCATGGGATGATGTCAAAGTTCTGGAGATGGATGGCAGCGCTGTCATTAAGTACAAAAATGTCAATGTACTTAATGCCACTGAAGTGCACACTTAAAAACGGCTAAAAAGATAAATTTTTTGTAATGTATACATGACTATAAAAATAAAATAACTTTAATTTAAAAAAGTACACTAGGAAGTAGGAAGAGAGTAATATATAGCTAGATCATAGGTTGGCAAACCATGGTGTGCCCATGAGCCAAATCCAGTCATACCAATTAGTTTACTTATTGTCTATGGCTGCTTTTATAATATAACAGCAGAGTGGTATAACTGTGAAAGAGATTGTCTGGCCTTCAGCATCTAGAATACTTACTATCTTTACAGGAAAAGTTTGACAACCGTTATTCTGAATGGTATGGTACAGATCATTATGGTCATCTTGGGATTCCCTAGGAAGCGTCTTTCAGCTGAACTTCAAGCCTGACTTATCTCTGAATAGGAGCATATCTTTTGCAGAGAAAAAGGAGTAATGGGAAGTTCTCTTCTCCTTCTAAAATCTTACTTCCATTTGTTTAACTATTAGTAAGTTAAATATTTTTTCCAGGCATTCTGCTACATGCTTAGGATACACTGCTAAAAAAAGACATTCCTGCCCTCATGAAGCTGTCAATGTAAAGCAAATTTGCAGATAGTTGAAAACCGTTTCTCCCTAACAGCCCCTTACTGATCCTAAATCTATTTTACTGGGCAACATAAATCAAATCTGGCATCTCTTATATATGATAGCATGTCTGAACAAAAAAACATTTTTCAGGCTTTCTTAGAATCTTCTTTTGCCTACTTAAACATTTGCCCCTTCATTTGGAATCAAGAAATGATGCTAAAAATGCATTTCAAGTCACAGATATATGTGCTTATGGTACAATTTTTGCATCATCTGCAAATGTCGAGTAAATATGCCTAATTTTCTAGTATATTTGCCTAGAGCAGACATAGAACATTATCCTTGACAATGAATGAAAAACTCTTTTAGTTTCAGAACTTGAGGGACATGTCTCAATACAATTGTATTTCTGTTTACTGTGTAGGGAATAAATTTATGACAGGTTTTTTTTTTTCCATAAGGCTTATTTAATGTAGCTCCAGAGAAGAAATTTGGAATGATGAAATGGAAGATAAAGAGGCAGTTTTCACTCAATATGTAGAGAAAGATAACAGAGTTGAACATACTTAATAATTCTATGAGCCAATAAATATCATATATGTCATACATACAAATACTTATAAATTATTTTTTAAATCTGGGGGTGATGTTTTTATCTTTCTTTAAAGAGAAGAAAAGTGAGGAGTTTGGAGGAGCTATAAATAAAAGAGCTATTAAGTAGTAAGCAGCTTCCCAGTTTTCTCTCCCATCAAACCATGTATATAAATGGATTTCTCCAAGAATGGAGTGAAATGTCCAACATAACCACCCATGATCTTGGTTTTCTTATGTGCAAAGGGAATGCTGAAATACCTCTGGCTCCAAAGAATGTACCCCATTGCTTCATGTTCTATTGAATTCATCACCTATTTGTATGACACCAAATTAACCAAGATTGTATTCACATGTTCAGTTGATATATTTAAATATATTAATAATTTTTGTTTAATTTCTTTTTTCCCAAGTTTTTATTTAAATTCTAGTTAGTTAACATATAGTGTAATATTGGTTTCTGGAATAGAATTTAGTGATTCATCATTTACATATAACATCCAGTGCTCACCACAACAAGTATTCTCCTTAATACCCATCATCCATTTAACCCATCCTGCTGCCCACTTCCCCTCCAGCAACCCTCAGTTTGTTCTCTATAATTAAGAGTCTGTTTTATGGTTTGCCTCCCTCTCTTTTTTTTCTTCCTTCCCCTATGTTCATCTGTTTTTTATACTGAATTCCACATATGAATGAAATAATATGGTATTTGTCTTTCTCTGACTGACTTATTTCACTTAGCATAATACTCTAACTATATCCACTTCGTTGCAAATGGCAAGATTTCATTCTTTTTTATGGCTGAGTAATATTCTGTTGTATGTGTATACCACAACTTCTTTATCCCTTCATCAGTCGATGGATATTTGGCCTCTTTCCATAATTTAGCTATTGTTGATAATGCTGCTATAAACATTGGGGTCCATGTATCCCTTCAAATCAGTATTTTTGTATCCTTTGGGGAAATACCTCATAGTGTAATTGCTAGATCATAGGGTAGTTCTATTTAAATTTTTTTTATTTTTTAAAAAAGATTTTATTTATTTATTTGACAGAGAGATAGAAAAAGCCAGAGAACACAAGCTGGGGGGGCGGGTAGGGAATGGCAGAGGGAGAGAGAGAAGCAGGTTCCCTGCAGCGAGGCTCATGTGAGACTCGCTCCCAGGACCCTGAGATCATGGCCTGAGCCGAAGGCAGACGCTTAACTGACTGAGTCACCCAGGCGCTCCTATTTTTAATTTTTTTTTAAAAGATTTTATTTATTTATTCATGAGAGACAGAGAAAGAGAGAAAGAGAGAGAGAGGCAGAGGGAGAAGCAGGCTCCCAAGGAGCAGGGAGCCCGATGCGGGACTCGATCCCAGGACCCTGGGATTATGACCTGAGCTGAAGGCAGACGCTTAACCATCTGAGCCACCCAGGCACCCCCTATTTTTAATTTTTAAAAGAATCTTCATATTGTTTTCCAGAATGGCTACCCCCTTCTGCATTCCCAATAGGGTAAGAAGGTTCCCCTTTCTCGCCATCCTCACCAATATCTTTTGTTTCCTGTGTTAATTTTAGCCATTCTGACAAGTATGAGGTCATATTGCATTGTAGTTTTGATTTGTATTTCCCTGATGATGAGCAATGTTGACCATCTTTTTGTGTCAAAAGACAATGAATTTATGATAGTCCTTAAAAAGAAGTAGACATGAAGTAAAATTACACACAATTTAAAGTCAGTTATTTTGAAATTAGGAGGCAAGTTTATCAAAATTGTTGCATTGATTTACTTTCAAGTGATTGATTTAATCTAATCCCAGGAATCCCAGTTAATATCTGTGTTTTTTTTAATTTTTCACGGACTCCTCTTGTCTTTCATTTTCTTCTCAACCATAATAAATAGTATTTTTTTCTCTGTAGAAAATATCCATAATACAAATCAGGAACAAATGAATACATATTTTAATTTCAGAAGTGTTATAAAATTACATAAATAAATAGAAAATTGTTACAGATTTTGTTGTTGTTGTTAAATGTAAAAAACAGTGTATACCAGGAAAGCCTAGGAACCATTTTGTTGAAGTGTTGGATTCTAATGTAGCAAGACTATGATTTGTTTAATGGTTCAAGGGTTACAAAAATGCCAGCTAGAATCTGGATTGGTAACAACTCAGTGTCAAGTAAAATTCTGACAGACAAAAAAAAAAGCTGTAGGAAACTGCTGAAAGGCGGTCTTTCTAAATATATTTCATGTTGTCTGTAGTGGCCAGCTGAGATACCTAGTTCTAGATGGAGACATTTTTCAGAACTATAAACAATTTTTTGATAACCATGAAGTTTGATATTGTGGCATATTGCTCCAAGAGGAAGCAAAAATTTGGTCAATAATGTAAAGAAAGCAAAACAATTGGTGTGAAGTTTCTTCAATATGTTTATCCTGTGACTTCTCCAAGTATTCTCAGTGCCATTACATGTTGAAGCCTACCCACTACATGGACTTGAACCCTGTGTATCCAGAGGCAGAGCTAAACATTACCAGATTTTGAGACATGCAGCAATATGGATTGTTTCCACTTCTCGGTGTGCCAAATTTTCCTCACCAGCTCATTTGCACTATTTTAAAGATGGCTACATTTCTCTTTTCATAATCTCTCAACCATTTATTTAGCAGGTTTTGCTATTATTGGTGGTCCAACAGAATTAATCAGAAATGTAGCATCATATTTTAAATTCATTTATTTATTCTTAGAATGAATGCCCATTTTATAACAACTCCCCTGTTACTGCAAATCCCAGGAATATATGGTATTATAAAAGTTGGAGCCACATGTAACAGTTTTCTTAGAAAAATTAATATGAACATAATTATTGACATAATAAAGATGTGAAAATAAAGAGGTGTTCATAATAGGGCTGACATGCACTCAATTGTGTTACCTAAAACATATGCTTTCCATAGATAACAATGCCATTCATCATGCTTCCTTGTTCTGGTGGTGTCCAGGAAGCTCAGAGGTGAACTTGGAGTTCAATTGTACAATTGTACAATTGTACAATTGAGTTAACCCTGCGATTTAGGCTACCTGTGTTCTTCTTTTTACCTTATATCTTATTTGCTGATTCTTTTTTCCACCCAAATTATTATACTTGTAATTGTGTCTCTTCTATAAGTTGCCTTAAGCCATTTTGTAAAGAATAAGGTTTAGATAAATTCAATGTTGAAAAAATACACAATGCCGTATCATCACAAAATCGTGATTTGGAGGCCTTGAACACAATCATTTGCGTTGTTGCTTTGAGAAATGTTCCTAGCTACTCTTACAAGTTTTATCATAACCGAAGTTCTCTCTCTTCAGACAAATAAAAACAGGAACTCAGTTGTACAAAATACAGCTGTGAAGGATGATCTCAGAGCACTCATAAAATTTTCTCTGAGAATAATGCAAATGCTAGGCAAACAGAAAGTACCAGAGCAAAATCCTATGACCCTACTGGTAACTTAATCTGGTTTAATTACCTGGGTAAGAATCTATTCATAAACGAGTGACCAGAAATGGGGAAATGGCAAGTGAATAATAGTAAAACAAAGGACAGCTCATTTCATTCCAACATTTCTAATAACTTCTGCCTCTATTGCCTATTAGACCCAAACGATCACAGTCTGAGAGCAGGAAACCAGTTCAAATAGCAGGATAGCAAGATAGTTGTATGGACTTTATAGTCAAAATGATGAGGATGAGGGTTCAAATCTTGGTTTATCTCTTACTTGTCTTGTGCCCCGGGGAAGTTCTCAACCCTTGAATGTAAATTTTCTCACTATTGTAGAGATAATATTATCTACCTTCATAAAATTGTTATGAGGATGAAATGAGGTGATAAGTGGATACATGCATAGAAAAATAGGTAAGTAGATAGAGTCCTCACTATCACAATTACAAGTGATCAATAATATTAGCAGCAATCATTGTTTGTAAATATCAAGAGACATAGCCCATTGTTTACTTATTTTAATGGAATCGAAAGATGTCATTTTGGGCCACAAATAGAAGAGCAAATAAAACAAACAGTTCTATATGATCAATGGCAGAGATGACTGTAGGTCTGAGGGACCACACAGGTTACAGGCTGTCAGTATTGTTGGTGTTGCACTTACCTGGCACTAACAGATTAAAATACTGCCCCCAAAATTAGTAGACAACAAGACCACAAGGAAACGAAAGCTTACTTCTCCTGAACTCAGATCTCTGAGAAAACTCTGATGCCTTTAAAATCAGTGTCTGTCTCAGTGTCTGCAATGTCTAAAATCAGTGTCTGCAAAAAAATAATTCCAATAATTTGCTGAATTTTTTAAAGAGGGTTTATTTTGTTTTTTGATTGTGACATACCTAGGATTTTCCAGTAACTAATAGAAAGGCCCAACCAATATCCCCCCACAGTGTTCTCCCACATTACTCTCAGAATCCTTTCCTTTCTCTACACGTTCCCTCCCGTCCCCTGATCCTGATAAATGTAAGGTTAGAAGCTAGAGTTACCCTCTTTTATTTCTAAAAGCAAACATAATAATCTTCCTTGCTGGAGTTTCCTGGCCAATATCCTTTCAGAAAGAAGTGTTCCAGTTTGAGCTCATGGGTGAACCATTTCTGAACATTCACAAGTTGATGCATTTTACCTTCACAGTCATTATGTTACCTTATCATTTATCTTGCTAAAAACATCTGCAGAGAACTCGAGTGTGAAAGGTGCAATACAAAACTCAGTATTATTCTTTCTAGAAATATCACTAATTATAATTTCACAGGAAATGAATATCCAGCAACCGTGAGTTAAAAAGAAAGAAAAGATTGGAAAGCTCTATCGAGTAGAACAAAAAAACCTCCAAAAGCTTTTTTTTTTTTTTTAAATAGATAAAAGCTTTAAGTTCTTTGACACAATGCAATATGACAAACCAGGTCCACCAATTAAATAAAAACTTCCCATGATAAAGCCACAGATTATTTACTAAAGGGGCAGAACAGGCTCATCTATTTACAGGGAGCTATGATTCTGGTGTATGTTTTCCCAACAGTAAAAAGGAGAGAAGAATCTATTTTGGTGCTATTAGTTAGCTCACAGCTGGGTTTGATAAAGAGGGGTGTCTGGGATTTCTGATGTGGTCTGTAAGACAAACCCAGGGGGGCTGGTTTGACTGTGGTCTGAGGCCAGAGGCAACAGAGAGAATGACCTGTGGGAAATATCTATTTCTTTCGAGTCCCAGAGTCCAGGGAAAAGGTTATGGCATAAGAACCCACACTAATCTGAAGAAAACTTTTAGTCACAAATCAACACGTTCTCTTTCCTCCTCATGTTTTCTTATTAAAATAATTGGAATTTGCTAGAAAGGCACAAACTATCTGAGGAAAGGAAGAAAGTCAGAGAGATTGAAGGAAAGGAATGGGGCAGGAAAACAAATAGGTAAGAAGAAAGTGTAGACAAAAAATACATCGGCTTTTAGAAAGAAAAATAGAAAGAAATAGAAAGAAAATAGAAAGAAAAATACATTCTTCTTTTAGGAATTTTGTTCATTTAGCCAACATGCAGGAGCCTCTTAAGGAATGAGAACAAATGAGGGAGTGCTCAGCCTGGGTTCTCTTGAGTTTGAGCTGCCGAGTACTATCTTTAAAAATGTGGTTTTACATTGTAGAGCACACAGTAACATGAATTACAATAGTAATTCTGGAACAGAGATTCTAAGATGCCTTATGCTATCGACCAATAAGAATCCTTAACAGTTAACCATGTTAGTTATTTGTATTAAAATATTTACTCCTGTTTCCTTGAAAAGTTGATCTTTGTAGCTAGAATACTCCTCACAACTCCAGCAATCTCTTGCTCTCTTAAAAAAAAAATCTATTGACTAGTTTAACAAGGTAAACTTCTGTTCTGGTCTTAGGGAATTATCAAAAATTACCATAATTCTCCTCAGATTATACTTTGCTATTCTGGTTCACAATTACCTTATCTAGTTGAACAGCAAAGTGTTGTACCTTTAAAAAATTTTTTTCTTGCACTTAGTTTTTCTTGTTTTCTTGTCAAGAAGCTTGTGCTTCTATCCCTGCAACTGGTTCTCTGAGGCTGCTCGGCTTTATATCTTTTTGGTATAAACAGTGATTAAACATCCCTTCCCCCTCCTAGTTTTAGGCAGACATAATCTAATCTGTGTTATGTGACAAGACCAATTAGTCTCGCCCACTCTCCTGCCTTCTGTCCCTCCCCTCTCAGCTGCTACCCTCTTGGCACTGCATCTCTTCTAGGAAGTAGCAGTGGGAGCCAAATCTCCAAACTGAATTCATTAGATGAATATGCAAGTCCAGATTGCATAAATGTGCTCACATCCTCAAGTAGAACTCAGACTCAAGACTTCTTCTGACTCTTTTCTCTCATTGCATTTTGTTTGTCAGAGATTTCTGACTTCCTCACTGGCTAGAAAGAAAAGGAAGCTATATGGACAAGACATGGGCAAACGGAAGGCCCAGAACTGGACTGAACAAAATAAAGGCAGAGAGTGCCATCCTTTTCTTGGATGTGTTATTTTCTACCAGCTTTCACAAGGAGCAATCTGCCTACTTCTGACACGTATAGGTGGCCTGCAAAGTCCAGCTGATGGATGGGCAAGGCATGCCATTCATAATTCATGCTCAGAGCACTTGCACTACAACGAGCTGGGTCATTTGGAATCAGAAGCGGACCCTGAGGACAAGACATGGAAACACCGAACAGCTGTTGGTGCACGACTCTGATGAGTCTATTATCCCACAGCCAGACTGTAGCCACCACAGCTGGGGACGGCAGGTGCCAAGAAAGCCTGACCCGTTGGATCTTGATGGACCAAAGAGAGAAAACACTTAAGCTCACTTCATTTTGTTTCTGCTATCAGAAGTATTTTTGAAGATTTTTTAAAATCTAACTTTTTTTTTAAATACCGTAACTGCTAATGGGGGGCTAAACATTCTATGATAAGCTATTTGGCAGCTTAAATTTTAAAACTGACAACTATAGATACCATGTCATGTTACCTGATTGAAAGTCATAAGTAACTCTCTGGGGCAATTGCTAAAATAGGTAACAGACATTTTAAAAAAAATTTCACAGTATCCACCAATAAAACCTGAGTCCCATTGCAAATATGCCTGCTAGTAAGTCTTCATTAGAGAGTAAGATTGGCGACTTCCTGTTGTTTTAAAAGCACAGGCGGCTTCTCTTGGATTAATTGAAACTTTCCTTATAAAAGTGTAAATGTGAGAGACAGAAAGAGGTAGAGGAAGGAACAGAGAAATAAAACAAATATCAAAGCCTGAACAACAGATTTCCCTTTCTAGGCGTTTGAGATGACAATATAATGCTATTTTTTGTGTGTTCAGTTTGTCCCTCACTGCAAATTCCTGCAGCTCATTGTCATCTGCTGCCAAGCCAGCACCCTCAAGAAGCCTGAAGGTACTTAATGTGGGCTCTCAGTCCATGTCCGTTTGACCAAGAAAGCCTGGGCTGTGACATTATTGCTTCTGTGTTCGCACCTGCCCTACACAGAGACTTGGATCACTGGTATCATCTGTTAGGTGGAAATTCCCATTAATATAAGCTGGAAAAGAAAAAGATTGATAGAGGATCCCTTGATCAATTTAGATGCGGTCCGAGAGTACAAACGTGACTCCTTAGACACTGTAACATTTCAGAAAGCTCCCTCTTTTTCTGGGATGCCTTGACAATGGAAACAAGAGTCAGAACTATTTTCTTTCTTTGCATCTTCAAATGGATTTTAATGTCCTCTCGCTCCAAGTTTAATGTAGTAAATTCTAGATAGTACGTGCAGCAGTTTGTATGTAATCCCAGCACAGTGCAATCAAGGATAGTGGTCTGTGGAGGGAGAAGTTCTCCTGAAAGGCCGTCTACGTTAATTCGCCATTTTTCAGCATTCTCCACACTGTGATTTGTACAGAATTATAGGAGCTGCTGAAGCCAGCTGGCTCCTTTGTCTTCCCTTGACTTCTGGCCAGCCTCTATTCATATTGCTTCAACCAGAAGATAAAAAAAAAAGAAGAAGAAAGAAAGAAAGAAAGAAAGAAAGAAAGAAAGAAAGAAAGAAAGAAAGAAAGAAAGAGAAAGAAAGAAAAAGGAACTCATAGGTTTAGGAAGTGCCTAAAATTGTGGCAAAAAAAAAATGTATCTGAGGTATTTACCAGTCAACTAGTGCCTAGTAAGCTTTTAAAGGGGGTTAAAAATGCAAAGCACAGAAAGAAAAACAAAAAATGTATCCAATCAGGTCTTTGCTTTGCTGAGATAGAAGTTTCTGCAGTTGGTGAGTTGTAGAAATAGTCCAAATTGATCACGCCTTTGAGCTTCAGTACAAGGGGAGACACATGTCTGGAAGCCTTAGAGAGTTACATTGCCCACTCAAGGGTGTAAAAACGGACTCTTTCTGGAAAACGATCATCAACTTTTATTAAGGCTCTTAAAAATGTTCATCCTTTTTGGCTAACAATCCCAATTCCAAGAAACAAATTTAAAAAATATGATAAACAGAAAGAATTATACACAAGGAGGGTCATCATAACACTACTCAAAAGAGTAAAAAAAAATAGCAAGAAATTAAATGTCGGATAATTAACAGGACAAGACTTAGACCAACATTATCCTAATATTATTTCTGCCTTTGTGTCAAGCCTGGATTTTGCATAAGAAACATACGAAAATATGAAGTTAAATCCTTAGACAATCTTTCATAACATGATTTTACATATGAATTTTATATTTAGGATCTGGCCTAGGGTGAGGCAAAAAAGTCCTTTGGTAGCAAAATTTGAGGAGGTGCTCACTCTCAGGGGCTTGCAAGAGCAAGCCATTAGAATGAGCCGGTCCTTAAATCATGTGCCCAGAGCACCTGTCTTTGCCTCCCCCTGTCCCAATCCTGTGCTTGGTATCTTCCAGATACACTGTAATAGACACAAGGACTGCTCTCTGGCAGGACATTTAGGTTCTTTTTCATGTTTTGCTGTTATAAATAACACTCTGATAGATGTGTATATGCAACATTATAGACATTTGATTTTATCATTGGAATACATTTAGAGTGGTGGGATATCTTCTTAAAAGGCTTAAGGATTTGATCCATATTGACATATTTCCTCCAGGAAATCGATATGCCTCTACACTAATTCTCTGAGCAGTATTTGAGAGTTTTTAATGCATATTTTTTCTACTCATTTTAATCTTTGCAATATGATAGAAAAAACTCATTGTTTCTATTTTCATTTTTTAGTGTTAGTAATATTAACTATTTTAACACTATTTTTCCTTTATGCATGTCTATTGCTTGCTTATGTGTCTTAGCAATTTTTCCATCAGGGTCTTTGTTTTTCTTTTCTAAAAAAATATTTTATTTACTTATTTGAGAGAGAGAGAGAGAGAGTGCAAGGAGGAGGAGCAGAGAGAGAGGGATAAACAGATCCCCGCCCCCTGACCCCAGAGCCCTACTCAGGGCTCAACCCTAGGACCCTGAGATCATGACCTGAGCTAAAGTCAGATGCTTAACCAAATGAGTCACCCATGTGCCCCCTGGGTCTTTGTTTTTTCTTTAAAGATTTATAAGTTTCTCATAAATTAAAGCTATCTAATCTGAATCTCAGATGCGTTATATTTGTTGTCATCTGTATTTGCCATGTTTTGCTGTGCTAAATTAAAAATGGTAAAAAGCACTTTCCTGTATGTTTTCTTTGTCCCAGGTACTGTATTAACTCTTTTTAATCATTAACTCATTAATCCAGATAAGAGGTATGTACCTTTATTCTTCTTCATTTTACAGTGGATGAAACCAAGGTATAGAAAGGCTAAGAGAGTGCCCCAAATCATTCAGCTATTTAGGGGTGGGTGAGTTTTCTTACTGAGGAAGGCAGTGTCTTGCATCTAAACTCTCTCTCTTTTTTTTTAAGATTTTATTTATTTATTTGACAGAGAGAGAGACAATGAGAGAGCGAACACAAGCAGGGGGAGTGGAAGAGGGAGAAGCAGGCTTCCCGCTGAGCAGGGAGCCCAACGCGGGGCTTGATCCCAGGACACTGGGATCACGACATGAGCCGAAGGCAGACGCTTAATGACTGAGCCACCCAGGCTCCCCAATGCATCTAAACTCTTAAATGTTGCCTTACACAACTTCCTAGGACAGAATGGACAGAAATAAAGTGATAAATCAAATCTATTGACCATTTTTCACTATCTCTAGTGTTATGCTATTTTGTTTTAGGATTTTCTCTACATAAGTCAGTAGATTAAAGATGAATTATATATACATGATATTTGAGATATCAGATATTAGGGATATTTGGTAAATTAATATTTAAAGATGCAATGCCTCTATCATATTAGATACCAAAGTTTATTCCAGAAGGATTAGAGTTAAATGCTAAGAAATTAGATAATTCATGTTTGCCAGAAAATTATATATTGTATCATTTAGCTAAATATAGTGTTTTCTTATGATCTTTTGTATTATATACTTTTCCTAATTTCTATTGTTTTGAATGTTTAAATTTTTCATCCAGGCTGTCCAGCTATTATTTTTTTCCTTTAAAAAATAATTTCAGATAACTAACCCTTGGAATTATGCATTACTGGCTGAGTTGCTTAGAAAAATAAGTGTTGCTAAATCAATCCTGGATCCTGTCTACTCTATAGCCTATTACACAGATTTGTACAGATAAGAAGGCAGAGCAATTGTAAATCAGCATTGGCACTTTAGAGCATCTGTGTGTGTTCAGAGACAAGTCTCCACGGGTTTTCCTCATTTCTGAACATACTGTGAGCAGAGGCATAGTGGCCTTTGTCCTAGAATATCTTTTCAAAGAGCAAACAGCCATGGAAGATAAAGATATTGTCTCCCTTTGGGGCAGAGGGCAGATCTGTTTACTGCTTAGCATGATAGAGATAATATCTTGCTTTGCCGCCAAGGTCAAGCAGGTTTGCTTACAGTCCATTTCAAAAGATTTGGGTTCCAACTCAAGGCTCCTCAGCTGTGATGCAAATCCACTGGTGCCCAGCAACCATCTGGCCCACTCCACACCAACCCTCCTAGAGCTTGGGTGCAAGAGGAATTAATATAAACAAGATACTCATCAAGTTTTTTTTTGTCTCTGACCCATGGGTTTTGTGTCTTCTGCCAGCTTCATGAGATTGTGGTGGGACAATGCGTTAATTTGAAAGTAGGGTAAATAGAATCTCATGCTCCTCATAGTTCTAGATGCTGATTTTTTTTATACTTATATTGATGTGTCTATTTTATTCTCTAATATGTCTTAATCCATGTGGCATATCTCTCCTATTTTTAGCCTGTGGAGCACTCATTATGCCTCAGCTATCGGTGTTTGTAAGATTATGACCTTCTCTTTTAGTTACTCCCATGGGCTCCCAAGGTGAAGTTTGTGTTTCCCTCCTAGCATTTATTTGACAGCTGACACTCTCAGTTGTCCTCAGGATGAGGTGAAAAATTCATCTTCAGTTTTAGCTATATAGAAATATTAAAACTTATTTCTTTGAGCGGAGCCACAGAATTTCTCAAATTAATTTTGAGGTGTCTACACACCCAATATTTTAAATCATGCAATACCAAACAGAATTCCATATATTATTAACATCTATAAAAGACAGTTTTTGAGTGATAAAATAGAAGGAACTTCTTTTATTTATAGATTCATTTTTTCCTTAAACTTGTTCACACATATATATATATCTTTATTAATCCCTTCTATTTCTCCTTTCTTTTGAAAGATTTTATTTCTTCAAATTGCACATCTTCATTTCTCCTTATTTTAATCAAAGTATTTCATGATGTAAATTTGCTTTTAATTTCATCTTTGGCTGGGTTCCACGGGTTTTAATATGCAGTGTTGTCATTATACTCCCTACGTATTTGATAAATTCACTTTCAGTGTATTTAATAGCGTACAGTTTATTTAGAAGAGTATTTAATTTCCAAGTGTTTTATCAATATCAAGAACAAAATGGTATTCATTGGCTTCCTGTGATGCGAGATGAAAACATTGCCATACTTTAACTTCTCACCCAAATCCCAGTTTATTTTCATATAACTCAATATATGGTTCCAGTTTTTAAAATTCTCACAATATCACATATTTTACTTTTTAAAAATAAAATCGCCACTTTCATGACTGTATGTATAACAATTATTCAGACATTTAAAAATGGATTTGATGCCCACCTTCAGTCAATTATAATATGACTTTTCTGTTCTTTAGATATTTTGTTTTAGTGTTTCGGAGTCAAACGATACCGAGTTTAAAACTTGGCTCAATGGCCATTTACTTTCTGTTTCCTTGTGTGAGAGCAACAGGCAGTCTCTGAAAGGGGAGCATAGTCTCGGCACTGACTTTCTGGAATGGTGAATGGCACCAGTTGTCACCTGGGAGAGGATGCTCATTCCTCACCTACTGCCTTTTCAAGAACAGATTGGTTGCTTGGAGGAAAATCCTACTGTGTGTAAATGCCCATGACCCTCTGTATACCCTCTTAGTTTCTCTCAAATGTCTTCAATCCACAACTGCCAAAGGAAAGCCCTTTCTGCCCTTTACTGAGCACCTTTGCTTCTAATCCTCTGCTTTCCAAAATAGGGGGTATTTATGGAGTCCTTGAGCTCTTCTGCTTGGATCTCAAAAGGCCATCCTTATCTCAGAGGGGAGTGAGTTGGAACATGTCCCTGAGTGTCTCTTCTCAATGTGGTTTTATTGCCATTATTTCTATCTGGAAAATCTTGAAAATTCCATAATGAAGATAATATCTTCCCCAAGTCTTTTTCTGCCGTAGATTCCTCACACTCCCCATTTTTACATACTCTTGGTCATTTCTATCATCAAGAGCAGTCACATGTTTGTATATACACACGGCATTCTACCCAGACCTGTAGGTTACTTTTATTTTTTCTTGTCTTGTGCTCTGTAGGTAACAGTGTTAGTCACTCTTAGGACCTGGGCACAGTACAAAGTGCTTTGTATGTACTATGCGAGGGGATTCAAAACCACGTGCGGGTACATACAGCTGTCATTCACATTTAACAGATAGAGAAACTGAAGACTTAAGCAGCTGTCATTTGCCGAAAGCCACATAAGTAATAACTGGCAGATCTAGATGATTGAGGCAATAAAGGTAAGGAAGAAACAAGTGGAAGAGACAGCACCATAGAGATTTAAGAGGGAAAAGAGATCTCTGTGCAATAGAGTCATCTAGAAAAGGAAGTGGCCTTAAAATTACACCAGCAAGGGTTAGGTTTGAAACCAAGAAATAGGAAGTGTTTAGACCTATTAATTAGACATAAGGGATAAGAAATCAGCTAAGAGCTAACTTCTCAGTAAAGAACAAATTAAGAAAAAAAAAAAAAAACATGTCACTCTGGCTGAGGAGAGACCTGGGCTAAGATTGGGAATCATGTTTTCTAATCACAGGGCATCTTGGAAGATGCTGGAGCTGGAAATGATGCAGTTTAGTCATGGTTAGCACAGACTAAATGTACAGAGTGAATTAGCCACTAAAGACAAAAGCAGGGAAAGCACTGAAAAGGGTCTGAACCAAGAAAGGGTGGCCAAAACAGAGAGAGAGCCATTCTCAGGAGTCCTTGTGGAGTGATAGATTATGGGGGTTCTGCAGAAAGCAAGTATCAAAGATTGATTCCATAGAACACAAAACAATCATTGAAAAATGAAACAATCCAGCCTAATGCCTTCACTCGACAATAGAAGAAGCTGCAGTCAAGGGGAGAAATACCCAGAATCTCCCAGCCTGTTAGAAGTAAGGCTTCTTCCCCGCTTGCTCCTTACCCTGTCTTACAGTCCGTATTTATGTGAAAGTCATAGAGGCCCTTATTCCCAATCAGTGACCCGAGTCTCACTTTGTCCAAGGTCCTGAATGTGGTGAAAAGAAGAGTTTGGAATTGAAATAATTCCCCCTTTGCCACATTTTTCACAGGCAACTTCAGCCTTCTCGGGCATCCCTCACTATATCCCACTTCCCACTACGCTTCTTTCTACAATGTCTCAAATTTTCGACTTACTCCTCACCATCAGACCATAGATACTTAGTTTATTTCATCTGAATATTGCCAGAGCAACCTTATAACAATGTATGCAGAAATGATTCTGAAAAAATACATAGAATAAAAGTTTATTTATTTATTTGTTTGTTTGTTTATGTATTTTAAAGAGTTTTTATTTATTTACTTGACAGAGAAAGACACAGCGAGAGAGGGAACACAAGCAGGGGGAGTGGGAGAGGGAGAACCAGGCTTCCTGCCGAGCAGGGAGCCCAGTGCAGGGCTCAATCCCAGGACCTTGGAATCATGACCCAAGCCGAAGGCAGATGCCCAACGACTGAGCCACCCAGGTGCCCCAAAGTATATTTATTTAGATACAAGATTAAGAAAATGAAAGTAGGAAAATTTGGGGCCACTTGGCTAGGAGTTAAAAGTAGGGAAGTTATCTTCTTAGGTTTGTTGTGCTTACGGACAGGATTTAAATACCAAATAATGGTATTATTTAGTATGATTTCTCAGATACAAAGAATAGAGCTGCAACCTCCCACACACCAGCCCTGGAGGAGGGCAGATAAAGTGGAGCGATATTTAGTGCCCTAGAGTTTTCTAAGTGCACCCCACTAGGAGGTGAAAGTCTATGCAACCCACTCCACACACGTACTCATTAAAATCAACAAATATTTATGCCACACTTGTGATGTGCAAAACATTTGGTGAAGTGCTGCAGAGGACAGTAAGGTACATAAGACAGAACGTCTGTCCTAAGGGAATTTGGGATCTAGTTCTAGCCATTCACCAGAAAGGCCATGAGGGAGAAAAATGTGCTTCCAGAATCGGAAACTAGTAATAGGCAAAGAATAAGACAAGAGAAGGAAGACAGTATGTCTTCATGTGAATAAGCAACTTGGAAATTATTGCTTTTACTTAAAACCGTACTCATTTTCATAAGACCCTTAAAAGTGAATAAGGAGAAAAATATTTTACAGTCAGATACGTAACGTCTTCCCAGTGTTAAAATGAAAACATTTCTATGATATTTCATTAGCCTGCTTCATAAGAATGAAAGACTAGGGAGACTTCACTGCTTTATTAGGTAAGACTCGAGAATATAGCTAAGGCAGTCGGGAGAAATGGCAAAATCTTGCAGAGTCGCATATAAACGAGGCAGTCATATTAATAGATGTTTATAAAATTGGATTTCTCTTCACTATCACATTTTTCTTAATTTTTCGTGGTTAGTTCTCTTTTTCTTTTTCTTCTTTCTCTCTCTTACACACACACACACACACACACACACACACACACACAAGCAAAAATGGTTTGTGGTCTATTAGCGTAGTCATGCAAGGAGAAATGGAAATGGGTGGTCTTGTTGGGAAAGGAAAATGCTGACATCCTCAAATACAAAGAAGCAAGATATGTAAGTGGTGAGAATGTGACGGGGCAGGGTGCAGAGATTCTTGGAACATTTTTGCAAGGCATCAGGGAGCTATCTCTATATTCACAATGATGTTTCTGTCTTGTCAGCATTTTTTCTTTATTTGTGTTGGGCTTTATGACATATCTAAGAATAATAAATAATTTATAAGATGCAATAATGGTCTGGTACATTTCTGGCAGATTTAAAAAAAATTCTTCTCCAATAACTCATTTGATAAACTCTCGAATTCTTTTCTCTAGAACATTTTACACAACAATGCTTTGTTTTAAGGGTTGTCTATCAATGAGTTGCAAAGCATTCATTATGCATTCAAGCCTGTTTTTTGTCTATCCCTTTCTTGCCTCCTTTTATTTTTCCCATTTAAGTGGCATTTTTCTGGTAGTAATCTGATTCTTTGGGATGTAAAATGAAATCATGCTAGAAAAAAATTAACTCTTTAGACTCACAAGGACAATTGCAGTCTTTTATAGCAATGATCAAACTTCAAACTACAATTTGATTCAATACATGTTCTTTATCATTTGCCTACTCATCCCTGCCCAGGTACATGCACACACACATGGAGTGGTTAGACTGCTATGCTATGAAAAAGGAAAAATAAACAACACCATTGCCCATACATAATCCTAAGAAATAATGTTTTCTTGTTTTATCAGACACTTCCCAAACATATATACTTAACTGGCTGTCCTGGCCATTATCCAAAATTAATGCATTGTGTGATTTTTCTCCTCTGTTTTTATAAACCTTACGGATAATCCCAAAGTAGGTGGCAGGGGATCAGAAAGGCTTCTCTATTCTTGATGATTTCTTGCCCACAATGTGGGTAGCTTAGCCTGTTGTCCTTTGTGATTAAGGTTATACTCATATCATACGGTCAGCACATCTAGTGCCAGGGAATGTGTTTCTAGAAGTAGAATTCTAGGTACGCTATATGATCCACATTTTCTGTTCTTTCCTGGAGCTCTTTATAACCAAGGATTTAATTTGCAAACTGGCCAACTGTTGTTTGGCTATGAATCCAAGATTTTACACATCGAAAGTAACTAGTCTTTATCATGAATGAGAAGGTTCAGGCAAAACATGAATGAAGACAGAAATAAGTGATCCAACTATATTTAAAGATGGCCATGAATCTCAGTGATAATGGGGGCATGGGAGAAAACAGATTAACATCTGAGAACAAAGGAATGCAGGAAGAAGAGTGGGCAGTTGACTAGCTCTCTTTTAAACAATTCTTGCAGTTTTTTAGAGATGAATATGTTTTCTAGTCATAGCAAATGCTTACTCATTTCATTCCAGGGGTGCAATGTGTTGAACAAAGAACTCTGCTCCTCTTTGGGAAGATTCTTTTCCTCACATTCAACCATGTACTCTTTCTTGCAGACACATGTAAAACCAATAGCTGATCTTTAAGTTAGACGTTTTGACCTGTGTTCTGGTTTCTCAATTCAAAGATACTATTTATCCTAAGATGTGCCATCAATTAACTCTTTTCACACACACACACACACACACACACACACACACACACACACACCAATAACAACATTAAATGTACGCATCAAATGTCAGAGGTATGGTGACTTTGGAAACATTGAAATTAAAAAGTGTGCTTCTAGGAATCAAGAATCTCCACGTTGTTAGTCTCCAGGTACAGAATTTTAACTTGAATAACCCTTCTAGTAACAGTATAGACCCTTATTCATTCATGAAGGCATGAGGCATACTCCTGGGACATTCTATAGGTAAGGCATTCTCTAAGTGTTGGGATTGCTTCAAAAATAAGTTAAACTTGATTTCCCTCAAATACCTTATGGCTTAGAAGAGGACAAAACACGTTATGTTCAATTAAGTACATTCCAAAGTGGAGATGATACCTTAAGTATGGCTGAGAAAAACAAATACTTGAGAAATAAATGCTATGTCCTGAGTATTTATCTTAGAAAACCAATGATTCTAATTTGGCTGGGGAGGGGAGGGAAATGGATAAGGGAATCTTTCGAGAAAAAGTGGCATTTTTTTTTTTTTGCATACTGAATGATGCAAAATACTGTAATGATTCAAATTATCTTTAAAAATTAATTTCATCAAATCCTTTTGCATTACATGTTTTCAGCCTGAACTTTCACATAATTTATCAAGATATTGTTCATAGTTTATACTTGTGTTACCTGCTGAGCACTGGGCTTCATTTTTATTATGCTATGTTATCATTAGATGAGCATCAAACCAGCATTCTATAAACTCAGATCTATTGAGCACCTGAGCATGCTAATGCAGCACTCAAGGTAACTGCTGTGTAACCAAATCCAAGATAGGACTTCTGTCCTTGAAGAAACTCAATCTTGTTTGGGAGTTTTGATTGCAAATTACAAACATAAGCAATGCCGCAAGATAGCATGTGCTAATATGAGCTAGGAGAATTGGGGAAAATAGTAAGTGCTGTAGGAAGAGAAAGGAGAGAAAATTTTGTGTTTTCTGGGATGTCTCATAGACTATATCTTATAAAAATGGAAAGAGTTAAAAAGTAAAGAGGAATCAGAAACTCCCTAAAGGAGACATGGTAGAGGCCAAGCCACAGAGGAGGGGCTTTTCAGCGTCTGGGGATCAGAAGTTGATCAGCTGGGTTGGAAGTATGTGTATGTTGAGTCATAGTGAGAGAATTATTAAGGATCAACAATTTTGTACTGAACACTTGCTGTTTGCCTGGAACAGAGGTAGGCCTTGGAGATAAAATTATTAGGACACTATTCTGTTCTTTAACCTCCAATCTGTTGGGGATGACAGCCAAATCAACAGATCATATCAATATCTTAGGTAGTCAAAGTAGTACAAGGGGGTTACCCCATTGACAAAGAGTACCTTTTGAGGCTCTTGGGTTAGGGGAGACATTTGCAAAGCAGTTATTATTTGGAGCAGAAAGTGAATGCCAGATGTCAGAAAAGAGCTAAGGAAACTAAAGCAGAATCCATTTGTAATATTTATTTCTTTTCCCATCCATTAGACATGAACATTAATATATGAATAAGACATCCCATATATAGAATTCCAACTAAATACTGCCTTTAAGCTAAACAGCAAGCTTAATGGTCTGTTTTCAGCAGATAACTATTATTTATAAACCAACCTAGTAAAGCTTACTCTTGGGGGATACATTTTCCATATTTTTGGCTGACATTTCTAGGTCCCTGAGCAGATCTTATTAGCTTGGTGATTTTAATCTCTGCCTTTTAAAAATGAAGGTCTTTGGCTCAAAATTTCTTCAGTTGATTTATACCATCCGTATCCTTTTCATCATGCTGCTATCTCCCCAGTGATATTAAACGGTGATTACTGGGCTTGATCAACACCACACGCTTCCTTTTGATTTAACAGTTGAATATACACAGGTTTTAGTGATCAGTTTAAAGTTCCTTGTAAACTGTATTTATATGCTGAGCTCTTGAAACAGAGTAAGCAATGTCTTCACCTTGAAAAGAGATGGATCCCACTGTATTTTTTGTCATTTTAGGCAATATTACTTCTAGGGTTTATCAGTGATGGCCATTACCCAACTAAAATTCATTTAGGGTCTGAAACGAGGCTCTGGAAATGGCAGCATTAGTTCTTTTCTGTGTCTTCTTTTCTGTGTTACATATTCTTAGTTTACAAATAAACTGACATTTATATTAATCACCTCTCTAGAGCAAACATAGCTGAAGAAGGGCTAATACATCATCCCAAAATTGCTACCTAAGTTCTAATTCCAAAATCTTTATTGCTGCTGCTGATAAATGGCATAAAGAAAAAGGGATATTTGGGGTTTTTAGTGGTCTGGCAGCTGTAGGAAAGAAAATGTTCTGCATTTTGAGATAAATTTGGAAATATATTTTCAAATGATTCTGATGAGCCCATAAAGATTAAACATCATAATGCACATTTATCGTTTTCTCAGGAGGTTATTTTAAATGAATATATTAATAAGTCCCAGTTTTGTTCAAAGCTTTAGGACTCTTTGTTCAAGTCTAAGAATGTAAGCAACTGTGTAGGAACCTCTAAAATGGTTACCGAAAGCATCAGGACCATACCCATAAGGCTTAAATAGGCTTTTGAAAAAGAAAATGGCCCTTAATTTTCAATAGTTTCTCACAAGATAAAAAACCTTCTGACAGAGTCTGAGAAATGTAGGCTTATACCTGTAGATCACAATGAAGGTGAGACATGCAGTAGACTGATCTTCAATCTTTTATAGCACTGAAACTTGAGACTGTCTAATGATGTTAAAGCAAGATGCTTAAAGCTGTCCATCAGCCTCTGAAACATCACCATAATTAAATTTCAAGGCTGTACTTCATAAATCATTGGAACAGATATTAGGGTTGAAAAGGTCTCATTGATATGAATGGCATAAGTCATCTACATGCCTAATAAGAGATGCCACCTTAAATATCATTCTTTGATTAACTCTGAAAGAAATACATCTACCAGGAGGGAGTGAAGGGCCACCTGAAGGTCTACTGAAAAGTAGGTGTTGCTTCTGATAAAAAAGCAGTTATAATGAGTAAATCCCAAGATGGGGCAGCTGAGCAAAACACACAGACACAGAGATGGTGTTTCATATATATAAATACAAGGGCTGGGGGCGGGGGGGGAACAAGAAAAAAAATCGTGTACTGATCTTTAAGAACGCAGAGCTGTCTCTACCAAGTTTGCTGAGTCCTCCTCCAGATTCTACCAGGAGAGGCTTGGGACTGTTACTTTATGAAGTACCACCTAATTCAAAAGACCACTTTCTGTTAAAGCTAAAGCTTCAATCTAGCTTCAACTGAAACTGCTTCATTTCATTTTAAGCAGAGGGAAACAGGATCATTGTGAAGAAGACACACGGATTAGTAACAGAATCTGTATTTGGGCTTTCAGCACCACCATTATTTTAGGCTTTGTGAGCTTGAGCAATTCTTTAACTTACCGGAGCTTCATTTCCCATTTGTGAGAAAGGCATAATATCCATAGCCATCTTGGGCATTAATAAATAAGAATAGGACTTTAAAAACTACAGTGTTATGCAGATTGAGAATTGTTGCTATTAGGAATCAATTTGTTGATAAAGTAGTTCATTTTTATTGGAAATACATTAATTATATATTAGGAGTACTAATTAGGAGAATAATTAACAAATAACTTGATCTTCAACTTTGACAAATATTCCTAAAGATAGTCGGTGTATTTACTCATTTTCCACTGGGTTTACATATCAAGGTATGTGCCCTGGCGACTCTCTTGAGAACCCAGGGACCCTGTGTCTGAAATTTGCAGTATTTGCCACCAGATGGCGCTGTGTAGCAAGTAAGTACCAAGTGCCTATGCCGCTGGTAGGTAATCTCTGGGCTCCTTTCAGCACAAGGAGAAATAATTTGTGGAAAAATACTCATGATGGGTGTTTGCATACTGTGCATGACATTTTTAAAAAGCAATCAAGGTAGAATGCTATTGAAACTAACATGCAAACAACCAATATCTTATACCATATTTGTGTTTTCTGCATCTTACCCATTTTTTCTGTGATTTTAAGGGCGTAAATGTTTTTGTGGTTCTCTCAGGGCCCAGCTTCTCAGTCATCTCTACCTTGAGTAAAGGTAGTTATTCACCTTCAAGGTAATTCTGAGTGATCATAATTGAGATTTGTACGATGTAGAGTTTGTTAAATTCTGTTGTCGATACTTTAATTTTAGAGGTACAAGTATTTTCCCCAGTGCTTTCTTGTCCCTGTGTGAAGGCTTGCTGTCTATAATGCTATTCCAAAAACCTTCAGTAATAGTATAAGTCTGCTCTGAATTCTCTTGTGAGCAGCAGCAAATGTGGGACCAGCAGGGGGTGGGGTGCATTTTCTTTTAATAGCAGCAGCTCCCCCAAACTCACTCTTTTCCCCTCAAAACTCAGACCCTCTTTACTTCTCTTTTTATCTTCCAGATCTGCTTTGTTGTTGTTGTTGTTCCTCAGATAGTACCCTGCCATCTTAGGGAAATCTTAGGTTTCTTCTGGTTCTGCTTTCCTGGCTAAGCTCTACCAGCACTACAGAACCTAAGACGTGAAGGATACAATAGATTCCTTTTAGAATGATAATTTTTGTTCCTAACACACAATCTAAGTGATTATAGGTAACAAGTAATTACAAAAATCCAAGTTGTTGGATTTTATGGTCAAGAAAGATCAATTAAGTCTCAACATCATCTGCAAGTTCATTTTTCCCATGTTGCCAAATCTTCCTAATCCTGAAAGTGGTCAGGAGCAAGCTCTTTCTGGATCCTTTGAGCCACAGAGTTCTCCCCTCTTCTGGACTCTATCACAGTCCCCTCTGATATGCTGCTTTGCATGGCTTAACTGCCTTTAACATGTGTATGTATTTTAAGGCCTGGTTTTGCTTAAGGACATGTTTGCTGTAAGTAATAGAAAAGCTAGTTTAACTTATCAAGTACTAAAAGATGGAGTTTTTATTTCTTCTATAATGTGGAGTCTGAGACACCAGGGGCAACAGCTCTGCAATTCATTTAGAACTCTCTCATGAACCCTATTTTTCCTTCTGCTGGCTCAAAATCAGATGTGATGGCTGAGTCAGCCATCTTGGATTGTAAACGGGTCTTAAGAAAGGAAGCCAGTTTTAGCAGGGAAACCAGATAGCAAGAGGCTGGGTTGCTGACACACTGTTGAGAATCCTATCAGCCTTTGGCTCTCTGCCTAGATTTTATAAGAGAGAAATAAACTTCTACTGTGTTGTAGTGGGTTGAATTATGGCCTCCCAAAAGATCTGTCCACATCCTAATCCCTAGAACACCGTGAATATAACCTTATTTGGAGAAAGTCTTTACAAATGTAATTAAGTTAAGGATCTCCAGATGAGATCATCTTGAATTATCCAGGTGGGCCCCATATTCAATTACAAGTGTTCTTATAGCAGACACGGTGAGGGGAGACACCACAGAAGAGTAAAGAATGTGAAGAAAAGAGGCAGAAATTAGTGCGATCCCGCTACAAGGAATGTGGGAAGCCACCAGAAGTTGGAAAAGGTAAGGAAAGAATCTCCATTAGAGCCTCTAGAGGGAGCATGGCCCTGCTAACACCTTGATTTTGGACGTGTGCCCTCCAGAGCTGTGAGAGAATACATCTCTGTTTAGAGTCACTCAATTTGTGATAGTTTCATACAGCAATACTAGGAATAAATACATTTGTTTAAGCTGCTATGTTTTGAATTTTTGTCACTCATAAAGTAACCTAATCCTAAATAACATTTTCCCAAACTATCTTGTAAACATCTTGAAATCAAAGATTGCATCTTGTAGTCACTCCTATCCCTCACACGGGCTAGGAAAGACAGTGCGTGTGCATGTGTTCTTATTAGTGGCACCACATTTGCATTGCTACCGATTCTGAAGGGAGACTGCTAGTCTCAATGCTTGGAAGAATTTCAGGAAGAGGCATTTTTATCATTATTGCTGCCTAGCAAAACACGTAGGCAAAGCAAAAATGGGTGAGAGGAAAGTCAGATCTGGAGTGGAGAATCAAAGTTCTGGGTATGCTAATATGTTGATGTCTACTGCAAGGTCTGGTTTACATTGTGAATGGAGCAGACACCTCTCTCCCACTCACCAATACTAAATAAAGACCAGCCATTGTCTGCTGTACTTACGTTTTACCTGCTTTCCAAGTTAATTGGTTTTCTTCCAGGCTTAGCATCCTGAAGACTTCCTCAGTTTTCTTTCATGCTGGTTTGTGGTTTATTTCACTTGAATGTGAACACCCATATTTTCTTTGGGGGGGAGGTTTATGATTGTACTTAATTGGATATTGAAATAATCAATTAGAGCATCCTGAGAGTTTTCAGAAATGAGAATTAGAGTGCTCTACTGACTCACTGACCTTTGTGAAGATCACGTTAACCATGAGGAACTTTAAAAGATTTGTCTTAGATTCAAAGCTTATTTTGATGTTGAAGAGCTCTATGTGTTCCTAGAGATGTAAATTCATGAGTCAAGGTCTCAATTTCTATATAGGTAAGGGGGAGGAAGTATGTGCAAAATTGTTTGTGCACACACATGCACACAGATATATGTGTATATATGAACCAGCTACTTTTCATAAATTACATTATCACATTCTTTCCTCTCAGTTCTAAAAGGTAGGTATTATTATATAGTATCTCCAGAGAAAACACAGAGACTTGTTTAAATGATTTGTCCATCATTACACACTAATAAGTATTAGAAACAGGATTCAATCCTCATCCAACTCCAAAGCATGTCGTTGCAGATTCATTTTTAAAAATTTTCTCTCGGAAAAACTTTCTTGATCCACCATTTTGTACAAAGAGAAGCTATGACAGACTTAATATTGCTAGATAATGACTGGCTTTTTTACTCAGAGTTCATTCTTTATAACTATCTCTGTTTTACATTTTGTCAATTTAATCATAGCTGCAAATTCTTGGGGTTTATCCTATTACTACTTATCTCTCATTAAAGAATGTAGAATATGATATTTGATGAATGCTACCTAATATTTGTGATTTTAAACATGGACAACAATTAGTTTATGTTTGTATTTTTTTAAGATTTATTTATTTGAGAGAGAGAGAGAGAGAGAGAGAGAGAGAGAGAGAAAGCACACATGCATGAGCAGAGAGAGGGGCAGAGGGAGAGAAGCAGACTCCCCGCTGAGCCCAGAGCCTGACTCAGGACTCAATCCCAGGACCCTGAGATCATGACCTGCTTAAAAACCAAGGGTCAGACGCTCAGCCAAATGAGCCACCCAGGGACCCCTATGTTTGTATTTTCTAATACATTTAATTTTTAAGGACTACCTGGGCATTTGAATCTGTCAAAGTCCTACTATTGACTTAACTCCCTTCCAAATATTCCCTTTCATGATAACAGGAGGAAGCTTGGAGCCCATTATTTTCTGAAAGTAGATCCTTCTTGAAGTACTAGAGATTTTATTTCAAAGAAAAATGCTGATTCGTTCCAGCCCCACCTATGCATCCAAACACCATCTACATTGACATGCAGCTAGTGGAAGGAAGTTCCATGAAATTAGATTCACCTTTTGTGGGAATGGGTAAGAAGCAACGTGGCTGACAGGATGTTAAGGCAAATGTTGCGATGTCCCCTTCTCTTGGGAAACTCTCTGTTTCAGAAAGTGCACGTTATCAAATGCTAGCTATTTGGAGTACATCCATTTCCTTTCTGATCGTATTGGACATAACACGTAAGATGCTACTGAAAGTCTACATTAATATTTAAATTGTTAAGAGATTCAAGAGTTCAGCTGTCAGCCTAATAATTGACATACACTGAACCAATGTTTGAATCAATTTACATTTTCAAAAAATAATTTCTTGTGCCAGTCTAGATAGCTTAAAGTTTATAAAAAATACACTGGAAAACACTCAAAGTCTTTAAATAAAGAAAAACATTGACAGGGTTAGACCTATTTAAAAAGTAACATGGAAACTAATAAATAAGCAGAGTTCCCCAAATGCCTGGTTATTCCTGTATAAATGAGATGGTTTATTGGAAGGACGAAGAGCTGTCTGGGTAACAAGGAGCTCTCTTTGCCCTAGTGCCAAGCCAGTCTGAAGGAGGGCTCTTCAGGGGAGCATTCATTCTTTGAGGCATTAGGAACTCATTTAATACCCTAAAGTGGACTCATTATTTCCTAAAAGCAGTGCTACAGCCCACCTAAAAAGTCTTTCATACAGAATCCCACAGTTTAAACTAATTAAATTCTGCATTATTTAGTTTAATGCACATCATTAAAGTAATTTTTCTTCCTTAAGGGTGTGGTGAATTCAAATAATAATAATAATGCCTTGTGTTTGTAAAGAACTTATAAAGTTTTTTTTTTTCATTTATGATGTCACTTGATCTTTAAAGTAAGTATCCAAAGTTGCCTGTGCACACAGCTGACTCCACAGCCAACTCTCCAAGGGCAAGGGCCAAATCTGTCTCCTTCCCGCTTCTTGCCAAGGACCGGCATGATGAGGCAACTAACAGCCATACTCACTGTTTGCCAGGGACTCCTCTAACCATTTGTAAGAATCAACTCGTTTCATCCTTAAAATTGTCCTACGGGGACACATCCAATTGTTCTTGTTTTACAGATGAGCAAAAGAAGGCAAAAAGGGACTGAGTAATTTACTTGATATCCTGCAATGGGACATGGGTGGAGCTCTGGAGCCCTGGCTCTTGGCCACTATTTTTCATTTCACCTCAGTAGGAGTGTTCTTTGTGGTGGGACACAAACCTTTGTTGCATTTGTGAAGGAATGCAGGGATGCAGTCAGCAGGCACAATACTATCACCCCCAGTTGAGAGCTCAGAGGGAGTGCAATTTCCTCAGTCCTACAGTTGCAAGTTGTGCAGCTGGAACTCAATCTGACACTGATTCCAACCCAGTATTCTTTCCACTGATTTTTGCTTTTTCCTACTGGTTCATCTACAAGCCACCTGTTCTAGTGTTTTGTTTTTGACGTTTTAATTCGTGAGTCCGATTAAGCTCATTCTGGACCAGGCTCAAAACATTGGATTGTTATTCTACAGTGGCTGATGCCGCCTTCCCCAAGTATTAGACTGGCTCAGTGCCGAAGATCACTCAGCGTTCTTCATGCCTACCAAGTACGTTAGAATAGACCCGATGCTAGAATCTTCAGCCCCTCTCATTTGACGCTGTCTGTATCTTTAACTCAATTCAGTGTGGCCTGGGAACGACAAATGATTATCACTTCCTGAAAATAAATTGAAAATTTAAGTTTATTTAACAAACTGTTTGCTTATCATTCCATTCAAAAGCAAATTTTTGAATGTCCGAATAAATTTGGCAATGAGAGCATCAACCACACAGTTTCCTTCACTGGAATTCAGAGGGTCAATCTCTAAGGTTGAGTTTGTTTACTGGGGAGGATGGAAGCTCCTTCTCTAGCTGAATATTTTACAAATCCACAATGGAATTCTTTAGGATACTTCTACTTAATGCTTAGAGACTTTCAGCTCATAATGATGCAAGGTACGTGATAACCATATTTGGAGAAACGTTTTGATAGGATAAATTTTCTCCAGCCAACTGAGAACCAGACCCGTGTCTTGGTATTCTGGCCCCTCCCTCTTCACCCATATGAGGGCCATGATGCTTTTGCATACACACATGCCCATTAGCCCAGATACACGTAACAGAGAAGAATTAGAATTTTAGCTTCAGACTCACTGTTGATAAAGATTCTGTAATTCTACCATTTGTCATGAGCCTGGTTTAACTGAAGAATGATGGTCTGTAGGTAGCAAGTTTCAATATTCAAAGGGCAAAGACCACATGTAATGTTTTCTGTTCTTTTCTCTGCAGCTAAATGTGAACAGAGACCAACAGAGAATCCCAATTCTCAAAGGGAAGAAAACACAAAATTTATTTTTCCAAATTGTCAGCTTGGATTAGCAAGAAAACACTGAAGACACTGTCTGAGGCCATTTTCCGTTATGGGGAAGATATCACAGAACAAAAGAAAGACTCAGGAACAGAGTCTGGGCATTTCTGGACAGGAAGGGCCTCTCTTTCTCTCTCACTCTTTGCCATTCTGAATCTAACATCAATCCCTGCTCCTCCTGTCAGGGGTGATTCAAATTTAATAAGAGTTGTTTTGGTGTAGAGTCTAGGGACGAACTCTGGATTGGGATAAGCAGATGTGAGAAGACAAAGAAGAGACGATAAGTCCAAAGTCACCTCTTTGGAGGGTGTTAGCCATAAAAAGGAGCAAATGGATGGGCAAGAGCTGCGGGCACATGGGGTCAAGTGAGGCTTGCTGGTTTTATTTTGTTTTGTGGTTTAGGTTGGAAATAATGCAGCTTGTTTATGTGCTGATAGACTTAACCTGGAAGAAGTGAGCAGGATCAGAGAGAGGAGAGGGATAGGTGATCAATGCAGGAAGGAGCAAAAGCCTTGAGAAAATAAGGAGAAACAGAATCCAGGGCAGTTGGCCATGGCTGGCCTCACATAAGAGCAGGCACGGGACACACTGACCACTTTTAGCCAGAGGTGAGAAGTGTATGGGGAGAGATCTACACACAGATGCACTTCTTTCTAACTGGCTCTCAGGCCTGGTTTCCCAATCATGGAATTAGTTCTTCCCATGAATTACTCTGCTTTGGTCCACCTCAGCTAAACCCCTCTCCCTGGTCAGCCTGGTCTTGTAAGTCTCCTATCCTGGCACCACCTTTGACACTGCATTGACAATCCTAATGGTCAACTTCTAGCCTGCCTGATTCAATGTATCAAATCATATTTGATACAGTTGTTTATTTTATCTACCATCACCTACTTGGCCTTTGGAAGACAACACTTTCCTAGTTTTTTTTTTTTTTTTTTCCCCTGTCCTACTGACTTCTTTATTGGTTCCCCTCTTCTTTCTAAATTCTGGAGGACTCAAGCCTTGGCCAATTTCCTTTCACTGGTTTCCTTCCCTTTCTTCGCTTTTCTGTTTCCCCTATGCATATAGTCCCTTTGCATCCCTGCACACAGCCTGGGTTGGTAATGATGTCTGCATTGAAATGAGAGCTGTGAAGACAAGGGAGTTGTATTTGGTTACAGTACGCCACACTGGCTAATTCCAGGGCACAGACCATCCGTGACGTGGCATCAGAAGATCCAAGCAGTTATAGTTTGAAGTATCATGGTTTCCCAGCACACACTTAGAACCAGCAATTCGGTGTTTTGGAGAAAAGTAAAAAGAAACCAAATTGTTACTCCCTGTTTCTGATTTACTGAGAGAAAGGCTGTCCACCCACACATTGTTTGATGGACGCCAAGTGTTTTGCAAACTAATAGTAGCTTTTTAAAAAACATACACTTTGATATATTTTCTTTCAGATCTTTTATGTGACAGAATTCATATATTGCTTGGAAATCCTGTGTTTTCCCGGGGAATGTACACACACACACAGTACTGCAGAGAGGTTAACACGAATCCCCAGTTCTATTTTTATTTTTTCAGGTAGGGATGGACTTATCATTCAATTTCCCATCAATTTTTGCAACTGTTAAATGATATATTTATACTTAATTTAGAGTTATTGAAGGAAATATAAGGACCTAAGAAGTTTTATTTTATTTTATTATTTAAAAATTTGAGTATAGTTGACACACAATGTTACATTAGTTTCAGGTATACAAATAGTGAGTGATTCTACTGGGTATTTACCCCAAAGATACAGATGTAGGGATCTGGGGGGCACCTGGGTGGCTCAGTTGTTAAGCATCTGCCTTCGGCTCAGGTCATGATCCCAGGGTCCTGGGATCGAGCCCCGCATCCGGCTCCCTGCTCCGCGGAGAGCCTGCTTCTCCCTCCCCCACCCCCCCACTCCCCCACTTGTGTTCCTGCCCTCGCTGTGTCTCCCTCTCTCTCTGTCAAATAAATAAATAAAATCTTAAAAAAAAAAACAAATGTAAGGATCCGAAGGGGTATGTGCACCCCAATGTTTATAGCAGCAATGTCCACAATAGCCAAACTGTGGAAAGAGCCAAGATATCCATCGACAGATGAATGGATAAAGAAGATGTGGTATATACATACAATGGAATATCATGCAGCCATCAAAAGGAATGAAATCTTGCCATTTGCAACGATGTGGTTGGAACTGGAGGGTGTTATGCTGAGTGAAATAGTTCAATCAGAGAAATACATGCATCATATGACCTCACTGATGTGAGGAATTCTTAATCTCAGGAAACAAACTGAGGGTTGCTGGAGTGGTGGGGGGGTGGGAGGGATGGGGTGGCTGGGTGGTAGACACTGGGGAGGGTATGTGCTATGGTGAGCACTGTGAAGTGTGCAAGACTGTTGAATCACAGACCTGTACCTCTGAAACAAATAATGCTATATATGTCAAGAAAAAGAAAGAAGAAGAAGATAGCAGGAAGGGAAGAATGAAGGGGGGTAAATCGGAGGGGGGAAATGAACCGTGAGAGACGATGGACTCTGAAAAACAAACTGAGGGTTCTAAAGGGGAGGGGGTGGGGGGATGGGTTAGCCTGGTGATGGGTATTAAAGAGGGCACGTTCTGCGTGGAGCACTGAGTGTTATGCACAATGAATCATGGAACACTACATCAAAAACTAATGATGTAATGTATGGTGATTAACATAACAATAAAAAAGAAAAAAATAGTGATTGAACAAGCTTATACATTATGCTGTGCTCACCATAAGTGTAGTTACCATCTGTCACCATTATAATATTGCAATGCCACTGACTATAGTTCCTATGCTGTACTTTTTATCCACAGGGCTTATTCATTCCATATCTGGGAGTCTGAACCTCCCACTTCCCCTCACCGATTCTATTCATCCCCCTACCCTTCTCCCCTCTAGCAACCATCAGTTCTCCGTATTTATAGGTTTGATTCTGCCTTTTGTTTGTTTATTCACTTGTTTTTTTTTTTTGATTCTACATATAAGTGAAATCATATGGTATTTGTCTTTCCCTAACTTATTTCAATTAGCAGAATACCCTCTAGGTTCATCTATGTTGTTACAAATGGCAAGATCTCATCCTATTTTGTGACTTAGCGATATTCCATTATATAAGCCATATCTTCTTTATTCATTCATCTTTTGATGGAGCCTTGGGCTCTTTCCATATCTGAGTCATTGTAAATAATGCTGCAGTAAACATAGGGGTGCATGTATCTTTCTGAATTAGTGTTTTCATTTTCTTTGGGTAGATATCCAGTAGTGGAATTATTGGATTATATAAGTATTTCTATTTTTAATTTTTTTGAGGAAATTCCATACCCTTTTCCACTGTGGCTACACCAAATTACATTCCACCAACAGTGCATGAAATTTCATTTTTTCCCCACATCCTTGCCAATACTTGTAATTTCTTGTCTTTTTGATTCCAGTCATCCCAACAGGTATAATGTGATATAAATTGTGGTTTTGATTTGCATTTCCCTGATGATGAGTGATGTTCAGCATTTTTTCCATGTGTCTGGCCATCTGTATGTCAAGAAGTTTTATTTAAAGAACGCACATATAGTGCACTGACTTTAATTTGATTCATAATTTTCCAAATTGTGTATTCACCCCTTCTTCAGAGATGCTAACTTGTCACAAAATGGATTCATCTGATTTTCTCCATCATCTACCTTCTGAATCATACATAAATGAGCTCGAAAGTAGCCAAAAGTCTAGAAGTCATTAAGAAAAGGATAAAGAGACCATGCTATTGAATAATCCCAGAGTAAGATTAAGGATGCACTGTGAATGGAGACCAGTTTAGGACAGGAGTCACCTCCCTGCAGCTGACCTACCTACTCCACTAGAATAACAAGACCTCCGTGGCTGGGATGGGCAACACAGGACAAAACCAGCATAGTCTGCATTGTTTTGTGCGGAGGTAAGGAAATGGAATGAGATGAAGTGTAATCTTTCTTGGTGAGATTTCAAAATAACAAGATAATTTGCATGTGAACCATGAGAGAGGTAGCCTGGTGTGGTTGATCAAGCATGGATTAGAGACAGGCTGATTAGTCTCAAGTACCAGCTTTACCACTTAACGGTGGTAAGTTAAGTTAATTAGTTAGTTAATTAGTGTGACTCTCACTTTGCTTATCTATAAAATTAGGAAAATAACAGTACCTACTTCATAGGGCTGTTTTGAAGATTAATAAATTAATACAGGGTTTTTCAACATTGGTATTGTTGATAATTTTGGCTAAATAATTCCTGGTTTGAGGAGGGATGTCCTACCCACTAGACGGAGTAGTAACACCCCACCCCCAACACACACACACACACACACACACACACACACACACTCAAATTGTGACAACCAAAATTATTTCCAAACATTGCTCCTGGTTGAGAACCACGGGGTTACTGTGGATAAAATCCTTACGGTGGTGCTCAGTATACAGTAAGTGCTATGTAAATATTTTTCAATAAAACTAATATCAAATATTCCAAAAGCAAATGATAGACATAAGGCTTTAAGATGGACGAGACATAAGCAATAGGTAGAAGAAAATAGATGGTTGGTCTCCCTCAATTTGTGAATTCCATCCCTAACAAATCCTCTAGACATGACTGATTTAGAAATAAGGTCCCAGGGATCAGTCTAAATCCCCTGACTGCTGCTAGCATTGAAACTTCTCTTACAGCTGCCCATAGCCTTTGACTCCTTCGTACCCCAGCCCCTCTCCCACATATAGTTGCTCATCTACAGTATTCTCTCCCTTGCCTTGGTAAATGTCCCATTTCTCCCACACATGTAGCTCCGTAGAATCTCCTTTTGTGGGTAAGTTGCCTATCTTTTATGTGTAGAGTCTCTTTGTTCCACTTTCTGGAAGTAAAGATAAAATCCCCAAATCTAATGCATCAGGGGCACAGAGGATAACCGAAATGGCAGAAGTGGGCCCAGGGCAGACCATTGTGAACAGAAAAGTCATGCCTGTCCAAAGGGAACACTATGGAGCTCCAGCAGCTGAGTAGCATCGGGAGATGTGGACCCAGTTTTGCCAAAGCCAAGCATTCTCCTTAGAATGTAGTGAAACTGTGGGATACAACTGGATAATGTGTGAGGTGAGGAGCTGCGATTTTCTAGCATTTTTTTCATTGAATTTTTGGAGGACTGTAGGCAGAACACCAGCAAGTTTTTGACACTTTGAAGCAGTTGTGTGGGGCATTTCAGGTAAATATGCAAGGGTAATTCTAGTACTGTTTTCCCTACACCCATGTAGTCTTATACTCCTGAAAAAAATAACAGGAATAAGTAACATTTGAAAAATGTTTGAAACCTAGAATTCAGTGAAACCAGTGTATTGAAATGCAAAAACATATTGCTTGCTTTGATACAAACAATTTTTTAAACCACTATTTTATCTTTGGGTATTGGGGAGGGAATCTTGATTTAGAACTTGTATTAAATCACGCTATAAGACTTCAAATAATAAAGGCATAACTTGCATAATACTCTTTCACTAGAAGGAACTTCATTAATTTCGAATAGTTTGATAGCAACTAATTGTGCAGAACTGATTGTTAAATAAAGCCAAAATAAGCAATTCAATTATGCCATGGCTGATTAGGCTTTGTCATCCATGCAGGATCTCATAGTCAGGAACTCTGGCCAGCCATTCTGCTTGCCATAAAGCAATTCCATAACCTTGTAATGATCATGTCTCCTTCATCTCAGTCTTAAAGAGAGTATAGGACCACCTTTAACATTTTGATAGCATTTATTGAGTATATACTAGATGCCAAACATTGTGCTAAATACTTCATGTATATTATTGTATTTAAATCTCTCAACAACCTGTGAGATAGGCATTATAACTTTACAGGTGAGAAAATGTAAGCTCAGAAAGGTTCATTATCTTGCCCCATACCACCAGCTGCTAAGTTATGGAAATTATTTTTACATCAAAAATTCCTGACTATGCCAAAAGAAATTCCTTCTTAAAGCTAGAATCAACACAGTGGAAACATGTTAGTAAAAAGATATGCCTGGTGTAGGTATGTGTGTGTGTGTACGTGTCTGTAAATATAAATCTAAGTAAACACACACACACACACACACATATATATATATATATATATATATATAATCTACTCATAGGCTACAGAAAAGCAAGTGTGTGACAATTATACAGAAAAGTCTGAGTTAACTACCATCATGACAGAGAGAGAGAGAGAGAGAGAGAGATTACATTGTAATAAGACTTAGCACCAACCAGGAATAAGAAATTCAGAAATAAATAGATAAAGTTCTACCTTATAAGCTTATCTTTTAGTAAGGAAGCAAAGCAGTACCAGAAAAATAAGAAGAGATGCAAACTTGAAGAGGGCAAAGTCAGTCTCTTTGGCCAAATTTACCTACAAATGTCATGAATTTAAGGAAGGGTTGCATTGGATGTTGAAACTGGAACCAGGCTTCATTTATAATTAAGCCTAAGTAATGTGTATGGAGTTCTCATTCCATAGCTATCCCTCTGTGACTTAAGATTTATTAAAAATTCATTCTATTATTTTTATAGATAGGTGCTTAAACCAGAGATACAACTGAAAATTGTTCTTAGGATTCTGGTACACAGAATGAACACACTAGATTAGAAATGCTTCTTATATAATAACACCTTAGCAAGAGTCAATTTCTTTTAGCCTAGAGGCTAAAGGAAAAATTAAAAAAACATAGAGCAAATATACATATAGATGTAACTAACAGGAATAAAGGGAAAAAATAGACACACAAACAAATTTAGTTAGTTTATGGGCAAAGAATAATTTTCAACTCGAGCAGAAACAACACAAATTAGAGTGCTCAAAGTCTATGATTTTGAAAATTGATGGCCCTCTGTGAGATTTCTGCTGGATCCTATTTTAAACTTTATAGACTTCTTAACCTCCCTCTGGTGATATACTGTTGTCCATGGAACTGAGCCCACTGGAACAAGAGAAAATGACAGTCACTTCTCCTATCCCTATCAATAATACAGTAACTTTCAAACCCAATCATGAGCACCTAAATGTCAACTCTGTTAAACATTTCACTTCTGACCATTGTAATCACTGTTAGTAAGTTCATTTGGTATAAAGAAAGGGAAGAGAAAATGACTTGTCAGGTCCTGATATTCTATGGAGAAAAGACATGTAAAACTTTATAAATATTCATGAGTTTAGTTTGACTACTTTGATATCCTTTACATTTTGTAAGAGGGTTAAAATATACTCTTTTAAGGAACAGGCTGGGATTCTGGGTCCTATGATTTTTTTAAAAAAATTGTGAAGGCAGTTTGAATTAATGAATAAATACATTATAAATGATTCTCCTTGTAAGTGTATTTGGTTTTAAAATTTGAGTCCTTGACTCAAGGGAGTGTATCAATAAAAAAATATTCCATGTTTGCCTTTGATTCAAGTATATCCCAGTGCATAATTTTATTGAAGATTCAACCAACAGCACTGTGAAATGATTTTTAGGTCTTAGTACATTTAGTCAATGATCTGGGGGCTAGCAGATAAACTGAAACTTATAACACTGCCCCAGCAGCTTATCAAAGGGACACTAGATGAAACTGATTGATCGAGGACCTGGGACCTGGGGGAAGGACAGGAAATTAAAAACAGAAAGGGTGTAGAGGAAACTAATATGGACAGAGAATATGATGAGACTATAGGAGATGTATGATGTTAATTCTACACCAAAAGTTGTGTTATTTCAATAGCGGTGAAAAGCGCATATATTGTCAACAAGGAACTGAAGTATTAAAAATATATCAATCGGGGGGGGGAGGGGGATGGGTTATCCCGGTGATGGGTATTGAGGAGGGCACGTTCTGCATGGAGCACTGGGTGTTATGAACAAACAATGAATCATGGAACACTGCACCAAAAACTAATGATGTAATATATGGTGATTAACATAACAATAAAAAAGAATAAAAAATATATCAATCATCCATAAATTAACTCATTTTTATTATGATTTGTTTATCTGTCTTTCCCTATTAGATGGTGGGCAGGGACCAATGTCATCTTCATCTTTTGAGTGTTCCATCATCTATGAGTGCTCAATATGCATTAGGCTAATGAGTGCATAAACTTGACCATATGTCTTCCACCCCCTTCTCATGGAGTGGTGAGAAAATCTTAGAGCATGCCCTCCTAAGATGTAGACCAACCATCAGCCTCACAGCTGACTCCCAATGTTCCAACCCTCATTTTTCAGAATTCTTTGGAAGATATCTGAGAAAAAACTCTTGGGAGTTATGCTTTCTTTGGAGGACATTACAAAGGAGTAGGTAAGGAATAAGCTGTTTTAGACTAGACTGGATAATATATCCAAGAGTGGGGTCAGAGAAATATGTGAGTTTTTAAATGTTTTTCTGTAGGGATTCTGCTTTAGAAGAATGCGACTTTTTTTTTTTGAAGATTTTATTTATTTGACAGAGAGAGACACAGCAAGAGAGGGAACACAGCAGGGGGAGTGGGAAAGGGAGAAGCAGGCTTCCCACTGAGCAGGGAGCCTGACGTGGGCTCGATCCCAGGACACTGGGATCATGACCTGAGCCAAAGGCAGACGCTCAATGACAGCCACCCAGGCACCCCAGAAGAATGCAACTTTTTAAAATCTTTGTTCCTTCGGGTCTTCCATACAGAGATCCTTGTATCTAACAACTTGTCTCTTTGTGACTCCTACCAATAGTTTTCAAAACTAACAAAAATACAAATGCAGGTCAGATATATCTACAAGGGCATGAGTGGGTCATCAAAATCCAGAATGTATAGAAAAACCACAGTCAGAGACAAACTGAGATCAATAATTGGATTATTAGCAGAGGAGATAAAATCTGATTATGGCACATCATGTAAAAAGAAAAAAAAGGGAGGATTGCTCTGGTCTCAGAGCTGGTTGGGAGTGAACAAAGAGAAACCAAGCAAAGTTTTCTTGAGTCATGGACTGCACTGGTGGGATTTCTTTTGAAGGTCTTTGTACCCACAGATGTGCTTTATTCAATATTAAAAAGGAATCTGTCTCCCATGGCAGAGTTGAAGTGATCTCTGGCACTCTCTATTTCACAGTATCAAAGGAAGGCAAATGAGATTTTTTCTCTTCTGTAATAGCTTGGAAGGTGAACTACAGCATTGCCCCAGACACACATGGAAAAATCAAGTCTGGCTATTTCTACCACTTATATCACTGAACTAAGGGAACAGCACCAAAGTCCCACCAAACAGCACAAACACGAAACTTTGAGAAGTGTGAGTTAAGTTCATTATAAATTTCTCCCATGTCCACCAGTTTATTTTCATTAAACTTACTCTCAGTTTCATTTAGAGGAGGGAAAAAGAAAGAGAAATTAAGTAGGTTGAATCCAGTTCTTGGATAAATAAAAGCCTATGGAAAAGCAAATTTTTAACCTGGAAATGAAATGGCCTATACTTTCCAAATATATCCCTCATATCTGGCTTCCTGAACAACACTACTAATATACATTTTGTTTTGAATGGATACATAAATCTCCCACTGAGTGAATCCTAGAGAGGGTTAAATACCAAGATGGCTGCTCTGACCAAAGGACCTTGAGACACAGTCACTGCAGGAATGCAGTGGTAAAAGAGGCTAGGCCACCAGGATTCCTAAGCAGTTGTTCTGTGAAACCATAGAGTAGGGAGGCTCTGGACAGGGAGACAGAGTGACCTGCCAGATAAAGGAAATGAAGAAAGAGAGATAGCTACAGAAAACCCAGAGGAACTGTCAAGTTAGGGAAGAGGATGGATGGAAACTAATCTTTATTGATGTCCCTGTTATGAACCCGACACCTCACCAGCCATTTTCCATATGCTACCTCATGCTGTAATAATAACACGAATTAGTGGAGAGTTTACTATGTCCCAGGCACTAAGTTAATAGCTTTACATACCTCATCTCACTGAATCCTCCCAACAGCCTTCTTGCCTATGAGGAAACAATTTAGAGTGTAATTCATCCAAGGTCATGCAAGAAGTAAATGATGCAGGCAGGATTTGATCTCCATTCTCAGACTCCAAAGTAGATATTTTCACCCAGTGTCTTCCTATGGTGCCAAGAGGCAGAGTCACATGTAAGAGCTGAGCCCTGAAAATAGTGGAAATCATCAAAAACTAACTGAATTCTTTAAAACCATGCATACATCAGCATAGATAACATTATCTTACATTTTGTGTGTGGGAGGGGGGCAAGTGGAAGTGACATGCATCTATACACCTGTTTTATCTAACATGTGAATTCCAACCCTCCTAATTAATTACAATCCTAATTTACTTCCTGAAGGACCTCAGCTTCGAGTCAACTCTAGAACACTTGCATTGGGCTTATTCTGAGTTAGCACGTTCCCTCTCAACCTCCCCACTTGCTACCCACAGCATGCATTTGTGAGATGTCTGGCCAGGTTTAGGGGTGCAACTTGTGAATGTAGAATAAGTTTGTTTTTCTCTCTGAGTCAATTTTCCTGGTTTCTATGGGGAAAGAGCCCATGCTTTTGGCCTTATTAGCTCCACACCAACTGAGCTCACTGACCCAGATAAATATTGTCTGTCTGACATGTGCTTTAGAATAATAAATATGCAAAGCTATAGACTCTGCTCTCAATTATTGGTACTCATTGAGAAAATCAGAGATTAGGATAACCCCATCACCAGATAGCCCCATACTTCTCCATCATTCTTAATTGCCTTTCACCTATCCAGTATGATTTCTTTTCTGTGATTTTAAGATTCTGATAATGCTTTGGTTAAGCTAAGGTTAAAATTAGTTTGCATTTCCTGCCCACACAGCAACTGATGGCAGGGGATTTATCCTGGGAGCATGATGCACAGTGGGAGAAGCTGGCTCAGAAAGTGCCAGAGGTAATCTGGGAAGTGGAAAATGCCAATGAGGATAATTGAAAGACAACTATAGATCACTATGATCACAAAAGCATCTTCTTCCTGTCCAAACGCAAGGAAAGACGGACTAGAAGACAGAAGTTCACAACTATAGGGGAAAAGAAAGGAGAAAAGAATGCTACATAAAAATGCTGATGCTCTGGTAGCCATAGAGAGTAGATTCTCAGTGAGAAGGATGGCATGGAGCCAATCTTAAAAAAAATTCCCACTATTGTTAGAGATTTTCCATAAATGATATTTTTTCTTAGTGTAGTTTATTCTTCTGGGAGTATAAAAATAATGCCATTTTCTTCTTGCATTATGAGACTTATATTCCATTTCTGTTACTCATGAGAATTTATAACTTAAGAAAAGTTAGAATGCTTCTAATTAACCTACTTTGTTCATCATTCAAGGGGGTTTGCTGCCAAGCCCTTCATTTTGACTTATCAATGGAACCATTGAGGTTATAGGAATAATGAAAGGAATTAAAAATGTGAAGAATGCTACCAAAAGTGGTTTGCTTCCATTGGAATGCTGTTTTGTATATGGCCTGGATAACCATTAGAAATAAGTTTGTGTCCAGGTAATTTTGTAATACTTTTTCTTTTCAGAAGAAATATGGCTTTTTTCTTTAAGAAATGGGTATTATGGAAGCTAAAAGTAATTTGTGTTTTTTAAGCTCAGAATGCTAAAATGCAGTTACAAAATTATGAAGAGTAAGTCATCAGATATTTCAGAATTGCTCAGTGTGTGAGACTTTAAGAAGCCCAGTCATCATAAACTAAAATACATTTTTGTAGTCACTTTTCATTTAATGTAAAATTCTGGCATAGTGAAACTGTTTAGCAGGTAGGAGACCACAAGATGTGGTCCTATGAGTGTTGTATTGCTAATCGTAAAGCAGCTAGCAAATGGGCATTCCACAAAGGTTCTTTATCTTGGCAAGTTTACATGAAACTAATCTCAAGGTCAAGCACTGCAGCCCACTACTAAAGGGACATAAAGGGTTTTAAAATGTTGAACACAGCACTTTTCCCCCTTAGTACACTAAGCCCTTCTCGGTCAACAATAACTTAACCAGTAAGTTTATGTGCTTCCAGCCGATTCGCCTTTGTTATGCTGGTAGGTTTAGAAAGATTTAGTCTCTGCCTAAGCAGTGGCCAGGGGCAATATTTATTCCCTTGTGACTCAAGGAAGACTTTAGGAAGGATAACCAGAAAATGGCTTGCAAGGAACTCTAGGACAAGAGGTGGTCTCTTTTCTTTTATTCTGGTGACCGCTCCTAAAAGACTCCCACAGAGCGCCTGGGTGGCTCAGTCAGTTAAGCGGCTGCCTTCCGCTCGGGTCATGATCCTGGAGTCCCGGGATTGAGTCCCGCGTCGGGCTCCCTGCTCGGCGGGGAGTCTGCTTCTCTCTCTGACCCTCTTCCCTCTCGTGCTCTCTGTCTCTCATTCTCTCTCTCTCAAATAAATAAATAAAATCTTTAAAAAATAAAATAAATAAATAAAAGACTCCCACATTGGCCCAGAGCTCTCTGGAAGGACCAGAGTACAGTACTGGGCAAAGCTCAAGCTCAAAACTCTGAGGGAGACCGTATTAGTTCCTGAACTAAGAGTAGAGTAGGAAGTGTCCCTTTTTCACCATAAAAGCCAAGGAACAGCTGCCACCAATGTGCACAGGTGACTGATTTGATGAAACACTCACCCCTAGCTATCTGTTGGAAATGCAGCAGACTCTTGCTTCACACACTGAAAATGGGAACAGCATATAATGAGAAGACAGAGAAGGTAGTCCATCGTGAGCAAGCGAACTATAGGTTCACAGTGTTCCTGAGTTTCCAGGCCGCCTTCTTCATGTTGCAGATGTTGATCATTAGAACTATATATGACAGGGAAAAATAATTTCTCTCAGCTCCTACATGAAAATATTCCTGTAGCCTGGTGAGGAGGTCTGGCCTTTTATTCCAGTAGCAAGATACGTCTGGCAATACCAGCAGATGAGAGCTCAAAGTTATTAATAAGCTATTGTTTAAACAAGTAGTAGCTTAATATTTTGAAGGGTAATTTAAGAGCTAGATATATGTATCAAGTAGGATTGCATTTGTTCTGACAAAAAACTTGATGAAAAATGGGATGAATAAAATTGGAGATTATCACCCTCATGTAACAAAAAGTTCAGTTGTAAGACTGATTTGATTGTTCAAATATCTTAGCAAAGACCTGGGGTCCTTCTAACTTCCTGCTATCTTTTTGGTTGCAAGATGGCTATTGAATTCGTGAGATATGTTTGTGTCCCAGGAGAGAGAAGGAGGATCGGCAAAGGGCAAAATATAAAGGTAGAAGTCTTGTGAAGTTTTGGCTTTTTATTTGAGGAGGAAACCCTCCTTAGGGACTTGTGCTTATACCAAACTGATCAGGATGATGTCACAGAACTATGTCACCTTTTGTGGGAAAGAAAACTGAGAATTCAAGTATTTAGCTGACATATATCCTATATATATGTACCATTGAGGAAGAAGATAAAGGATCAGAGGGTTGTAATGATTGTTGAAGGCACTGTCCACAAAGGAGGAAGAGGGAGAGGCCAAACTGAGAATACCAAGTACAGAACATCAAGGGCTACCTATAACTCATTAGATCACCAAGTAAAACAAAATAGAAACTGATTAACCCCAAGAAGACCTGATTCTCTTGTTTTATTTGAAGCAGACACATTGTACCTTAGAGGGAGTAATAAGCGGCAGCAGTATACTACAAAGGTGATCTAAGAAGATTTGATTTCATATTTCCTTTTTGTAATTTAGATAGGTTCTCCTCTCCCTAAATTATTTCTTCTTATTACTCCATCTTAAATGTATAACATTATACCTTGAGTTCTTCATAAAGCACTACAGAATTTCTAAGGTGATAAAAGTTCGAATATGAACATGCTTCATATGTAGCGCTCATAGATGAATGGGGTTTGTGTGAAATCTACAATAGCATCATTGATCCAGCTACTGAAAAGCTCATACTGTTATATTTGTAAAAGTGTAAGTATATCTCATCACAGAGCTGGATATAGAACTACAAAGTACATAAGACAGGGTAGACCAGCAGATGCTGGGAATTAAGTGGGCATTTTCCAGAGTGGAGCAAGCAGCAGGCTGCATGCAGGGAGAGGCAGATAGTGTTACAAGCAATTTGAGGGATCCAGTCTAGCATTTCATAGAGCATTAGTTCTCAAAGTGTGGTTCCTGGACAAACATTAGCAACTCCTGGATGTTGTTAGAAATGCAAACTTAGTTCTGTCTTGGGGTAGGGGTTTAGAGAAGAATTCCAGACTCAATAGAAAGTTTAGCAAGAGCTAAGAGATTTGTGGTTTCCGAGGTGAGCAGAAGATGGTAAAGAGAACTTGAGCAGAAATCTTGAGACTTGGTGTCAGGGACAGAGACAAAACCTTATCTATTTTAAGTAAAGGTTACAAAGAGTTTAGTAGTTGTGGTGACTTGCAGCTATTTCCCATGACCATGGAATTAAAGCTCCTTCAATTTCCCCTAAGACAATCTTGGCAGCACATTAGAACCACCCAGGTAGTTAAAAACAAAAGAAACAAAACAAAACAAAACAAACAAAAAAACCAAAATCCAGACCAACTAAATCAGAATTACTGAGCGAGGTTCCCAAGCTTTGGTAACTTTGAGACACTCCCCAATTGGTTCGAATGTGCTGCCAAGGTTGAAAACTACTGCCTTAGGATTCTTTAGGTGAAACTAACTTCAGTTTGGGGAAGAAAAGAGCTATGGAGACAGGGCATTATAGCAAGGAGCTAGTTTTCTCATCTGCAAATTGGGAAGAATAGTAGTACTTACCTGAAACATGCTGGAGATAATATATAGGGAACACTTAGAAGAATTTCTAGCACAAAATGCATAACAAATGTCTATTTGTCCATTCTTATAATAATGTAAGCTCCATGAGAATGAAAACTCTTTGTGACACTAACATTAAGCACCAAGTACATTGTAAAACATAAGGTCAACAAAGAATAAATATTTGTTAAATAAACATGTAAATTTCAACTTCCTGGGGTTAAAAATTAAAGTTAAGTATATTCTCAGGATGCCTATGTGGCTCAGTCCGTTAAGCGTCTGCCTTTGGCTCAGGTCATGATCCCAGGGTCTTGGGATCCGGTCTCACATTAGGTTCCCTGCTCAACAAGGATCTTGCTTCTCCCTCTTCTGCTGCTCCCCTGCTTGTTCTCTCTCTCTCTCTCTGACAAATAAATAAAATCTTAAAAAAAATAAAGTATATTCTCAAACTTCCATCATCACTGGGTGGTATAAAGACAGCTGAGCTTAAGTTCATAATGCCTGATTCATGTGTTTCTTACAAAATATTGTCTAGAACTGCACTGTCAATTAAGTACTTGAAATGGGGCTAGTTCAAATTGAAATTTGTTGGAAGTATAAAATACACAGAGAATTTTGGAGGCCTAGCCTGAAAAAAAAATACTAAAAACCTGATTATAACTTTGGAGTTGATTATATTTGAAATAATAATATTTTGGACATTGGATTAAATAAAATATATCAATAAAATTGATTTCCCATTTCTTTCCCTTTTTAAAAATGTGGGACTAGAAACATTTTAAATGTGGCTTGCACTTTTGGCTTGTCTTGTATTTCTATTAGACAGTGCTAGTCTAGAAGTGGAGAGTACTATAAGGCTTATTTCATTTGATGTCTATGGAACAGAAATCAATTATTAGGAAGAGAAAATCAGCAAGGCTCTTATATTTTGTGTTAGAGCGGCTCAGTTTTAACTGTAAGTGAATTCTAAGGAAAGTACAAACAAAGGCATGAAGATACTTAACAAACTATCGAGGTAGGTTTTGGTGTCAGTCATCTAATCTCAGCATACCTCTTACCTTGGAAATAGTTTTCATCTGCCCTGAGTTTGGTGCTATCCATTCCAGGCCTTTGGCAAGGAATTATTGACTGCAAAGTGTTTCTCTGAAACATCTCTATCCACACTGTTACTTTAACAGCTATGTTTCTTAATCTGTTTATAACCATGGTAATATTGTTTGTGAAATTCACTTTTTACTACTCAACATTTTTACTAAATGAAATTTTGCCAATACGTTAGATGTTTTGATATATTATCAACAAAACTTACCCCTTGTCCTTGTCCAAGAACTTAAGGTGTCAGGAACATTTTCAACTGGATCACTGATAAAGATGTGTGTGTATATGTGTGTGTGTCTTACACACAAATGAAAAATAGTATAGTGTATTATCTGATTCATTATTTCCTTGAACTCCTACTTACCATTAAAGATGGTACGTTTTAAAATTAGTATTAAATTAATTGAGTGAAGGAACTGATCACATGCTTTTAACATCATAATACACTGGATACTGATAAAAATAAGCTTTAAAAATTTATTATGGAAAGAACTTACTTCTTTCCCTATCTCTACTTTGTAGGTAATATAAAATGAAACAAAGTGTTAATAACAATCTAATGCTCAATAATGGTAAAGAGAGACAACATATCATTATCCATCTGCAATAGAATTATCATTCAGGAAGACTTTCATAACAAGGCATATATCCATCTCTCTGTTCATTCTATTCATGGACAAGGAGGCTTATGCATTCTTAAGTACTTGAAACTTGCTGTCAAAGATCTTTTTAGACTAAGCGAATAATTTGATGTGCTTTGAAATACAAGTGTTGAACTTGGGAAATTTGATTTTTTTCCCAGATGCAAAGTAGAATTCTATGTTTTTAGACTAAAAAGTGAAAGAAAAAAATTTTCTGGTCCTATATCCTGAAAAATACATTATTGATAATTCATTGTTTAACTGACTCTGTTTCTTTATAGCACACTCTTTAGTTTTAGTCACATATTATTGAACATTCCTTCTCTGTTCCTCCAAGGAATTTGGATTTTGTGCCGAACTCAAGGAGAACTCCATAAGAATTTGACCACAATGTGGAAGAGAGTGAAACCAGAATCCAGATGAGAATCTAGATGAGGACCTAACCTTAGGATGTTGTAGATGAGACAGAGAAAAGGGACAGATTATATAAATGCTAAAACAATTTAATGTTTTCTACTTCTAGTAGTATGGCAAACAGGACACTCTGAAAAAGCCTGCTTTAGAAGATTACTAATATTCTGAACAAAAGTTTAAAAAACAATTTTTTTTAAAGATCAAATTTTAGTATACAACTGAAGTGGCAAAAAAGGTTGGAATCAACAGAGGCCAAAAAGTGAGTGAAAGCAGAAACTCTAGGAAGTAAGCCAGTGTCTAAGCCACTCTGAAGATACTTGCAAAACCCTAGTGACCTTGAGTTTAAGTTTCAATAGATACAGCATGTTGAGAGACGAAACATGCAGCCTAGATCCAGACAAAAATATGGAGTCTATTAGAACTTTCCTACATAAAGCTGGAGCTTCAAAGGGTTATATGCTCAGTGTCAGGTGCCCAGGTGAAGGGACCAGCAAGGAATCTTTCCTCCCTTGTTGCTAAAAGAACATAAAAATTCTCCCTTGAGATGTCACAACATCTCATCATGTGAGGTTATAGCACAAATTCATGCCAACTCACATAATGTGAACCCAGATTGGTGGGGCTCCCAGGAACAAGCAGAAACAAACTCAGTTCCCCTTTAGAGAATGTACCTTAGGCCAGACCTCAGATAATTCTACAAACAAAATGTTCCAAGGAACATGAGTTCAGAGTTAAAAGTCAAACAAAACAAGAAAACCTGACTCCGTATGTAAGGGTCAGCAAAAACAATAGGAGCATCAAACCCACAGTGACATTTAAATTGTGAGTCAGTAAAATATATTAATATATTTTAATGACTAAAAAAGAAGATTAAGTATGTAAACAAAGAACAAGAATATATAAAATTTACAGAGAAAATTTGAGAACAAAAATCAGAAAGAGCTCCTATACATAAAAACAATAATCATAATTTTAAACCTAATGGATAGGTTAAAAGTTACATATTCAACTCAGCTGAAGAGAGAATTAAGGAATTGGATGAGAAATCAAAAGTTATTCAAAAAGTAGCTCAGAGAGATGTATTCATTATCTATAAAGAGATAACGAAAATAGAAAAATGATACTATTCAAAAAGAAACTTCCTCAATTATGGAAAGACAAAATGAAAAGCACAAAGTAGGAGGGTAGAAATAAAAAGTAATAACAATATAAATGGACTAAACTCTTCACCTAAAAGACAAGGATGGGTCAGATTAATTTTTTTTTTAATTTAGCTAAGTGCCCTTTACTAAAGAAACCCTTAAAATATAAAAATACCCTGCACTCCATTGTTTATAGCAGTATTATCAACAATAACCAAATTATGGAAAGAGCCCAAATGTCCATTGACTGATGAATAGATAAAGATATGGTATAGATGCACAATGGAATATTACTCAGACATCAAAAAGAATGAAATCTTGACATTTGCAACAATGTGGTTAGAACTAGAGAGTATTATGTAAGCGAAAATGTCAGAAAGGGGCGCCTGGGTGGCTCAGTCATTAAGCGTCTGCCTTCAGCTCAGGTCATGATCCCAGGGTCCTGGGATCGAGCCCTGCAATGGGCTCCCTGCTCCATGGGAAGCCTGCTTCTCCCTCTCCCACTCCCCCTGCTTCTGTTCCCTCTCTCACTGTGTCTTTCTCTGTCAAATAAATAAATAAAATCTTAAAAAAAGAGAAAATGTCAGAGAAAGACAAATACCATATGTTTTCACTCATATGTAGAATTTAAGAAACAAAACAGATGAACATAGGGGAAGAAAGAAAAAAAGAGGGAGGCAAACCATAGGAGACTCTTAACAATAGAGAACAAACTGAGGGTTGCTGGAGAGGAGGTGGGGGGGGATGGGCTAAATAGGTGATGGGTATTAAGGAGGGCTCTTGTGATGAGCACTGGGTGTTATATGTAAGTGATGAAACTCTAAGTTCTCTCCTGAAACTAATTTTACCATATATATTAACTAGCTAGAATTTAAATAAAAACCTGAAACAAAAAAATAAAAAATAAAAAATTTAAATATCCAATTATTGAAGATAAAATATTAAAAAGTTACAACAGACAAATACTAACCAAAAGATTATGTAATTATACAAGTAAAGAAAAAAAAGTAACACTTTTACTAGTGACGAAGATCACCATATATTGGTAATGGATTCACTACCAGAGAGATCTAATTGTATACAGCTAATGATATAATCTCAAAACGTATGAAAAAAGGCATAGATTAGAAGCTGAACTTGACAAAGTTATCAATTTTCATAAGTATTTTTTAGTACTATATTTATTCACAATTTATGACAGGAGAATAGAATAATTAATGTTTAATAATTGATAGACCAAGCTAACAAAAATATCAGTAAGGGTATATGATTTTGAAGAATTTGACTAGCAGCAAGCTTAACCAACAGACATATAAAATATTGTATTCAGCAAATAAAGGTGCACTTTTTTTCCTAAACACATATGTTATATTTAGAAAAACTGAACATAACCTAGGTAATCAGTCTCAGTAAATGTTCCAGAATTTGACAAATAACAGTGAAACTCACCATATTATCAAAATAAAGAGACTAGAGATACTATTTTCTCAAATAATGTAGAAAATCATTTCTTAAAATTCAATAACAAAAAGATGACCAGAAAAGATGCCTATACTGGAATTTTTAAAAAATCCATGTATGTGTAACACATATTAAAGAATAAATAATAGCGGACATAAGTAAAAATGTAGCAATATTTAAATATTGCTAAGTTTTGGTGAGAGCTCTTTATATCGAAACCTTTGGTATGCAGCTAAGAATGGCATAAAGCGAAATGTAAATTTAGATTTATATACTGACATTTTTAAAAGAATGGCTGAAAATTAAAGAATAACACATCCAGATTAAAAAGTTAAAAAAAAGAAAAGAATTATCTTGCCAAGAATAGAAAAAAGAGCAAATGATAAGCTACAAGGAAATGACAAGGAAAATAAACATATAACGGGGCAAATCAACAAAGTTAAGAGCTGAGTTGCTGAAAATACTAAGATCAGATAAAATGATGGCAAAACTAATTAAGTAATAAAAAAACAAACCACAAACAATATTAGAAAATAATTGAGTTCATACTTATAAATGCAACCCAAAATTTAAAGACTTATTGGAAAAAATAGCCAATAAATATGAATAATTTGATAAAATTGATAAATTTGTGGAAAAATATTATTTGCTGATCTTATGCCAGAAGAAATGGAAAATTAGAATTTTCACATAACAAAAAATATTATCAGCAGTTAAACATCTTTCTAAAATCTAACACCATTCTCACACAGTTTTATTGTTGAGTTTTGTCAACAATAAAATATGTTCTAATATTAAGTTTATGAAATAGTAGAAAAAATTAATATATGCTAGTCCTAATTTTAGAGTCAGAAAAACTCCAAAAGATGAGAAGTAAGGAAAATTATAGAGCAGTATTTTTCATGAATACAAGTGCAAAAATTTTAACAATAATTTTTATTTATATAATATGAGATGGCAAGCACAGTTATTTTTTTATTTTCAATATTTTATTTTATTTTATTATGTTATGTTAATCACCATACATTACATCATTAGTTTTTGATGTAGTGTTCCATGAGTCATTATTTGTGTATAACACCCAGTGCTCCATTTAGTACATGCCCTCTTTAATACCCATCACCAGGCTAACCCATCCCCCCACCCCCCTCCCCTCTAGAACCCTCAGTTTGTTTCTCAGAGTCCATAGTCTCTCATGGTTCGTCTCCCCCTCCAATTTCCCCCACTTCATTCTTCGCTTCCTGCTATCTTTTTTTTTTTAACATATAATGTATTATTTGTTTCAGAGGTACAGGTCTGAGATTCAACAGTCTTATGCAAGTCACAACGTTCACCATAGCACATAGCCTCCCCAATGTCTATCACCCAGCCACCCCATCCCTCCCACCCCCTACCACTCTAGCAACCCTCAGTTTGTTTCCTGAGATTAAGAATTCCTCATATCAGTGAGATCATATGATACATGTCTTTCTCTGATTGACTTATTTCGCTCAGCATAATACCCTCCACATCATTGCAAATGGCAAGATTTCATTCCTTTTGGTGACTGCATAATATTCCATTGTATATATACACCACATCTTCTTTATCCATTCATCTGTCGATGGACATCTTGGCTCTTTCCATAGTTTGGCTATTGTGGACATTGCTGCAATAAACATCGGGGTGCATGTACCAAGCACAATTCTAAGGACTTTATATATATAAATTCATTTAGTCGTCAAAACAAGCCTATGGATCAGGTACTAATATTATTCTCAATTTACAATCAGTAAGACTGAGGCACAGAGAATAACTTGCTCAAGGTCATACACTAAGCATAAATGCCAGGATTTAAATTACTCCAGAGTCTATTAAAGAGATGCAATAATAAGTGTTGGCAAGATGTAGAGGAATTGGCAAGATTATACATTGTTGGTGGGAGTGAAAAATAATATAATCCTTTGGAAAACAATTTGGCAATATCTTACACACATCCACTTGCCCTATTACTCAGCAATTCTCCTCTAGGTACTTACTCCAAAGAAATGAAACAAAAATCCAATAAGATTTGTGGCCAAGAATGTTCAAAATAGCAGCTTTATTCATATTATCCCCAAGCTGAAAACTACCCAAACATCCAAAACCAGGTGAATAATCAAATTGAACTATATTATATAATAATAAAATATTTAGCAACAGATAAATAATACTTATGTATTAATAGAAATAATTTAAGAAAATACTTAGCAATACAAAGTACAAACTACTGATACACACAAAAACGTGAATAAAAGATTTCAGACACAAAAGATTTTATTTATATGAAAAATTTTTATGAAATTCTAGGAAAGGCAAAACTACGATTTGGTGATGGAAATCAGAACAGCCTCTAGGGGGAGGGAATTCACTGGAAAAAGGAATGAGGGAATGTAATAGTCTTCTATTGCTGCATAACAAGTTACCATAGACTTAGTGCTTACACATCTATTTATTACCTCACAGTTTCTGTAGGTCAGAAGTCTGGGCATGGTAACTGGGTCCTCTGTTGTGGATCCCACAAGGCTGAAGTCAAGATGTCAGCTGGGACTGAGATGTCATCCGAAGCTCCAAGTCTTCTTTCAAGTTCCTGTGAATTGTTGAAAGAATTCAGTTTCTTGCCTCTGTAGAACTAAGTTCCCTGTGTCTTACTGAATTCCAGCCAGAAATCACTCTCAATGCCTAAAATTTGGCCTCAGGTCCTAGCCATGTGTTCTCCTCCACAGGCAGTTTTCAACATGTTTGATTATTTTCTCCTGGAGAAGTGTCAGTTCATGCTTTTTGTTTCTTTTATGGCAACCTGGTTAGGTTAGTCCCACACAGAGTAATCTTCCTTTTGATCAAAGTCAATTGATTAGGAACATTAATACCTGCAAAATCTATTTTGCTATATGACATAACATAATGAAGGGAATGATATCGTATTCATAGATTTTGTCCACACTCAATAGGAGGGGATTATGTAGTTAGCATGTGTGTCTTAGAGACTAGGAAACTCGAAGCCCATCTTAGAATCATGTCTACCACAAGGACTTACTTGGTCTGTATACATTTATCAAAATTCATCGATCTTCACACTTAAAATCTGTGGGCAATGTTATATTTAAAATATACTGCAGGAGTGCCTGGGTGGTTCAGTTGGTTAAGCGTTGGACTCTTGATTTTGGCTCAGGTTATGATCTCAGGGTTGTGAAATCAAGCCCTGCATCGAGCTCTGTGCTCCTGGTGGAGTATGCTTGAGATTCTCTCTCTCCCCCTTCTCCCTCCGTCCCCCCAACTCATGAATGTTGCACTCTCTTTCTCTCTCTCTAAGTGAATAAATAAAATCTTTGAAAAAATAAAATATACTGCAACAATAACAATAATACAAACAATAATGACATAAAGTCAACATTATATTTAATCATAACATCTTGAAAGATTGTGCCTGATCTAGAAGAAGAAAAAGAGGCTTGCTATAACAAGTTCTATTTAACATGGTACACATCTGTACAGACTTCTATCTTAGTCTCCTACTTCATCCCAATAAACTTGGGGCAGGGGAAGAAAACTGGCACAAATATATTGATACTCATGCCGTTTGTTGTGCTGTGAGTAGTATGTTCTTGTCTCTAACCTAGGAGTCTTGTGTCTCCTGCCAGCATTCATGAAACTAACTTACTAGCTTTTAAATAGGGTAAAATAAAATTCTAGATCTAAAAAGTGTATACCAATAGAAATATGAATATATGTGCACCAGGAGGTATAAAAAAGGTTCATAATCATACTAGCCAAAAACTCCAAACTACACATCTATATTAGAATTGAAAAGTAAATGGTGGAATGTTACTATAGTATAATACCATATGACAGTGAAAATGAATAAGTTAACGCTACATTGATGGATTTCACAAATATAATGCTGAGTTAAAGAAGCCAGTCACATATTGTATGATTCTGTTGAAATAAACTTAAAAAGAACAAGAAGTAAATTAATTTATGAATTAGACAGGATAGTCGTACTTCTTGGGGCAGGAAATACTGAGACCAGAAGCATCATGCTGGAATCTTCTGGGGTTCTGATGATGTTCTTTTTAAAGACCTGTTTGTTGGTTACATGGATGTATTCTTTGTGCCATAATTAATTGAGTTTTACACTTATGATTGTGAACTTTTGTTTTTCAGTTGAAATCTTATTGTAAACAGGTAACATTTACATTATAAGTAAATACATAAAATATTTTAAAACTAAAGTACAAAAGATGAGCAAGCTCTTTGTAGATAATATTATAAAATGTTATTGAAAGACAATAGAGAATATCTAAATAAACCAAGAAATATGGCATTTATACAGACAAGAACATATAAATTCTGCTAAAATTTTTTTATTCAATAAGCTTGCAATCAAAATTTCAACAAGATTTTTTTTTTTTTTTTACATATTCTCTATAAGAGGTTTCCAAGGCACCTGGGTGACTCAGTTGGTTGAGCTCCAACTCTTGGTTTCAACTCAGGTCATAATCTCATGGGTTGTGAGATTGAGCCCGGTATAGGGCTCTGTGCTCAGTGGGGAGTCTGCTCGAAGATTCTCTCCTTCTGCCCCTCCCCCTCATGTGTTCTCTCTCTTTCAAATAAAGAAAATAAAGAAAAAAATATATAAATAAATATAATAAAATAAATAAAAAATAAATAAAAATAAATCTTTAAAAAAGAGGTTTTGAAAATTTATCTCTGAGGTGGGGGTGGGGCCTTCCCTATGAAATCAAGATATCATAAAATTATATTAAGACAGGTTGATGGCAGTTCACAGTTAGTCAATTGAAAGTGGAACAAAGTAAAGAATCCAGGGCTATATTCATGCATCTGTGAAAATTTAATTCATAATGAAGCTTGCATAAGTACTTTTGAATGCAAAGATGGGACGAATATCCCTGTGAAAGTTTGGAGTACTAAATAAATGATGGTGAAACATTGATTACACCTATTGGAAAATAAATCCTATATCACACCACACAAAAATCAATTCCAAGTGAATTAAACATGTAACATAAAAAGCTAATCTATAAAAGTTTTAGAAAAAGATACAGAAGAATTTTTTCATATTTTTGAAGTGGTACAAAATTTCTTAAGACACCAAAGACAGTGGGGCACCTGGGTGGCTCAGTCAGTTAAGCATTTGCCTTCAGTTCAGGTCATGATCCCAGGGTTCTGGGATTGAGTCCCACATCGGGCTCCCTGCTCAGTGGGGAGTCTGCTTCTCACTCTCCCTCTCCGTCTTCTTCTACCCCTCTCCCCCACTCATGCTCTCTCTCGCAAATAAATAAAATCTTAAAAAAAGATACAAAAGACAATAAAAACCAAAGGAAAAGAACAATATATTTAAATACATTAACCTAAGTACTTTCGATCATCATAAGATGCCATAGCATGAACACAAATACAAGACAAAAACTGGAAAAAGATAAACATATACAACTGAAAACTAATTAATAAAAAATATTAAAAATTCCTATGAATCAGTAAGAAAAGATCAACAGCCAAAGAGGAAAAGAAATGGATAGAAGATGTGAAAAAGCATTTCCCTTAGGAGGAGACAAGAATGACCCAGGAGAAGCTGTTAAATTTCCTCAGTAATCAAAAATATGCACATTAAAAACCACAATGACTCCAGATGTTATTTCACCCATCTGGACTGTCAAAAGTTAAAAAGCCTGATACTGTGTATACTGGTGAGGAGAAGGAGAAACAGGCTCTAATATACTACTAATGAAGACATAATTTGGTTCCATTTTGCAAACAAGGTTAAAATTACTCTGTATATTAAACAAGTATATACCTTATCATCTAGTATTTCTAGTCCCAAAGGCACATATCTACAAGAATATGTGTACAAGAACACATAATACTGCTTATAATTGTAAAAACAGGAAACAACAGTTGTTATAATAGCATAGTTATACAGTGTAACACCATATGAAAAAATGACAATTTTTTTAGTAAATGAGATCAAATATAAAAGTATTTTTAATAAATATGCAGATTTAAAATGATCTTTTATAATCCAGAGAATATGAAATTGTATAAAAAAATCCAGCTGTAATCTGTTTGAGGCACATGTAAAACAATGAAAAGTGTTAAACAAAGATATATCATACATATGCTAAACAAAAATTAATGTGTAATATGTTAATATTATTAAAAATAAAATAAAGGACCTTAATTACTTATCATAAAATATAAAAAACAAATAATGAAAGTAATACAAAAAAGAAACTGAAAAATCCAAAACAATAGCAGGAGATTAAATTTTTTTCATTTTTTCCACTTTCATTGATGTTTAATTAACATATTACATTGTATTAATTTAGATGTAGAACATGATTTGATATATATATATATATATTGTGAAATGATCACCACAATAAATCTAGTTCACATCCATTACCTCACATTAGTCACACATCTTTTTTCTTGTGAAGAGAACTTTTAAGATCTACTCTCTTAGCAACTTCTCAAATATATAATGCAGTAATTGTTAGTTATAGTCATCATATTGTACATTACATTTCCAGGACTTACTCATCTTTTTTTTTTTAAGATTTTATTTATTCGTTTGAGAGAGAGTGAATGAGAGAGAGAGCGAGAATAAGCCTGCGGGGAGGGGCAAAGAGAGAGGGACAAGCAGATTCCCTACTGAGCAGGAGCCTGATGTGGTGCTCAATCCCAGGACCCTGGGATCATGACCTGAGCCGAAGGCAGATGCTTAATTGACTGAGCCACCCAGGTGCTCTAGACTTATTCATCTTATAACTGGAATTTTGTACCTTTGACCACCTACACTCAATTTCTCCATTCCCACCCTTCACCTCTGGCAGCCATCAATCTGATCTCTTGGGGACCAAAATCAAGAATTAAAGACTACTAACAAATATTGACAGAGTATAAAAAGTGTTTATTACAAAACTGTAATACAAATAAAATACAGCTGCACAAAGCAACATTGAAAGATCTCAAATTATTTGAACAAAAATACCACATTACAGAAGATGCATAATATATTATTATAAAGTATAAAATTAGAGAAAGTAAATATATATTACATAGGAATACATGCGTGAATATTAAAACTTCAGTGAAAAGTGGGTACTTCATATTAGTGATCTTTAAAATGAGAGAATAGAATGTATTATGGAAAGCAATACGGTACTCTGTATTTTTTATCTATTTTTTAAGTTGGGGTGTAGATACCTAGTTCCTGTATGTGTGCATTTTATACATTTTTGTATGTATGATAAAATTACTAATTTTTCTGAAAATATATTAACAATATTTGTGGTAAGGAAGAGGAAAAAACATATGTTGATTTTCAGGTTTTCTGGGTTTTGTGGGCCCAGGGTTTCAATTTTTTCCTCTTGGGGTTCTCCATATGCTGCTTGAGCTTCTTCACAACATGGTGCAGTGTTCCAAGAGTGAGCATTTCAAGAGACAGAGCGTGAACCTGACAGTTTCTTAAGGTCTCTGCTCAGAAGCTGACACAGTGCCATATTATATTGGTCAGGCAGACCCAGATTAAGGCAAAAAAGCAGAGACTCCACCTCTTCATAGAAGAGTGTCAAAATATGTTAGAGGCAGCATTTAAAACTGCCGTAGTCCACCCATGGCCACAAATTAATTTTTATTCTTCCCATGTGCAAGATACGCTCATCCTCCCAACACCCCTCCACTCCCTTCCTTTAGAGACTCCCACGAGACTCCCAAGTCTCCTTCCATTAAGGATCAGGCTCGGGCTCAGGCTTGAGCTTCAGGATCATGTTATAGGTATCAGGTCTTAAATAATGTTCCTCGGGCATATGTTCTTTAGAACTGAAGACCTGTGAACTAAAGAGACAGGTTATTTTCCCCACCCATACAACAAACATGTGATGGTGGGATGAGCATCAGATAGCCACAGTAGGTACCCCCATTCAAAAAGGATGAAAATGGATGCAACACTGGCTGGTCCATAGCAATTGCTAAACTCTCTGGGCATGTGTTGTCAGTTCCTTATTGCCAGTTTCCAATCCTGCTCCCTGTGTATGATTTTCTGTGGCTTAGTTCCTCCTCCGGGATTTGGGTCTTGTCCTTTGAATCATTCTGCCTTCCCCATAGTAAAACAGAGTTTGCAACTGAATCTTTTTCTCAGCTCTCCTTGCCCATAGGAAGGCATAAGTTGGGGCTCTAAAAGTGTCTTCCTTTTGTACTGCCTCTGTCCATTATAGTTCAAGCCAGCAGTGCTTCTTCCAGAATAATTATCTTTAAACCTGTGTAGATTTTCTATAAACCTTATTGGGGTTCACTCCACTAGACAAAAGCTACAACCAAAAATATCTTTGAGATAAACCCTGTTCTACTGTGGATTACTGAGGGGCTCTGTCCTTAATTTTCTTAGAAGCCCCATTACTTAATGGAGAGGGTCTGTGAAAGCATGCCTTTAACATCTTTAGAAAGTCTTTTGTCTGTATGATAGGCTCTATAAGTCATTGCCTTAAATCTTCATAATGTCTTAGCAAAGGGTCTTATAGGCCTGCCATGGATTTGACCTTTTTGTAGAAGCTGTATTTTAATTTAAGAATATTTTGTCATCCAGAGAGTCTGGCAATAAGACATTTTTATTTTTGAGCCTAGCAGATCCTGAATCATTTATATTTCCTCTAAACTTTCCTCAAAAACTCAACAGTTCCCTTCTTAGCTCATCTTTCTCCTCTTTAATTTGATAACAAACAGCTAGAGGAAGTGAGGGAGGACCTTTAACACTTTACTTGGAAAATCCTTTTCACGAGATAATTGAATTCAGTAGATGTGTTCCTATTTCCACATTTCTTCAGGGGACAGTGTTACCAAATTTCTGTCACTATATAATAAAAATCCATTTTCTACCAGCTTTAAATGATATTTTCCTTATTTTAAACCTCCACCAATAACATTATGAAGTCTTTTAGATGTTCGCTAACATTCTCCTCATCCCTTGAGGTTTTTAATAATACTCTCCTTAAATTTTCTACTTCCACAAACAGACAGACCTCTCAGTGCCCTTCCAACTTCTGGAAGTCAAGGTCACAGATTTTTGTTATAGCAGTGTATCACTTCCAGCACAAACATCTGCATTAATTATCTATTAGTGCCTAACGAAACAGCCCAAAACTTACCGGCATACACAACAGCAGTCATTTACTTTGTTCACAAGTCTACAATTTGGCCAGGGCTCAGTGAAAACAATTTGCCTCTTACCCACGCCTTATCAGCTAGGGAAGCTCGACTGGAACTGGACGAGCCACTTCCAGGATTTCTTCCCAAATGGCTGGAAAACTGGTGTTATCTGTTGGTTCTTTTCCACACGGGCTTCTTCACAGGTGGTGTGGGCTTCCTCACAGAATGGTGACTATATTCCAAGAAACATGGTGTCTCGTTAATTGGTGTTAGAGAAGGGTTTATCTCAAATAGATGCTTGGTTGTAGATTCTGCCTAGTGGGGTGAACCCCAATGAGGTTTGTGGAAAAATCTATAGAAGTTTAAAGATAATGGCACCTATTTTCCAAGAAACAAATGGTCTTTATATTCTTAAGAAGTTGCCATTTTCTTAAGACCCACTTCTGGAAATGGGCACAGCCTTTTTTGTTAGGCATTCACAGAGTGAAAAATTCTAGGGATTGGGACATATACCTCAACTCTCGGTGAGGAAGGGTCAAAGAAACTTGGGGCCAAATTACTTTCTATCTGTCTCCTTTCATTGTCATTCACAAACTGTTTTTGATCCTTGCTTTCCCTCCTTTCTCACCTCCCACTCTTTAATTCAGTCATCTGGCTTTCACTAATCCTCGATTACACTGAAAACTACTCTACTTTGGTTCTCAGCAATGACACTAATGGCACAAGGGCACTTTTCAGTTCTTCCTTTGTTTGGTATCTCAGTATCTACTTGGTACTGCCGAAAGCACTTTTTCTTAAAAATCTCTCCCTACTGACTTCTGTGACTCTCAGCCTTTCTTGGCATTCTCTCTACTCTTTCTTAATAAAGAGCCATGCTCCTCTTCTCAATTTTGAGGCTGGTTCATAAACAACACTGATGAAAATACTGTAAGGTATGCAGGGGTATTTATGGCAAATTCAAGTAGAAAAAAAAAACGAGTTTTCTTTTATCTAATGCTAAAAGTTGACAAAACATTATTTTCAACCCATCTTTCTAAAAGACAGGCTAATATTTAATAATTCCATTGTCTATTCCTGCCTGTCAAATTATTTTTGTTTGTGTGCTCGTTAGGTAGTCAGATTTAATGACTGTTTTTAAATTGTCATGAATGTGTTTGAATTCTAAGGTCTTTTGATTTTAAAATTGTTCCCTTCCAACAGTAGGGGTTGACAGAAGGTAAGAATTCTCCTGGTCCAGATTCCTCACCAGGAGGGCACAGGCTCACACAAGCCTGAAGGAACTAGTCACTAATTTATTGAGCAAAATCTTTGAAAGGAATTGATATTAATAATGATTCTTAGTGACTCATTCATGTTCAAAGGGGATATATTTATTAAATGTTTGTTTACTTACTTTTGTAGTAACCTGTTTTCCCCCATAATAATTAAGACTACTTCAGAAAGGGGGAAACAGTGCATATTATTTAAAGAGATAATAACCTATAATGTTTATTAAGACAAATTCTGTGTTTTAGAAAGAAGTGTTATGACCAATGTAAAGTAAAAGTAGGCAAGACTATTATCGACAGGAAGGCTAAAGTATGCTGATTTGCTATACTTAACAAGAAACATCATTTTGATCTTGAAATGATATATTTTTTTAAATTTTTACTACTGGCTATGCTTGCACATTTTAATTGTTTTATTAACATATAATGTATTATTTGTTTCAGGGTTACAGGTCTGTGATTCATCAGTCTTACACAATTCACAGCGCTCAACATAGTACATACCCTCACCAATGTCCATCACCCAGCCACCCCATCCTTCCCACCCCGCTCCACTCCAGCAACCCTCAGTTTGTTTCCTGAGATTAAGATTCTCTTATGGTTTGTCTCCCTCTCTGGTTTCATCTTGTTTCATTTTTCCCTCCCTTGCCCTATGATCCTCCATCTTGTTTCTCAAATTTCTCATATCAGTAAGATCATATGATATTTGCCTTTCTCTGATTGACTTATTTCACTTAGCATAATACCCTCTAGTTCCAACCACATCATTGCAAATGGCAAGATTTCATTTTTTGATTGCTGCATAATATTCCGTTGTATATATATATACCACTTCTTCTTTATCCATTCATCTGTTGATGGACATCTTGGCTCTTTCCATAGTTTGGCTATTGTGGACATTGCTACTATAAACATTGTGGTGCATGTGCCCCTTTGGATCACTACATTTGTATCTTTAGGGTAAATACCCAGTAGTGCAATTGCTGGGTTGTATGGTAGCTCTATTTTCAACTTTTTGAGGAAACTCCATACTGTTTTCCAGAGTGGCCGCACCAGCTTGCATTCCCACCGACAGTGTAGAGGGTTCCCCTTTCTCCATATCCTCCCCAACATCTGTCATTTCCTGACTTGTTAATTTTAGCCATTCTGACTGGTATGAGGTGGTATCTCATTGAGGTTTTGATTTGGATTTCCCTGATGCCGAGCGATGTTGAGCACTTTTTCATGTGTCTGTTGGCCATGTGGATGTCTTCCTTGCAGAAATTGTCTGTTCATGTCTTCTGCCCATTTCTTGATTGGATCATTTGTTCTTTGGGTGTTGAGTTTGATAAGTTCTTTAAAGATTTTGGATACTAGCCCTTTATTTGAAATGTCATTTGCAAATATCTTCTCCCATTCTGTCGGTTGTCTTTGGTTTTGTTGACTGTTTGCTTTGCTGTGCAAAAGCTTTTTTATTTTGATGAAGTCCCAATAGTTCATTTTTGCCCTTGCTTACCTTGCCTTTGGTGATGTTTCTAGGAAGATGTGGCTGCGGCTGAGGTCGAACAGGTTGCTGCCTGTGTTCTCCTTTAGGATTTTGATGGACTCCTGGCTCACATTTTGGTCTTTCAACCATTTTGAGTCTATTTTTGTGTGTGGTGTAAGGAAATGGTCCATTTCATTCTTCTGCACGTGGCTGTCCAATTTTCCCAACACCATTTGTTGAAGAGACTGTCTTTTTGCCATTGGACATTCTTTCCTGCTTTGTCGAAGATAAGGTGACCATAGAGTTGAGGGACCATTTCTGGGCTCTATATTCTGTTCCATTGATCTTTGTGTCTGTTTTTGTGCCAGTACCATACTGTCTTGATGATGACAGCTTTGTAATAGAGCTTGAAGTCTGGAATTGTGATGCCACTGGCTTTGCTTTTGTATTTCAACATTACTCGGGCTATTTGGGGTCTTTTCTGGTTCCATTTCAGTTTTAGGATTATTTGTTCCCTTTCTTTGAAATAAGTGGATGGTATTTTGATAAGGATTGCATTATATGTGTAGATTGCTTTAGGTAGCATAGACATTTTCACAATATATGTTCTTCCAATCCATGAGCATGGAAATTTTTTCCATTTCTTTGTGTCTTCCTCAATTTCTTTCATGAGTATTCTATAGTTTTCTGAGTACAGATCCTTTGCCTCTTTGGTTAGATTTATTCTTATGTATCTTATAGTTTTGGGTGTAATTGTAAATGGGATCGACTCTTTAATTTCTCTTTCTTCTGTCTTGTTGTTGGTGTATAGGAATGCCACTGATTTCTGTGCACTGATTTTATATCCTGTACGAATTCTAGCAGTTTTGGGGTGGAGTCATTTGAGTTTTCCACATAAGGTATCATATCATCGGCAAAGAGTGAGAGTTTGACTTCTTTGCCTATTCAGATGCCTCTTTTTTGGTCTGATTTCTGTGGCTAGGACTTCTAATACTTGTTGAATAGCAGTGGTGATAGTGGACATCCCTGCCATGTTCCTGACCATAGGGGAAAGTTCTCAGTTTTTCCCCATTGAGAATGATATTCGCTGTGGGTTTTTCATAGATGGCTTTTATGATATTGAGGTATGTACCCTCTATCCCACACTATGAAGAGTTTTAATCAAGAAAGGATGCTGTACTTTGTCAAATGCTTTTTCTGCATCTATTGAGAGGATCATATGATTCTTGTTCTTTCTTTTATTAATGTATTGTATCACATTGATTGATTTGTGGATGTTGAACCAACCTTGCAGCCCAGGAAAAATCCCACTTGGTCTTGGTGAATAATCCTTTTAATGTACTGTTGGATCCTATTGGCTAGTATTTTGGTGAGAATTTTTGCATCCATGTTCATCAGGGATATTGGTCTGTAGTTCTCCTTTTTGATGGAATCTTTGGTTTTGGGATCAAGGTAATGGTGGCCTCATAAAATGAGTTTGGAAGTTTTCCTTCCATTTCTATTCTTTGAAACAGCTTCAGAAAAATAGGTATTAATTCTTTAATACGTATTAAAGTATTAATTAATTAACACCTATTAAAATATTAATTAATTCTATTAATTAATAAATAGAAATAATACCTATTCTTCTTTAAATGTTTGGTTGAATTTCCTGGGAAACCATCTGGCCCTGGGCTCTTGTTTGTTGGGAAATTTTTTATTACTGCTTCAATTTCATTAGTGATTATGGGTCTGTTCAGGTTTTCTGTTTCTTCCTGGTTCAGTTTTGGTAGTTGATAGATTTCTAGGAATGCATCCATTTCTTCCAGACTATCTAATTTGCTAGCCTAGAGTTGCTTATAATATGTTGTATTTCTTGGGTGTTGGTTATGATCTCTTCTCTTTCATTCATGATTTTATTTATTTGGGTCCTTTCTCTTTTCTTTTTGATAAGTCTGGCCAGGGGTTTATCAATCCTATTTATTCTTTTAAAGACCCAGCTTCTAGTTTTGGTGATCTGTTCTACTGTTCTTTTGGTTTCTAGTTCATTGATTTCTGCTCTGATCTTTATTATTTCTCTTCTCCTGCGGGGTTTAGGCTTTATTTGCTGTTCTTTCACCAGATCCTTTAGGTGTAGAGTTAGGTTGTGTATTTGAGACCTTTCTTGTTTCTTGAGAAAGGCTTGTATTGCTATATACTTTCCTCTTAGGACCGCCTTTGCTGCATCCCCAAGATTTTGAACTGTTGTGTTTTCATTTTCATTGGTTTCCATGAATTTTTTAAATTCTTCTTTAATTTCCTGATTGGCCCATTCATTCTTTAATAGGATGCTCTTTAGCCTCCATGTATTTGAGTTCTTTCCGACTTTCCTCTTGTAATTGAGTTCTAGTTTCAAAAAATTATGGCCCAAAAATATGCAGGGAATGATCCCAATCTTTTGGTACTGGTTGAGACCTGATAGTGACCCAGGATGTGATCTCTTCTGGAGAATGTTCCATGGGCACTAGAGAGAAGGTGTTTTCTGTCGCTTTGGGATTGAATGTTCTGAATATATCTGTGAAGTCCATCTGGTCCAGTTTGTCAATTAAGCCTTTATTTCCCTGTTCATCTTTTGTTTGGTGATCTGTCCATTTCAGTGAGGAGGGTGTTAAAGTTCCCTACTATTATTGTATTGTTGTCAATGTGTTTCCTTTATTTTGTTATTAATTGGCTTATATAATTGGTTGCTCCCATGTTAGGGGCATAGATATTTACAATTGTTAGATCTTGTTGGATGACCCTTTGAGTATGATAAAGTTTCCTTCCTCATCTCTTGTTATAGTTTTGTTTAAAATCTAATTTGTCTGACATAATTGCCACCCCAGCTTTCTTTTGATGTCCATTAGCATGGTAAGTGGTTTTCCACCCCCTCACTTTAAACCTGGGGGTGTCCTTGGGTCTAAAATGAGTATCTTGCAGACAGCATATAATGTTTTTTTTTTTTATGCAATCTGATACTCTGTGTCTTTTGATTGGGGCATTTAGCCCATTTATATTCAGGGTAACTATTGAAAAACATGAATTTAGTGCCATTGTATTGCCTGTAAGGTGCCTGTTACTGTATATTGTCTCTGTTCCTTTCTTTTTTTTTTATTATGTTATGTTAATCACCATACATTACATCATTAGTTTTTGATGTAGTGTTCCATGATTCATTGTTTTTGTATAACACCCAGTGCTCCATGCAGAACGTGCCCTCTTTAATACCCATCACCAGGCTAACCCATCCCCCCACCCCCTCCCCTCTAGAACCCTCAGGTTGTTTCTCAGAGTCCAAAGTCTCTCATGGTTTGTCTCTCCCACCAATTTCCCCCACTTCATTCTTCCCTTCCAGCTATCTTCTTCTTTTTTTTTTTTTTAACATACAATGTATTATTTGTTTAGGAGGTACAGATCTGTGATTCAACAGTCTTGCACAATTCACAGTGCTCACCATAACACATACCCTCCTCAATGTCTATCACCCAGCCATCCCATCCCTCCCACCCCCTACCACTCTAGCAACCCTCAGTTTGTTTCCTGAGATTAAGAATTCCTCATATCAGTGAGGTCATATGATACATGTCTTTCTCTGATTGACTTATTTCGCTCAGCATAATACCCTCCAGTTCCAACCATGTCGTTGCAAATGGGAAGATGTCATTCTTTTTGATGGCTGTATAATATTCCATTGTATATATATACCACATCTTCTTTATCCATTCATCTGTTGATGGACATCTTGGTTCTTTCTGTAGTTTGGCTATTGTGGACATTGCTGCTATAAACATTGGGGTGCACGTACTCCTTTGGATCCCTACATTTGTATATTTGGGGTAAATACCCAATAGTGCAATCGCTGGATCGTATGGTAGCTCTATTTTCAACTTTTTGAAGAACCTCCATACTGTTTTCCAGAGTGGCTGCACCAGCTTACATTTCCACCAACAGTGCAAGAGGGTTCTCCTTTCTCCACATCCCGCCAACATCTGTTGTTTCGTCTCTGTTCCTTTCTGGTCTGTGTTACTTTTAGGCTCTCTGCTTAGAGGACCCCTTTCAATATTTCTTGTAGGGCTGGTTGGGTGTTTGCAAATTCTTTAGTTTTTGTTTGTCCTGGAAACTTTCTATCTCTCCTTCTATTTTCAACGACAGCCTAGCTGGATATTGTATTCTTGGCTGCATATTTTTCTCATTTGGTGCTCTGAAGATATCATGCCAGTCCTTTCTGGCCTGCCAGGTCTCTGTGGATAGGTCTGCTGCCAATCTAATGTTTCTACCATTGTAGGTTACAGACCTCTTGTCCTGAGCTGCTTTCAGGATTTTCTATTTGTCTCTGAGACCTGTGAGTTTTACTATTAGATGTTGGGGTGTTGACCTATTTTTATTGATTTCGAGGGGTGTTCTCTGTGCCTCCTGGATTTTGTTGCCTGTTTCCTTCCCCAAATTAGGATAGTTCTCTGCTATAATTTGCTCCAATATACCCTCTACCCCTCTCTCTCTTTCTTCTTCTTCTGGGATCCCAATTATTCTAATATGGTTTGCTTTATGGTATCACGTATCTCTCGAATTCTGCCCTCATGATCCAGTAGTTGTTTATCTCTCTTTTTCTCAACTTCTTTATTTTCTATCATTTGGTCTTCTATATCACTAATTCTCTCTTTTGCCTCATTTATCCTAGCAGTTAGAGCCTCCATTTTTGATTGCCCCTCATTAATAGCCTTTTTGATTTCAACCTGGTTAGATTTTAGTTCTTTTATTTTCCAGAAAGGGATTCTCTAGTATCTTCTATGCTTTTTTGAAGCCCAACTAGTATCTTTAAAATCATCATTCTGAACTCTAGTTTCGACATCTTACTAATGTCTGTATTGATTAGGTCCCTGGCAGTCGGTACTGCCTCTTGTTCTTTTTTTGAGGTGAGTTTTTACATCTTGTCACTTTGTCCAGAGGAGAATAGTTGAATTAGAGAAAAAAATGCTAAAAAAAAAAAAAGTTAAAAGAGTCACCATGACCCCAGAAAAATATGCATCAAACAAATCAGAAGATACCTGAAACTGGGGGTGGGGGCGGTGGATAAATAAAGGAAAAAAAAATATCATCAGGGTGGTGAAAATAACAGAGGCACACACTAGATTTTGGGTGTATTTTGGTCTGTTAGAAGGAACTGCCTCATAAAATTTTAAAGAAAGAAAACCTTATATACATACAAAAATAAGGGAAAATACGATGAAGGGATGGACTATGATTATAAAGATGAAAATTAAAAAAGATTTTAAAATCAGAATTGATAAGATAAGAAGTTGGTTGAAAAAAGAATGAAAAAGAATTAAAAAAAAAAGAGAGAATGTAATCAGGTGGGAGACCAGGATAATGTCATACCCTAGATTTAGGATATATTTTGGTCTATTAGAAGAAACTGTACCCCAAAATTTTAAAACTTTATATGTTTTTATATATATATATAAAAGTTATATATATGTTTTTATATATATATAAAAGTTATATATATATGTTTTATATATATATAAAATAAAGTTAAATACAATGAAGAGATAGAATATGACTATAAAAATGAAAAATTAAAAAATATTTTTAAAAAGGAATTGATAATATGTTGGATAAAAAAGGAAAGAAGAAAAATTCAACTAAAAAAATAGAAAAAGAAAAAAATAAAATTAAAAAAATTAACTTTGAAAGACTAAAACATCATGGGAAAAAACCATGAATTCTATTTGCAGTATTCCCTTAGCGCTGCAGTTTTGCCATTCTCATTGATCCATAAACTTGGTCTTGGCTGGCTGTTCTTGCTGATCTTCTGGGGGAGGGGCCTGTTGCAATGATTCTCCAATGGCTTTGCCGGAGGTGGAATTGCCCCACCCTTGCCAGGGGCCAGGCTAAGTAATCTGCTCAGGCTTGCTCTTGGTAGCTTTTGTCCCCTGCAATCTTTCCGTTCGGCTTTGGTGGACAAGAATTAAAATGGTGGCCTCCCAATCTCTGGTCCTGGAGGAGCCAAGAGCTTGGGCCCCACTCCTCAGTGTGCCCTGAGAGAAAAGCAGTCAATCACTCCCGTCTCCCTGGTCTCCGGCTGCACTCCGTGCTCACCCGGCCTATGACCCAGTGTTTCTATCTCTGGCACCCAATCGCCTTTGGAGTTTCCAAACTCAGCAGATTCCTGCAGTAAGCTCTTGCACCACTCCTCCAGGGGGAGGAAGGGGAGTCTCCCTGGATCTGCTGCCCGTTGGGTCCCTGCTGGGAAAGCAGTGGCCCGACTGTACTGCGGATCATGGTTTATGGCAACCACAAGCTGAGAGCCCACTCCTGGGCTCCGTCTCTACAGCAAGCTTCCCTGCTCCAATACCTGGGAGCCCTGCTGCACTCAGGCACCCCCGGTCTTGGGTCCTGAGACCACATTGTCCCAGTGAGAGTTCCACCCCCCGCTTAGCCACTGGAGCAACATCCCTCAGCAGAGCAGACTTCTAAAAGTTCTGATTTTGTGCTCTGCTGCTCTATCACTTGCCAGTAGCAGCTGATGGACGCTCCCTCCCTGCCATCTATCCTCCTGAATATCGCCTCAGATTCACTTCTCTGCACGTTCTACTTTCCAGAAAGTGGTCCCTTTTCTGTTCAGAGAGTTGCTGCTATTCTTTTCTTTGATCTCCTGTTGAGTTTGAAGGTGTTCTGAATGGTTTGATAACTATCTAGCTGATTTCCTGGGACCAGATGAAATTTAGGTCTCCTACTCCTCTGCCATCTTGCTTTGAAATGATATATCTTTGTTGATACTGTAACCATTAACAATATTTATACCTTACAATTTATTCAACACATTTTTATTGAACTAAGCTGGGATACAATGAATAAAATATTTAAAATTCCAGCCCTAGAGAAACTCACATGATAGAGATTAAACATTCTTTGGTTGGGTACAAGAATTAGCTCTCTATATTTTGAACTTTCACACAGACTTTTTCAAATTTTTCTTTTCTTTTTTTAATTAAAAAAATTTAAATTTTTTCTTCAAATTTTTATTTTATTTCAGTGGTGGATAATTATTAGTGGAATGTTCTAATTAATGAAACATTTTGAGGTAACTCTCATATGTTATATTTCCAAAAATTTTCTTTATTTAAGTTTTGCTTTTGTAAATTTAACCTTATGATGGGAAACCAAGAGAGTCTGCAATGAAAACAAATAGTACATTAATAATACTACTGCTATGTTGCAAGATTTCTCTTACATGTTTAGAGAAAATAAATATACTTACCTAATATGTTTTCCAACTCAAACAAATTTATATTAAAATAGCTTCCATGAATTATTAGCATTATTTCACCTACTTTATGAGCCAGTGATGAGGTCATTCTGTGCAGGAAAAGGGCCAGAATATTATCTTAGATTTTTCAAAGAGACTAAAATAAAAATCTAAGTATTATCTAGCACTCATGCTGATTTAAAGGTATACAGAGTTCAAAGCAGGTAATTTTCTTGATTTTATTGTTTTTGACCTAAGTAAACTGGAGCCCACTCTTCCTTTATAAGTTTATCCAAAATTAATCTAGAAACATTCTATTTCAAATATAAGGGGAATAATATAATTAGGTTATAATGTCAAAAGTACTCATGCAGAAATCATATTAGCTTTACTCAGTTTGTAACTCAAAAGAATTATGTCCCATTTTGTCTAAAATCTATTAATAATATGATTCTGCCTTCTAATATCTGTTGTGAAGGGATGATTTTATTAGTTTTTAAGTTATTAAGGTACTGTAAGTTGACTTTATGAAACATGCCTTTTAAGAAGATGATGAAAATATTAACTCTTTAGTTAATCTGAAGCTAAAGCTTCCCAAACCTAAATTCATCTTAGGAAATTCATATAACTTATAACAATTGGAATAATGATCCAAACCCCATCTCTTCCACATATATCTGTTTTTCTTCCCAATATCAGGTTTCAATATAATCCAGGTTAGTCAGGTTATTTCAGAAAATTAGATTGAGAACAATTATGATCAAGAAAAGAAAAAACCTTACATAGCAGGCTTGAAGTGAACCAAAGAGATGTTGCTTTCATTTCAGTTTTTGTCTTTTAAAGCATCTACCTACTTTGATGATTTGGTGGTTTATTGCTGTGAAGAAAGCAGAACTTCCTATGAAAGAATGAGAACTGATAAAAGGAAAACCTGCCTAAAATATAGTCCATAGACCTCAATAATCTATATTAATTCCAAAGCTCTTGTGAGAAAAAATAGCAGCCACATAAGTTGGGGTTAACATCTGCCAATCAGATAATGAAACTTGTGAGGATTTAAATATTTTAACTATAGCTAACTCTTGGGAAAATGTACTGGATTTTTTTTTCCAGTTATAACATAGCCCCACTTCCTTCTATGTTCTCCCCTCTTACAAGACCTGAAACTTCTAAATAACTACATTTGCCTCTACGATTCTAGTTGCAATTTACAGTCTGTCAAATAGAGTTGTTCAACTCTGGGCAGAAGCATGGGCCTTTGAAAACTGGAGATTTTTCAGCAGCCCCCAGGCATTGCCCCCAGACAATTGCCTCCCTGAGTATTCAGACAACTGGGGCATTTTTTTAAAAAAAATTAAAGATTTTATTTATTTATTTGATAGAGAGAGAGAGAGAGAGCACAAGCAGGTGGAGTTGCAGGCAGAGGGAGAGGGAGAAGCAGGCTCCAGGAGAAGCAGGCTCCTTGAGGAGCAGAGAGCCTGATACAGGGCTTGATCCCAGGACCCTGGAATCACGACCTGAGCCAAAGGCAGTCGCTTAACCAACTGAGCCACCCAGGCGCCCCACAGCTTGGTTATTTGATAGAAGTTAGCCACAGTTCCTAACCTGGGTGTCCTGAGCAACTTACTAATTCAATCAAAATGAGTGGGAAGCTACAGAGCTAGTGTTGTTCTTTCTATGTCTTCACTCCAGTCTTTTCAGTATTTTTAAAAACACTACACTCCTTATATTAATTCCCTTTCTGCTTCTAATGTCTAGAATAGTGTCTATTTTCCTGATGAAACTCTTAACTGGAAAAGAGTACTTACAGCTTGTCTACCATTGTGGTTTATCAACAATGACTTCCTTTGGTGAATTGTTTTGCCAAGGGCAAACCAAAAATATCTGTTTAAATGTGTGTGTGCTTATTTGTGAGTTCTAAAGCTGGATCAAGACAACATTCAAATTACTTAAGTTTTTTTTTTATTGTTAAAAACTTATATAGCATAAGTTCACCATTTTAACCTTTTAAAAGTATACCATTCAATGATTTACAGTATATTCACAATATTGTGTAACCATCACCGCTATCTAATTCCAGAACATTTTTTTTACCCTGAAAAGAAACCACACATAGTCCATTCCCCCCTTGCCCAATATCTGCAGGTAATCAATCACAAATCTACTTTGTGTCTCTGTGGATTTCCCTCTTCTAGTCAGTTAATACAAATGGAATCATACCATATATGACCTTTAGAGACTGGCTTCTTTCATTTAGCATAATCTTTTCAAGGTTCATCCATGTTGGTGCATGTATCAGTGTTTCATTTCTTTTATTGTTGAACCATAATCCATTATACGGATATACCACATATTGTTCATCCATTCATCATTTGTTGGACATTTGGATTGTTCCACATTTCAGCTATTATGAATAATGTTGCTATGAATATTTGTGTACAAGTTTTTGTGTGAACATATGTTTTCAGTTCTCTTGGGCATAGATCTAGTAGTGGAATTACTGGTATACACATGGTAACTTTATGTTTAACTCTTTGAAGAACTGTCAAGTTGTTTTCCACAGTAGCTGCACCATTTTATATTCCCACCAGCAATGTGTGAGGGGCCCAATTTCTCCACATGCTCACCAACTCTTGTTATTTTCCTTTCTAAAAACCATAAATAGCTATTTTAGCAGGCATTAAGTGGTATTACATTGTGGTTTCGATTGGCATTTCCCTAATGACTACTAATGCTGAACATCTTTTCATATACTTATCGACCATTTGTATATTTACTGTGGAGAAATATCTATTCAAATACTTTTTGGGTTGTCTTTTTATTGTTAAGTTGTAAAAATTCTTTATATATCTGAATACTAGATCCTTATCAGATAAATGATTTGCAAAGATTTTCTTTCATTCTGTGGGTTGTCTTTCCACTTCCTTGATAGTGTCCTTTGATGCACAAAATTTTTATGAAATCCAGTTAATCCATACTTAGTTTTGATGTTTGTGCTTTTGGTGCCATATTTAAGAAACTATTGCCTAATTCAAATTCATGAAGATTTACACCTATTTCCTTCTGACAGTTTTATATCTTTATACCTGTATTTGGGCACATTTTGATCCATTTTGAATTACTAATTCCTTTTTACACAATGTTACTTTTGCTAGCATTATTTTGTTTTATATTCTTCTTATTCTCTCCATTAGTGCAGATAACTGAGAATTAGTTCTGTTCTGAAATTCTGCTGGTTAAGAAAGCTTTCACCAATGCAGGTAGCAATGCCAAAAGAGGAAATTCAAGCATAATGACTTTAAAAACATAAAGTGTTATTTGAGTCCTCTTGGAATAATACTGTTGTAACATGTGGAGTTTGAGTTACACTGTCAGCCACTATAAATATTTAACCCAATTAAGAAACACATTATAATGTGTACTTCTTTCTACTATTTATGTCCTTTACTTCAATCTTCTCCTTTATCTCTTCACCAAGAGTTTTTGTTGGAATGCTGTTGTTGTAATTGCTCTAAAAAACCACCTGAATTAGAGCTGCTTTAAAGTATAAAAGTTTAATCACAATAATCCTGGAGTCACTGTTAAAATGTGCTCTCCCGTGTGGACAGAAAATAAGAACACGTAAGGTTAGTCAGAATTGAGGAGACTACTGAAGAATAATAACATTAGAACTCTGAATTTTTTAGGTCAGGGATTATAACAGAATCTTCAGGGACCATGTTCAGGGTGGTTGACACTTTCTTCGGTCAGTTTTAGTATCTGAGAAGCACTGGAGAACATGTAAAAGTCCCTTTACATGGGGAATTTTGTTTTAACAAATGACATTATGAAAACCAGTTGAACATAAGACTGCTTTCTAATCTTGGATTCCAATCAGGATTAACACTGTTTTGTTGCATGACTAAAAGTACTACTACTTTTCTTTTTGAATTACTAGACTTGTATCAAAACAATTTTTAAAACATCCCCTATCTATTTAACAATTGGTTTACCAATGAGGTTCTTTAAAAAAGCTTGTCTATATGATAGAAAATAGATATTTCTGTCTCAAGACTTTGAAATCCACACCTACTTTTGTTAAACATAAAAATCCAGTCTTTTTTTTTTAAGATTTTATTTATTTATTTGACCGAGAGAGGGAGACAGCTAGAGAGAGAACACAAGCAGGGAGAGTGAGAGAGGGAGAAGCAGGCTTCCCGCGGAACAGGGAGCCGGACACGGGGCTGGATCCCAGGACCTCAGGATCACAACTTGAGCAGCCACTTAATGACTGAGGCACCCAGGAGGCCCAAATTCTTTTTTAAATGTTATTTGAAATTTAAAACTTAGTATGAATTGTTGTTTTATAGATAATATATAATTAGAATATTTGAAGCATTTTTCAAAGTAGATCTAGAGGCCCTAGTGTCTCCCTCCCTGTTCCAAGCCCAGTTACAAGATTCTAAGATATGGTACATAGAAATGATATCTTTCCCAGGATTCTGGGTTGAAAAATCACTGCTCCACACAATGTAAAATATCTTTCTTCACATTTTTGTGAATCCAGGAATATCAGCATCAATCCAGAAGTCAGACCCAAGATCCATCCAGCCAGTATTTTGGGAACAGAGGTTTTGTTTTAAGCAAAGTCCTGGTTGAAGATGAGAAAGGCATTAATGTGCAAAGAGCAGAAGGAGGAACAGCAAGCAACAATGCTGAGAAAGAAGGAAGTAAAGGAAGAAAACTAAGAATGTGAAATATCCCAGAAGCCAGAGAAAGAAGTATAAAACAAGTTCAAATATTCAGAAATTCAAAAACAAGGATGTAGTCAATTAAACACTGACAATTTCCATTAGACATTGAGAAATGAGACTATTGGTGACCTTTGCCCAAATTGCTTATAGTGAAATTGTAGAGTAGATCCTGAAAATGAATGCAAAATAAGGAAGTGGAGCCAGCACATAGAGGAGCTTACTGAGAGGAGAATGAGAGCACTAAAAAGGGATGTAAATTGGGGGGGGGTGTTTTGTTTTTTAAGATGCAAGAGATTTGACCATATTTATAGAATGCAGGGAGTAATACAGAAATAGAGAAGAGAAAGGGAATCTTTAGAAAAACATATTTTTAAAGGAGACAGGCCAAGATGTGTTCATGATAAAGGGTGGTCACAAGACTTGAAAAGGTCCAAGCCTTGAGGAAAGGCAGTGAAAATGGTTGAATCCTCATAAAATGTGTGTTGATGATGAGGGCAAGCGGGGAATGGAATTCTCCCATGATGATCTCTAAGAGGGAAAATTATCTGCCAAGTCTGAGAAGCTCAGGAATTATTTAGAGGGCTTGGGAGGTACCGAAGGTAAGAAATGGCAGGTGGGTGAAATATATCTGAGTGTTTACCAAGGACAATATGAGAATATGGCTAATATTGTTTTAGGACATCAATCAGAAGTTTAGTGATTTTTTTTTCCTCCCAGTGACATTAGGAATACTAAAACAATGGCAGCTGGATTGGAGAGAAGAGACAAACTTTAGAATTTTAAGTTTGGAAGATATTTATTGTTTCTGGATGGTCACTGTTACCTTCCTTTGACTTTTCAATTTTATTTTTGCCTTATTTAAGTTAGTCTTATTTACTGAGACTGAGAATGCTGAATAAATTCCAGATGAGTAAACCTTGGAACTAGGAAGAACCTCAACACTTGATCTATTTCAGTCCCCATGATTTCATAGAAGTTAAGACGTCAGATTTTTTGTGGATGATGTAATCAACCCTCAAAGATAAGCCCAGAGCCCATAGCTAGTTAATGGCTGAATGGAGATACTAAATATCAGGAAGAAAAATGCTACCTGGAAAACATGATGAACACATTTCCAGGGATGATGGATTGCTGGGGACTCATTTTGCAAAATGTGGTTTGGGAAATTGTAGTTGTGCACTGCTTATTGTGTATAATGTAATGCAAGGTGATTGGACGCTGATAACCCAACACAGGTTTCCTCTTTAAAGATTTTGAATGCCTTTTTATTCCCATAATGATGTGTTGGACTTTTAAAAATCTAAGCATTTACCTCCTTTTGAAAATATATCATCTACCAAAAGATACACAATAGATCTAGCTCTCTGAGCTAAACACCTCTGGTAATTAGTGAACGTGAAACCAGAAGCAAAAGTAAATAAGCCCTTTACGCTGTTTTTGGCACCATAATAGAGCAGCTAGTTGAGCATCAGTGTATTTTTGTTTTTCAAGGTTTTTATTAGGTCATAACAAAATGTATATTAAAGGTTTTCAAGAAAGAGCAAAATGGAATAAACCTAATGAGCTAATTCTACACAGTGGAAAAATCCTTGTTAAAACAGCTTTCAGAATTCAAGTTATTATAAATTTTCATAAAATGCTAAAATAATTAAGAAATCTCCTTGGAACAAGATGACAATTGCAAGGTAGCTACTTTCAGGACTACATTAAATTGCATCCACTCTGCACTATGCAAATATTGGGATTTTATTCTGTTAATGGGATTTGCTTTGGCTTTAAGACATGTTTCATAAAGCAACATATATAGAAATAAACTGCTGTTTTCAAGGTTTTTGCCTTTTTTCCCTTAGGAGGTCTTTGAAGAAAGCCTAAATAATGAATACATAGCATATGCATCTACATGAATACATAGCATATAGAAATATTATTCATTTGTTCAGTGTTATTAAACCTCTCCTTTATGCAAAGCAAATGCTAGGCATTTGAGGGCTACAGATTCATTCAATTAAATAAATAGCTATTCAACATCTACAATGTTCAAGACATGAGTATAGAGATGATTAATCATGGTCTTTGTTCATACGAATCTGATTGTCTCTTACATGTAGTCACTGGAAAAGGAAGAAAGTAAAACAATAATTGCAGATATGCACACTGAAGTCAGCCCAGGATTGTTTGTTTTCATAGCATCTACAAGTGACTAATTCACTAAAGAAGAATGTGAATACCTCTCTGTTGGTGATGAGGAGAGTAGTTTGGCTGCTATTACATTGGTAGGGGCGGGAAATTACAAATGCCTGAACCAAAGCAGTAAAAGTAGAAACAGACACATAAGGGCACATACAGTTAATATTTAAGTGTTATTATCAATAGAAATTAACGTGGAACTAGATGGATTCAGTGACCAATGCAATTTGCTTGTATTATCAGTAATGTCCTGGTCGCCCTGAAATCCATCTATGATATATCTTCTGATTTGAAGCGTTGTTTAAACAACTATAAAGGTCTGGGATTAAAATTCTAACTGAAACACAATTTGTCTGTTCTTCATTTTTATTATTATCATGTATACTTTCATACAATGATATATATTTATATTCTTTGTTAGGATGTTTTAAGTTGTTCTGCATTGTTTTATATTTCAGTTGTTGAAACAATGCTCATGTGCCATGCATACCACACTAGGTGCTACAGATAAATCAGTGATCAGAACAAATATGCTGCTTTGTCATAAAGGTTGCAGTGTGATTACAAATGCAATGTGTGCTCTGAAGGAAAATGGAGTGGTGCTGTGAGGATATTGTCAGTCCAAGATGGACATGGAGGCAGAGAGGTAACAAGATCAGAGAAGGCTAATCTGGAGAATTGAATATATACATGAATGAATAAAACAGTGAATGATAAATGAATAAATTGGATTTTAAACCCCAAAGGTTTACCTTTCTCAAAAAAAAATATTTAACAGCTTTATTGAGCTATAATTCACATACCATAACATTCACCCATTTAAAGTGCACAATTTAATGGTTTTTGGTATATTCACAGAGTAGGGCAACCATCACCACAGTCAATTTGGGAGCATTTTCAATACACCCACAAAATCTCAGTCCTACTAGCAGTCACTGCACATTTTCTCTGAACTTCTCTCTCCCCATCTTCACCAGCACTGGGCAAGTTCTAACTTCTTTTGGAATCTATAGATTTTTCTCTACTGGACATTTCATATAAATGGAATCATGCAATATTGGTCTTTTCTGACTGGCTTCTTTTTTAGTATAATATTTTCAAGATTTATCCACGTTGCGATGGCATGTGTGGGCACTTCATTCCTTTTCGTAGCTGAATGGTATTTAACTGTCTGGATGTGCCACATTTTGTTTATCCATTCATCAGTTGATGAATATTTGAGTTGTTTCCATTTTTATTATGAATAATGCTGCTATGAAAATTTGTGTATAGATTTTTGTGTGGATTTATGTTTGTTTTTTTCTCTCTTGGATATATAGCTAGGAGTAGAATTGCTGGGTCATATGGTAACTCCATTTTTAACCTCTTGATGAATTGCCAGACTGTTTTCCTTACCTTTATTTTAAATTTCATTACATTTGTCTTACAACTTCCATCTCTTGCTTTAGGTAATAGATGTTTTCTGGAAAAAAATTCCATTGGAGTTGGATTATTTGTTAGTGGAACCATGTTTTATGTGTTCAGAGGGAGCTTGATATTTAATGGCATCTGGATTTTTAACATTTATGTAAAAGCTCTGAATTAGGTAACAGAAAACCTGGATTCCAAGGCTGAGCTCTAACATTAACTCACTATGTGACCGAGTCATGACTATTAACTCATAAGATAGAAGGAAATTTCTTTTGAGAAAAATTATCTCGTACAATCTGTAATGGCTAGTGAATTATAACAGAAAGAAAAATTACATCAGGTGTCATAAGTTACACCAGGCTTAGATAAGGATAACCAGAAAAAAAACAAAAATGACAAAGTATAGATAAATTCAGGTTACTTAAAGAAAATGTTGATTTGGGATATTTGTCAGTTCAATTTAATTTATAATTGAAAAACATCAATAATTTAAAATATGAATCTCACTTTTATTTATTAACTCCCACTTCTCTATATTTTCTTTGTCCAGAGCTTTAGTTTTGGCTTTTCTGTTGCCACCCTTTATCTAATAGCTAAGTAGAATATGGAGAGAAGTAGGAACCTGAATGATTGGTTAACTAATTAGCCTCTTAGTGCTGATGTTCAGAATTTTAGTGTGGAATCAAACATTCAACAGCTCTGAGATTCTTGGGAAATCAGATTATGCTGAATCCTTGGAGCTTAAAAGGTGTTGCAGCTGGTTTATAGCTGCCATTTTTAGTGTCCCCTCCCACTTTTTTTTTCTTTTTTAGATAGGCTGAATCTCCAGCCTTTTATTTTCTAAAGGAGATAGACTGGCTAGAAATGGAAAAAAAAAAGTTGTGTTGCCAAACTGTATAATTTTTGAGTCATTCCTTCCATGGAAAAAAAGAGAGATATTATTTAATAAGTATTCACCATGCATAGATTAACAACCCAGTGCATGCAAAACATTCATCTGGTTAAGATGGAGGATGCAAAGATAAATAACACCCCGTACCTTCCAAAAGTTTATTGTATCAAGAACATAGATAGCTGTTATGTTGAAAATGTCTAAAGATCATTACATTGATAAATAAAGATGTGAAGGAAATTCAGAAGAAGGAGAAATAACTACCAGGAGAATTAGAAAAGACTTTAAAGAAGGGATTTGGTTCATTTCCATTGAACCTTGGAGGTTAGGGGATGGTATTTCATCTGGCACAGGATGCAAATACATTCTAGACAGAGGGCACATTAGGAGCAAAGGTATGAGATAAGAAAATACACCCAGCTTGTTTTGGGAAGAAGGGTTTTATCCAAAAATATTTGAGAATAGCCTTAGATAGAATCTTCCACAAATTCTCTAGACATTTCAAATAATATTTATGTTTGAGAGCCTTCTAAATATATTTTTTTGCATGGCTTTGGGGAATCTCTTCTGCCTCATTTATCATCCCATTGGAGAAAACAGAGTCCCAAAAGTTCCAATGGGATGTGTTTAGACTTGCCATATGACTTTATGTATAGAGAAGAATGTTTTGTCCAAAGACAACGTCCACATAATATTCCACTGTTAGGTCCGTCTTCTTGAAGACAGGAAATTCAGAATGTATCATTTGGATGGGTGGGTGAATGAATGAATGAATGAATGAGTGAATGGAAAGACCAGCAGACCATTGTTTATGAGGGAAAGCTTAGGGGAACTTCCTTAGAAATGTGTTGTAACATGTTCTAGATTCTTACATTATGAAGTTCCTTCAAAACTGCTTTTGTGGTAATCATATATCTGTTATACTACCTCCTGTAGAGGTCGTGGAATTCACTTGGAGCATGTTGAGTCCAGAATAGAAAGGACAGAAATATCACCAACTGCCAAACAGTTACCAATGAAATAATTCACCTATAAAAGTGCCAGTTTTGAGATGTGAGATTAAGAATTGATATTTTCAGTCTGCTTATCATTTGTTTGGCATTGCCATTTATGTATTCAGACAATCAATGGAAGTTTGTTCAACTTTTAAAAATTTAATTTGTAGTACAAGAGACAGAAAGTATATTTTGTAAATAAATAAGATCTAGTATATATGTGAGGAAGCTTCCTATAGTTTTCAAAGGGTGTTATCTATGGGAAAAGCTAAATAAAATAAAGGATTAAAATTATTTGTTAAATTTAGGGTTGGGGGATGAATGAAAGAGGTGATGGGGATTGAGGAGTGCACTTGTCATCATGAACACCGGGTGATGTATGGAAGTGTTGAATCACTATATTGTATGCCTGAAGCTAATATTACACTGTGTTAACTATACTGGAATTAAAATAAAAACTTACCAAAATGATTTATTCAATTTAATCAATAAAGCATTTTTGTCCAAATAGTTTGGACACTCTCTAAAGTCACAATGGGCTTGAACAATTTAAACCACTCAAATATACAGATGAATATTAAACCTTTGACAAACTGTACTGTACGATCTAAAATTGTCAATTATAGTTGTCGGTATGAAAGATAGAGAAATTAAGCAAAAAATAGGTGGTATTCATGATCACTTCTGACTAAACTGAGACAGAGACACAGGTGATAAGAAAGTAAAGAATTAACTTGAAAAGACAATAAATACAATAGTAACTTTTTCTCTATATGAATCAACACCTTATGTAATTTTTAATTACATGGTGCGTGGTTTGTAAAAACCATTTTTTATGTCGTACTCCTTAACTGTGGTTGAACTTTTTTTTCTTCCTTGCCAGAGCTCAACATTTTGGTGTATTCACATTAGATCTTTTCTTAAGGTGACATTACACATACAGGCAATGTCCTGTATGTATATACACTTCAGAGTCAGGTCGGTGGGGTTTGTTTGTGAATATTGCAAAGGACTTTTTTCCTTTGTGGTAAAATTTGTATCACCCTGACAATTCCTCAGTTCTTATAAGTAGTTTAATCTGGGGTGTATAGACCAATTATGAAGTCACATGAGGCACCAAACTTGTACAGTATCCAAATTTGAGTGAATTCAGTTGGCTTGTTGTCAGCAGTCGACATTGGATATCAAGCTTCTGGCAAGAGCCTGCATGAAGTCATCTCTTCCACCTTCACTTGACCTCAGCCCAGGGGCTGTGGAGCTCCGCTGTAACGTCTCATAATACATCAAGACACATCAATGCCATGCCAGCCCTGCCCTCCATCTTTGCTGAGCTTAACTAATAAGTAAAGAAAGCAAAGTTCAGTGATGAGAAAAAAATGTTTTCACCCCTTTCAGTTGTTTATTAGATTTCCTCCTGAATATGATTTTTATTTGAGGAAGCAAACAACAGGATCTGATCTACAATCCAACACTATATTCAGCATTACAAAAAAAAAAAGTTGTTTTATCGAGGTCAATGGCTTTTATCTTTTTTACATAACAATAATAGAAGGCGAGATTAAAATTATAGTGTATAAAACAAAAATAAATACAAGAGATGTTTTCATGCTATTTCTGCCCTGTTAAGAAATAGATCCTACTAATAAGAAATTTGTGTATTTCAGACAGGTTTAGAAAAAGTGCACCTGCAATAGTACATCTAATAGATACATGTGAAGACTCATTCATTGAAAACTATGTTGTTTGATGTCATTCTAAACACACAATTACAAGAGGAACAGATTTAAGGCTATTAATCTTGATACCAATCTTAACCAAAAGAAGTTGAGATGAATTTAAACTAAGCAGATAAATAAAAGCAAATCCCAAACAAAGAAACCTAACTTTAACACTTTGAATTGGTTTTATAACATGTCTTTTCTCTTGGAGACAATCAGAAATGAATGAATATTTATTGAGAATCTACTTTGCATGTGCAAGTCATTTTGCTAGATGATGAAAGTCAGGTATCGTTCATACTTTATATGCCATCTTCTTTGGCTGGAAAAATGAGAGGGCTGAACAAAAGATTCTGGAAACTCAGAAGCTTTTGTCATCATAGAGGTCACTTACTGGTTTGCAAAGTCCAATGGCTTTTCACTGAAAAAACAGGACCCTGCCATAGGTGCTGGGAGGGCTGAGTTTTGGAGAACTTTTCTTCTTCCTTCATTTGGTCTGTCTCAGCATTCTGAAGGTTGTCCAACTCTGGGAGCTCACCAAGTTTCATTTCATCCATTAGGCCTGGAAGTGAAGAACAAACCTGCAAATTCTGTCAAAACTGGTGATGTATAGCTGCTGAGAAATTCAAATTGCTCCAAGTGTGGGAGCCAACAAAGTAATGTCCCACTACAGGATGAGATCACAACAGCATGTGCTCACTCTCTATGTGAGCTGCATTCTAGATGCATGGGGAAGAGCCAAAGTATGAGTTCATTGAAGAAATGATGAAGTGCTTCTTCTTAACCCCCTAGCTGCCAAGAGTTCTACCAGATCCAGCATAGCTATAGATTCCACTGGGTATAACACCACACTACACAAAACCCCAGCAACGATAGACAAGTAACACAGACACATGGAGAGCAAAGTCAAAATATAATTGAGATTGTTGATTGGGCTGGAATTCCCAAGTGCACCATCACCTTAGCAGTCATGGTGGTTAAAGCTGTCCAGGTTTATAAAGTTTTGTTGCTCTCCATGAGTTTAAGAATGTCACAGCCTATCTTTTTATAGCATCTTCCTTGTCTGAGTTGTCTGGAATATGTTTTTTATATGTCATGGTGACAAGCAAGTTTTAGATGAGAAGTAAAACTGAGGTGTTGGTTTATGAGGAGAGTTAAAATTCCCTTGGGGCTTTTTTTTTTTTTTTTGTAAAATCATTTGGCAAATGTGAAAGCACTGAGCTCAAGGCACTTTGGAGGCCTCCCTTCTCATTGGTCCCAATTCTTTCTAGGTTTCAGGAGACAAACTCTGTGAGGGAGGAATGTATGTCGATGAAGAATTCAAACTGTGTGTGGTCATCAGGAGGAGGTTTTAACAAGGCATAGCCTCACAAAGAAGTGCTCTGGAAAACAAAATGTAGTAAAATATATTTGTGGCTCTTACCTCAGAGCAGGCTTTCACATTTCTAAGAGAGCAGAAGAGAGCTCCTGAGGAATGTTCAGCATGGGCCTGTGATAAAGACGGAGGAGGACCATCAAGGGTAAGGGTGACTGGGACACTGTTTGTGTACCAACAGTGCTATGACCTCAAGGTATCAGGCATCTCCTCTTCCCTTCTTTGTCACATGCTCGTCTGCTTCCATGTTTCCTCCCCATATTTAAGTTTGCTGGATAAAACAAAGAATGCCCAGTTTACTTACATATACATAATGAATAATTTCATTCATTATTATGGAAAAATATTTACACATTATATATATATATATATATAGTTTAGCTGGGAATCAAATTTAACTGAGTGTCTTGTGCTTTTGTTTGCTAAACCTGGCAACTCATCTAAATCCCGTCTAGTCCATCCCATGGTTGCTTAACAGCAGACAGAGAAAAGAACGGTAATTCCTAACAATGGCCAAGGAAAACATTACCAAAAGAATCAGGATGGCTTCGATAACCCTGGCTATTTATAAGCTCAGTTTCACTGATGAAATGGTTGTTTGCCATGTGCCTTTCTGCCCACGCCTCACATTCCTACCCTGGCCTGATGCTCCAACACTAATTCCTGTCCCTTTAAGTTCATGGTTTGAGTAAAGTACTGGATAAAGTGGGAAAACTTCTGGAGAACTGTCCCAAGTGAAGGCCCTAGGTTGTCTGTGGGGGACACTTATCATCAGGGGGAGGGCTGCTAGGTTCAGCCTTCAGAGTTTTGTCTTTATTCTTGTTCCTCAGCAGCATCTTGGGTAAACACCCCTGTTAAATCATCCACTTGGTTTGATTCACTGATTTTTGCATATGAATGCCTTGGATATTAAGTAAAATCTTGAGATACAAATGAAAACATTGCTGTGTTGCTGCTCTCACACATTCACCAGGAAAAAAATGTTTTCAAATATGCATTGCCTTAGATTGGTTTAATGAGAGAACTATAAGAAGAAAGATATTAAGCCTTATGTATTGCTGTGTACTCATTGAGAGAGTGTAAAACTGAAAATTCTTGCACCATAGAATCCACAATTGATTGATGCCAGTCATGGAAATGTGTCAAATTTAACAGCTTTCAAGCACCATCGTACAAATTGCACATATTTTCTTTCCTATGTAAAGATTTAAATTGGCAGTGTATTATATCTGTTTTAGTCTCAGTAAATTATATAAATAATTTACACGATATACAAAATTTCTTTCTAACACATTAAGTGTTACAACACATTTTCATCTCTGCTCCATAGATCATGTATAGAACATAGAATGCACCTAGAATACAAACTGTAAAGCAGATACTGAAACTTAGCACATAACTAGGAAAATAAGAAACATTCCTTTGCAGGTTGGAAGCAATGCATTCCAAGTGGTAAAACAAAAATACCACAAGTCTGCTAATAAATCCACCAATAAACTTTTTAACTATATTCAAAGGGAGACTAATTACCTTATAGTGAGTAATGCATATATATGGCTCTTTACTAAGACTTGGAATATATCCCCCCTGAATTTGGGGGGATATATGTCTTTATATCCTTTATGAATGTCTTTAATGTTCAAATACAATCCTACCTAATTATAAGTGATCTTTTAATTTAATGTGAATTTATTCTCTTGTTTTTTGTCAGGCTGTCCCAAATGTACCAGCAATGAATTTTTTTTTCCCCAGATCTTTCAGATCAAGACTGGCTCTTCTCATTAGACTTCATCCCTACAACTTAAGTTAGACCCTCTTTTACTCACATGTTAATAGAAAAGAGCCAAGTTACACATTTTGTAATTTCTCATGGTATTTTATTTAGAAAAATGCCACAAATCTGCATTGAGCTTATGCTATTTATTGTCTTTTAAGCTTCATCTTCATTTTTAAATTGTTTTAAGGCTCTGCTTAAATGTACTTTAAAATTTTAAATATTTTAGTAAAATTGATAAATATGAATATTTCAGAGAGTTTTTTTTATCTGAAATTAGTTATGTGCCAGAGCTGCCTGAGGATCAGCCAACCAATGCAAATGAGCAATAGAGACATACAGCTGCAAAGGCCAAAAAGCTGAGGTAGAAAATAGACAATGACTTAGTCTGATTAGGAAGAGTATTAAGGTCTCACAGCCACAGAAATGTAGCACGGTGTTTAGTTTTGACTTTTGTTTTTGTATTTCTTCTCTCCAAGCCTAAAATAAAGTAGGAATATCAACAATCAGAATTGGGCCTAGGACAAAACTCTTAGAGCAGAGGGGATGCTAATACAAACAAATCATTGTTTCTCTTAAAGGGAGTACAAGTGGGTAGTTGGAAGTCCCTAACCGATAAGGTTTAACAAGAAAAAAAGAACTTTAAAAACTCACTGTTGAGAACTGCTACACTGTGCACTCAGAGGTTAATTTCCACTCTAATTTTTCCGCCAAGGAAATACCTTTGCTTCCTAAAAATGATTGTATTTGAGGATTTTTGTGTGGAAAGCGAAAGTTAGATAAGGTAGAACACAGTCCTAAAAAGGACTTGGGTGATTTTATTTCTTTAAATTTTTATCTGCTTCATATTTGGTATAATGTAGTTGATATGATACCTTTACCTAAGTTTAGCAAAGTATCCAAAAAGAAATACGCAGAATTCACATCTTGACTCTGCAAACCCAAACCTCTGTTTAAAATAGACCCATAGAATTTAGGGGGAGAGGAGCATGATGGAGGAGGAGTAGGAGACCTAAATTTCATCTGGTCCCTGGAATTCAGCTAGATAGGGATCAAACCATTCTGAACACCTGTGAACTCAACAGGAGATCGAAGAAAAGAATAGCAGCAACTCTCTGAACAGAAAAGTGACCACTTTCTGGAAGGTCTCTTCTGATATGTTTAGTGTATGTTTTTCTGGGGTCATTGTTACCCTGTCAGCATTTTGTTCTCTCATTCATCTATTTTCCTCTGGACAAAATGACAAGATGGAAAAAATCACCTCAAAAAAAAAAAAACAAAACAGAACAAGAGGCAAAACCGACTGCCAGGGACTTAAGCCATATGGACATTAGTAGGATGTCAAAACTAGAGTTCAGAATGACGATTTTAAAGATACTAGCTGGGCTTGAAAAAAGCATGAAAGATATTAGAGAAACCCTCTCTGGAGAAATAAAAGAACGAAAATCTATCCAAGTTGAAATCAAAAAGGCTATTAATGAAGGGCAATCAAAAATGGAGGCTCTAACTGCTAGGATAAATGAGGCAAAAGAGAGAATTAGTGATATAGAAGACCAAATGATGGAAAATAAAGAAGCTGAGAAAAAGAGAGCTAAACAACTACTGGATCACGAGGGCAGAATTTGAGAGATGAGTGATACCATAAGATGAAACAATATTAGAATAATTGGGATCCCAGAAGAAGAAGAAAGAGAGAGAGGGGCAGAAGGTATATTGGGGCAAATTATAGCAGAGAACTACCCTAATTTGGGGAAGGAAACAGGCATCAAAATCCAGGAGGCACAGAGAACCCCTCTCAAAATCAATAAAAATAGGTCAACACCCCAACATCTAATAGTAAAACTTACGAGTCTCAGAGACAAAGAGAAAATCCTGAAAGCAGCTCTGGAGAAGAGATATGTAACCTACAATGGTAGAAACATTAGATTGGCAGCAGACCTACCCACAGAGATCTGGTCGGCCAGAAAGGACTGACATGATATATTCAGAGCACTAAATGAGAAAAATATGCAGCCAAGAATATTATATCCAGCTAGGCTGTCATTGAAAATAGGACAGATCAAAAGCTTCCAGGACAAACAAAAACTAAAGGAATTTGCAAACACGAAACCAGCCCTCCAAGAAATATTGAAAGGGGTCCTCTAAGCAAAGAGAGAGCCTAAAAGCAGCATAGACCAGAAAGGAACACAGACAATACACAGTAACAGTTACCTTACAGGCAATACAATGGCACTAAATTCATATCTTTCCATAGTTACCCTGACTGTAAATGGGCTAAATGCCCCAATCAAAAGACACAGGGTATCAAATAGGATAAAAAAAAAAAAGGCCCATTGTTATGCTGTCTGCAAGAGACTCATTTTAGACCCAAAGACACCTCCAGATTGAAAGTGAGGGGGTGGAAAACTATTTACCATGCTAATGGACACCAAAAGAAAGCTGGGGTGGCAATCTAAATATCAGACAAATTAGATTTTAAACCAAAGACTGTAATAAGAGATGAGGAAGAACACGATATCATACTTAAAGGGTCTATCCAACAAGAGGATCTAACAATTGTAAATATCTATGCCCTAACATGGCAGCAGCCAATTATATAAGCCAATTAATAACACAGGCAAAGAAACGCATCAACAACACAATACTAGCGGGCGATTTTAACACCCCCTCACTGAAATGGACAAATCATCTAAGCAAAAGATGAACAGGGAAGTAAAGGCTTTAAATGACACACTGGACCAGATGTACTTCACAGATATATTCAGAACATTCCATCCCAAAGAAACAGAACACATTCTTCTCTGGTGCCCATGGAACATTCTCCAGAATAGATCACATCCTAGGTCACAAATCAGATCTCAACCGGTACCAAAAGATTGGGATCATTCCCTGAATATTTTCGGACCACAGTGCTTTGAAACTAGAACTCAATCACAAGAGGAAAGTCAGAAAGAACTCAAATACATGGAGGCTAAAGAGCATCCTACTAAAGAATGAATGGGTCAACCAGGAAATTAAAGAAGAATAAAAAAGATTCATGGAAACAAATGAAAATGAAAACACAACAGTTCAGAATCTTTAGGATGCAGTAAAGGCGGTCTTAAGAGGAGAGTATATAGCAAGACAAGCCTTTCTCAAGAAACAAGAACAGTCTCAAATACACAACCTAACCCCACACTTAAGGAACTGGAGAAAGAACAGCAAATAAAGCCTAAACCCAGCAGGAGAAGAGAAATAATAAAGATCAAAGCAGAAATCAATGAAATAGAAACCAAAAGGACAGTAGAACAGATCAACGAAACTAGGAGCTGGTTCTTTGAAAGAATTAACAAGATTGACAAACCCCTGGCCAGACTTATCAAAAAGAAAAGAGAAAGGACCCAAATAAATAAAATCATGAATGAAAGATGAGCAATCACAACCAACACCAAAGAAATACAAACAATTCTAAGAACATATTATGAGCAACTCTATGCCAGCAAATTAGATAATCTGGAAGAAATGGATGTCTTCAATTTAGAATTGTATTTACTCATTGTTTCTAGGAGTTTGCAATTTACTTTTCTTTGGTGCATTATTGTCTATGTGTTATCACTGGATAATAAGGAACGAATGAGGAAGTCACAAGAAGAGTCACTGCAAAATATGTAATACGTAAGAGGTTTTTCTTACTGTGTTAACTTTTTTTGTAGATAAATAACTAGTCATTAGTTTGGTAGCATGGAGTTTGTGTACCAAATGCATTTACTTATTTGACAAACCATCAGGATCTGTTTGTTACCAGAGCTGGGCCTCGTGTTTTCTGTTTTTTGGGTTTTTTTTTAATTGCTGGTGGAAAAAAAAAAAGGCCACTAAGTGGCAGTGCCTGTGTTGAAGGGGGTGGGGCAATTGCCACCGTTCTTAACAATACGTGTACCTGAGATGGAGTGGTGAAAAGGGGCATCAGCTTAATATTCTTCATAGAATGTGCCTTGAATTCATAAACTGAATAATTTGTAGAAAAGCAAATAAGCAAAATTTGATTTTGGTGCTGAATTTTACCTAGAGCACTTTTTGGTTCTGATAATGGTTTCTAACTTTCTATACTGTCGAATTTCTGTGCATAAGTTTGTAAGGCATATACTCAGTTTTTATACTCAATTTACTATACCAATACTTGGGAATTATAGAACTTTTCCCCCAGAACTCTTCCCATCATCGAAAATGGCTATGTGGCACATGGAATTATGATGTGCTGCATCTGGTTTAGTTAGTAAAAACCTGTTCCAGAATTTATATCTTAAAAAGACCCCATATCCAACACCAGTAAAATAAAAAGGGGATCTTTAAAAGTGATTAAATACCCCCCCCCGTGGTAAGTAGAGGCTTAAAGTGTTGGCTCATTTCACATTTTCCTGTTTTTAGTTTCTCATTTACAACTTCATAAAAATCTTAGATTGAAATTATTCTTAGTAAAAATCTATTGGTTGTCCTATTTGGTAAATTATTCTAACTTGGAAAGAATAACTTACAACAAGGTTTGAAGTTCACCGAAATATGGAGGTTGGATTCCTACTCAAAAATCTTGTGAAAGGTCTTATTAAGTATGATTAAATTTTGTTTTTTAAAATTAAAAAAAAAAAACCTCCTAGAGATGTATCAACTACCTAAACTGAACCAGGAAGAAATAGAAAACCTGAACAGACCTATAACCACTAAGGAAATTGAAGAAGTAATCAAAAATCTCCCAACAAAAAAAGGCCCAGGGCCAGAGGGCTTCCCAGGGGAATTCTACCAAACATTTAAAGAAGAATTAATACCCATTCTTCTGAAACTGTTCCAAAAAATAGAAATGTAAGGAAAACTTCCAAACTCATTTTATGAGGTCACCATTACCTTGATCCCAAAATCAGACAAAGACCCCATCAAAAAGGAGAATTACAGACCAATATCTTTGATGAACATGGATGCAAAAATTCTCACCAAAATACTAGCCAGTAGGATCCAACAGTACATTAAAAGGATTATTCACCATGACCAAGTGGTATTTATCCCTGGGCTGCAAGGTTGGTTCAGCATCCAGAAATCAATCAATGTGATACAATACATTAACAAAAGAAAGAACAAGAATCATATGATCCTCTCAATAGGTGCAGAAAAAGCATCTGACAAAGTACAGCACGCTTTCTTGATCAAAACTCTTCAGAGTATAGGGATAGAGGGTACATACTTCAATATCATAAAAGCCATCTATGAAAAACCCACAGCGAATATCATTCTCAATGGGGAAAAACTGAAAGCTTTTGGCCTAAGGTCAGGAACACGGCAGGGATGTTCACTATCACCACTGCTATGCGACATAGTATTAGAAGTTCTAGTCACAGAAATCAGACAACAAAAAGAATTAAAAGGCATCTATTGGCAAAGAAGAAGTCAAACTCTCACTCTTTGCAGATGTTATGAAACTTTATGTTGAAAACTCAAAAGACTCCACTCCAAAACTGCTAGAACTCATACAGGAATTCAGTAAAGTGGCAGGATATAAAACCAATGCACAGAAATCAGTGGCATTCCTATACACCAACAACAAGACAGAAGAGAGACAAATTAAGGAGTCGATCCCATTTACAATGGTACCCAAAACCATAAGATACCTAGGAAAAAATCTAACTAAAGAGGCAAAGAATCTGTACTCAGAAAACTATAGAATACTCATGAAAGAAATTGAAGAAGACACAAAGAAATGGAAAAACTTTCCATGCTCATGGATTGGAAGAACATATATTGTGAAGATGTCAATGCTACCTAGAGCAATCTACACATTTAATGCAATTCCTATCAAAATACCATCCACTTTTTTCAAAGAAATGGAACAAATAATCCTAAAATTTGTATGGAACTAGAAAAGACCCCGAATAGCTAGCAGAATATTGAAAAAGAAAAGCAAAGCTTGTGGCATCACAATTCCGGACTTCCAGCTCTATTACAAAGCTGTCATCATCAGGACAGTATGGTACTGGCACAAAAACAGACACAGAGATCAATGGAACAGAATCGAGAGCCCAGAAATGGACCCTCAACTCTATGGTCACCTCATCTTCGACAAAGCAGGAAAGAATGTCCAGTGGAAAAAAGACAGTCTCTTCAACAAACGGTGTTGGGAAAATTGGACAGCCACGTGCAGAAGAATGAAACTGGTCCTTACACCACCCACAAAAATAGACTCAAAATGGTTGAAAGACCTAAATGTGAGACAGGAGTCCATCAAAATCCTAAAGGAGAACACAGGCAGCAACCTCTTCGACCTCAGCCGCAGGCACTTCTTCCTAGAAACATCGTCAAAGGCAAGGGAGGCAAGGGCAAAAATGAACTATTGGGACTTCATCAAGATAAAAAGCTTTTGCACAGCAAAGGAAACAGTCAACAAAACCAAAAGACAACAGATAGAAAGGGAGAAGATATTTGCAAATGACATATCAGATAAAAGCCTAGTATCCAAAATCTATAAAGAACTTATCAAACTCAACACCCAAAGAACAAATAATCCAATCAAGAAATGGGCAGAAGACATGAACAGACATTTCTCCAAAGAAGACATCCAAATGGCCAATAGACACATGAAAAAGTGCTCAACATCGCTCGGCATCAGGGAAATACAAATCAAAACCACAATGAGATACCTCCTCACACCAGTCAGAATGCTAAAATTAACAAGTCAGGAAATGACAGATGTTGGTGAGGATATGGAAAAAGGGAAACCCTCCTACACTGTTGGTGGGAATGCAAACTGGTGCAGCCCCTCTGGAAAACAGTATGGAGGTTCCTCAAAAAGTTGGAAATAGAGCTATCATATGACCCAGCAATTGTACTACTGGGTATTTACCCCAAAGATACAAATATAGGGATTTGAAGGGATAACGTGCACTCCGATGTTTATAGCAGCAATGTCCGCCACATCCAAACTGTGGAAAGAGCCAAGATGTCCATCGACAGCGAATGGATAAAGAAAATGTGATCTATCTATCTATCTATCTATCTATCTATCTATCTATCTATCTAGAATGGAATATTATGCAGCCATCAAAAGGAATGCAATCTTGCCATTTGCAACGACATGGATGGAACTGGAGGGTATTATGCTGAGTGAAATAAGTCAATCAGAGAAAGACATGTATCATATGATCTCACTGATAGGAGGAATTCTTAGTCTCAGGAAACAAACTGAGGGTTGCTGGAGTGGTGGGGGGTGGGAGGGATGGGGTGGCTGGGTGATAGACATTGGGGAGGGTATGTGCTATGGTGAGTGTTGTGAATTGTATAAGACTGTTGAATCACAGATCTGTACCTCTGAAACAAAGAATACATGGTATGTTAAAAAAAAAAAAAAGAAGATAGTAGGAAGGGAAAAAAGAAGAGGGGGAAATTGGAGGAGGAGACGAACCATGAGAGACTATGGACTCTGAGGAACAAACTGAGGGTTCTCGAGGGGAAGGGGCTGGGGGGATGGGTTAGCCTGGTGATGGGTATTAAAGGGGCACGTACTGAATGGAGCACTGGGTGTTATACGCAAACAATGAATCATGGAACACTACATCAAAAACTAATGATGTAATGTATGGTGATTAACATAGCATAATAAAACAAAATTTAAAAAATAGACCTGTAAAAATAACTCTGCTGATGACTTGTAAATCGCTTACTCCCCATCCTTACCTCTGTGCCTCTCCCAAAGCCCTGTTCTACTTTTTTTTACATACATGTTAGACATCATTACCCCAATTCCAATATTTCTAAAATTAATTTCATGTCTGCTCTTTCAGCTGATTTTTCTGCAATGCTTTCTCTGTATCTCCCTAATGCGTCTGTTCTGCCTCCTGTCTCACTGTAGTGATTCTACAGCAACCTCTCCCTTTCCTGGGCTTCCCTTGCTCATTCTCACTGCCTCACCTTGTTTCCGATACCTATGGGATGTCACTTGAACTATTCCAGTGCCTTCTGCTCCGTCTTCCCAACTACTGTCAGGGATGGAAATATTCCCTTTTGTTATATTAAAGAATCAGCCACATTTCTGTATAATTTAATTGTATGTGCATTTTACAATCATTACCTTTGAAGCTGATAACAGCATACATTCTATTTACAATTATTTTTCAACAAATAACTATTTTGAGTTAGGATTTTTCAAGGTGTGATTTGTGTGGGTTCTAAAAGAGTTTCTTCCACTTGGTAGGCTTGGCATGCCCTATTTCTGTTCACCCAATTTTATTTAAAACCAACCTAAACACCACCACACCAACAAAATATCTTTCTAATACAAGATATTGAAGAACATTATCTCTAATAAGAATAAATATTATTTGTGAAGAGTCCCCATATTCATAAATACGATAGGAAGAAAGTGAGAAGAGATAATCTATTTTTTTAAAAAATAATTCATTAATCTTATCGAAGGCTGAACACATTTTAAATAATAAGCAAGAGCCTCAAAGACTTTGACATAAAAAATACAAAGACCAATAAAACAGGAGAAATTATTAAATTTCTACTGACTGATAAAGGTTTTCTACAGGACAAAGAGTTGAAGAAAAGAGATATTAGTGCTAACATGCACTAAAATACAGGGTAGATTGACAATTTGGGATGAATATTGATTAGACAGAAATATGCGATTGTTGGAATCAGTGCAGTTTCTGTTCCAAGATCTGAATTAAAATTGAGGAATGACTAGTTGTATTTTATACTTTTCACTTCAAAGACTGTTCATAGAATGGAAGAATTGGACAGGTCAATAATTTACAGGACATATGTAGTTAATGAAAGGGTTTCTGGTCTCATTTAAAGAAGTTCCAATAATCTGTCCTTCTGCATATAGGAATTTCTTATTCTCATCCATAATGGATATAAGGCCAGTTAACATTTAACTGGCACATGATTGCAAAGCACTTTGCAAATATAAAATATTATGTAAGTGCCATAGAATCCATTACTTCATACTCAATCTTCAAACAACAATTAATGAACGATGCAGTATTATAGAATAGCCTTACTAATGGAAATTTAACTTCCTTATAGCGTTAGAAGATTTCAGGACATTACATAATTGTTTAAAGTCAAATTGAATTTTAATTCATACATTATTTATACTATTGGGCTGTCTGGTTTTAAATAGATACATATATAACATCTTATATATATAATTATATATGAATGCATATATAAAATCTTCCATTTCCTGCATGAAGTGATAATTTTCATTTTCAGATTCATGTATTTGTTGCCTCACGACAAAACATTTTTCAAGCACCCTCACTATGTTGAGCATTATGTATAATTTGCAATGGACTCCGCCTTTTCAAATCTGGTGATGCTAAATGACCCTTATTTGAGGAACCTTCATTTTTTTTTTTTAAAGTCAGGATTTTGGGGAAATGGTTAAAGAAAAGAAGCTGGGTGCATTCTTCTTGTGGAAAAAGTCCTAGGAAGGTTTTGAACTTAAAGAATGATGTGGCATGCCCTGAGGCTCTAACATGCAGACCAGGCAGGGGTTACTGTTACCTCACCTACCTCACCTGCAAACTGATTGGATCAACCAGTATTTTCACATTGGACAGAGAAGATTAGTCTCAACAGCTACACTGTTTTCAATGTTTGGGGCTTTCAGGATACTTCCGTTTTTAAGAAAAAAATGAGGGAAAGTAGAAACTAAGAACCCCAGAGATTTTATCAGTTCTCAGAACTGCCAATTTTGTGCAGGCAGATGAGGTCAAGGTGAATTTCAAGAAAGAATATCTTGAGGCATGCTGCCCTTTGAGTACACTGAAGAGATTTTAAGAAGTGTGGGTCTCATCATTTACAAAAAGTTGTGCCCAAAATGTCTAAGAAAAAAATTTGATCAACTATCTCCTACAACTTTTGGTATTTTTTTATGTTAAATAGATATTTATATACTTTTAAAGATGGTAATTTTGTTAAAATTTAATTGGCTTTGAATTGAATCTCAATTTAGGAAGATTTTCATAGTATCTTTAGGTCATTATTCCAGAACTTTCTAGAAGAAGAAATGAAAGCATTTTGTTCAACAAAGCCCTGAATATTTCTGCAGCATACGACCTAAGTGCTTGTGAGGTAATTTACTCATTCATCTGCTTTTTATTCATTCTAAAGACATTATGACTTGCTACTATGTGCTGGCCATTGTGTAAGAAAGTGAATATGATAGGGTTGTGTTAGGAAGTTCACAGTGGAGATCAGAAAATGAACAATTATCATACAATTGGACAGCTGGTGGGATAGGTTTATGTACAATGAGGGGTCTCTAATAGTCTGAAAGGTCAGGTGGGTCAAGACAAGTTACTCTGAATTAAGTGAGTTTCGGTTTCCATGAGTAAGGCAGGAAAGGATATTCCTGGTAGAATGGATAGGAACACCAAGTCTCAAGCAAGAGACAAGATTATAGGGCACACAAAACTTGTGATCAGAATATAGGAGATATATGAAAGAGTGGCAGAAAATATTGCTATAGAGAAAGAAATAGAGATAAGATCAAGAAGGCACTTGTATGTAATGCTAATGAGTTTGAACTTTATCATGAAGTGATTAAAGAGACACCAAAGAATAGTTGCTATAAGGATGAATGAATGAGTCTGCAAGTGAGATAAGAAAATTCTAATGCATTTCCAAATTGAAATTGAAATCTTTGGCAGTTTTTATGCTCTTATGTCTATGACATGTTATATATAGAGAGAGATATATTTTTATCACAAGACAGGTATATATCTCTAGGTATATCATCATAGATAGGTATATATCTGTCTATGTAAAAGTACACACACATGCGTACACACACACACATATATGTGTGTACGCGCGCGCGTGTATGTGTGTGTGTGTGTGTGTGTATATATATATATATATATATATATATATAGA
>NW_027397066.1:124958022-124988028 GCF_003265705.2 Callorhinus ursinus | reverse complement strand
CTTGGTAGTATATACATATACTACCAAGCCCATTACTTGGTAGTATGGAATTCATCATGCTATCTTCCCATCAAGGGAAGGGCATGGTTACCATGCTTTCCAGGACCCTAGAGCAGAGTCTGGCACACAGTGGATACTCAAATAATACTTATTGATTGAATGTCTGAATAAACAGATTTTAATCAGCAGAGTAATGTGGATAAGGAAGCAATCTCTGGGACTATGGAATGGAAAACAATGTGAAAGAAGGAACAACTTAGAGATGATCGGTGCAATAATGTCCTTAGTGATTCGGAATAGAAATGATGAAAAGCTAAATTAACAGACTTGAGGACTGAACAGGGCGCCTGGGTGGCTCAGTCAGCTAAGTGTCTTGACTTCAAGTCATGATCTCAGGGTCTCTGGATCGAGCCCAGTGTTGGGCTCTGAGCTCAGCGTGGAGTCTGCTTCTCCCTCTCTCTCCCTCCACTCATGCTCTCTCTGTCTCTCTTTCTAATAAATAAATAAAATCTTTAGAAAAGAGAGAGAGAGATTTGAGGACTGAAAGGCTGGAGGAACGTTAAGACATTACTCTTGGAACTTGGTTGACAACAAAATGACTGTGCTTAGGGAGGAATAGGAAAGCTAGATAACTACCAGGCTACTTACTTGGGCTAATGAACAGATGGCAGGCCATCCCTCAGAGAGGGAATTTAGGAGAAGCAGATTTGGGATGTGAAAGTAAAATTTTATTTTAGACGTGTTGCTGTTGAACTTGTGGTGAGACGTCCAGGGGATGTTAAGAAAGTAGCTCAATATATATAATAGTGGGGAATCTAAATTGCAGGTGGTAGATAAAACTAAGAGGGTGAATCGTTCTCAGAAAGAGTAATTAAAAAAAGAGAAGGATTGCACACATAACCTGAGGTTCATGGAAGAGAACACAGAGGAGACAGAAGGAACACCCAGAGTGTTTGGAGGACAGCTGAGAAAGTGTAGGATCACCAGAGCTAAAGGAGAAAGCAGATCAATTTTTACTACCCATGACAAATTTAAAAAAAAATCTATATAGGGACATGAAGAAGAATAAAGCAAATAATTAAATACTTAATTGGGACCTTATCCTCTTTGACTACTAGGGTCCTAGATTAGAGAATGTGTCTAATCAACATGGAAAATTTACCCAACTTGGATATTCTCTTATCTTTAATTCAAGACTTCTCTTCAGTCCCATGTCCTTCTAATATACACAAGGAGTATGGTGATAAAATCCATGAACTATGCATAATAGGGAGACAACAGTACCCCTATCTTAGGGGTTATGAGGCCCAATTTTTGTCCCTAGATACCCTTTCCCACCACACACACACACACACACACACACACACACACACACACACACTTACTTCTCTCTCAAGAATAAGTTGTTTCCCTTGCTTTAAAGTCATTTATCAAAGTAATGATACCAGTATTTCTTGAGCACTTGTCAGATTAAAGTCTCTGAAAACTTCATATAAATCATATCATTATGTCTCTCAGTCCTAAAAATGTTTTTTTTTTCTGAATATAGCGAGTTTCCCCCCATTTTACATAAAAGGAAACCCAGGCACAGGTATTTAGCTGGCAAGTGAAGAAGTTGGGATTTGGATACAAGCAGTTAAACTTTAAAGCCATACCCCTAACCATACTTTAAAGGCCATACCTGTAACACTATGCTTTCTCAACGTTAGCAGAATAATAATTAGACACCCCTTCAATCAGAACAAGTCATTGAAATTTGTAAAAGGTGGACCTATTTATTACAATAGTGATCTACATATAATTATACTCTTTTGTGCTCTGGAAGATTTACTTGGGAAATGCATTAGCTAGAGCTGTATTTCTCTTCTAGAGCCAGAAGAACAAACAAAATGTGCCAACAGCCCATTACTTGGTAGTATGGAATTCATCATGCTTTGTTATTTAGTGTCTATTTACATTATTTAAATTACGGTTTTCTAAGCATGCTTTTATGTAAAAAATCTCTTAAAATTTGTTATGTTTGTATAATAAATTAGATTCTCTAATTATTATTATTGTCTAACTGTTTATAATTCAAAGTCAGTGTTTGATTTATTTTTGAAGATTGGTAAAGTTCTGACAGACAGGAAGATGAAAATCAAATCCAGAAGCCAAATGAATGTATTGGTACTTGTATTAAGATAAAATCTTTATCAGCATAGAGTTAAAGGTTATAAAAGCTGATGGAAAATGATTTTAGAACTAAGAAGATGATTAAAGTTACCTAATTCCAAAAGAAGTTAAAATATCTAGAGAATAGTTTCATAGAAGTAACTGTAAGCAGACAGGTAATGTACATAAGCACAAGAGGTTTAAGATTTTCCCATCTCATAGACAAATTAAGACATTTTCAATGGATCTAAAACAGGTGAGTAAGAATAGGAGAGTGATTCAATAGGAAGAACCACCAATATGAATTGATAATTATTTAATCCTGAATAATGCATATATCACAGGCGATGAATAATGAACCGATGATTCTGGACATGAATAGAAATAAGAGAGGAATTTGTTCATCCCAGGTAATAGAAGAGGTGGCATTCACTATTTTATAATTCCAAGTGGTATCACTTCGCTTCACATCCTGCTAATAGATACCAAACCCAACATAGCTGCCGTCTGTTTTCCGTGAGGTGAGAATTCTGAAGATAAAGTGATGTTGATCCTGCTGCTGTCATTTCTTTTGTGTTTGACATTTTAACACAGCATATTAAGGGCGAGGGTCTCCATGATCTGCATCTTCAATGAGGGTGTTTCAAATTGTTAGCATATTTAAATGGAGAAGGGCATATACTATCACTATCTTAATTTCTCTGCAAGCGTTCAGTGACGTACCCTTGGATTTAACTCAGGACCTCTTTTTATACGTGACTGATTTTGGCTTGGTCCTCTTTTCTTTGGACACAATATTCTGCTCTCTTCTTTTCCCTTTGTATTTTTTTTATGAGGTAGGTAACTCTTTACTCCTGAGTCATAGTTCTCTGCCTACCCTCTTCCCTCTGCTCAAGCTTCTCCCTCCCTCAGACATTTCAGTTTCTTCTAGAGGTAGAGACAGCAGGTGGTAGTGATGGAGAAGGTCTGTTCATATTCAGAATGGGATGAATTTTGGAGCCCTTTTTTCTTCTGTCTGAATATTTTGGAACTGCTTTCCATAGTTATGAAGGAATCTTGCTTCCTGGCCCCCACTCACTGACGTTTCCCCCACCATCCGTCTGTGAGCTTTGCTTTGTTTCTGTGATCACTGAACTGAAACCAGTTGAGTGTCAGCACTTATCCCATATGTTCATTAGCAGTGAATCTGTAATTAATTTCTTATGGCTTGAAGTTAATGAGACTGTGTGTGTGTGGATGTGTGTGTGTGTGTGTGTGCGGATGCACACAGGAGCTCTGTGTTTATGGATTTTTAAATGATTGTTTAATTATTTTTCTTAGTTTTGCCTGCATTCATAATGAAGGGACCTTGTTTTCTTTGGCTATTTACCAATAGAATTTTTGCATAAATCTACCATGTACATATTACATGTGAAGTAAAAATTTCACTTTTGAGCTGCCTTGTTGCTTTTTGAGGCAAGAGTATTTTACTGGCACAACAGTGAGACATATTAAACAATTTCACAGGAGAGTTAGACCTGGTTTCACATGTTCTTCTCCAGAAAACTACAGCAAAAATAGTCTATGAAAGTTTAAAGATGAGCCATATAATATCAGGTATTGTTTAGAAAGTTTTGTTGTTGTTAATAGTAGCTGATAAGTAATCAAATAAGAATTTTAAAAATTTAAAGCAGTGCATCAGTATAAGCCCACTTTATTTGTATACACACGTATATTCTATATGAAACACATCAGTATTTTCTGTGAATTCTACATTAATTATGCATTATATATGTAATAAAAAATAAAATCGAGATAGTCTCAATACAAACAAAAGCACACATCATGTTGTAATTTCAAGACATATTAATACTTGGTGTTCCTCCATCTATTTTCAACCACGTAAACACTTACAGAAATACGAATTCACTAGTTTAACAAATATCTGTTGAAAGCATACTATCTGCAAAGCAATATGAGAGATTCAAAGACAGATAAATATGGCTTGAGAGAGCTGATCAACAGGTTGGAGAAGTTAACACTGTCAGGGAAGGCATGTACCTTCTCCAGCTTCTGTAGCGCTTCTGATTTTTGAGAATATTTTTGTTTAATATCCCTATGGCAAAAAATGTAATATGCATTCAGTTTGCTTGTCATAAAAAGACTTAAACTACAGACACTAGAATCCTAGGTATTTGGGAAATTAGTAAATAGCTCTGAAATCTTTAACTGAAATAGTTGCATGTTGATGGATCAAAACAGGCCAGGCATCTGTTTTATTTTTTTCTTGTGATTAAGAACATGGGATTAAGAGTTAGAAAGCCATGAATTTGAATCCTGGCTCCCAGTTCACTAGCTGTAGAAGCAGAAAGAGGACATAATCTTCCTACTCTTCAGTTTTAACAACTTTTAATAGTCCCAACTGCATACATTTATGGTGAGGGTTAAAAGAAAAAAAATATTCTAAAGAATTTATCACAATGCCTGGCCAAAAAAAATTAGTTAATTTTTACTAATTACTAATAGTTAATAAATACTCATAATACCACCAGTATTTGTATCATCACTGGTTTAGAGGCAAGTGTCTCGTAAGTCATAATAATTATAATTTTCCCTTTGTGGTCCTGAAATAAGAAGTTCCCCATTCTCACAGAGAAAAAGGAGCTGTGCAAAGAAAATTGGGGGGAGAAGTACAATTCTGCTGACAAAAGGAGAATCAGGGAGGTGACTCTTCTCACTGTTTCTCACTATACCAGTCCTCTCACTTAAAAAAAAAATGAAAAGATTCAGCTACTCAGTTCATTCTATCCATACCAAGTGCCTCGTCCTTTGGGTCCTGAGTTGTACAGAATGTAAGTCATTCTGGATTCTGGTCCTGGAGAAGCTTCTTTGACTTAGGCTAGTCCAGTTTGGCATAGTAAGCAGAAAGTAATCCAGAATGACCAGGAAATACTTATCACTGTATCAAGACCCCAGATCACAGATCACAGAAAGTCTGTGGGGGCTTGGAACTCTATCAGGTTAATGAAGTTCCTGGTTGCTAGTTGATGCCAAGACCCTGGAAAGACCTGAAGGTGTTGCTTCACTATTCCTGAAGAAGAGGCTAGAATGTCTAACCAGCTTTTGATGCTTCTAAAAAGCAATAAGTCAGAGTTATCTTGGCTCAAGCTGTTTGGCAGGAACATTTGTTTCCTGTTCTTAGATACGCAAGGAGACAAAATCTCCTAGCTTCCCTTGTTGAAAGTTTGGTACCATGTAATTGAACCTAGGTCCACGGGATGTGGACAGATGTGATATATGCCACTTCTATGTCTGGCACTAAAAGTATCTTACATGATCCTCTAGTCTTCTTTCTTTCTTTGCCTTGGCATCCTTGGGGAGTATGTATTCTAAATCATGCAGCTACAGGATGGAAGAGAGATTCCTGACCTATGTGACTTTGTGTGAGGGAGAAATAAATCTTTATTGTATTACACGATTGAAATGTCAGAGCTTATACCTGTTCTTTCAACAGAGCCCAGACTAGCCTGACTTAAACAGGGTGAGTGTTAACTCTCCAAGAATCATGGAGAATTGTTGCAAACATTATTTGCAGATAATATTGTTGAAATCATAAGCCAGATCATACCATTTTCCATGCTTATGACCCTCCAGTGGTTTCCTCTTTAGAATAAAAACTGAGCTCCTGGCATAGTCTAAAATGCACTGCAAAACCTGACCCCCTGTATCCCTGCCTGGCCTCATGACCTGCATTTCTCTTTCACTACATTCCACGTAAACTTACCTCTTTGAAATTTGTTGAATATGCCATGGATGTGTCATAAGTTATGGTCTTTGTATGGACATGGCTTCACACTAAAATACTTTTGCCTGGAAATTCACATGACTGGATATTTTTCATCCTTCAAGGCTCTGCTCAAATGTCCTCCCTTCAGTGATATTGCTGCTAGTGAATCTCTCTCCCTTCATCTTATGTTTATTTTCTTCTGAATATCTGAGTATAAGAGTATCCAAATATTCACTCAGTTATTGTCTGTATCCCTTACCGCCACACTAGAATATAAGCCCCATAAGGTCAGGCACTTCATTTGCTGTATCCTCGTGTCTAAAACAATGCCTGACACATAGCCATATTCACTAGTAAATATTTGCTTAATTAATGAAAGAAACAAAGGGGTTTTTGTTTGTTTGTTTTGTTTTGTTTTAATTCTTGGGATGCCTGGCTGGCTCAGTTGGTTAGGCATTAGACCCTTGGTTTCTGCTCAGGTCATGATCTTGGGGTTGTAAGATTAAGCCCCGTGTTGGGCTCCACACTTGGTGTGGAGTCTGCTTGGGATTCTCTGCTTCTCCTTCTCCCTCTGACCTTCCCCCTACTCATGCTCTCTCTCTCTCTCTCTCTCTTAAATAATTAAGTAAATAAAATCTTAAAAAAAAATCTTAAGTCCTAGTGGTAATATAACATACATTTGATTCCATAGGTCTGTGTAGCACAAAGGCCAATATTACAAGGGGTTATATTAGAATATACTTGCATTGATTAAAAAATAAATAAATAAATAAAAACCTTAGAATATACTTGCATTGAATTGAATACTATTGTCTAAAATTGCATGTGCATCCAACGCCTGAGAATGTGACCATATTTGGAAATAAGATCTTTGCAGGTCTAATCAAGTTAACATGAGGTCATACTGAATTACAGTGGGTGGTCAATCCAATATGACTGATAACCTTATAAAAAGGAAAATTTGGACATAGACAGACACACATGGGGAGAACATTATGTTAAGAGGGAGGTGGGCATTGGGTTATGCTTCCACAAGCCAAGAAATACCAAGGATTTCTCCCAACCACTACACACTAGGAAGGAGTGTGGAAGGATCATCCCCTGGAGGCTTCTGAGAGATCATGGCCCTATTCACACATCAATTTCAAACTTTTAGGATTTAGAACCATGAGAATAAATTTCTGTTGTTTTAAGTCACCAGGTCTGTGAAATTTTTACAGTAGCCATAGGAAACTAATAAAATACTAAAAAAAAAAAAAAATTCAAAAAACACAATTTAAAGCAGTGGTACTGATATAAAGAAATTAAAATCATTATGATGAGCACTGGATGATGTAGGGAATTGTTGAATCATTATATTATACACCTGAAACTTATGTAACTCTGTATGGCAACTATACTAGAATTAAATTTTTTTAAAAAAATAAAAAAAAGGAAAAAAAGAAATTAGGTCATAGAAAAGAAAGGAAGAAATGAAAATAAATTTAGCCACACAAGGATTTTATAAGACAAAGTAAAATATACAAATAAAGCAGAAGGGATGTCTATTTTAAAAATTGTGTGGCTAGAACTGCATAGAAATTGGCAAAAAATAAAATATGACCCAAATGGGGTTATACTTAATTTATACATATCCTTCTGGAATAACCCTCTCCTTTAATTTAAGTAACAATAAATTGAACCTTATTCTAATTTCTTGTCCAAGTATTTCTGAGTATTTTTAGGGCTCCTTTACATATATTCTAGGAGTCAAGTATTCTACCAGTCCAGCACTCTTCAACCAACTTTGCCTCTAAAACACAAACTTGGACATTGCTTTATTCCTCAGATTGCAGTGGCCTAGATGATATTTAGGAAAAAGCTAAAATAATAAAATGACATGTTGAAAAATTTTTTTAATGATAATTGAATATAAAATATTCTAACTCCCAGAATCCACTGGTGATATATATCAATTCACAGAGGATTCTCTTATAGGCTACCCTTCTCCCTAGTGTTCAGTCAGCCACCCTATTTCTGGCACAGCTTATTCCATGTAGGTGAGAGTATTCCATTTAATGATTCATGTCATCTTCTCCCTAAGTTATGATCCTCCCAATCAATTCCAAGCCTAGCACCAGATGTGGAGACCCCACTGGTGAAATCCCCAAATCAGTTAATATCATAGAAAAATCTCAACACCAGAAATACGCATCTTCTTTCAGAGTAAATCTCAGAGAACATGGCTTTCCCCTTTACACAGTAAAAATAAGAACCTCTAACAAACCAATACAGAATTTTCTCTTTAAGTCTATGGATGAAAAGCAATTTTTACAAGTTGACACAATGAGAGACACTGAAAAATTGTTGTATGTTAAAAATGCCTATGCAATAAAAATAAAATCACATAAAAACAGAATGGTTGTTAGAGATCTTTGAATGAAATTGATAAGGGTTTGTTATTTGTCATTTCAAAAGAACTATTACAATATCTATATAGAAGGAAACTTGTGTAATGGTCCCCTGAATAAGCGTAACATGACACAGATATCTGGGAGTTTATCCATAAAAATAGAGCCTCGGCTAGAAAACAGGGAGTATTATAGTGATGGAGGATGAAGATTTGTGAGCAAGAAAATTCTCAAGTGAAGCACAGATTAACTATTTTCTCTGCACAAAGATGGAGACAGGAAGAAAGAAGTCCTGAAGGAGAGGAGAAGGTGGTGACAGCCTTTGTTTCCTTAGGAAAACAGATCATCAACATGGACCCTCCTGTCTCACAGTAAAATGGGAGAAGCCAACACATGACCAATGCTAGGCTACTGAACTCTCAAAGGGTTCTCCAAATAGTGCTTTGAGGATGGGAACAACAAAAGTCTGGGGCTTGCTACCGAGGCCAAAAAGCCCAGACAGAAAAGCTTCCTGTCTTTTCAGCCATCACAAGCAAAAACTCCAAAACATTGCAAATTGACATTATGAGGAATGGGAAAATATTTGGCTTAATATTTGGCTCACTTTTAGAATTTTCCACTTTTTTCAGTTATAACATTTTCCTGAATTATAAAATAATTCATAGTTGCTGTAAAAGTTTCAAAGAAAATGCAGGAAATGAAAAATAAATTATAAGAATGATAATTCCAATACTTAGAAATAGTCACTGGTAACTTTTTGGTGTTTTATATTTCTATCTGTAAGTTTCTACTTATATATCTCTATCAATAACTATCTGCATATATCTGAGTGATGTATCTGTATAATATTCCATCAAAAGGATCTACCATAACTTAATCACCTTCATTCTTTAGAAACCTTGAATTTTTCTAAGTGTTACCATTATAATTGTATAATATGTGCACAGAGTGTATAAAATAATGTAAAATTTCATTATAGTGAAAATATATGTAAATCTCTATATAGCTTTCCCATAATTTAAAAAATGATTTCCTAGAACATTTATGGATAAGTTCATGGCATGAACATTTTTAAGGGTATTGATAAACATTGTTAGGATTTACTCCACAAATTTGTACCAACTTAAATAACTACCTTCAGCAAATTAGAGTATCTCTTTTACCATGTACTTTCCAATAACAGATATTAATATTTTGTTTTTAACCTTTGTCAGTTTCATGGTTCAAAAATATATAATTTTCATTTCAATTTCTTTATTATTAGTGAGATGGAACATATTAAATTCTTTTTTCTGCTAATTAAATTCTCATTATAAATCAGTAATAGGAGAAATTATAATTTGAAGTACACTAGGGAAAAAAAGAAAGAAAGTGATTTAATTTGATATAATGCTTATTCCCAAGTACCACATAAAAACAAAATAGGAAACTTATATGCACTCTAATCTGGACCTTTGTTGCATTTGGCACAAAATTTACACATGAAAAAATTGAACTCTCTAGCATCAAAGATACACAAATTCATGTAATAATAAATTACCATTTATGCTAAAAGCAAATCATACACTGTTAAGAATCCATTGTTGAGGTATTTTTGAGTTGCTGTGTTAGGGACAGTGTCTAACAGAGGAAGGAAGGGTTTGGGTGGTAAATTAATAAGGTATGGCTGATGAAAAATGGCTGGTTCCAAGAACAAATGAGTTATTCAGTAGTTACAGATTTTTGCAGCCATGGAAGAGAAAAAGATTTTATATTGTCAAGTTAAGATAGACTCTGATTTAGTCATGTAGTATGTGTACTAAATGTCCAGGATTCAGTAGGGATAGGGTTTAGGAATAAGTGTACTGTGTAGGAAGCTTTAGGTTAGGATATCTTCCTAAGCATAGCAGAACAAATGGCTAACCATTGTCACTGGCCACTGATGATTTCAGTTTGGTGATGATGCCAAAGACATCCATGCCCCCATACCCTTGTTTGTTTAAAAATAAGAGAACTATTTGCAAGTTTGTCACAAGGGAGATAGCAATGGAACTGACAGAAAGAAGTTAATGGAAATAGATGATAAAATTTACCATCCATGAAAGTAGAGAAATTTAACTGCATTGAAGTTAGCCCTATAATGCAAGGAACATCAATCATATCAATGATATTGATAACATGATCAATATCCATGTAAATCCACCTGTTAATAACACTTTTCTTTTTTTTAAATTTTCACTTCTTTTTATTTATTTATTTTTTTAAACTTTATTTTATTATGTTATGTTAATCACCATACATTACATCATTAGTTTTTGATGTAGTGTTCCATGATTCATTGTTATAACACTTCTTGATCAAGTCCTTCAAGAGGCACCTTAGGCTTTTTACTTAAATGTACTCCTAGGCCCTTTTAATCATGTTGGAAAATGTGGCTGTGGATCTGTCCTTCCATGAGATGTAAGCAACTGATAGCACTGTAGGCATATTGCTGAAGACTTATTGTGAGGTGAGTAACCCAGAGACTGTTTCCTAAGTACATTACCCCTAGCAGCCCTAAGTTTCAGTCTTTCTGAGGGTCCAATATTAAAGTTATAAAATCACAATTCTGCACTGAAAATGGGTTAATTTATTTTAGTTATAAAAAAATAGTCAGAATAAAAAAACCCCTCTACTCTTTTGTATATGCTTAAATATTTCCAGAAGTAGACAGGAGTTGGATGTGACCTAAAATTTAAATATAATGTTTCTTTAGAAATGGCTGTAGTTTGTATCTCCTTATTATTAGAGTTGATATACTTAATTTCCACTGAAATTAGCTGTGCTATCTATGTGATGATGACAGCATATCTTAAACACATATGATCAATCTTTATGGAGTTTCCATTAATAGTAATTAAGATGCTCAAAAATAGGTTTTGTGACATAACATGGTTATTTCGATACTCAGATCAATTTACCATTTAAGAGTGAATCCTGCAATTCAAGAGAACCACCAACTGATGGCAGTCTGCTCCATTCAGACATAGGTTTGGCTTAGCCACTTAGTAAAGTGCAATCTCTTTAAAAAAGTTAATGCTTTAACCTCTGGACAAGAGGTCTATAACCTACAATGGTAGAAACATTAGATTGGCAACAGACCTATCCATAGAGACCTGACAGGCCAGAAAGGACTGGCATGATATATACAGAGCACTAAATGAGAAAAATATGCAGCCAGGAATACTATATCCAGCTAGGCTGTCACTGAAAATAAGAGAAATAAGAAGGTTCCAGGACAAACAGAAACTAAAGGAATTTGCAAACACAAAACCAGCCTTACAAGAAATATTGAAAGGGGTCCTCTAAGCAAAGAGAGAGCCTAAAAGCAGCATAGACCCGAAAGGAACACAGACAATATACAGTAACAGTCACCTTACAGGCAATACAGTGGCACTATTCATATCTTTCAATAGTTACCCTGAATGTAAATGGGCTAAATGCCCCAATCAAAAGACACAGGGTATCAAATTGGATAAAAAAACAAGACCCATCAATATGCTGTCTGCCAGAGACTCATTTTAGACCCAAAGACAACCCCAGATTGAAAATGAGGGGGTGGAAAATCATTTACCATGCTAATGGACACCAAAAGAAAGCTGGGGTGGCAATCCTTATATCAGACAAATTAGATTTTAAACCAAAGACTATAATAAGAGATGAGGAAGGACACTATATGCTACTTAAAGGGTCTATCCAACAAGAAGATCTAACAATTGTAAATATCTGTGCCCCTAACATGGGAAAGCCAATTATATAAGCCAATTAATAACAAAATAAAAGAAACACATCAACAAGAATATGATAATAGTAGGGGACTTTAACACCCCCTAACTGAAATGGACAGCTCATCTAAGCAAAAGATCAACAAGGAAATAAAGACTTTAAATGACACACTGGACCAAATGGACTTCACAGAGATACTCAGATCATTCCATCCCAAAGCAACAGAATACACATTCTTCTCTAGTGTCCATGGAACATTCTCCAGAATAGATCACATCCTAGGTCACAAATAGGTCTCAACCAGTACCAAAAGATTGGGATCATTCCCTGCATATTTTCAGACCACAATGCTTTGAAACTAGAACTCAATCACAAAAGGAAAGTCGGAAAGAACTCAAATACATGGAGGCTAAAGAGCATCCTACTAAAGAATGAATAGGTCAACCAGGAAATTAAAGAAGAATTTAAAAAATTCATGGAAACAAATGAAAATGAAAACACAACAGTTCAAAATCTTTGGGATGCAGCAAAGGCGGTCCTAAGAGGAAAGTATATAGCAATACAAGCCTTTCTCAAGAAACAAGAACGGTCTCAAATACACAACCTAACCCTACATCTAAAGGAGCTGGTGAAAGAAGAGCAAATAAAGCCTAAACCCAGCAGGAGAAGCGAAATAATAAAGATCAGAGCAGAAATCAATGAACTAGAAACCAAAAGGACAGTAGAACAGATCAACGAAACTAGGAGCTGGTTCTTTGAAAGAATGAAGATTGATAAACCCCTGGCCAGACTTATCAAAAAGAAAAGAGAAATGACCCAAATCAACAAAATCATGAATGAAAGAGGAGAGATCACAACCAACACCAAAGACATACAAACAAATAACAAATAAATACATACAAACAAATAAGAACATATTATGAGCAACTCTATGCCAGCAAATTAGATAATCTGGAAGAAATGGATGCATTCCTAGAGATGTATCAACTACCAAAACTTAACCAGGAAGAAATAGAAAACCTGAACAGACCCATAACCACTAAGGAAATTGAGGCAGTGACCAAAAATCTCCCAAAAAACAAAAGCCTTGGGCCAGATGGCTTCCCAGGGGAATTCTACCAAACATTTAAAGAAGACTTAATACCCATTCTTCTGAAACTGTTCCAAAAAAATAGAAATGGAAGGAAAACTTCCAAATTCCTTTTATGAGGCCACCATTACCTTGATCTCCAAATCAGACAAAGACCCCATCAAAAAGGAGAATTACAGCCCAATATCCCTGATGAACATAGATGCCAAAACACTCACGAAAATACTAGCCAATAGCATCCAACAGTACATTAAAAGGATTATTCACCACAACCAAGTGGGATTTATCCCTGGGCTGCAAGCTTAGCTCAACATCCACAAATCAAACAATGTGATCCAATACATTAATAAAAGAAAGAACAAGAACCATATGATCCTCTCAATAGAGGCAGAAAAAGCATTTGACAAAATACAGCATCCTTTCTTGATCAAAACTCTTCAGAGTATAGGCATAGAGGGTACATACCTCAATATCATAAAATCCATCTATGGAAATCCCACAGCGAATATCATTCTCAATGGGGATAAACTGAGAGCATTCCCCTTAAGGTTAGGAACACAGCAGGGATGTCCACTATCACCACTGCTATTCAACATAGTATTAGAAGTCCGAGCCACAGCAATCAGACAACAAAAAGAAATCAAAGGCATCCGAATCGGCAAAGAGGAAGTCAAACTCTCACTCTTTGCAGATGATATGATAGTGTATGTGGAAAACCCAAAAGACTCCACCCCATAACTGCTAGAACTCATACAGGAATTCAGTAAAGTGGCAAGATATAAAATCAATGCAGAGAAATCAGTGGCATTCCTATACACCAAGACAGAAGAAAGAGAAATTAAGGAGTCAATCCCATTAACAATGGCACCCAAAATCATAAGATACCTAAAAATAAATCTAACCAAAGAGGCAAAGATTCTGTACTCAGAAAACTATAAAATACTCATGAAAGAAATTAAGGAAGACACAAAGAAATGGAAAAACGTTCCATGCTCATGGATTGGAAGACCAAATACTGTGAAGATGTCAATCCTACCTAGAGCAATCTACACATTCAATGCAATCTCCATCAAAATACCGTCCACTTTTTTCAAAGAAATGGAACAAATAATCCTAAAATTTGTATGGAGCAAGAAAAGACCCCGAATAGCCAAAGGAATGTGGAAAAAGAAAAGCAAAGCTTGTGGCATCACAATTCCAGACTTCAAGCTTTATTACAAAGCTGTCATCATCAAGACAGTATGGTACTGGCACAAAAACAGACACATAGATCAATGGAACAGAATCGAGAGCCCAGAAATGGACCCTCAACTCTATGGTCACCTCATCTTCTACAAAGAAGGAAAGAATGTCCAATGGAAAAAAGACAGTCTCTTCAAAAAACAGTGTTGGGCAAATTGGACAGCCACGTGCAGAAGAATGAAATGGACCATTTCCTTACACTACACACAAAATAGACTCAAAATGGTTGAAAGACCTAAATGTGAGACAGGAGTCCATCAAAATCCTAAAGGAGAACACAGGCAGCAACCTCTTCAACCTCAGCTGCAGCAACTCCTTCCTAGAAACATCAGCAAAGGCAAGGGAAGCAAGGGCAAAAATGAACTATTGGGACTTCAACAAGTAAAAAGCTTTTGCACAGCAAAGGAAACAGTCAACAAAACCAAATACAACCAATAGAATGGGAGAAGATATTTGAAAATGACATATCAGATAAAGGGCTAGTATCCAAAATCTAGAAAGAACTTATCAAACTCAACACCCAAAGAACAAATGATCCAATCAAGAAATGGGCAGAAGACATGAACTGACATTTTTCCAAAGAAGACATCCACGTGGCCAACAGACACATGAAAAAGTGTTCAACATCGCTTGATATGAGGGAAATCCAAATCAAAACCTCAATGAGATACCACCTCACGCCAGTCAGAATGGTTAAAATTAACAAGTCAGGAAATGACAGATGTTGGCGGGGATGTGGAGAAAGGGGAACCCTCCTACACTCTTGGTGGGAATGCAAGCTGGTGCAGCCACTCTGGAGAACAGTGTGGAGGGTCCTCAAAAAGTTGGAAATAGAGCTACCCTATGACCCAGCAATTGCACTACTGGGTACTTACCCCAAAGATACAAATGTAGTGATCTGAAGGGGTATGTGCACCCCAGTGTTTATAGCAGCAATGTCCACAATAGCCAAACTGTGGAAAGAGCCAAGATGTCCATCAACAGATGAACGGATAAAGAAGAAGTGGTGTATATATACAATGGAATATTATGCAGTCCTCAAAAAAAATCTTGCCATTTGCAATGACGTGGATGGAACTGGAGGGTATTATGCTGAGCAAAATAAGTCAATCAGAGAAAGACATGCATCATATGATCTCACTGATATGAGGAATTCTTAATCTCAGGAAACAAACTGAGGGTTGCTGGAGTGGTGGGTGGTGGGAGGGATGGGGTGGCTGGGTGATAGACATTGGCGAGGGCATGTGCTATGGTGAGCGCTGTGAATTGTGTAAGACTGTTGAATCGCAGACCTGCCCCTCTGAAACAAATAATACCTTGTATGTTAAACAAGAAAAGAAGATAGTAGGAAGGGAGAAATGAAGGGGGGAATTGGAGGGGGAGACGAACCATGAGAGTCTATGGACTCTGAGAAACAAACTGAGGGTTCTAGAGGGAAGGGGGTGGGGGATGCATTACCCTGGTGATGGGTATTAAAAAGGGCATGTATTGAATGGAACACTGGGTGTTATAGGCAAACAATGAATTATGGAACACCACATCAAAAACTAATGATGTAATATATGGTGATTAACATAACATAATAAAATAAAATAAAAGATAAATTAAAAAGTTTTATTTGTAAAAAAAAGTTAATGCTTTAAACTTACCATTGGTTACATTAGCCAATGTTCTTAGTTACTCAAGCAATTTGCAGTTACCAGATGATAGAATCACCTTTGGAACTGGCTCACTGACAAAAGCAGTTAAATAGTCCATGAGCTTTGATTCCTAGAAAGCAGTTTAACTTCCCAGCTTGTCATTCAATTCAGGCAATTATCAGTAATATAAAATGTATTTCAGTGGCGCCTGGGTGGCTCTCTTGGTTAAGTGTCTGCCTTTGGCTTAGGTCATGATCCCAGGGTCCTGGGATTAAGTCCAGCATAGGGCTCTCTGCTCAGCAGGAAACCTGCTTATCCCTCTCCCTCTCCCTGCCACTCCCCCTGCTTGTGCTCTATCAAATAAAAAATAAAATCTTGAAAAAAAATGTATTTCACTTTATTTTTTAAAAAAGCCAACAGCATGGCCTCTTTAAATTTCTCTTCTCTCTGCCTTCTGCTTCCATCATGTTTTTCTCTGACTTCAAAAATGTATTTTAATATGAAATCAAAATATATTGAAAATATATGCTGAAGTTTTAAATTATAAAGATTGTGTACAGCAAATCAGATCCAGTAAAGTCTACAGATTAGTATAGGGAAACTAGAGAGTGGAGACGATAAAAGTATATCAAAAATCAGATGTTTATAGCAGCATTATTCACAATAGCTAAATTATGGAAACAGCCCATGTGTCCACCCATTGATGAATAGATAAAGAAGAGGTAGAATATACATATAATGGAATATTACTCAGCCATAAAAGAATGAAATCTTGCCATTTGCAATGACATGGATGGAGCTAGAGAATAATATGCTAAGTGAAATAAGTCAGAGAAAGACAAATACCATATGATCTCACTCATATGTGGAATTTAAGAAACACAACAAAAGAGCAAAGGGAAAAAAGAAGAGAGAGAGAGGCAAACGCAGAAACAGACTCTTAACTATAGAGTATACACCGATGGCTATTAGAGGGCAGGTGGGTGGGGGATGGGTTAAAAAGTTGATGGGGATTAAGGAGTGTACTTGTGATGAACACAGGTTCATGTACGTATGGAAATGTTGGATCACTATATTGTACACCTGAAACTAATATCATACTGTATGTTAACTGACTAGAATTTAAATAAAAACTTAAAAAAAGAGTAGATACAAAAATTAGTGTATCAAATTGGAGAGATAGTGTTGATTCGTAAAAGAGATCATGCATTTTAAAACTGGGGTATGAAGCCTTTATGTAGAGGGAATAGGAACTTTCCCTACAGTTTAAGACATTTTAAAATATAATAGAAAAACTGATTCATGAGGTGAGCAATTACGGTATGAGAGGGTGAGATATTTGAATGAGGGAAAAATTAGCTTGAATAACTAAGATTGAAGGTGATTGAGAATAGTAACTGGTCAGGACTAACTAATGGACTGCTATGGGGATAAATATTAGGACAGAGTTTTGTTCACTTTATACATCAATGACCCGAAAGAGGGCATATGCATTAGGATGGTAAAATCTGCTGACATAAGGATTTTGGGGTGTTGAAGGGGCAGTCACAAAAGAGTGCTTAGACTGACTTGGACAGGCTAAAAGGGTGGAGTGATAAGTGGCTTACTCAATTCAATTCTGAAGACAAAATTCCAGGATCTTAAAACCATAATAACAAAAAGAATATATATATTCTAAAATCTCCAGAGGATTGAGCTCTGAAAGAAATACGTTGAGCCAAATCTTTCAACGAATGCTTGGAAGTAAAAATATAAAGAGCAAATATAAAAGTAGGCATTCAATATATGGAAATTATATAAAGTATGATAGGAAACTTCTACTTCTGCCATAAGATTCATGTATCCTAATTTCTCTTTCCTTCCCCTATTTTTTCTCATTTGACCCCTAACACACAATCAATTCGTAGCATTGAGACTGTCACCACTTTTTTTTCTTCTTCTCCTTAGATATCCTGGAGTATTAGGATGGAGAGTGAACATCTCTCTCTCCTAGCTGTGCATGTGTGAGGGAGACAGCTAACAAAAAATGGCACAGCAGAAACCTCCACCAAGGTAGCCCAAGGGTATTTTGCCCCAAATACTTTTCATAGTTTCCACAGATATCTTTGTTAATAAGAAAGAGCAAAAAAGTTGAGAGTAGTTGAGTAACAGAGCAATATTTTCTAGACGGCATTCATTTCACTTAAACTCTTAGAAGACAAGCAGACCCTGAGTACTCCCATGCTCAGTGGGGGCGGATCAAACCTAATCGATATTCTTAAACCCTTCATGTTTGAAATATGACTGCAGATTGCCCTGTGCTCCTTAAACTTGAGGCACAGCATAGAAATAGGGCACTAAATTATATATATATATATAAATTATAAATCATATACATCATATATATAATATATATCATTAGCTACTGATGAATTCTTTAGTAAAAAAAAAACAACGAAGCCTCTAATCTGTTCTATATCAGAAATCGGAAGATGAAGTATTAAGTATGTTACTCCCTTACCTAAAATTCTGTAGTAGCTTTGTACTGCTTGTAGAAAGATATTCATACTCTTTGATAAATAATATATATTGAGTAATATTTATGAATCAAGGCACTAAGGTTTAAGCTCATTTAGTTCTCATAATAATTCTACAGGTTAGTATATCTGAATTTTACAGATAAAGAAATCAAGATCCAGCCATATTAAATAATTTTTTTGAGATCTCACAGCTAGAGAGAGATGGAGCCTGGATCCATACCCAGGTCCATCACATGCCTGATTTCTTATTCTTTCTACCCTAATGATGGTATTTGTGCATAATGATGCATTTGTGTTTGCACACACATCACAATAAATAGATAACTGATGGGAGGCCGGATAATGGAAGAATAATGCATAGACAATAAGAATAATGCATAGACAATTCTTTCATACATACACACACATACACACCCCACACATACCTCCCTGCTTTGTCCTGATATTCAAGGCCTCACCAACAGGGCCAGTATTTTGCAAATCCTTCATCTGTTTTATGTACTCTATATACCAGTTGAAACATACTACTGTCTGTTTCCCTTGAATGCCTCTTGCTTTCTTGCTGTAAGCTGTCCCCAGTCTCTACACATCCAGATCCCTAGAGGAGAACAACTCTCCCTCTCCCAGATATTGATTCCTGTACTGGTATTCTGCACTGAAGCTATTCATGTACTTCTGGTGGCCCCTCAGGTCTGTTGGTGGTTTGATTGCCATTGTACATCCTGCCAACATCCCTAGCACATTGCCTTGCTCATAATAACTGCTCCGTATTTGCTTGTTGAATGGATATACACGTGTTCATGTCAAGTGCTAACTAGTATGTAGTTTACCTATTGAATTTCTTATGCTTGATTAACCACCAGTAAAAAGCATTTAAAGCAGAATTACTTATTGTTAAATCCCAGACTTCACTTTTTTGTTTTTAATATTATACGAATTTATAAGATTTGTGAAAATTTTTAAAGAACTTTTTCCTTTCTCTTAGTGACTTTTTATAATTTAGTTTGATATTATATTTCTGGAAGAAACTGTCTAGTTAAGAGTACAGACTCTGTAATTAGATAACATGGATCAAATCCTGGCCCTGCTACTTATTAGCATTGTGAGTTTAGGCAAATTGTTTAACATTTCTGTGCCTCAGTTTCCTCATCTGTCAAATGGGATAAAAAAGAGTAGCCACCTGCCTAGAAAATTGCCTGGAACATTTATAAACAGTAAATATTAGCTCAGAGTGAAATAATTGTAAACCTGATTATCTCATTTCCTCCCACATTACTCTTATTTCACTTCATTTATAATCTTTCTCTCCTTCAGGGAAATGGAAAGCTAATTTAAGATTACAATGGAAATTAAGATAGACTTGTTTTCCACATCAAGTTAAATTAAGCTCACAAACTATTATCGATAATGTACGTTGGACCAAATACTGGCCTGGTGCTGAGAGACACAAAGTGGATGAGACATATATATGTACTGCTGACCCCTGTGAACTCATGGTATAGGAGTAGAGAAACACCTTTAAAACTACACTATGTGGTGCTCTAAATATAAAACTGTTTATCCCTTTTCTGGGCTTCAGAGCACCAGTAGCTCTTGGAAGGAAGCTTTTATGTGTGTCTGATGCCCCAATTCTTGTAGCTGCTGTAATCAATTGATCACCTGGCTCGGAAGGCCAGAACTTATATTCTTAGTCCCATGAGACTGTAATAAGGAAAGAACTCATAGCTCTGTCTGCACCCTGAGTTTTGCAACTGCTCTGAGAAGACACCTCTAGGTCACCTGGCTCTGGTGGCTGGTGGGGCTTACATTTGTGGGTCAATAGGACTGTAACCAACAGAGAGTGTTCTTAAACAGCTACCACCCTAGGCAATAGACCCAGCAGTTCAGTGTTTCTGTGAATTAGCCTATTAGCTAATCAGGACTGTGGCCTCAGGGGCAAACTCCTAATTAAGCACACATCTTGGGACTGACTATAATCCTTTCCAAAGACCATGGAGGACAGGCACTATCTTTGCACTCACCCTCTGCAATACTCAAAAGCATCAGTGTCTCCTGAAGGGAAAATTTGTATTTTCCAGTGCCCTGGTTTTTATGTTGGTCTCCCCAGTTTTTGTAGCTGCTGCCCAGGAAATGGGTAGCCAGAGGGGCTTGCATTCCTGGGTCCCACAGGACTGTGGCAATTGGAGAGAGAGTTCTTGGCAAGCTGTCACTTCCAAGGCATTTAACTGAGGACTGAGGCATAATCCCCAGTTGTTCTGTGAAGGAGGACTCTTTGCTTGTCTGGAGCTTTGGCCTGAAAGGAAGCTTCAGGTTTGGCACACATCTAGTGCCGCTGGAGCTGCTCTTAAGGAATGTAGGCTGTGGATGCCATCTTAATGCTCTCTCTGCCTTGCTCCAGTGTGCTGGTATCACCCAGAGAAGAGCTTATACACTCATGTGGAGCCCTGATTTCTGTGACTGCCGCCCAGAGACAACTCCAGATCACCTAGTTCTGGTGGCTAGTGGGGCTTATGCTTACAGTCTCACAGGATTGTATATATTTGCATACATTTAAAAGCTGATGTGTGAGGCTCTGGCTACCAGTCAACATGAATCTAGGTGCTGAGATCCTCCCCTTTGGAACATCAACAGGTCTTGGTACATACTCAACTTCAGGGAACTATTAATAACATAATGAGCTACTTGGACAAGCAAAAGTTTTAAGAGAAAAACCAAGAACTGAAGCAGGGTTTAACAAGTTTCACCTCCCTTACAAGACCATTTCTTTAAGACTGGGAGAGCATCTATTGTATAGAAACCAGCACAGAGAGTCAAGCAAAATAAAGAAGCAGAGGAATATGCTTCAAACAAAAGAACAAGATAAAACCTCAGGGAAAAAAAAAAACCTTAATTAATTGGAGAGAAGTAATTTATTTAACAAAAAGTTCAAAGTAATAGTCATAAGGAGAAAAACAGATGAACAGAGTGAAAACTTCAAAAAAGACATGGAAAAACATAAGAAAGTACCCAATAGAAGTCATAGAGCTGAGGAATACAATAACTGAACTGACAAATACACTAGAGGGGTTCAATGGAAGACTAGATGAAGCAGAAGAAAGGCTCAGTTAACTCAAAGACAAGGCAGTGGAACACATCCAATCAGAGCAGCAAGAAGAAAAAAGTAAAGATATTTAAGGGACATGTGGGACATCATCAAACAGAGCAACATTGCTTCATAGGGCTCTCAGAAGAAGAGAGAAAAGAAGGGGCAGAGATCCCATTTGAAGAAATAATGGCTGAAACAGATATGCAGATCCAGGAAGCCCAGAGTTCCAAATAAGAGGAACCCAGAAAGACTCACACCAAGACACACTATAATGAAAAGTTCAAAGGTTAAAGACCAAGAGAGAATATTAAAAGCTGCAAGAGAAAACCAACTTGTTATGTGTAAGGAAACCTCCAAAAGACTATCAGCAGATTTCTCCACAGAAACTTTACAGGACAGAAGGAATGGCATGATATATTGAAAGTGCTGAAAGAATAAAAACATCCAACCAAGAATAGTCTAACCAGCAAAGTTATCATTCAGAAGTGAAGGAGAGTTAGTTTTCCAGATAAGCAAAAGCTAAAAGAGTTCAACCTCACTAAAATGACCTTATGAAAAATTTTAAAGTCACTTCTTTAAGCTGAAAAGAAAAGGTACCATTTAGTAAAAAGAAAACATACAAAAGTAAAAATCTCTCCTGTGGAGTAAATATATATTAAAGATAGTAGATTAATAATTTATAAAGCTATAATAAAAGTTAAAAGACCAAAGTGAAAAATTAATTAAAACTGCAATAATAAGTTAAGGGATACCTAAAAAAGATGTAAAAAGTGATACAAAAACATAAAACATGTGAGGGGAGGAGAGTAATAATGTTGAGTTTTATAATGGGATCAAATTTAAGTTGTTATCAATTAAAATAAAGTGTTATAGATATGTTTTTATATGCAAGCCTCATGGTAACTCCACAACCAAAACCTATAGGAAATACACAAAAGATAAAGAAAAAGGAATATAAGCATAACACTGAAAAACCACAAAGGAAGAGAGTAGAAAAAGAAGAAAGGATGAAAGAGAATCTACAAAAACAGTCAAGAAACAATGAAACAAAATGGAAACAAGCACATAAAAAACAATTACTTTAAATTTAAATGGACTAAATTCTCTAATCAAAAGACGTAGAGTGAATGGATAAAAATAACACAACCAATCTATACTCTGCTTAAAAGAGACTCATTTTAGGTGTAAGGACACACATAGACAGAAAGGGAAGGGATGGAAAAAGATATTCCTTGCAAATGAAAACCAAAAGAAAGCTGGAGTAGGTATACCTACATAAGAAAAAATAAATTTCAAAACCAGGACAGTAATGAGAGACAAAGAAGGGCATTGCATAATGAAAAAGTGGTAAATCCAAGGATAAGATACAACATTTGCAAATATTTATGTACCAACAGAAGATAAATTCCTAAATACATTTATCCTAGGATAAATTCCTAAATACATAAATCAAATAGTAACAGACTTAAAGGGAGAAACAGACAATAATACAATAATATCAGAGGATTTTAATAACCAACTTATATCAATGAATAGATCATCCAGACAGAAAGTCACAAAGCAAACAGCAACTTTAGAGGACACATTATACCAGATGGACTTAGATGATATTTATAGATGATATTTATAGAACATTCCATCCATAAAGGACAGACTACATGTTATTCTCATGGGCACATAGAACATTGTCCAAGATAGATTGTATGTTAGGCCACAAAACAAATCTTAATAAATTTAAGAGACTTGAAATCATATCAAGTATCTTTTCTGATGACAATGGTATGAAACTAGAAATTAATTACACAAAAAAACTGAAAAATTCACTAATATGCAGTGATTAATCAATATGCTACTGAACAACCAATGAATCAAAGAAGAAATCAAATGAGAAATAAAAGAATACCTTGAGACAAATGAAAATGGAAATGGAATATGCCAAAATTTATTGGATACAGCAAAAGCAGTTTTAAGAGGGAAGTTCATAGTGATAAATGCTTACCTCAAAAAACAAGAAAAATCTCAAATAAACCTGATTTTACACTTCAAGGAACTAAAAAAGTAGAACAAATGAAGGCCAAAATTAGTAGAAAGGAGGAAATAATAAAGATTAGAACAGACATATGAGAGAGAGTAGAAAGACAATAGCAAAGATCAATAAAACTAAAAGCTCATTCTTTGAAAAGAAAAATAGAATCTTTGACATACCTTTAACTAGACTCATCAAGAAAAAAGAGAGAGAGGACTCAAATAAATAAAATCAGAAATGAAAGAGGAGATGTTACAATTGATACCACAGAAATACAATGGATCATAAGAAATGGCAATGAACAATTATAAGCTAACAAACTGACAACCTAGAAGAAATGGATAAATTCCTAGAAACATAAAATATACCAAGACTGAATCATGGTAAAATAGAAAATCTGAACAGACAGATTCCTTGTAAGGAGATTGAATCACTAATCAGAAAGTTAACAATAAACAAAAGTCCAGGACCAGATGGCTTTACTGGTGAATTCTACCAAAAATTCAAAGAAGAATTAGTATAAATCCTTTTCAAACTCTTCAAAAAAAAAAAAAAACAATAGAACAGGAGGAAACTCTTATTTTTAATATAGATTTTATTTATTTCAGAGAGTGTGAGAGAGAACACGAGCAGGGGGGAGGGGTGGAGGGAGAGGGAGAAGCAGACTCCCGACAGAGCAGGGAGCCTGGAAGGACTTGATCAGGATCCTGCCATCATGACCTGAGCTGAAGGCAGATGCTTAACTGACTGAGCCACCCAGGTGCCCCAGGAGGAAACTCTCCTAAATTCATTTTACAAGGCCAGCACCAGATTCCAACACCAGATAAGGATACCACAAGAGAAGAAAATTACAGGTTATTATATCTGATGAACATAGATGCAAAATTCCTCAGCAAAATGTTAGGAAACCAAAATCAACAATACATTAAAAGGATCATATGTCATGGTCAGGTGGGATTTATTCCAGAGATCAAGGAGGGTTCAATACCTGCAAATCAATTAGTGTGATACAAAATGTTAACAAAATGAAGGAAAAAAAATTATTTGATCAACTCAACAGATGCAGAAAAAAACATTCGACAAAATTCAACATCCATTTTTGCTAAAAATTCTCACAAAGCAGTTACAGAGGGAAGATACCTCAAAATAATAAATATCATACAGGGCAAACTGACAGCTAATACCATCCTCACCAGGAAAAACTGAAATCTTCTCCTTTAAGATCAAGAACAAGACAAGGATGTCCACTATCACCTCTTTTAGTCAACGAAGTATTCAAAGTCCTAGCCCTGAGCCATTAGGTAAGAAAAGAAATAAAAATCCAAATTGGAAAGAAGTGAAACTGCCACTGTTTGCAAATGTCATAAAAGATGCAGGATACAAAATACCCAAAAATCTATTGCATTTCTTTTTTTTAAAGATTTATTTATTTATTTGAGAAAGAGTGTGTGAGTGCACACACGCACAAGTGCAAGTGGAGGGAGGGACAGAGGGAAAGAATCATCAAGCAGACTCCCAGCTGAGTGGGAACCCAATGCGGGGCTCGATTTCATGACCCACGAGATCACACAACCTGAGCTGAAACCAACAGTAGGACACTTAACCGACTGAGCCACGAAGGTGCCCCAAATCTGTTGCATTTCTATGCATTAATAATGAACTGTTAGAAAGAGAAATTAAAAAAAAAATACCATTTACATCACATCAAAAGGAATAAAATATTTAGAAATAAATTTAACCAAGGAAGAGAAAAACATATATATTGAAAACTACAAGACATTAGTGAAAGAAATTAAAGACACAAATAAATGGAAAGATATTCCATACTCACCTCACGCCTACTATAAAGGCTATTATCAAAAAGACAAAAAATAACAACTGTTGGTGAGGATGTGGAGAAAAGGAAACTCTTGTGCACTGCCAGTGGGAATGTAAACTGGTGGGGCTGCCATGGGAAATAGTATGGAGGTTCCTCAAAAAATTAAAAATACAGCTGCCATACAATCCAGCAATTCCATTCTGCATACTTATCCTAAGAAAATGAAAACATGAACTCAAAAAGATATATGCACGAGGCAGAGCAAGATGGCGGAGGAGTAAGAGACCTGGATTTCCTCTGGTCTCAGGAATTCAGCTGAATAGGGATCAAACCAATCTGAAGACCTACGAACTCAACAGGAGATCGAAGAAAAGAATAGCAACAATTCTCTGAACAGAAAAGTGACCACTTACTGGAAAGTAGGACGTGTGGAGAAGTGAATCCGAGGCGATATTCGGGACGATAGACGTCGGGGGAGGGGGCCTCCGTCGGCCGCTTCTGGCAAGTGATAGAGCCACGGAGCACAAAATCAGAACTTTTGGAAGTCGGCTCTGCTGAGGGACTAGCTCCAGTGGCTAAACTGGGGGTGGAACCCTTGCAGGACAGTGTGGTCTCAGGACCCTCGGGGTCACAGAAAGAACGGGGGTGCCTGAGTGCGGCAGAGCTCCCAGGTATCGGAGTGGGGAAGCCGGCTGCAGAGACGGAGCCGAGGCGCAGGCTCTCAGCTCGGTTTTGCCATAAATTGTGATCTGCGGCCTAGTCGGGCCACTGCTCCTCCAGCAGGGACCCAACAAGTGGCAGAGCTGGGGACACTCCCCTTCCTCCCCTGGGAGGAGCGGTGCGGGAGCACACCGCAGCGATCTGCTGGGTTTGGAGACTCCACACAGGGTCGGGTGCCAGACATAGAAATGCTCGGTCACAGGCCGGGTGAGCACAGAGTGCGGCCAGAGACCAGGGAGACGGGAGTGACTGCTTTTCTCTGGGGGTGCACTGAGGAGTGGGGCCCCGAGTTCTCACCTGCTCTGGGCAGAGATTGGGAGGCCACCATTTTTGCCCTGGGACTCCAAAGCTGTACCGAGAGCTTGCAGGGAACAAAAGCTCCTGAGAGCAAACCCGAGCAGATTGCTTAGCCTGGACCGACAAGGGCGGGTAATTCCACCTCCTGCGAAGACATCTGGGAACCACGGCAACAGGCCCCTCCCCCAGAAGATCAGCACGAACAGCCAGCAAGCCAAGACCAAGTTTACCGATCAAGGAGAACGGGAGAACTCCAGCACTAGGGGAATACTGCACATAGAATTCATGGCTTTTTTACCATGATTCATTAGTTTTTCAAAGTTAATTTTTTTAACTTTTTTTTTAATTTCTCTTTTTCCCTTTTTCAACCAACATCTTATCAATCCCTTTTTTAAAATAACATTTTTTATTTTTCATTTTTAGAGTCATATTTTATCCCTTTGTAGTAGTTACCCTTATTTTTGGCATATATATATATATAAGTTGTTCTCTCTTTAAAATTTTGAGATACAGTTTCTTCTAACAGATCAAAATATACCCTAAATCACTAGTGTATATGGCTTTGTTCTAGTCTCCTGCCTGATCACATTCTCTTCCTTTTTCTTTTTTCTTTTCTTTCTTTTTTCTTTAAATCTTCTTCTTTCTTTTTTCAAACAACTTCTTATCTTATCAATTCCTTTTATTAAATCTTTTATAATTTTCATCTTTACATTCATCTTCCATCCCTTCATTGTATCAACCCTTATTTTGTACATATATAAGTCTTTCTTCCTTTAAAATTATAGGAGGCACTTTCTTCTAACAGGCCAAAATACACCCAAAATCTAGTGTGTGGCACTGATCTATGCACTAGCCTGATCATATTTGACCATATTCTATTTTTTTTTGTTTTGCTCTGTTTTTGTTTGTTTTTATCTTTTTCTTTATTTTTTCTTTCTTTCCCTTTCTTTTCCCCTGGTTTCAGGTCTTTTCTGATTTGTATAGACTATATTTGCCAGGGACGTTGTTAACCTATTAGCATTTTATTCTCTCATTCATCTATTCTCCTCTGGACAAAATGACAAGACGAAAAAATCAACTCAGCAAAAAGAACAAGAGGTTGTACCGTCTGCCAGGGACCTACTCAATATGGACATTAGTAAGATGTCAGACCTAGAGTTCAGAATCATGACTTTAAAGATACTACATGTGCTTGAAAAAGGTGTGGAAGTTATTAGAGAAATGCTTTCTGGAGAAATAAAAGAACTACAATCTAACCAAGTCGAAATCAAAAAGGCTATTGATGAGGTGCAATCAAAAACGGGGGCACTAACTACTAGGATTAATGAGGCAGAAGAGAGAATCAGCGATATAGAAGACCAAATGATGGAAAATAAAGAGCTGAGAAAAAGAGAGCTAAACAACTACTGGATCACAAGGGCAGAATTCGAGAGATAAGCAATACGATAAGACGAAACAACATTAGAATAATTGGGATCCCAGAAGAAGAAGAAAGAGAGAGGAGGGCAGAAGGTATATTGGAGCAAATAATAGCAGAGAACTTCCCTAATGTGGGGAAGGAAACAGGCATCAAAATCCAGGAGACAGAGAGAACCCCTCTCAAATTCAATAAAAATAGGTCAACACCCCAACATCTAATAGTAATACTCACGAGTCTCAGAGACAAAGAGAAAATCCTGAGAGCAGCTCGGGAGAAGAGATCTGTAACCTACAGTGGTAGAAACATTAGATTGGCAACAGACCTCTCCAGAGAGACCTGGCAGGCCAGAAAGGACTGGCATGATATATTCAGAGCATTAAATGAGAAAAATATGCAGCCAAGAATACTATATCCAGCTAGGCTGTCATTGAAAATAGAAGGAGAGATCAAAAGCTTCCAGGACAAACAAAAACTAAAGGAATTTGCAATGACGAAACCAGCCCTACAAGAAATATTGAAAGGGGTCCTCTAAGTAAAGAGAGAGCCTAAAAGCAGCATAGATCAGAAAGGAACAGAGACAATATACAGTAACAGTCACCCTACAGGCGGTACAATGGCACTAAATTCATACCTTTCAATAGTTACCCAGAATGTAAATGGGCGAAATGCCCCAATCAAAAGACACAGGCTATCAGATTGGATTAGAAAACAAGACCCATCATTATGCTGTCTGCCAGAGACTCATTTTAGACCCAAACACAACCCTACATTGAAAGTGAGGGGGTGGAAAAAAATTTACAATGCTAATGGACACCAAAAGAAAGCTGGGGTGGCAATCCTTATATCAGACAAATTAGATTTTAAAACAGACTGTAATAAGAGATGAAGAAGTACACTATATCCTACTTAAAGGGTCTATCCAACAAGAAGATATAACAATTATAAATATCTATGCCCCTAACATGGCAGCAGTCAATTATATAAGGCAATTAAAACAAAAGCAAAGAAACACATTGAGGGCAATACAATAATAGTGGGGGGCTTTAACACCCCCCTGACTGAAATGGACAGATCATCTAAGCAAAAGATCAACAAGGAAATAAAGACTTTAAATGACACACTGGACCAAATGGACTTCACAGATATATTCAGAACATTCCATCCCAAAGCAACAGAATACACATTCTTCTCTAGTGCCCATGGAACATTCTCCAGAATCGATCACATCCTAGGTCACAAATCAGGTCTCAACTGGTACCAAAAGATTGGGATCATTCCCTGCATATTTTCAGACCACAATGCTTTGAAACTAGAACTCAATCACAAGAGGTAAGTCGGAAAGAACTCAAATACATGGAGGCTAAAGAGCATCCTACTAAAGAATGAATGGGTCAACCAGGAAATTAAAGAAGAATTAAAAAAATTAATGGAAACCAATGAAAATGAAAACACAACTGTTCAAAATCTTTGGGATACAGCAAAGGCGGTCCTAAAAGGAAAGTATGTAGCAATACAAGCCTTTCTCAAGAAACAAGAAAGGTCTCAAATACACAACCTAACCCTACAACTAAAGGAGCTAGAGAAAAAACAGCAAATAAAGCCTTAGCCCAGCAGGAAAAGAGAAATAATAAAGATCAGAGCAGAAATCAATGAACTAAACCCAAAAGAACAGTAGAACAGATCAATGAAACTAGGAGCTGGTTCTTTGAAAGAATGAAGAAGATTGATAAACCCCTGGCCAGACTTATCAAAAAGAAAAGAGAAATGACCCAAATCAACAAAATCATGAACGAAAGAGGAGAGATCACAACCAACACCAAAGAAATGCAAACAGTTATAAGAACATATTATGAGCAAAGTAGATAACCTGGAATAAATGGATGCATTCCTAGAGATGTATCAACTACCAAAATTGAACGAGGAAGAAATAGAAAACCTGAACAGACCTATAACCACTAAGGAAATTGAAGCAGTCATCAAAAATCTCCCAACAAACAAAAGCCCAGGGCCAGATGGCTTCCCAGGGGAATTCTATCAGACATTTAAAGAAGAATTAATACCTATTCTCCTGAAACTGTTCCAAAAAATAGAAATGGA
>NW_027397066.1:124956759-124957922 GCF_003265705.2 Callorhinus ursinus | reverse complement strand
TATGAGGCCACCATTACCTTGATCCCAACACCAGACAAAGACCCCATGAAAAAGGCGAATTACAGATCAATATCCTTGATAAACATGGATGCAAAAATTCTCACCAAAATATTAGCCAGTAGGATCCAACAGTACATTAAAAGGATTATTCACCATGACCAAGTGGGATTTATCCCTGGGCTGCAAGGTTGGTTCAACATCTGCAAATCAATCAACGTGATACAATACATTAACAAAAGAAAGAACCATCATATGATCCTCTAAACAGATGCAGAAAAAGCATTTGACAAAGGACAGCATCCTTTCTTGATCAAAACTCTTCAGAGTATAGGGATAGAGGGTACATACCTCAATATCATAAAAGCCATCTATGAAAAACCTACAGCGAATATCATTCTCAGTGGGGAAAAGCGGAGAGCTTTTCCCCTAAGGTCAGGAATGCGGCAGGGATGTCCACTATCACCACTGCTATTCAACATAGTATTAGAAGTCCGAGCCACAGAAATCAGACAACAAAAAGAAATCAAAGGCATCCACATCAGCAAAGAGGAAGTCAAACTCTCACTCTTTGCAGATGATATGATAGTGTATGTGGAAAACCCAAAAGACTCCACCCCAAAACTGCTAGAACTCATACAGGAATTCAGTAAAGTGGCACGACATAAAATCAATGCACAGAAATCAGTGACATTCCTATACACCAACAACAAGACAGAAGAGAGAAATCAAGGAGTCGATCCCATTTACAATTGCACCCAAAACCATAAGATACCTAGGAATAAATTTAACCAAAGAGGCAAAGAATCTGTACTCAGAAAACTATAAAATACTCATGAAAGAAATTGAGGAAGACACAAAGAAATGGAAAAACGTTCCATGCTCATGGATTGGAAGAACAAACATTGTGAGGATGTCAATGCCACCAGGAGCAATCTACACATTCAATGCAATCCCCATCAAAATACCATCCACTTTTTTCAAAGAAATGGAACAAAGAATCCTAAAATTTATATGGAACCAGAAGAGACCCCGAATAGCCAGAGGAATATTGAAAAAGAAAAGCAAAGCTGGCGGCATCACAATTCCAGACTTCCAGCTCTATTACAAAGCTGTCATCATCAAGACAGTATGGTACCGGCACAAGAACGGACACATAGATCAAT
>NW_027397066.1:124919341-124956359 GCF_003265705.2 Callorhinus ursinus | reverse complement strand
GTCAGACCTAGAGTTCAGAATCATGACTTTAAAGATACTACATGTGCTTGAAAAAGGTGTGGAAGTTATTAGAGAAATGCTTTCTGGAGAAATAAAAGAACTAAAATCTAACCAAGTCGAAATCAAAAAGGCTATTGATGAGGTGCAATCAAAAACGGGGGCACTAACTACTAGGATTAATGAGGCAGAAGAGAGAATCAGCGATATAGAAGACCAAATGATGGAAAATAAAGAGCTGAGAAAAAGAGAGCTAAACAACTACTGGATCACAAGGGCAGAATTCGAGAGATAAGCAATACGATAAGACGAAACAACATTAGAATAATTGGGATCCCAGAAGAAGAAGAAAGAGAGAGGAGGGCAGAAGGTATATTGGAGCAAATAATAGCAGAGAACTTCCCTAATGTGGGGAAGGAAACAGGCATCAAAATCCAGGAGACAGAGAGAACCCCTCTCAAATTCAATAAAAATAGGTCAACACCCCAACATCTAATAGTAACACTTACGAGTCTCAGAGACAAAGAGAAAATCCTGAAAGCAGCTCGGGAGAAGAGATCTGTAACCTAAAGTGGTAGAAACATTAGATTGGCAACAGACCTCTCCAGAGAGACCTGGCAGGCCAGAAAGGACTGGCATGATATATTCAGAGCATTAAATGAGAAAAATATGCAGCCAAGAATACTATATCCAGCTAGGCTGTCATTGAAAATAGAAGGAGAGATCAAAAGCTTCCAGGACAAACAAAAACTAAAGGAATTTGCAATGACGAAACCAGCCCTACAAGAAATATTGAAAGGGGTCCTCTAAGTAAAGAGAGAGCCTAAAAGCAGCATAGATCAGAAAGGAACAGAGACAATATACAGTAACAGTCACCTTACAGGTGGTACAATGGCACTAAATTCATACCTTTCAATAGTTACCCAGAATGTAAATGGGCGAAATGCCCCAATCAAAAGACACAGGCTATCAGATTGGATTAGAAAACAAGACCCATCATTATGCTGTCTGCCAGAGACTCATTTTAGACCCAAACACAACCCCACATTGAAAGTGAGGGGGTGGAAAACAATTTACAATGCTAATGGACACCAAAAGAAAGCTGGGGTGGCAATCCTTATATCAGACAAATTAGATTTTAAAACAGACTGTAATAAGAGATGAAGAAGTACACTATATCCTACTTAAAGGGTCTATCCAACAAGAAGATATAACAATTATAAATATCTATGCCCCTAACATGGCAGCAGTCAATTATATAAGGCAATTAAAACAAAAGCAAAGAAACACATTGAGGGCAATACAATAATAGTGGGGGGCTTTAACACCCCCCTGACTGAAATGGACAGATCATCTAAGCAAAAGATCAACAAGGAAATAAAGACTTTAAATGACACACTGGACCAAATGGACTTCACAGATATATTCAGAACATTCCATCCCAAAGCAACAGAATACACATTCTTCTCTAGTGCCCATGGAACATTCTCCAGAATTGATCACATCCTAGGTCACAAATCAGGTCTCAACTGGTACCAAAAGATTGGGATCATTCCCTGCATATTTTCAGACCACAATGCTTTGAAACTAGAACTCAATCACAAGAGGTAAGTCGGAAAGAACTCAAATACATGGAGGCTAAAGAGCATCCTACTAAAGAATGAATGGGTCAACCAGGAAATTAAAGAAGAATTAAAAAAATTAATGGAAACCAATGAAAATGAAAACACAACTGTTCAAAATCTTTGGGATACAGCAAAGGCGGTCCTAAAAGGAAAGTATGTAGCAATACAAGCCTTTCTCAAGAAACAAGAAAGGTCTCAAATACACAACCTAACCCTACACCTAAAGGAGCTAGAGAAAAAACAGCAAATAAAGCCTTAGCCCAGCAGGAAAAGAGAAATAATAAAGATCAGAGCAGAAATCAATGAACTAAACCCAAAAGAACAGTAGAACAGATCAATGAAACTAGGAGCTGGTTCTTTGAAAGAATGAAGAAGATTGATAAACCCCTGGCCAGACTTATCAAAAAGAAAAGAGAAATGACCCAAATCAACAAAATCATGAACGAAAGAGGAGAGATCACAACCAACACCAAAGAAATGCAAACAGTTATAAGAACATATTATGAGCAAAGTAGATAACCTGGAAGAAATGGGTGCATTCCTAGAGATGTATCAACTACCAAAATTGAACGAGGAAGAAATAGAAAACCTGAACAGACCTATAACCACTAAGGAAATTGAAGCAGTCATCAAAAATCTCCCAACAAACAAAAGCCCAGGGCTTCCCAGGGGAATTCTATCAGACATTTAAAGAAGAATTAATACCTATTCTCCTGAAACTGTTCCAAAAAATAGAAATGGAAGGAAAACTTCCAAACTCATTTTATGAGGCCACCATTACCTTGATCCCAACACCAGACAAAGACCCCATGAAAAAGGCGAATTACAGATCAATATCCTTGATAAACATGGATGCAAAAATTCTCACCAAAATATTAGCCAGTAGGATCCAACAGTACATTAAAAGGATTATTCACCATGACCAAGTGGGATTTATCCCTGGGCTGCAAGGTTGGTTCAACATCTGCAAATCAATCAACGTGATACAATACATTAACAAAAGAAAGAACCATCATATGATCCTCTAAACAGATGCAGAAAAAGCATTTGACAAAGTACAGCATCCTTTCTTGATCAAAACTCTTCAGAGTATAGGGATAGAGGGTACATACCTCAATATCATAAAAGCCATCTATGAAAAACCTACAGCGAATATCATTCTCAGTGGGGAAAAGCGGAGAGCTTTTCCCCTAAGGTCAGGAATGCGGCAGGGATGTCCACTATCACCACTGCTATTCAACATAGTATTAGAAGTCCGAGCCACAGAAATCAGACAACAAAAAGAAATCAAAGGCATCCACATCAGCAAAGAGGAAGTCAAACTCTCACTCTTTGCAGATGATATGATAGTGTATGTGGAAAACCCAAAAGACTCCACCCCAAAACTGCTAGAACTCATACAGGAATTCAGTAAAGTGGCACGACATAAAATCAATGCACAGAAATCAGTGACATTCCTATACACCAACAACAAGACAGAAGAGAGAAATCAAGGAGTCGATCCCATTTACAATTGCACCCAAAACCATAAGATACCTAGGAATAAATTTAACCAAAGAGGCAAAGAATCTGTACTCAGAAAACTATAAAATACTCATGAAAGAAATTGAGGAAGACACAAAGAAATGGAAAAACGTTCCATGCTCATGGATTGGAAGAACAAACATTGTGAGGATGTCAATGCCACCAGGAGCAATCTACACATTCAATGCAATCCCCATCAAAATACCATCCACTTTTTTCAAAGAAATGGAACAAAGAATCCTAAAATTTATATGGAACCAGAAGAGACCCCGAATAGCCAGAGGAATATTGAAAAAGAAAAGCAAAGCTGGCGGCATCACAATTCCGGACTTCCAGCTCTATTACAAAGCTGTCATCATCAAGACAGTATGGTACTGGCACAAAAACAGACACATAGATCAATGGAACAGAATAGAGAGCCCAGAAATGGACCCTCAACTCTATGGTCAACTTATCTTTGACAAAGCAGTAAAGAATGTCCAATGGAAAAAAGACAGTCTCTTCCACAAATGGTGTTTGGAAAATCGGACAGCCACATGCAGAAGAATGAAACTGGACCATTTCCTTACTCCACACACAAAAATAGACTCCAAATGGTTGAAAGACCTAAACGTAAGAGAGGAGTCCATCAAAATCCTAAAGGAGAACACAGGCAGCAACTTCTTTGCCCTCAGCTGCAGCCACTTCTTCCTAGAAACATTGCCAAAGGCAAGGGAAGCAAGGGCAAAAATGAACTATTGGGATTTCATCAAGATAAAATGCTTTTGTACAGCAAAAGAAACAGTCCACAAAACCAAAAGACAACTGACAGAATGGGAGAAAATATTTGCAAATGACATATCAGATAAAGGCCTAGTATCCAAAATCTAGAAAGAACTTATCAAACTCAACACCCAAAGAACAAATGATCCAATGAAGAAATGGGCAGAAGACATGAACAGACATTTTTCCAAAGAAGACAACCAAATGGCCAACAGACACAGGAAAAAGTGCTCAACATCACTGGGCATCAGGGAAATCCAAATGAAAACCTCAATGAGATACCACCTCACACCAGTCAGAATGGCTAAAATTAACAAGTCAGGAAACGACAGATGTTGGCGGGGATGCGGAGAAAGGGGAACCCTCCTACACTGTTGGTGGGAATGCAAGCTGGTGCAACCCCTCTAGAAAACAGTATGGAGGTTCCTCAAACAGTTGAAAATAGAGCTACCATACGATCCAGCAATTGCACTACTGGGTATTTACCACAAAGATACAAATGTAGGGACCCAAAGGGGTACGTGCACCCCAATGTTTATAGCAGCAATGTCCACAATAGCCAAACTGTGGAAAAAGCCAAGATATCCATCGACAGATGAATGGATAAAGAAGAAGTGGTATATATATACAATGGAATATTATGCAGTCATAAAAAGGAATGAGATCTTGCCATTTGCAATGATGTGGATGGAACTGGAGGGTGTTATGCTGAGTGAAATAAGTCAATCAGAGAAAGACATGTATCATATGACCTCTCTGATATGAGGAATTCTTAATCTCAGGAAACAAACTGAGTGTTGCTGGAGTGGTGGGGGGTGGGAGGGATGGGGTGGCTGGGTGATAGACATTGGGGAGGGTATGTGCTATGGTGAGCGCTGTGAATTGTGTAAGACTGTTGAATCACAGATCTGTACTTCTGAAACAAATAATGCAATATATGTGAAGAAAAAAAAAGAAGAAGAAGATAGCAGGAGGGGAAGAATGAAGGGGAGTAAGTCAGAGGGGGAGACAAACCATGAGAGACGATGGACTTTGAAAAACAAACTGAGGGTTCTAGAGGGGAGGGGGTGGAGGGGATGGGTTAGCCTGGTGATGGGTATTAAAGAGGGCACATTCTGCGTGGAGCACTGGGTGTTATGTACAAACAATGAATCATGGAACACTATATCAAAAACTAATGTTATAATATATGGTGATTAACATAACAATAAAAAATAAAAAAAAAAGATATATGCACCCATATATTCACTGAAGCATTATTCACAATAACCAAGATAGGGAAACAACCTAAATGTCCAACAGTGGATGACTGTATAAAGAAGACGTGGTATATATACACAATGGAATATCACTCAACCATAAAAGATAATGAAATCTTGCCATTTGCAGCAACATGGATGAACTCGAGGGCATCATGCTAAATGAAATAAGTCAGGCAAAATTTTATATAAAATATAAAACTCATTGATACAAGGAACTGATTGGTGGTTGCCAGAGGCAGGGGTTTGACAGTGGGAGAAATGGGTATACTGTTTTTGTTTTTGCTTTAGGTTAAATAAATTGAATTAAAAAACAAAAACTGTTTAGGATGTTCCCCAGTTGCCAAAATAGAATTTACTACTAGAACTCAGTTTGTTATTCTTAGACAACAAAGTGATTACTTTGTGAATCAGTTCGATGTCTTTCACCCAAAAAGAGTAAAACCCTGAGTCATTGTGACCTTTACCTGACAGAACACATTAGCCTTCAATTCTCTAGCACAGCCCATCAACCAGGGGAACCAGGGACAGTTCTCTGCTAAGGGCAAATCCCTAAGCTGCTAAAAAACCTTTCACTCCTAAACTCATAATTCTAGATTTTGGTTTCCCTAGGTTTTGGAGAACATTATAATGATTCTTTTGGAAAAAATTCTCTATAAAACACATAAACTTATTCAAAATTTACTACTTAATGCTTCTTTAAAAATATTGCCAGGAATAGTGTATTTAGAGGGCAATATATACATTTATTAGTAGAACCAGTTTAAATAATAAGCTGTTTAACTAAAGTATAACATATACACATATATGTTATATATATTTAACATATATATATACACAATATAAAAATATACTGTGTAATATATATGGAACAAAATTTCAACTGAATATATTAATATTTTCTTATATATTTTCTCAAATCTAAAATGAAATGTGCATTGTGTGTGTATGTGCACATAATTCCTCCCCACAATATACACATAGGTGGATTCCCATTTGTTTTAAGGAGTAAATTGCTATGTATTTCCTATTATGTTATTCAAGTGGATTCAACATTATAAAAATTGTGAAATGCAGGAAGCAAGACAAACAGTGCATTAGCAAGTCTCTTGATGACCTTCCAGCTTGGCTGTCCCAATCTTCCACTGACATCTCAGGACAAGGAAGAGGGATTCAGGTTACAGATTCAAGGTCTCCTTTCAGGAAAAGAGGTAAGGAGAAAAATTAGATAGTTGAAGGCTCCTGTAGCTTTTCACAGAAAATTTTCATCATGTTTTATATCATTTAGTAAAAATTTTTAGCTCATGCATGACTGCATAAAAAAGCAGCAAACACTGAGTCAAATTGCAAAACTCTTTTATTTCATTCTGCTTAATAAAAAATAATTCCCATTAAAGTTCACATTAAAAAAGAGACTGAGGGGAAACAGAGCCTGAGGCTACCCATATATGAGAAAAACAAATTATTTTAATTGATCTCAAAACATAATATCCAGTGACTACATCTAATTTCTGGGTAGTGAGTAGCAATGGTTATACCTATATTATCAATATGTTCATACTTGCTGAAGCTCAATAGCCTAGACAGTGCATCAATGTACACTGGACATTATTTGCTTTCATGAGAATTTATTGAGCAACATCTAAGCCCAGGAATATAATGAGTACAGCACATGTTAATTAAGATGAATAATTCTCATTCCCTGTCTTCAAGGGGCTTACCTTGGGGGGTGCTTTGAGAGAAGGAGGCACAGATCTCAAAACAAGGAACTAATACAAGCCATAATGAAGTAGATGCTTTAGAGTGATAGGAGTTTAGGCTTTCAGACTGAGGAGCAAAAATGATTGCAAATTAATATAAAAATATTCTGGAATGGAAGAAAACCTAAAAAGGGAAAGAGGAAAATATAAAACAAAAGGAGGAAGAGAAGCTGTTCTATCAGAATTTATCTTTAAAAACAAGACAAAAAGAGATGATGAACTCTTTTTTTGTGTTTTAACTTATTTTATTTAAATTCAGTTAGTTAACATATAGTGTATCATTAGTTTCAGATGTAGAGTTCAGTTATTCATCTGTTGCATAGAACACCCAGTGCTCATCACATCACCTGCCCTCCTTTATGCCCATCACTCAGTTACTCCTTCTCCCCACCCACCTCCCCTCCAACAACCCTGTTTGTTTCCTATAGTTAAGTCTTTCATGGTTTGTCTCCCTCTCTGATTTCTTCCCATTCAGTTTTCCTTCCCTTCCCTATAATCCTGTTTTGTTTCTTAAGTTCTGCACATGAGACCATACGATAATTGTCTTTCTCTGATTGACTTATTTCGCTTAGCACAATACCCTGCACACCACTGTTTATAGCAGCAATGTCCACAATAGCCAAACTATGGAAAGAGCCCAGTTGTCCATTGACAGGTGAATGGATAAAGTACATAATGAACTTTTAATTTATATTCCCAATAGCCTGTGCCATGACAGAAGAGAGAATGTCTATTTTAAGTCCCAGGTACCTGGCACAGTTCCTTGGCATGTGGAAATAGGTGTTCAATAGGCATTTCTTAGTAACTTTTCCCTATTTCCACCCCCCACCTCCTCCCTCACACTTTTACCTATACCCCCCTACCCCCCTCCTCCTCCTCACTCTCTTTCCCTCTCTGTCTTGCTTCAGGATCATTTACCATGCTAAATTAAGCTCTCCATCATCCTTTTCCTATCTTAATAGGATTATATTAGATTAAGCCAGATAGAATTCTGCTTTTAAGGCAAAGGATTAAAAAGCAACAATTTCATATGGTTCAACCCAGTAATTTAACTGGTATACAGGAGTTAATCTATTCACTCCAACAAGAAACTAAGACAAACAACTGATCATAGTGAACTAGCATAACATGATAAATTTTCTCATATATATATATGGTGTATATATATATATATATATGAGATATATACATATATATATATATATATAATCAATCAAAACAGTCTATAGGAAGAAATGATGTGGCTGTTAACAATAGTGACAATGTTATCAACAATTGAATATGCACTCCAAACCTTGGGCTTTGAGTATGTAACTGGGTCATATACGAGAAATTGACCAGCATCTGGACACTCAGTCTGGCTGCTACCCACCATTCATCGTTCCTCACTAGCAACAGTTTAAAAATATTAATGCTTTAATTTCAATTTAGTGTACGTATCCCACTGTGGCTCTCCTTCTTCTGTTCCTACAAACATTCACACTCTGGTCCCAATCTGATAGTCATTCCCAGTTTCACACTCTGTTTTAAAAAAAAGCCCTGAACTCTGGGGGCTCGATTGTGATAAGGAGTAATGAACGTATGTAGCCAAAGTGATTATGTGCCTGGTATTGGGTTAAGAATTATGATAGAATGCTACCTATCCTCACAACAGGGATTTGTGTCCTTAACTGAAAGGGTGACCATATAATTCATCATCCAGATATAGACACTGCTTGAGAGTGAAAGGTGGCCTATTAATAATTACACAAGGACAGCAAACCTAAACAGAAACTATTCCAGGCAATTGGACACATATAATTACACTGTAATTTAAGTTTTTTCTCGAAACACATCCTGTGTGATACTCTGTGTAAAATAACTAACTCACTAGAGAGTGATTTAGATATCAAGAATGAAAGGTCACAATATGTTATTATCTATATAGGTTAACTTTATCTCCTTCAATTTTCACATTCTAGGTTTTAGTTTTCTGTGGGACCTTGTGGTAGATTCTACACATTTTGTTTCATGACTTCTGGTGGATAGTACAAATTTTTCTCATTTTCCTTGTTTTTTCCAGATTCATTTGGAAGGAAAGAAATTTTCCTCCTTGAGATCATATATTGTTCTGTTATTCACATAATACTTTGTTCTATACCATGCTTCCACAAATACAACCCTTTCTAATCTGATTAGAAAATGAGTAAACTAAAGTAAAATTATGTGAGAATATTTGGTGAATTATCTTTAATTGTGAGGAGCAAGGTATAGAGTGTAACAAATTCAGGCCAAAAGTCAAACCACTCATATTTTAATTTTATCTTTGCTATTAACCTTCTATGATGTTAAATAAGCCCCCATATTCTCAAAGAAACAAGTTGAGGAAAGAACAATCTCAGTGCCTTCTTTGTGCTAAGATGGTGTGAAATGATGTATGAATCTCATTGGTCCCTTACAATAGCACCATTCCCCATGTGCAAGTTCGTAACTGATGAAATTGAGTAACTTGCTCCAAACCTTCACTTAGTAAATGGTAGGGCAGGATTTAAATCCAGGTCTACCTGCAAAATCCATGCTGCCAGTAATTTGTTTACTTATTTTGAAAATTGGAATCTTTCCCATGATTCAAAAGATTATTGTAAAGATTCAAAGAATAAACGAATGCTACATGTCTAAAAACTTTTAAACCATCTATATTTTTGGATAGAATCTTTCCCTTTTATTTTTTTATTAATTTCTTGACTTTTTATTCAGGATTTAAATAAAATTTTTGAAATACTCATCACATTTTATAACAAAAAAATAGATCACAAACATTTTGCAAATTAGTATCTAATTCCCTTTGTATTCACATCAAGTGTGACACCCCCACACTGGGACAGCATGTCTGTTCCCAGGGGCTCTATGCCATGGGCATTTGCATCTTTCTTTTATCACTACTCTAGGTCACTCTAACATTTCAAAACAACTGCTTTGTCTTGTATTCATATTGGGAGTCTTTATTAAACAAAGGTACAGTTTGTTTTTAATTATTATGTCATTCCACCTTCATCTATAAGATGATATTCTAGCTCAATCAGCTACAGCACTATTTCAGGCAAAGAAGAAGGTGAGAGGAGAACAAAGCAGTACACGGTTAGTCTCTATTTTCGAAGCATCACCTGAGGCTTCATTCAGATAATTTCAATTAACTTTTATGGAAGTTACTCAGCTAAAACCCTAGCAAATGCTACTGTAACTAGATTCAGTGCTCTAGAGCTACACAACTGCTGAGGAATTTAATCTATAATTTTTTCCAAGTGTATCAAAAAATATTGCTCCCAAGACTGACCTATGTGACATGTTCCCCATGGTCTAATGCAAATTAGGATGACTGTGATATAAAGATCTCTGAGACCAGGGTCATAATGGAAACATTAGCAGACCCTTCACTACAGAAGCCCTGCGGGGGGCCATTAAGATATTTTATGGAAGTGCTAGTGCCAGCCCGAAAGCAAATGGCAAAGAGCAGGAAACATAAGTGACTGTAAAAAGAAAACAAAACAAAAATCCAATAAGAGACAATGAAGACATCATTAAAAACATAAACGCAATGAAAATGCCTATGGTGTATTTTCCATTATCTGTGACCTTGGGTTTCAGTTTTGGCTCTGTGTTCATTATCAGTTTAAGAAAAATACTGCCTTAGACTCCTAGGCTCACACATTCTTTGCATGATTCCTTAGAAGAGGAGGGGCAAAGCCCTAAGCTAGCTGTCAAAAAACAATTTACTATAAATTGTAAGAGTAAAAAATCCTCTAAGAGTTTTCCCTCTGCACTCTTCATTATTGTCTCTCAGGGAACCCACCCAGGATGACAGGAATATAAAAATTAGATTGAGGTCTTTTACACTGTTTTGACAGTTCATATCCTCCCGGTGTGTTATTTATATTAACAAATTCAGTTTTCTACCTCAAAAAGACAGCTGGTTAACAAAACGCTGTTGAACAAAAGAGATCTCTTAGCCATGGTTAAACTGTCAGGTTATCTCAGATTAGAACCACAGATAACAGTAACCTATGTTAAGTAACGCAGATTGTGATCCAAATTTGTAAGTGATTTCCATCAAGCTCTTTTTAAAAATAACAATTAAATAGGTTCCTCAACTCCTAAGGTATTGGTGTTTAGCTTTTCCTTCTGTAGTTTTTCTTTCTTTAGCATAAAACCAATTTTTTTTTCCTTGAAGTGAAATAGGTGCTATTTACTTGAAGTGAAGTGAAAAATTGGGGCTAGTTTCTCAACTACTTTCCGTCAGAAGACACTTCATTCCAGGTATCCCAAGGTTAAATTTGATGTCAACACTGACTATCAGAAAAACATCCCCATTTCTTCCATTTGCCTTGCATGTATAAATTCAGTCTTTACATAATCTCTCTCTCTTTTATTTTGTAGAGCACTAAATTAAATGTCCCACAAACTGTATTTTTCCAACATTTAGTTGATGTTTGATGAAAAATTTGGCAACTTAACTGTCATAAAAATGATTAAGTAGAATTATATTGGCAAGGCTCAACTATCACATAATGTTTGGGAAAGTGGATAGGAAGGAAGAGAGTGAATAGGAAAGTCTCTTGCTCTTCTCTCTCTCTCTCTCTCTCATCAAATAATGTTTCTATGAGAATCTTCCATAATTAAAACTTAGGTCCTAAAGAATTAACCATGAAGCATATTGGGGTTTACTCTTTGTGATCAGTCTGAAATAGATTGCTTTGTTTTCCTTAGAAATAGTCACTTTCCCAGTAAATTAAATTATATTAATAATTTTTGCTCATTACCAGTAGAATTTCCCCCTCAATTTTCTACTAGTGCAATTCTAAGTAAAAGTTCTACTTTAAAAAATCATTAGATTTGAACCAGAAAATAGAAATTATTTGCAGGAATATTATATTTCTCTTTTTTTGAAATTCTTTTAAAACTGACCTATATATAGCATTCATGAGGCTTATATATGGTTAATATTTGAGGATTTCTCTTTGTACTTGATAGAGTTCAGGACATGCTAACTCCAAATATGGCACTTTGACGTATTGACTATTTTAAGCTGAAGGAGTCTGAGAAAATGGCAGAAGTAGAAAGGTCACTCTGACCTTCCCCCCACCCTTCTCTACTGAAACAGATCATAAAATTCTCACGTGAGAGGTGCCCTCCCTATGACCAGAGAAAAGGATGCTCCTTTTCTCTGAAGACAAAGATACCCCCAAAAGAATCCTAGCAAATGGGCCTTGCTAAATCTTCCCATTTACTACACTTACCTCATATCCTCTTTGGGGAAAATTAATACTCTAATAGAAGACAAATAGAGAAACATTCCATGGTCATGGATAAAAGTTCTTGATGTTATACAGATGACGGTACTGTATCTTTTCTTCTATAAATTTAGTACAAAATCAATTGAGATCTATTTAGATATTTGAGAACTCAGTAAAGTTACTTAAAATGTTATTTGAAAAATAAAGATCCACAAATGACTAAAACCTTAAAAAGGAAGAATAAACAGGGAGAACTTGTTCTATCAGATTTTTTTTAAATTGAAGTATAATTAGCATACAGTGTCATATTACTTTCAGGTACAGTATGATTCAGCAGTTGCATGCATTACCTTCTCCTCATTATGATAAGTGTATTCTTTTTTTTTTAAGATTTTTATTTATTTATTTGAGAGAGAGAGAAAGCATGAGCAGGGCAGGGGCAGAAGGAGAAGCAGACTCTGTGCTGAGCAGGGAAACCAACACAGGGTTCAATTCCAGGATCCTGGGCTATCCTGTAAGATTTGAAGACATATATTCTAAAATGCAGGCCCTGGGTCCTGAGCTGTGTGTGCTTTCATATGGAAAAAAGACCCAGGTAAGGATTCCACTAACTATCTTTCAGATCCCAAAGAAGGAAGCCCAAGGAAAAGCCCAAGGAAAATAATAAAGGCCTAAAAGACTGTATCCCCACTGTGAGGTAAAGTAATTCTACACTAGTGAAAATGTGAACTAATGAAGACGTTCATTTACCAGTAAGTTTAGCAAGTCTTTCAACCTTGAATAATAACGTGTGGAGAGACAGGCAGAGGTTGTCTTCTAAGCCAAAGGGTGGAATTGATGGAGAGTCATCTCTATGGTGAGCGTGAGAGCATGGACATTTTGGGAAATGAGCTTCTTTTATGAAAATATTGGATCATAAGGGTGTATCATAAGTCACTGAGCCATTTTCAGACTCTTGAAAAATCAATTTGTGCCTAATTGTTTAGCATAAATAATTCTGTCATATATTGGTAAATTTAAAGCATTTGATACCTGTTTCTGTCTGTCCATCCATCTATGCTGTTTGCAAACACACACACACACACACACACACACACACACACACACACATCCCTAAATACCCTTTTACATAAGTACTTGTAAGATGGCTATTTACTTTCAGGATGAGCAGGCTCACATTTGCCCTGAGGAAGATTAATATAGTTCACTTTGCCCAGTAGCTTTCTTTCCATTTTTTCACATTTAATATTGACTCTGAAGTCAATAGCATAGATTTGACAATCAATAGGCACCATTTTGATTCAGTCATTAGCACTTACATAGGTGACCGAGACCTGCTTATAATCTCAAAATGTATGCTATAAGAGAACAGGACTAAGAAGAAACCAACTCAAGGCCAATTTCTTGATCAAGAATTTTGCTATCGCCTATACTTGTTCTAGATTCTGGCTTAATGGTGGCAAAACCACTTTTTTTATTTAATATTAAGACGATTCTTTCTCCAACTCAGTATGGAATTTTAACTTAATATATTAAGGCTAGATTAAAGCAAATATAATTCCCATACTTATTCAAACTCCCTTCCTTCCTTTCCCCAATATTTCCACCCAAAGTCTACCATTCTCAGCTTGGTTGTCTGTAGAAAAATATTTTTATATATTCTAGAGTCTACTTCTTGTTTGCCCTCTCAAACATTATTTATAAAGCTATGTGAAAGGACACTCAGATCAGAACCCAGGACCTTTGTTTTAGAATATATGTCTTCAAATCTTATAGGATAGCCCTCGCTTCAACAGCACATACTCGAGAATTGAAATGATACAGAGATTAGCATGGCCCTTGCACAAGGATGACATGCAATTCATGAAATGTTCCATATTTTGGAGTGAAGTAGATAAAGGGGATTAAGAATATACTTCAGTCATTGGTTCAATAAATATTTATTGAGGGACTTCATTTTGCCATTCAGAGGGCTTGCTTGATCCAATGGTAAAAAAAAAAATAGGCAAGATCTGTGCTCTCTGAAGTTGATGTAAAAGAAGTAAAGTAATTACAAATTGTGATGAATGAATGCTATGAAGTAAATAAAAAGGGAGCTGAAATAGAAAATAGTGGAAAAGAATGATCTTGGATGGGGCTTTTTCATTGGCAAATCCAAGTGGGAGGACCAGGTGAATTTTTTTTTTCTGATGTTTTTAACACGTTCATTTAAACTTTAGTAACAAATCACCAAAATACAAATATAGAGCAAGAATATTATTTAATGAACTAGTAGAGAGAAATTTATCACAATTCTATCAAGTCATCTTGATGCATCAAATAAAAGTTCCAAAGTTCTAAACAAAGACTTGCCTTGATGGTATTATCATATTTGGCAATAGCAGATTTGGGCTGTCTCATTTTAGTCATGTGACTAAGTGAGGCATATTCTCCAGAAGCCACACCAACTAGCACCACATCAAGAAGATTGAACTGCTCTGGGAAGGAATTCCAGAAATGGGGCACCCAAGGGCTAGGATCTGAGATGTTCAGCAAAGAACCTCTCCTGCAGAAGAGCCAAGTCACTACTCTCTAATTCTTAACCAAGGACCCCAAGGGGTATATGTGTATGTATGTGTACGTGTGTGTGTGTGTGTGTGTGCGCACGCGCATGTGTATGTGGGTAGATAAGCCATTGAAACTATGCTCTGAAGTGTAATCTGAAGACAGTGAAAATCTGACACAATTTGGAGAAGACAGGATTTCTTGTATGCAACCGAAATTATTTTTAGCAAAGCAGTCATTTATAAATAACTGCATTACATCTTTCATGACTAATTTCTGTATCTAAATACTAACCGTGAAGCACAAAAGATGCCTTAACTCATGCCAAGTTCATGTAAAGCTGTATAATGTCATTTTTGGAAGACAAATTGCATTTGCTCTGGAGCTTTGCACACACATGCGATAAAACACCCCCAGCAAATGTCTGTAGCCACTTGAACATATACCACCTCCTGTGGTTTCTCCATATATCAAATGCAGCTGGGATGATTTAAAGATTATCTGTTAAGAATGCATCTAGCCTACATTTTTAAAATATAAGTTCCAGCCAATAGATGAGCTAAATGATCCTTTATTGCCACACAGCTCTTACTACCTTTCCGAGAAATCAGCAGTGTAAATATTCCACCCTGTGTCAACTAACACAGAAACTGGTAGAGCTAGGTTGCTGGAAACTTGGCATGGTGTGTAAATTCACAAGAATCCATCAAGCTCTTCTATTATTTATACTGTAAGATTTGTAGGCTGTCTGTAGAGTAACAGGTGTAGCCCCTATGGGTCAACAACCACCTGAATAATGCATGGGAAAAGGAAAGCAATACCACATACACCACAGTTTGGTATTGTTCACTTTGGGGAATATCTTTCCCTATAATGGGAAGAGAGACTGGGGGAAGAAGAAAGGAAGAAAATCTTCCTTAGCAGTCATCCATACACTGTATGGTCATATGTGATAGTTAAGGCCACTTCCTTTGTGATTGACAGACCAATGTTGAATCCTGGTTTTACCAGTTACTATTTCCTGCTTTTTTGTTTGGTCAAGACATTTTAAACTCAGTTGAATTCAGTCTTCCTCAGAAGAAGCAAAACAATATGTACATAATTAGTTTCTAGTTAGCAGAACACTAGCAACTGGATTCTATTATTAACTTACATATATGAAGGTCTCAATTATTAGATAGAAGGGACAGAGACAGAAAGACAGTTATTTTTATTTGGAAATTAGTAAAGTCAAAAATATGTGTTATAAGAGGTTGTATGTTACAATGACTTATTGTCATAATGTATTAATTTAATAGAGATTCTGGATATCATCAACAGTAATCACAGAGAATGTGTTTGTATGATGAGGGAAAAGGAGCAGATCCATAGCACCCTAAAGTTCCTTTTGTAACTCAAACCATAGAACTAGCATGTCACAGAACCTCTGTCATTAAATATTATCATTTGGACAACAAAATGCGGATCTAAAAATAGGTTATGGAGAGTTAAGTAGCTGTCATAATCCTCTACATATAAAGGACATCTCATTTAGGAGGATATATATATATATACGAGGGATAAAGAAGGCTAAGTGAATTGACTGAGGTTTCCAGTTAGTAGTGGAGGAAAATACACTACTTACTGCTGTTAATAAGTCATAGACAATGAAAATGCAAAATGATCATAACAGTAAATTCTAATAATATGATCTAGTATTTACTGAGCATTTACTCTGTGCCGGGCATGCTGCTAACTGTGCCTCATGTGCTATTGCCTCATTGAATTCTCATGATAATCCTAAGAGGTAGGCACAAATATTAAAGTTTGGTTTTCTAGATAGGAAAACTCAGGCTCAATGAGCTTAAGAAAGTTGTCTGTGGCCACACAGGGAACAAGAGGTAAAGCCAGATCTCTTTGACTCCAAAGTTCAGAATTATGTGGCTCTTTAAATTTTTCTAGTCTAAACTTAATAGGATTATTTGCTTCTCCGTAAACAACCAGATGAACATTTTTGCTATGGTGCCCAATGCAATCAAGACAACGACATATGAGAGAGATGAATGCCTACCTTCCTCCAATAAAAGTGTTTCTTTTAAAAATAAGGGAATGAAATCTCTATAAATCTTGTCAGCTTTGTTTTGAAATTTTCTTACTATGACTCATAAGCATAAAAACCAAAGCTGCCATGAAAGATGGAGAATCCAAACAAAGTTGGAAAAAATGTATTTTTTGAGTCTCTATAATACCGTCAATGCACTTTATTTTTGTGACCTTGTTTTCCCTAGGACATAAATACCACATTTATGTCTGTGGGGGAAGTACCGCACAAGGTGAGCCACGTTCTTTATAAGAGGGGTTCAGTTTTTCCCCCAAATGATATATCATCTCATTCTTAGAAATGTTATGGGCCCAGATGTTAACTCATAATCTCCTTGCCCTTTGGATTTGAAAACATTACAGATTTCTTACAGAACCTCTGCTCATAGTTAAAAGTTCAAGAGCAGAGGTCCGAAGAACCATTTCTGCCCTAACTCTACACTTGTGATGTCTGGCCCATTACGACTTCATGAGTCTTAAAGGCAGGGAGAAGAAAGCCCCCCCCCACCCCCCCCCCCCCCATGCTAGGGCTTGTTGGTTTGCTTGCTTCTTCTGTGTTTGTTTACTGGAGATGAATGCCAAGAAGGCAATTATTTCTCCTCCTAAAAACAGTCTTGACTGAGAAATGATAAACAGTCCCACCCATCGTGCAGAAAGTTGGTGAAAATCCCACAGAAACCTAGAAAAAAATGTGAGCCAAGGAGCCTGAATACAAATGCTGGAGAAGAGAAAGACTAGGGAAGGAGGGAAAAGGGGAGGGGATGGAGCAGGAACAGGAGCAGGAAGCAGTGCTGAGAAGTGACACAAGGAACAAGGAAAGAGATGAAGGAAATGAGAGTAAGAGGTGCTCCAGGAAGTGAAGTGAGTCTCTGTATCCTCAAAGGATTTACCATCCTGTGGTGCCGAGCACTCCTGCAAAAATCAAAGACAGAAACCTAGAGAAAACAAACCTGGCAGTAATCACAGAGATGACATGGGACTTCTAAAGAGCTCAGGAGAAACTACCTGAACATAAAATGTAGCCAGGAGAGGTGAAAAAGTCACTGGCTCTTGAGAGCCTGTGCTGGCAGGCAAAATTCAACTCTGCCTTATAGTCTCTTATGTGTGAAATTAGATAGCTAAACCCCCAAAAGAAAAGTCAGAAGTCCCATCTGTTTTAACCAAAGGAAACACCTGATAATAAGAGAAATATTCACTTAATTGGTAAGCAAGCAAGCAAACAATAACTATAGACCAAAGGAATTCCATATAATGGACAAGAGTTTCTCACTCAATTAAGAAAATACCATTTTCTTCATAGAGCCAGGGCAATCTATAAAATCCCTACCAATAAAATTGTAATACGCATATTAGAGAAGACTTTTTATTTTAATTTTTGTGACACAGTTTGTAAAAGACTTTAACAAAAGACATTTCAATCAGCAGAGTGACACACCTCCCAAAGCTCATGTTTTTGCTCAAATTTCAGAAAACTAGCATTTTAGAAGTACAACTGGAAAAGTTGTAATTGAAACCAATTATTAGGTAATTTTAGGCAAAGAACTGCACAATTAGCACCTTTGTTACCAGAAAGCTAGTAAAAGTGGACTGAGGATGTGAGAGGAGGAAAAAAAGAGGATATTTTCAAAGAAAATTGTATGTCAGGCTTGACTTAAAACCCATTTGACCCTGCAGTTGTACTGTATAGCATATGTATATAAAACAAAATACCACAGGCTGGGTGGCTTCAACAACAAAGATTTCTTTTCTCACCGTTTTAGAGGTCAGAAGTTCATGATCAGAGTGCCAGGAAGGCTGGGTTTGGGTGAGGGTTCCCTTCCTGGCTTGTAGACAGCTGCTTTCTTGCTAAGTCCTCACGTGGCCTTTCCTTAGTACGTGAGTGCAGAGAATGAGAGAAATTTCTCTCTTGTTTTTCTTAGAAGACCAGTAATTCCATCATGAAAGTTCCACCCTCCACCCTAATCTAACCCTAATTACCTCCCCAAAGCTCCATCTCCAAGTTAGGACTTCAACATATTAATTTTGGGGAAGGCACAAGCATTCATTCTATAATGCATATGTATATTTATAATCATTCAATAAAAGCTAAATCCTTTTCTTTTTATTTTTTATATTATTTTTTAAAATTTTATTATATTATGTTAATCACCGTACATTACATCATTACTTTCTGATGTAGCATTCCATGGTTCATTATTTGTGTATAACACCCAGTGCTCCATTCAGTACATGCCCTCTTTAATACCCATCACCAGGCTAACCCATCCCCCCACGCCCCTCCCCTCTAGAACCCTCAGTTTCTTTCTCAGAGTCTATAGTCTCTCATGGTTCGTCTCCCCCTCCGATTTTCCCCCCTTCATTTTATCCTGCCTACTATCTTCTTCTTTTCTTTTTAACATATAATGTATTATCTTTTCCAGAGGTGCAGGTCTGCGATTCAACAGTCTTACACAATTCACAGCGCTCACCATAGCACATACCCTCCCCAATATCTATCACCCAGCCACCCCATCTCTCCCACCCCCCACCACTTCAGCAACCCTCAGTTTGTTTCCTGAGATTAAGAATTCCTCATATCAGTGAGACCATATGATACATATCTTTCTCTGGTTGACTTATTTCACTCAGCATAACACCCTCCAGTTCCATCCACGTCGTTGCAAGTGGCAAGATTGCATTCCTTTTGATGGCTGCATAATATTCCATTGTATATATATACCACTTCTTCTTTATCCATTCATCTCGGGATGGACATCTTGGCTCTTTCCATAGTTTGGCTGTTCTGGACATTGCTGCTATAAACATTGGGGTGCATGTACCCCTTCGGGTCCCTACATTTGTATCTTTGGGGTAAATATCCAGTAGTGCTGTTGCTGGGTCATAGAGTGGCTCTATTTTCAACTGTTTGAGGAACCTCCATACTGTTTTCCAGAGTGGCTGCACCAGCTTGCATTCCCACCAACAGTGTAGGAGGGTTCCCCTTTCTCCGCATCCCCGCCAACATCTGTCATTTCCTGACTTGTTAATTTTAGCCATTCTGACTGGCATGAGGTGGTATCTCATTGAGGTTTTGATTTGGATTTCCCTCATATCAAGCGATGTTGAACACTTTTTCATGTGTCTGTTGGCCATTTGGATGTCTTCTTTGGAAAAATGTCTGTTCATGTCTTCTGCCCATTTCTTGATTGGATCATTTGTTCTTTGGGTGTTGAGTTTGATAAGTTCTTTCTAGATTTTGGATACTAGCCCTTTATCTGATATGTCATTTGCAAATATCTTCTCCCTTTCTATCCGTTGTCTTTTGGTTTTGTTGACTGTTTCCTTTGCTGTGCAAAAGCTTTTTATCTTGATGAAGTCCCAATAGTTCATTTTTGCCCTTGCTTCCCTTGCCTTTGGCGATGTTTCTAGGAAGAAGTGCCTGCGGCTGAGGTCGAAAAGGTGGCTGCCTGTGTTCTGCTTTAGGATTTTGATGGACTCCTGTCTCACATTGAGGTCTTTCAACCATTTTGAGTCTATTTTGTGTGTGGTGTAAGGAAATGGTCCAGTTTCATTCTTCTGCATGTGGCTGTCCAATTTTCCCAACATCATTTGTTGAAGAGACTGTCTTTTTCCACTGGACATTCTTTCCTGCTTTGTAGAAGATGAGGTGACCATAGAGTTGAGGGTCCATTTCTGGGCTCTCGATTCTGTTCCATTGATCTATGTGTCTGTTTTTGTGCCAGTACCATACTGTCCTGATGATGACAGCTTTGTAATAGAGCTGGAAGTCCGGAATTGTGATGCCACGAGCTTTGCTTTTCTTTTTCCACATTCCTCTGACTATTCGGGGTCTTTTCTGGTTCCATACAAATTTTAGGATTATTTGTTCCCTTTCTTTGAAAGAAGTTGATGGTATTTTGATAGGGATTGCATTAAATGTGTAGATTGCTCTAGGTAGCATTGACATCTTCACAATATTTGTTCTTTGAGCTAAATCCCTTTCAATGTCTCTATTATATCCCATGTCTCTGCATGACCTGTCTCTCCCACCCAGTACTGCTTATCTTTCCACTCAGCACCTTGCTTGCTCTATTGCAGCCACAATGGTGTCTTTGAGCCCTCTGAATGCACTAAGATTGCTCTCATTTTGCAGTGTTTCCATTTGCTGTTTCCTTAACATGAAATATGCTTCTCCCAGGTAGCTATCTGATTTACTCTTTGCTCAAATGTTACTGCATCAGGAGGGTTTTCCTGAACATCCTATATAAAAGAGCAACCTTGCTTGCCCACCCCCATCCCACCTTGGCATGCTATCTCTTTTATCTACTTCAGTATATATATTTTTTACCATCTTAGTGTCCCATCAGGGAACAATGTGTTTCATTCACCTCTGTATCTTCTATGTCTAAGCTTATGTTGGCACACAGTGGTTCTCAAATAAATCTTTGCTAAAGTATGTTTAAATGAATAAATTATGTGCTATGTATATTTTACAAAGACACACTTAATGGATCCTTGTACTCACTATTGTTACACAGAGGGTCTGGATTATACTTCTTGGAAATACACCACTCTGCTTTGGGAAAAAATGTTTCAGGAAGCATTCTTTTTCCCACACAACAATCTTTATAACTATAGCGTGTTACTCACCTAATCAAAAAGTAGCCTGAGCAAATCACAATTTTGTAGAGTATTGTTTATGCTCTGTACCCCTTTTAGGGTAACAGGTTATTAACCATTATGTTGTTTGAAATTGAACATTCTATAGACTGAACCAAAACAATACTTTTACTTAAAGTATAATTCAAAATTTAGTAAGGACTGCCAAGAGAATTATTGAGAACACCTAACCTATATAATGAAGTGAGAATTCTCTACACATACACTATTTAGGAGGTAATAAAGTGTGGGGGAAATGACATATTTGTCATATTTGTATTATTATACAAAATGGAGTACTGAGGGAAACTTTCAATTCCTCCTTTCAAAGAACTGTGGAAACTCAGCTAGCTTTGGCTAGGTAAATAATTCCCTTTCTGGTCTTGTTCTGGTTATTTATTGCCCATTCCACTCTGGCAAACTTAGTGGCTTAAAACAACACCACATATTTAGCACAGAATCGGCAACCTGGGCATGGCACAGTGGGAAAGGCTTATCTCTGTTTCATGTGACATCCCCCAACTGGACATTGGATGACTCACTTCCAGAATGGCTCACTCACATGGCTGGCACTTTGAGGTTAGTTGTCAGCTGGAGCTCAGGGAAGGCTGAGGGCCTGGGGATTCAGTTCCTCTTGGTATGGGTCCCATCTTGTGTGCCTTTACAGAGGCTTCCTCTTGGCCTCCTCATATCAAGGTGTCTGGATTTACAGAGCAAGTGTCCCAAGAGAAGACGATAGAAAAACCTAGACTTGGAAGTCATACAGAACTTACTTCTGTTGTGTTCCATGAGCAAATCAGTCACAAAGGTCTGCCTGGGTCCAAGGAGAGGGGATAGAGATTCTGTCACTTGATGGAAGGGTTGTTAATGTCATTATAAATGGAGAACGGGGCATGGATCCAATGGTGGTGTTCATCTTGGGAAAATACAATCTACCATAGGACCTATCCTGATTTTTTTCTTCATACATTACCCAAATTCTCTGAACTCTCCTTGGTGTTTCCTATACCATACTTTGCCCACACCTACCTGCTCCAGGTTGTTGCTTACTTGTATTTCAGCCCTTATTATTAGTTATAGACAACACTTCTTTTCTGCTTGTGTACCAAGCTTTTATCAACGGTGTTCCTTAGGAGGTTTGTTTTCTCCAAATTACTGGCAGGATTTTTCCCATTAATTCCTTAGTACTCTGAGAATTGCTTATTTGTTTTTGGTGATCCTAATGTTCTACTTGATCTTTCCCTTCTTTAGGTATTTTGTGTTCTTTGGCTATCTGCTTCTGGGATCTGTGTTTTCTTACCTATTATAGCAATAAAGAGAGACTTATCCTTTTCCTACTTTGATGGAAAAATAAAGCAAAAATACTAAGTTATTTGCTGAATAGAGCTTGAGAAGAAAATGAATGTTTTCCTTAATTGGGCAGAAATGTGGGTGACATGACATTGTCTCTGAAACTCTATTAATTTGCCCTTATTCAAATGGTTACATCCCCCTCTCCTCCCCAGGGCAGTTTTCCTTTTACAGCAGATTGGGTATCCAACTTTTTCTTTAAATTGAGCCTTACGAAATTGGCCCAGCAACTACCTAGCAGCCCCAAAGCCCACCCTCTTCTACTGCCTTCATGTTCCTTTCCATTCAGCTCTGGAAACTACCAGAGTCCCCATGACATTTCAGAGGATTATGGGAAATAGAGATGGAGTAGGGTTACCACTATTTTCCTCCCAGGTACACTGTGCCACCATCCCTTCAAGTGCTGTTAATATAGGCGTTTCTGCTACAGAAACCTCAAGACCACACTGCATCGGTGTATACTTCCAAACTTCAGGGACACATTTATTCTTCCTCATATGGATGAGGAGGACTGAAAAGGATAAGGATGTATGCTTCAGACTCCCAGACGCTCTTCCCAAATTCAGTCTCTCTGACTATGTTCAGCATTAATGATGGCACAGACGGGGACGTTTGTGTTCTGCAGCCCAGCACACATCCTGCTATATTTGGCTTGCCAGGCTGCCCTGGCAGGAACTGTCAATCTTTATGTGATCCTCCTGGAGTTCTCCCACTGTGTTTTAGAAAGGGAAGAGTGGTGCTTTCATTCTTACCCAAGCTCTGCTTTCTCCAGGAGACTTACCACCTCTCTCCCCCACACAACCTTCCTCTTACTTTGGGTGGGGTAATACTGGGGGCGGGGGAGAGGTGGGGAGAGTTGGTGACTAGGCATTTTCTGAACTAGCTTTTGTCACTAATACCTGGTAAGAAGGTAGTGGACTTTCTGAGTACAGAACATGAGGTTTATTTGTTCTTGGCTTTGGATCTTTGCAAAAATTCTAAAACCTAAGTATCCTATTTGACATCCTATTATATATATTATAAAGTTTAATGCACTGATTATACTAATCTGTACATTTTCTATTAAGAATTTGGGCTACAAAAAAGATACTAGAAAGCCTCAGGCAATGTGAATCGTTAAACACTCACTTGCATCTCTCACAGCCATAACATGGGATTCTCTTACCTAATTTCAAAAACAAATGCTTTGTTGTGTGAGCTGCTTCTACAGTTTCATATGCTTCCCCTGAGATGGACACATCCTCATGCAGAATGTTTCTCCTTCCTGTCTCTGGAGATGACTCCTGAAGGAAAAAAAAAAAAAAAAAAGGATTACACTTCAGAGAGAGTAGGAAAAACCTCTCTCAAATTCACCCAGCATCGACCAACACTCTTCTTGGTAGCTGCCTGCTTCACAGTGTTTCTTTCTCATCTTTTTTTTTTTTTCACACAAAACCCCAAAATAGAGAATTTTCTTCAGCAGAGGAAGGGTCATAAGAAGTTACAATTTTCATAACCGTCCCCTAGCAACAGACCCAGTGAATCTTTTCTACCATATTTATCTTGGGTGGCATAAACATGGGCATAGACATAAAAATATGGATAAAGATATAAATGTGGAATATACCATGAGGCTCACTGTTGTGTGAACTCTATATAGTTGTATAATATTGATTTGGTTTTCATTTATTTTGTTATTGTTATTTTGTTTTTTTTTTGCCACAAAAATCCCTTCAGTTTTTTCAGGGAGAAATAACTGAATGGGTCTAATTCATCCAACATTTGGCTCTGAGACTGGGTAGTCTTGGATTTGAATTCTGCTCTACCCCAGAGCTTTCTCCACCCAATGAAGAAGCAGTTAATAAAAATTATTTGCATGGACATGGTTGTTTGAAGTGTCAGTTTCATTTTGAAGTGCTCTTTTTGAAATAGTAATGGGTAAGTAGAAAGTGCAATCCATTCACTAACAAATAATGAATAAGTGCCTTCTAAACACCAGGTACACTTTGAGGGTTGAGGTAACAGCAGTGAGCAAAAGAGACACAATTCCCTACTCTCAAGGAGACCACATTCTCTTGGGAGGAGGCAAATAATAAATGAATTAAAGAAGTAAAATATATCATGTGTTTGTTGAAAATAAAGCATGAGCTCTCCACCAATCAATAATTTGATGACCTTGGAGCTATCATGCACACTTTCGAGATTTGTTTTTTTCCTCTGTGAAACAGGGTTTGTGTGGAGGATCACTAGGTGGCTTTTGGTGCTGACATCTGGTGAGACTTTTCTTTAACTCTTTTCTGGTTGGTTTGTTTTTTGGTGTAAATTCAGAATGGCCTCCATATAGGCAACATTCCAGCTCCACTCACTAAGGGAAGAAGAAATTCAGGTCAGGAGACTGGTGTCTGGGCAACTGGATATGATTCATAAATTTTCAGTAATTGCTTTTAATCTACTTTATTTTTTTGTCCTAAAACTCAGACCTGAATAATCAAGCAACTATATATTAACTTTACCCAATAGACCTTGGACCACCTGTCTGTTTCCTGTTTTCCTTGCCAAGTATCCCTTCTGGGAAAAGCTGATTGGAAACACAGCAGGACAAAACTCATTTCTCTCCTTTCTTTGTTCCATCTGTCTCTCTTCTCATCTGGGAGATTTCTTATTCACTTCCTCATTATTTCTCACGTTCAAGGCTAAATTCTCCACCTGTGCTCTTGATCCACTGCTTCCCATCTTCTTCCAGATGTTTCTCCTACAGTAAGTCCTACCCTTCCTTATCCAGTATTTTAGATGTCTCCCTTTACTGACTTCACACAAGTTAAAAATATTATCATGTCTTTTCCACTGAAAAAACCCTTCATTCTCCCTGCCTGATCCTCTAACATTCACTTTTTCTTAACTGACCAAGCTCCTCTGAAAAAATAGGCTGCAATTTTATATACCCTTCTATTCATCTCCTATTGACTCTTCAAAGGATAGAAGCAGGTTTGTAACTATAACTGCATTGGAAAGTGGTTTCACTAATGTTCTCAATGATGTGCCAAGTATTTTCACCACTCCCAGTAGCATTTGATATTACTGGCCATAATGCTCTTGAAGCTCACCCTTTATCATATTTGAGACAGGACTCTCATCCATTACTACTCTGTTATTCTTTATCAACCTCCCTTCTGGGTTCCTTTCTCCCCAAACTTAGGACTCTTTCTTTCTTACTTCCCTCTTTTCACATTTTAAATCCACCTGCAGTTTCCACTACTACCTGATAACTGTCAGCTATCCAGATCCAAAAACCTTTTTTGAAATGTTTGTATCTGATTGTCTTCTGGATAGCCATATACATGACTGTGGGGTGTCATCATTGTTCCTTACCTTCAAAACAACCTATTCCCAAATGAACTCTTAATATCTAACCCCTCGTGGCAAACTTAGTCTATTCTTATATTTCCTTTTATGTTGAAAGGCTACCATCTACTCAAGATTACGCTTTTAAAATTGTCCACATTGATACATGTATGTAGATCTAATTTATTTATTTTAACTGCTATTTAAAGACTCTCTGGACTCAAGTCCTATCTCTGCCTCTTAATAGCCTTGTGTTCTTGGGTAAATATTTAATTTCTTCATGCTTTATTTTTTATCTGAAAAATTAAACTTTTATAACTAGTATTTGAAGTTTATGTTCCATATATATATTTACAATATTCCATATATATATTTACAAATATGTATATATGTATGTACATACACACACATAACATTTATCTTTACCAATACTTGTTATTACCAGCCCTTTTAATTATCATTGATCTTATGGGTATCATCTCAATAGGATGAAATTACTAGTTTAAATGTAGGGTTTGCCCACTCTTCCATGGAAAAATAAATACATATTTAGCAAGTGCTTAGAGGAATACCTAGCACATAGTAACACCTCACTAAATGTTACCTGTTACTCTTATCAGTATTACTATATAGTATTCTATTATAATGCTGTAACAAACAATTTTATCCATTTGCTTATTACTGAATTTTCAGTCTTTAATCCTTTGCTACTAAAAATCTTGCTCTAATGATTATGCTACTCTATTCTCTTTGAAAATAATTGGTTTGAGAATGGGCACATGGCTAATGCTGAGTAAAGAAACATGAACTTTTGGAAATGGTTTCCTTACTCCTAAAAGGAAGTCACAGGAATATAGCACCTTTTCTTCTCTAGATGTCTGTCTGGATGAGATCTCTGGAAAAGCTGTAGCATTCTTGCCACTGAGAGAGGCCAGTGTGAGAGAGAAGTTGGTATATTAGGGATGGCAGAAACAGAGCTGGAAAGAACTGGCTTCTCGAAGACTTGTTGAGCCCCTGATCATCATAAGCCTGGTTTTCAGCTAAACTCTGTACACAGGTGATAGTAGATGTCCATGTTAATTAAGCCAATTTGAGATAAGATTTCTGTTGCCTAAAGTCAAAAGAATTCCAACTATAAACTTGATGAAATAATTTTAAAAAACGTATACTCCCATTAGCAGTGTACGAGGGTTTGTATGTTTCCATGACTTCATCAACACTTGGTATTATCAGATTTTTTAGTTTCTGACAATGTTATGGGTATGAAAGAGTAGCTCACTGATGTTGCAATATAAATATCTGTGATTTTCTATGTATATAATCATATAACTCTCCAAATCTCAACTAGGGTATATTTATAATTTATAAATCATTTCTTTTTATTCTGTCATTACATTTGCTAGCAATGTACAGGGTTGACAAGAAGCAGTCATGGTAACAGCAGCTGAAACAAAATAGAAGTTTATTTCTTACTTACATTTCTACAAGTCTGGAAGCTGTCAGTTTGGGGCTGATATGGTGCTACATATTGTTAAGGACTCAGACCTTCCAGTTCGCCACTCCTACACTCTTGATTCATAGCAGCCTCCACATCAGCAGTGACAGGAAGGAGGAAGAGTAGAAAAAGAAAGGTCAAAACTCATGGGCCAGATATCTGTTAAGGAAGTCTCATGGAAGCTGCCACTTAAAGCTTGCATTTATATCTCATTAGCCTAAACCTGGATTAGAGGTAGATATGTGGGGAAATAACTAAAGTACGGAATGGTTCTAACATTTCACTGCCATTGAATTCACTTGCTTTTGAAAGATACAAACAATTGGATTAGGAAAGTGACCTTCTATTACTGTTTTGTTCATTGTTTCTTTCATAAGTTGTTTTCAATTTTATTATATGACTGCTGCATTTATTGATATAGATTTTTCTTTACATTGTCCGGTTGATGTATTATATTAATGTATTTTCTAAATTTAAATCATCTTAATATCTTGGGATAAAACATATTTAGTCATGAAGGTTTTTTTACCTATATACACACCACACACACACAATGTGAATCAGTTTGCTATTTTATACAGTAGTTTTACATCTATTTCATAAATGATAGTTGCTAATCATTTTCCTGGCTTTATTTATTTGCAGAATTGGTAGCAAATTCATACTAGTTTTGTAAAATTTATAAGAAAAGACTTTCTATTTCTTGATAACTTAGTAGAATACACCAATCAAAACATCTGGACCTGTTGCTTTTTCTGATGTAGATATTTTGATAATGTTTATATATCTTTAGTTGATATAGATCTACATGGATTTTTATTTATAATGAATACATTTTGTTAACATATATTTTTAGATAATTAACATTTTATTTTAAAATTTATTATAAAGGGTCTCATACTTTTAACAGGTTTTTAAAATCCTCAATATTACATATAGTTACAGTGTTTTCAATATCTATTCATCTAGCTACTTATCACCTATCACTTCTCTCTCTCTCTCTCTCACTCTTTTTTCCTGACCAGCATTGGCAGAATATTGCCTACATTAGTGGTATTTTTATAGAACTGGGCTTTTATTTCACTGCTCTTCTCTCTTCTTTTTGCTTGTCTTCCATGATATCAATATTTCCTCTTTCATTATTTTTTCTACTTAAGAAGTTTTATTATTTTTCTAATTTATTGATTGTTATTTATTTATTTATTATTTATTTATTTGAAAGAGAGAGCATGGAAGGAGGAGCAGAAGGAGAGGGCTAGAGATAATCTTTTTTTATTATATATATTTTTAATTTCATAATAGGTTTTTTAAATTTATTTTTTATTAATTTTTTTATTATGTTATGTTAATCACCATACATTACATCATTAGTTTTTGATGTAGTGTTCCATGATTCATTGTTTGCGTATAACACCCACTGCTCCATGCAGTACGTGCCCTCTTTAATACCCATCACCAGGCTAACCCATCCCCCCACCCCCTCCCCTCTAGAACCCTCAGTTTGTTTCTCAGAGTCCATAGTCTCTCATGGTTCCTCTCCCCCACCGATTCCCCCCCTTTATTTCTCCCTTCCTACTATCTTCTTTTTTTTAACATATAATGTATAATTTGTTTCAGAGGTACAGGTCTGTGATTCAACAGTCTTACACAATTCACAGTGCTCACCATAACACATACCTTTTAGAGAGAGAGAATCTTAAGCAGGCTCCATGCCCAGTGTGGAGCCTGACCGGGGGCTTGATCTCACTACCCTGAGATCATGGCCCTGAGCCGAAATCAAGAGTCAGATGCTTAACCAACTGAGCCATCCAGGGGCCCCTTGATTGTCATTTAGATCATTAATGCTTAATCTGTTAATTAATGTTTAATCTGTGCTGTTCTATATTAGGATATGCTCTAGGGTAATGCAAATACATTTTCAGGAATATTTTGAATAGGAGTCCAGGTCTCAAGTGATGGCTTAAAAACTTCAGGGCCTGAGATCCTTCCTTCCATTTTGCTCCTCTCCTATCCCTATGGTATTGCCCTCATATGCATAGTAGAATATTACCCAACAGCACAGCTGCATTGAAGCTTAAAATCATAACATCACTTCTATTCACTCATCTTGTTTTCTGTATCAGGGACAACAGAGGCACATTCTGATCTTCTGGCTAGCTAGCATAAGTTGTCCACCCATCCCCAAGACACACACACACACACACACACACACACACACACACACACACACGAATATACATAGTTTTAAAAATGAAATAATTCATCGTGATATATAGACCTCCACCTCTGGGCCCCGGTTCAAATTCTGACTCTAGCACTTCAAAATGTAGCATCCAACAAGTCACTTAAATTATCTGAAACTTGGTGTTCTCATCTGGAAAATGAAAATAATACAGTATTTCTTATGAAGTTGTTGAAACGCTTTAAGTAGGGAAAGTGCACAGTTCAGTGTCTGGCATTTAGTAGCATTCAACAGAAGTACACCTCTGCATACCTACAGGAAATGCCTCAGTAAAGGTGAGATCATGAAATGTGATTCCCAAGTTCAGAAGAAAATGCTCTGTGATTTTCTTGTTATGTGTCTGCTTTGGCGATAAAGGACAATGTTTTTTTTAAAGGTGACAATTCTCTAATCATGGTAAGGGGAGATAAATACTTTGTTTTCCTCCAGGGAGAAAAAGAGATGCAGTAATGCTTAATGGAATTTTCTTCAATGCCACAAAGTTCGTGGCAATAAATCTTGAACACAAGTTGAATTATTGTTGACTTTTTATTTCCTCAGGGTGTTTTTGACCACATCATTAAACTGTATCACTTTCATTGACCTAATTTTATCATGAAGTCCAAGGGATTATAAAGGGATACTTAAATAAAATAAAATAAAATAAAAAAGTAAAATAATAAAATAAAAGGTTTGGTTCCATGTGTTCTTGCTAATTCCTATAAATTGCTGTTAATTCATTTTTGTTTCTTGGAAGGGTACATATAAAGCTAAATAAATTTTGGCTTTCATTTATAAAATATTATTTCTATAAAAGGACAGAGGCCATAAGAGTAAGGCTCAATTATTCTTACATTATTTATTAATATTAAGGTATTAATACATTATTAATTACTAATATAGTATTAATTAGTGAATAATATATTATTCTTAATATTTATTGAGCAATATCTAAGAATAAAATGAAAGATGTTACTCTTCACAAACTCATTTAAATGCATTTTGAATATATGGGTTCAGAGAGCTTAGTTACTAGTTTGTCTTTTTTTAAAGGTTTTATTTATTTATTTGTCAGAGAGAGAGACTGAAAGAGAGAGAGTGTGCACAAGCAGGCGGAGCAGCAGGCAAAGGGAGAAGCAGGCTCCCCGCTGAGCAAGAGCCCGATGCAAGACTGTATCTGAGGACCCTGGGATCATGACCTGAGCCAAAGGCAGATACTTAACCGATTGAGCCACCCAGGTATCTCTAGTTACTAGTTTTCAACTCACAGATCAGTATACCTAACTTTAGAATCCAAATGTCATTCCTTGAACACTACCTAGAACAAATTATTACTGCACAAAATATACATCAATATACATACGAAATTTTTTCCCTTGACTGAGTATGAAAGGAGGTTTGAGAAATCTATCTGCACCTGACCTGAGAAGTAAGTAGTGTGATTTGTTTTATACCATAAAATTCTATTGGAAATTTCATCTGGAAAAATATCAGTTAATTCTAACAACTTAACAACATTACTACAGGGGAAAGATGAGAGACTGTGGAAGAAAGAGAGCCAGAGCCAGAGCCAGAAACAGCCATAGAATGAAAATGACAGAAAGAGAGCAACAGAGAGAGGCATTTCCCCCTGCAACTGAGTGAAGTCATCTGCTTATTTGGGTTGTCTTTAAGATTCCATTTGGGAGACAGAGAAAGCATGAAGAAATTAACTTCATAAACTCTCCAGAAGTCTCTCTCTCTCTTTTTTAAAAAATATTTATTTATTTGAGAGAAAGAGGGAGAGAGAGAGACCGTGAGAGCACAACTAGGGGGAGGGGCAGAAGGAGAGAGAGAGAGAGAGAGAATCCTCAAGCAGACTCTGGGCTGAGCAAGGAGCTCCATGCAGGGTTCAATTCCAGGACCTCGAGATCATGACCTGAACTTAAATCAAGAATTGGATGCTAAACTGATTGAGCCACTCAGGCGCCCCTCTCCAGAAACCTCTTTTATCAAACCCTCAGTTTGTTTCTCAGAGTCCATAGTCTCTCATGGTTCCTCTCCCCCACCGATTCCCCCCCTTCATTTCTCCCTCCCTACTATCTTCTTTTTTTTTTTTTTAACATATAATGTATAATTTGTTTCAGAGGTACAGGTCTGTGACTCAACAGTCTTACACAATTCACAGTGCTCACCATAACACATACCTTTTAGAGAGAGAGAGAATCTTAAGCAGGCTCCATGCCCAGTGCGGAGCCTGACCGGGAGCTCGATCTCGCTACCCTGAGATCATGGCCTGAGCCGAAATCAAGAGTCAGATGCTTAACCAACTGAGCCATCCAGGGGCCCCTTAATTGTCATTTAGATCATTAATGCTTAATCTGTTAATTAATGTTTAATTAATTCTTAAGGCTAGTGCTATATACCACTTGAAGAACCAAGACATATAGTGTCTTTGCCTTCCTTGTTTTCTTTGATCTGTCTCCAGGAACAGGCTCAGAGAAAGGAGCTCAATGCCCAAGAAGAACAAGAAGGGCAGACCTCACACGATGCCACATCCTAGATGATTATCATCTTACAATGACGTTGGGACTTCTTCTCCAATCAATTGTATCTGGCTTCTAAATTTTAAGCACAGTTTTATATAAGTAATGTATGATCTCTATTTTTTTTTTTTGCCTCATATATATTTCCTATGTACAGGAATCATTACTTGATTTCCCAAGCAAATCAGTTTTTCCTGAACTAAAAGTTAACCTTTGTTGAATGCTATCTTTACACAAAATAAACTAAATAGAGTATTTTTGAAATGATAACTGTCTGTTCTAATAAAGATGGAGATACCTGGAAGCAATATGCATATATATATGTTATATATGATATATGATACATATAATATATGTATAGATAGTTATCTATACATATTTTTGAGGTAATGGTGAAGAGTGAAGAACCTGAAGGAAGCATGACTTTCACCTGGTAACTTTCTTAATTATCATTACCACTTTATTATGTTATTTGCAGCTGAATAAATACCTTCTCCCTCCTAGCCATGATTTCCTTCTGTTAATCCCTGCAGTGCAGGCAGAATCCTGTATGTATGACACTGCAATCTGTCACATGGTATGATTGTAATCCCCACACATTCAGCATTAGCCATACCAAGTGTAAGGAAAGAAGAATATCCTCCACACTTGGTTAAAATGTCATGGAAAACTGTGAAAAACACACACACACAAAGTGTTCAGGGTGTCCATTTATCAGCATGATGTATTTTTAGTTTTCTGCAGCCGGCAAGTCTTAATTCAAACCAACAAAAAATATCAATGGACTGCATATGGTACACTTCTCAGCATCTTTAAACATATTTGAACTAAGCAACATCATCCTTACAACATTTTCCAGGACTAAACTATAACTGCTCACATTTATAGTGCCTCCAAATCAGGGAATGAAAAGGCAATGAAGAATCATTCCTCCTATCTTTCTGGATGCTCTTTCTTAGTCTTTCTGTGGATCCTGACCTTGGACCTCTTCTCTTTTATGGTCTTTCATGTTTATACCCACTCCCTGGATGATCTCATTCAGACCCATGTCTACCATCTATATACTGATGACTCCCAAGTTCATGCCATTAGTGTAGCTCTTTCCCATGAAATTTGAATTCATATATCCAGTCACATACTTGACATCTCTATGTGGATGTGTAAGAAGCAGCTCAAACTTAATATGTGAAATATGTCCAGTCACCAATCCCCAAATCTGTTTCTCATCTGAGTTCATGGCAACTTTATTTTTCTACTTGTTTTGCCCCAAACCTCATTACTGACAATAATCTATGTAACAAGTCCCAAAAGTCTTATTGTCCTATTTTTAAAACTTCCATAAAGTCATTGTAAAAAGCATCTTTTTAGTAATCTAATGTTGAAAGCAGTAGAATCTTTTGTTGCATGTTGAAAAAGGACCAAGAAATGGAATTCACAATAATAAATAATAAATAATAAAAATGAGCAAAGAACCAATTCATTTTTTTAAAGTTCTTTTTTTAAGATTTATTTATTTATTTGAAAAGAGAGAGGGAGAGGGAGAGAGTGGGAGGATGGGTAGAGGGAGAGGTAGAGCGTTCTTTTTTTTTTTTGTCCAGGTGCTGTTTTTTTTCCTTTAAATTTTTTTTATTGTTATATTAATCACCATACATTACATCATTAGTTTGTGATGTAGTGTTCCATGATTCATTTTTTTGTTCATAACACCCAGTGCTCAATGCAGAATGTTCCCTCTTTAATACCCATCACCAGGCTAACCCATCCCCCCACGCCCCCTTCCCTCTAAACCTTCAGTTTGTTTTTCAGAGTCCACCGTCTATCATGGTTCGTCTCCCGCTCCGATTTCCCCCTTCATTCTTCCCCTCCTGCTATCTTCTTCTTTTTTTTTTTTCTTAACATATATCGCATTATTTGTTTCAGAGTTACGGATCTGTGATTCAACAATCTTGCATAATCCATAGTGCTCACCATAACACATACCCTCCCCAATGTCTATCACACAGCCACCCTCTTCCGCCCACACCCCACCACTCCAGCAACCCTCAGTTTGTTTCCTGAGATTAAGAATTCCTCATATCAGTGAGGTCATATGATACATGTCTTTCTCTGATTGACTTATTTCAATCAGCATAACACCCTCCAGTTCATCCACGTCGTTGCAAATGGCAAGATCTCATTCCTTTTCATGGCTGCATAATATTCCATTGTGTATATATACCACTTCTTCTTTATCCATTCATCTGTTGATGGACATCTTGGCTCTTTCCACAGTTTGGCTATTGTGGACATTGCTGCTATAAACATTGGGCTACACGTACCCCTTTGGATCCCTACATTTGTATCTTTGTGGTAAATATCCAGTAGTGCAATTGCTGGATCGTATGGTAGCTCTATTTTCAACTGATTGAGGAACCTCCATACTGTTTTACAGAGGGGTTGCCCAGATTGCATTCCCACCAACAGTGTAGGAGGATTCCCCTTTCTCCACATCCCCGCCAACATCTGTTGTTTCTGACTTGTTAATTTTAGCCATTCTGACTGGTGTGAGGTGGTATCTCATTGAGGTTTTGATTTGGATTTCTCTGATACCCAGTGATGTTGAGCACATTTTCCTGTGTCTGTTGGCCATTTGGATGTCGTTTTTGGAAAAACGTCTGTTCATATCTTCTGTCCATTTCTTCATTGGATTATTTGTTCTTTGGGTGTTGAGTTTGATAAGTTTTTTATAGATTTTGGATACTAGCCCTTTATCTGATATGTCATTTGCAAATATCATATCCCATTCTGTCGGTTGTCTTTTGGTTTTGTTGACTGTTTCCTTTGCTGTGCAAAAGCTTTTTATCTTGATGAAGTCCCAATAGTTCATTTTTGCCCTTGCTTCCCTTGCCTTTGGCAATGTTTCTAGGAAGAAGTGGCTGCAGCTGAGTTCGAAGACGTTGCTGCCTGTGTTCTCCTTTAGGATTTTGATGGACTCCTGTCTCACATTGAGGTCTTTCAACCATTTGGAGTCTATTTTTGTGTGTGGTGTAAGGAAATGGTCCAGTTTCATTCTTCTGCACGTGGCTGTCCGATTTTCCCAACACCATTTGTTGAAGAGACTATCTTTTCTCCACTGGACATTCTTTCCTGCTTTGTAGAAGATGAGGTGACCATAGAGTTGAGGGTCCATTTCTGGGCTCTCGATTCTGTTCCATTGATTTTTGTGTCTGTTTTTGTGCCAGTACCGTACTGTCTTGATGATGACAACTTGGTAATAGAGCTTGAAGTCTGTAATTGTGATGCCACCAGCTATGCTTTTCTTTTTCCACATTCCTCTGGCTATTCGGGGTCTTTTCTGGTTCCATACAAATTTTAGGATTATTTGTTCCATTTCTTTGAAAAAAGTGGATGGTATTTTGATGGGGATTGCATTGAATGTGTAGATTGCTCTAGGTAGCATTGACATCTTCACAATATTTGTTCTTCCAATCCATGAGCGTGGAATGTTTTTCTATTTCTTTGTGCCTTCCTCAATTTCTTTCATGAGTATTTTATAGTTTTCTGAGTACAGATCCTTTGCCTCTTTGGTTAGATTTATTCCTAGGTATCTTATGGTTTTGGGCGCCATTGTAAATGGGATCAAATCCTTAATTTCTCTCTCTTCTGTCTTGTTTTTGTACAGGAATGCCACTGATTTTTGTGCATTGATTTTATATTTTGCCACTTTACTGAATTCCTGTATGAGTTCTAGCAGTTTTGGGGTGGACTCTTTTGGGTTTTCCACGTAAGGTATCATATCATCTGCAAAAAGTGAGAGTTTGACTTCTTCTTTGCCTATTTGGATGCCTCTTTTTGTTGTCTGATTTCTGTGGCTAGGACTTCTAATACTATGTTGAACAGTAGTGGTGATAGTGGACATCCCTGCCGCATTCCTGACCTTAGGGGGAAAGCTCTCAGTTTTTTTCCCCATTGAGAATGATATTCGCTGTAGGTTATTCATCGATGGCTTTTATGATATTGAGGTATGTACCCTCTATCCCTATACTCTGAAGAGTTTTGATCAAGAAAGGATGCTGTCCTTTGTCAAATGCTTTTTCTGCATCTATTGAGAGGATCATATGATTCTTGTTCTTTCTTTTGTTAATGTATTGTATCACATGGATTGATTTGTGGATGTTGAACCAAACTTGCAGCCCAGGGATAAATCCCACTTGGTCGTGGTGAATAATCCTTTTAATGTACTGTTGGATCCTATTGGCTAGTATTTTGGTGAGAACTTTTGCATCCATGTTCATCAAGGATATTGGTCTGTAGTTCTCCTTTTTGATGGGGTCTTTGTCTGGTTTTGGGATCAAGGTAATGCTGGCCTCCTAAAACGAGTTTGGAAGTTTTCCTTCCATTTCTATTTTTTGGAACAGTTTCAGAAAAATACGTATTAATTCTTCTTTAAATGTTTGGTAGAATTCCCTGGGAAGCCATCTGGCCCAGGGCTTTTGTTTGTTGGGAGATTTTTGATGACTGCTTCAATTTCCTTAGGGATTATAGATCTGTTCAGGGTTTTCTATTTCTTCCTGGTTCAGATTTGGTAGTTGATACATCTCTAGGAATGCATCCATTTCTTCCAGGTTATCTAATTTGCTGGCATAGAGTTGCTCATAATATGTTCTTA
>NW_027397066.1:124896362-124914341 GCF_003265705.2 Callorhinus ursinus | reverse complement strand
GCCGACGGAGGCCACCTCCCCCGCCGTCTATCCTCTCAAATATCGTCTCGGATTCACTTCTCCGCACGTCCTACCTTCCAGTAAGTGGTCGCTTTTCTGTTCAGAGAGTTGTTGCTACTCTCCTCTTCGATCTCCTGTTGAGTTCGTAGGTGTTCAGAATGGTTTGATTCCTATTCAGCTGAATTCCTGAGACCAGACGAAATCCAGGTCTCCTACTCCTCCGCCATCTCGCTCTGCCCCCCAAAATAAAACATCTTCTATCTGCTCACTGGTACTTGGAGTTTCAAAATTACAATCAATTCCTTTGGGTGAAGACTTTTTAATCTCTTTTAAAATGCAAAAAAAAAAAAATCTCCGTGAATATTAACACATCGGATTATCAGCAATTTGTAGCCTTGAGTGAATTTAACCGATCCTGTCCTACCTAGGATCTCAATGTCAATTTTTACAGTGTAGTCACCATTTGACAGTATGAAAATGGATATAAAAATAGAATAATTAGAACTCTACTCTTAATTCAGAAAATCAAGTTCTTTACTATCATCTCCCAAAGTCTTGTGTTATGAAGACCAAGCTTGGTAAACTGCCTCGTACAAATTCAAAAATTTGTCAGGTTTTTAGAGTAGCTAATATAAAGTTAGTGAGTAAAAAATCTATTAGAAGGAATATTCTGTTTTTTCAAAATGTGCAATGTATTTTATTGCTTAAACAATATACCTAGCTAACATTCATTAGTAAATTAGTTTATAAGGAACTATTATTTATCAGTGTGTTGTCATTAAACTCACATCATAGTGCATAATTACATATAAGTAGTAGAGAATGCTCCAAGAAATTTCTTTGCCAGGTAAAAGTTCATCGCAAATATGTATAAAATATGTTGATGATTTTTCCAAACTCTCATTGGTAGTTTAGCTTAGGAATGTCTACCTTTTGCAGACTGGTAAAGTCAAAGGATACTGGCTTCCAAAAATGTTTTTAATGCACAACATTATATAGGGGATAAATTATATTGACATAGCCAAATATTGAAATAGGGAACCAATAATATTGAAATTGTCAAATATTAAAATAGTGAACAAAGCATATAAGAACAGTCAAAATATTAAGAAAATATTTGTGACAAATAATGCTTCTTTAAATGTTAATAACAAACAAGATCTAGCAGTTGGTCTAATATCAGCTGTAATTTCAAACCAGTGATATGAAGAAAATTTCTAGGTATCTTCAATACATATAAATATGGCACTATGAAAATATCTGTGATTTCTGTTGGGGACAAAGCCATTGATATTACTAATAATAATGTCATTGGTTGCCTACATTCATATGGGAAGCAAATGCTAAAATTTGAGTTATAGATTAGTGAACATAAAAATGTACTTTTTTTCCATCTAAATTTTCAAACCCCCTTGAATTCTAACAGATCTCTTTAGGGAGACTGGTCCCTATAGAAGAATGCCTGATTTAGTATTTCTCTTGATTAAGGGCTTTTAATGCATCAAAATGGTGTTTTTTGAGCCTGTCAAACACACTTATATTTCTCTTTTCCTCTTGGAGGATTGATGTTTGGATTTAAAAATATATATCCCTTTTGTAAATATTAACTGTCTTCTTTAGCTGTGATAGATATTCACTTATCCCAGGGTGGCACATCCATAAATACATTCATGTTTCTTTCCGTGTTTCTTCCCATATCCTCAGTAAAAATTTTAATCTCCAGTGTGTTCTCCAGATTAGTTAACAGAAAGCATTTGCTTAAATGTAATTCTCATTTGTGATGCTTAATCAAAAGAAGAATGTTTTCACTCAGCTTTTTCTAACTTGACACAAGAAATAGCTTAACGTTTTTTCAATGAGACTCATTATGTGGTTGCTGATTAGTGCGATCGGCGTGTTTGGGGTGATTGATACTTGCTTCTGGAGTACCAGGAAAGGGAGCGAGTACCAGGAAAGGGAGCTTTGCCAAATTTAGAAGTTGTCCCACCCTTATGCGGTCTGTAGTTTTGAACAGAAAAAAATGAGGCTCTGAGTGTTTAAATTTGTTTGCTGTTGGCAAAATACATCTCAAAAGGCTTCCTGGAGATCCCATATTCTTAAACATTAAGCTTGATAACTCCAGTGACTCGAATTATATTAGAACTTTCAGAATTCCTTTTGCTCTCAACAAAGATTAATCCCTTGGCAAAATAGGTATGGGCTTACAGTGAACCTGGGATGTGTACATATTATGCTGAGATCTTCAGCAGCCTAACACAGGTTCTGTCATTAACCCAGGCTTTATTTGGATCATAAAGAACTACCCTTAGAAGGCTAGCATATCATCTTAATTCTATCTTTGTTAGTCCTCAGGGCTTCTCACTTAATTATAAGGCTCTTGAGTTTCTATGATTGTGAAATTCACCTTATAAGATCTGACACTAACCTAATTTTCCTCAGCTCTTTGGAAAACAAGGAAAGGAAGGATTTTCAGCATGTACATTGGGGAAAGATGGAAATTGATATTGAACTAATAGTCTATGACAAATAATTTTTTTTTAAAGATTTTATTTATTTATTTGAGAGAGAGAATGAGAGAGAGAGAGAGAGTTCATGAGAGGGGGGAAAGGTCAGAGGGAGAAGCAGACTCCCTGCTGAGAAGGGAGCCCGATGCGGGACTCGATCCCGGGACTCCAGGATCATGACCTGAGCCGAAGGCAGTCGCTTAACCAACTGAGCCACCCAGGCGCCCTATGACAAATAATTTTAAATCACTCATGACTCGAACACCAATACTATACAAAATATGAGTTGGTGCTTTGGAGTATAACTTAAATAAATCACAGATCTGATCTACTTAGGATTGTGTCCATTTAAAATGTTTAATGTTTATAGTCATTTCATTCATTCAACAAATATTTACAAATATTTACTGAGCACCTACAATGTCATAGGCAACATGCCAGGTAGGCCAGACACAAAATGGATAAACTGTGGGCTCTTTCTTCAGTGAGCAAACAGTACGGAGTGGGGAGGGGGGAGTAATGCTTAAGTATTCTTTAAGAACACTGGCTCTTTCTATTTTAAAGTACCTTCTTCCATCTCTAGATGTTGTATCTTTGCATTTCCTTTCCTTCCCTTCGAAACAGATTGGAACTAAAGAAGGAAATTAAAAACACCTTTAGTATTCTACATTGATTATTTCACAGGCTAACATTAAAGAATTAAGGCTAAGAAACATGTCTTACTTTTATAGAATCTTAGTATTGGTATGAGTCACAAACTAAGAAAAAATTATTCTACCTATTAGAATCTTTTCATATGAAAAAGTACTTTCTTAGTTTCTTAGCATTTTTTCACTTTAGTCACCAGTAACTTCTATATTCTGAGAAAGGAAACCATTAAAAAGGAAAAAGAATTGAAATTTTAATAAATTCAGTTCTTATAAGGCTTTTGACAATGAGGGCTAAAACCTTGAGATTAATATTGTATTGTCAAGAGTGGGTATTACTGCTACATTATCTAGTCATGCTTTGCTTTGAGTTATTTCTTATCAGGAGAGTTAATTAACAATTGCAGCATTTAATTCAGCCTTAAAAAGAATCATTAGCCCATTCATCCAAGAAAGACCAACAAGCTGTTCCTTACCGTTTATGCATTCTTGTTTATACCATACAGGGCTACTCCAGCCTCTCCCAAGGCTCTCAGTGAAAGAAATGGGTGAAAATGATTATGGAAATGTTTAGAATGGATCTCCTCCCCACCCCTACCACCAAAAAAAGAAAAAAAAATGATAGAAGAGGAAAGAGAGAAGTAGAAGACTAGGCCATGAGAGACAAACAATGGAAATGAAATCGTATCAGTGGAAGGCATGGTTATGGGAGTAAAGGACTGAAAAAAAAAACAACTACCCTCAAAGTAAGTTTTCAAACAGTCTGGAGTTAAGCAGTAAAAGAGATGATGGAGTTTGAAAAAAATTAATTTGAGAGTCTATTGATTCTTGTAGACTTAAAGAAGACTTCTAGGACTGGAAAAAAATAAGCAAAATTCAAAAGAAGTGTTTTGACTCCCCTTTTTATGTAAAAGCATTTGAGAAAAAATTTTTAAATTAGCAGTCATCATACTTTTCGAATAAAAGACAATCGAGAGGGTGAGAAAGTGGTGGAAAAAAAAAGACCCACGTCTCAGCAGTTTTGGGGAGTTGAATTGGTTTGAGAGACAAGGTCCAAATGAAGTTCATTTCCAACTTTATTATGAAAACAAGAGGAAGTTAGTTTTCTTGGTTTTGAAGGGGTCGTGAAAGTACTGTGTGCTTTAAAATCAACTCGGTTTCAGTTAATATTGGACCGCTCTACAAAAGTGATTATTTGGTTACTTGTGTCAGATCTTAATTACTAGATTAAAGGAGGGCAAACTCCATTTTTCTAATTATCAGCTATAAAAATTTATGTGACATGTTTTTCATTGGCACGACCTACATTTGTCAGTTGTATTCCACTGCTTTTCTACTCAGTTACTTCTATTCCTTCCCATTATATTTAGAATAAAAGAAAATCTGCTACACACACATATTTATTTTTGTCAAAAGGATTCTCAAGCCATAAAGAAAGAGAATATGACAGAGAACATATTAATTCATCTTACATTCTCTAGAAAGTTTCCATGAGTTCCTCAGTGTCATTTCATTGCCTTACCATGAGACCTTCTGGGTTCTGACCCTGTCAAGGGGCCCTTATTTTGAGAGCGTATCAGTCTTCTATAATGTTTTGTTCTCATTTTATGTATTTTGTAAAGAACATTAAATGGATTAAGTACATTGGAGTTTGTTAGCTAGGAGGGGGAATTTTAATTTACCTCATCTAGAAATAAATACAACTGGGTGGAGTTTTTTATATGACTCAGAAACAGTTGCTGATGTTATAGTCTGGAATTTTATAATGGTGCGAAACAAATGTTTCAGGAGCCAATTTTATCAGAGCATTGTCTTCCAAGGATCTGCCCTTACCAACCCTCACCTTGCCTTCTGCAATAGTCCCTTCCATAAAGGAATGACACATGAATTAAATCAGGTAGGTGCCCAGTCAATCTCAAGGGTTAGGGAGGTGATTAAAACATTTGCTGCTTCAGGTGGGGTTGCCAAGAATGTTTTGTGCTTACTTTTGATCATATCACATATACTGAGTTTTTTTTATGGATTTGAACATTAAGACCAAGGGCTTATTTAAGGGGCTGGGTTTCTGGTGAGAGCATAATTTCTAAGCCAATTCACTCATTATCTGAATATAAGAAAGTTAGAAATTTATCATATTTGACTTGAACATTTTTACATAATCCCTGGACTGGTCTTTTCACTTAGTTAGGCTCAACCTTAAGGCTCAAACAAGCATCAGCTGACATAAATTTCAAACCTAATTTTACCTAGAGAATTTTCTTGTGTGCAGAGGACAAGAAACATGGGAAGTTTACCTATTAGCTGCTAGTCTCTGCCCACTCAGTCTTCATGGGGGGAGGCTTTCATCTGACAAAAACTGTTGTCTGTTTCTTTTCAAAATCAATTTTCCTCAGTGCCTCTCCCACCCTTGTATTTATAATTACATCTGGTTCATTAAGACATGGAAATCAATAGAGGATGTGCTGTTTTTCTCAGGGGGAAGGCAGCCCTGTGAGATGTAGAAACACTGTTCACTGTTCTGTTTGCTCCCACCCGTGCCTTGTGGTGAGGCCTGAGAGTTAACACCTTTTTTGTCATATTCAGTTACTCCACTTGTAATTTGACCTCTATTCCTATAAATCATGAATCCTGGGGTGAAAAAAAATCTGTAGAGTTGTGATCTATGAAGAAAACTATCATATATGGTTTATACAGGGGATAGAGGGCAAACAGACATTTTTGAGCATGACTATATATTTTGTTAATATCAAACATAATTTTCCAGTGGAATATGACTCCCCAGGACTCCTCTTGCAATCCAAGAACTGTTGGACCACAGCTCAGCAATTCATACAAATATTAGGTAGATTATTTGCTGATTGTTGGGGTGGATGGATGAATGGCCTATGTCAAAGTCACTACCATCCCTACCCCCTCCCACCTTCTTGAGCTCAGGAGGAAGTTTGAGCTGGCCTGAGGACTTTACCCTCCAATCAACCTTGAGATAGATGATTGAGAGAGAGACAGAGACAGAAGGAGACGGAGAGATCCCCTTCCCCTCAATTCTGGGCAACCAAGAGCCAGGTGTCACAAAATGCACATCATTCATACTATTCTGCACCCTTGCAGCTGTGAGGACAGATATCAGCAATTTTCAACTTTTAGAAATACATATCCTGGGGGAGGGCAGGCCTAAGGTAACATTACTTTTATTCCCACCTTAGCTGTCCTGTGACCCGGGCTGAACATCATCTAGGAAATGCTAGTTCATCACATTTATAACACAGCTGTGCTTAAAATGGGGCCAAAGCTTTACATACGCCAGTCCTGGCCTCTCTCTGTGGAGGTCTCTTCTCATGTTCTCACATCTTCACCTCCGGTACCGCCCCTACTCCCTTGAGCCATCTCCACAACAGCAGGACCATGTCTGCCCACATGGAAAATTCCAGTACCTTTTGTCCTATGAAAGAGTGTTGCATACAACATGGCTTTGTTGTTTTGTTAAGAACTGTGGATATGTACAGTGACATAGATTTCTTGGATTGTACTGTATGTGAGGGTGAGCTCTCTCTCACAGACACATTATCCAGGAAAGACTCTTTTTTATAGACAAGAGAGCAGGAGAATATTTGGACTATGCTTCAAAATATATAGCAAACCCTGGCTTTAAGTCAAGGACAGTGGACTGAAGGGTGGTGGGGGAAGTGTGGTGTTGGAAGGAGGCTAAATCTTCCTCAGCCTTTATAATATAGACCAGACTCAAATCCATATGGCCTTGTAGCAGCAATCATTGTGGTTTTGCTCTCCAGCCATTTCTGATTTAACAGGGAGTGTTTCTTTTGCTGGGTGGGGCCTTCCTCTTCTGAATCTTGGGGTCTGCATTTCCTATCAAATAGTTGAAGACATGGAAATGTTTACATTTTGCTCAGTTTTCAAGAAAGAGTTGAAGCTACCCACAATCTGAAAAAGCTTCCTTTTTCTAACAAAATGGGCTTATTTTAGGAAGAGCTGGGGATTTTCACAAAAAGATGAGTGAAAGAAAATGGTACATTGCAAATAAGCATATTGAGGGCCCAATTTCTTGAACCTTCCCCTCCCTAGATCCAAAGTTTTAACCACAGAAACCGGTCCTTTATTAAATTAACCATTTCAGTTATGTTCTCACTAGGGTCCTAGATTTGCCTTTTATCTAACAAGTAACAAGGTAACAAGCCAAATCTCTTTATCCTTCTCTGTTATATACTGATATTCACATAGGGAAAGAGGCCATGGGGACACTTCAGCAAAATTTATGGAGATTCTGTGTACACATAAAAAGGAAGGTAAGATGTCTCCATACAAATCAAATGTCTGCTTTATAGAGTTTCTTAAAAAAAGTTTAGTCAAAGGACAGTACATTCTAAAGCAGAGTAATGAGTTTCAGGTTATGAAGATTGAAACACTGATGGAGCCATGAAATCACATAACTTTCTATCATTGAACTCACTCTGGCTGCTGGTCCTCTGAACCCTTCTTTATACAACCCCTGCTGCTCTCTTTCAAGGAATAGGAGAAAGGAAAGCTGGAGTGGATGAAAGATGTCAGTCCAATAAGCCAGGAGAAGGGAAGTGTCCACAGCGGAATGGGGAATATGGAGAATTTAACTCTGATGGATATGGAATCATGAGCCCCGAGTAAAAATTTTTTAAGTTGGAAAAACCATTGCAGTATAAGGATTTTTATAGGAATCTTTAATAGAACACCAGGAAATAAAAGTCAGGAAGGGTAGAGGAGTTTCACAAAAAGAATTGGGAGTCAAGACATGCTTCAAGTCTATGTTTACTTACTTAGCTTTTTAGTGCCCTGGGAGGTTTGCAAGCACAGACTAATGGCTTGTTGGAACACAGAAGTGTTTCCTGCTTCAGTGCGCTCTTCTCTCTAGCCCTAACTCAACTTCTGGAAAGAAGATCAAGATCACACTTAGTAGTCATTTTAATTATTACAAACACTGTGTTCACTGGGCTGCTTCAGGTCATTCTAAAGTTATTAAACCCTGTCAGAAATGTCCTGGTGAAGAAACAAAGTCCTGTGACTTTAGATAAACAATTAAGGAAAAAGGAAGATATAGTTTAAAAAAAAAGTGGTTCAAAATCCAATTTGAGTCCTTTAAAGGTCCTCAGGGTTTAGCAAGACTTGCAGCCTACAAAATGCAAAAATCAAATTTTTATTTTGCTTCTCACTAGGCTGGGACTGTGGCTATTCTAGAAGCTGAAATAATTGTTTGGTAGGAAGTCATTTCCTCTACCACAAAATCAAATCAACTGAGATTGCAGGTCTGTTTATAAGGGATGGAATCCCTCTAACACACATGTAGTGTACACCAAATATTTATGTAACTTTGTTCATCAGGTCCTGGCCAGCTATGCTGCTATTTGCTAAAGTATGGTGACAATAAGTTAGAATGTTTTACCTTGAACTGTGAAAACTTGAAAATATCTGCCAGGTTGGGGCACCTGGGTGGCTCAGTCGTTAAGCGTCTGCCTTCGGCTCAGGTTATGATCCCAGGGTCCTGGGATCGAGCCCCGCATCGGGCTCCCTGCTCGGTGGGAGGCCTGCTTCTCCCTCTCCCACTCCCCCTGCTTGTGTTCCCTCTCTCGCTGTGCCTCTCTCTGTCAAATAACTATAATCTTTAAAAGAAAAGAAAAGAAAAGAAAAGAAAATATCTGCCAGGTAAACACACTTCTTTTTTCCTTCACTCGGAAAAGAAAGGATGTGATAGGGAAAGATAATGGTGATGCTGGCCACACTACGAAACCCAAGGAAGGGGCTCAATTTCTTATTACACCTGTAAATATAACAATGCCTCCATCAGTGTACCTCCGAAAGGGGCAAATGCAAAGTTGATGACTCTGAAGATCAAAGTCAGGAGGCTTGGACATCAGTTTACATTTTGGGTTAATGAATCATTGGGTTTCTACTTATTTACCACATGCACTGCTTAATTTCTTACTAGCCAACAGTTGTCCTCAATAACATGTGGAGGCAGAGATGTAAAAAATACATAAATCATACAAAATGGCTAACCTCTGTCCTTGGAATATTAAATAGATTCAGACCCATATTCGGGGGGTCTATAATGTACTCCTGTGTGCAAACATAGGCATTCCCACCTGTGTTTTCATTCATCTGGTAAAGTGTATTGAACATCTGTAACACCGGTCAGATGAAAAACGTGTAGAGGGTGGAGGAGTCTACAGGATAAAGGCTAATAATGCAAATAAGATGAGACCTTGCCTCGAAGGTTAGTAGGAGATGATGATGTTAGTTTACTAGGGATGTCATAACAAAATATCACAGACTTGGTGCTTAAACAACAGAAATTAATTTTCTTACAAGTCTGGAGCCTGGAAGTCCAAGATCAAAGTGTGACAGGTTTTTTTTCTTTTGAGGACTTTCTCCTTGGCTTACACATGGCTGCCTTCTTGCTGTGTCCTCACATGATCTCCAAAATCTTTCTCCTGTTAGGACCACATTTCTGGTGTCTTTCTGTGTTTAAATTTCCTCTTCTTATATAGACACCAATCAGATTTGATTAGAGCCTACTGTATGGTCTCATTTTAACTTAATCACCTCTTTCAGACTCCATCTCCAAGTAGTCACATTCTGAAATCTTGGGGGTTAGGACTTCATGATATCAATTTGGTGGGACCGGGGCAGGGGAAACACAATTCAGCCCATAATAGATGTATGAACAGATAAACAGAAAACTGCAATAAAATATTATTGGTATAATAATAGAAGGTTGAATGGGAAGTTGGGAAAAAGATACCCAGAGGTATCAGAGAAGGGGTGAATTTTCAATCAATTCGTGAAAGTTGTCCAAGCAAGGGATGGGTGTTAGGGTGGGTGTTAGGTGGAGTTGAGGAGGAGAGACATTTGGGGAGCACATTTCAAGCACAGGAGGATGCATTAAGTGCGGGCATGAGATTATTTAACAGGACTTTACCCAAGGTCAGTCTAAGGGGAAAAGAGAAAGGATGACAGACAAGCCTGGACGAGGGAACTGGTGTCGGATCACAGCAAGGCTTATACTCAGACAGTGATGTCTGTGGTCATGAGAGCGCATTCTGGAATTAGTCAGACCTGGATCAAACTCTCACTCTTCTAAGTATTACCTTGTTCAAGCCACTTCATATATTTGTCCTTCCATTTTTTTACATGTAACATAATGGCTCTATGGAATAATCAATCAATCAATCAATCAATCAATCAATCATCCCTGAGCTGTTTGAAGATTTCTTGTGCTTAGCCCAGTGTTTGGCACATAGTAGCTATCAGAGACCCATGAACTATCATTATTCTTCTGTCACCTGAAGGTTTTGGACTTTTTTTCTAGAGGATATTTGGAGACAATCAATGTCTTTAAGTAGGGAAGTAGTATAATCAGATCTTAAAAATTATTCTGCTAACTGCAGGTCATGGATCAATGAAGTGGAAGGTTGCAGGAGAGTTAAAGTACCAGCTCTTGCAATATCCAAGTAAGTGACCAAAGAGCATAACCATAGGAAGCACAAGTGGGGGAAAGAAGAGAAATACTTGAAAAGTACATGATCAGCTCAATAGAAATTGATTTGGGATTGCAAAGCAAGAGACATATAGGATATTTCCAGATTTCTGGCTCTCAGAACTAGGTGATCCGTCACTGAGGAAAGGATGAAACACAAGAGTCAGGTTTGAAGAGGAAGCTTATGAATTCAGTTTGGGGGCTGTTTACTCACCATGGTCACCCATTGCCACCATCCTTTCACACTGAGCTTTAGTTCTGGGGTATTTCACTATAATCATTCTTTTGAAAAATCTCAACTCCTTTGCCATTCTTTCCATCCATAATTTCACGTAACAAAACACCAACCACAGTTCGAAACATCCTCACAGTAGAAAGAGGCTAAAAAAATCCACAACCATGGTGACTGGTCTCTCTTCAAAATTATGACCACAGTCTTAAGTGGGCCAGCAGTACTATCCAGAAACCTTATTTTATTTTCCTTGTCCATTCACCTCCCAAAACTATTTCAACCATTTTGTTTTCCTCAACCAGGTCTTCTCGAATCCTTACTCTCACCTGATAAAGCTTGTTTTTACCTAGAAATTAGCAGCAATCAGAAGCCTATATCCCCATCTTCCCACCACAAAACCCAATCTATCTGCACCTGTCACCATATACACAGCCTTCCCGCCTATCACAGCGGATCAAGTGTCTCTGCCATCTTTGAGACCAACTCCTCCACTTGTGTACTGGATTCCCATCCTCCTGAAATATGCAAAAGACATTGCTCCTGCATTCAATCCTGCTTCCTCCTTCATCTTTAATTTCTTCTGTTTTACTGGGTGATTTCCATCAGCATACAGATAGGATATAATATCTCTCATCTTAAAAAACAAACAAACCTTGATACCATGTTGTCTTTTTAGTTTCCACCCATTTCTCTCATAAACTATATAGCAAAACTTCTTGGAAGGAAGGTTTACATTCTATATCCTCCTTTCATGCCATTCTCTCTGACCTTCCTGAATGCTCCTTTCCAGGCCCTTTGTTCACTGCTCTTCCCTTCAATCCTCAGACCTCCTCTCTTCAATCCTATACCCTCTTCCCTAGGTGACTCTATCCAGTCTCCTCTCTTTAATGATTTAATCTTTTCATTCTGAGAAAGCGCTATCTACAGCCTACTCTTTGAGTTTCAGACTTGTGTATCCAATAGTTTTTTTCAATGTCTTTAATTTAAAAGATCCAAAACAAAATTCTGTATATCTTCCTACTCCACCTCCAGCTTGTCCACTGTGCCCAACATTAGTAAGGGTACCACATTTCACCCAGATGCTCAGGCAGTTTTTAACACGTCTTTGCCTTTTCCCTTTCTCTTACACCTTATGTCCAAATCCACCAGCAAGTTCTATCCACTCTACCTTCAGGGTGTGTTTTGAATTAAACCACTAGACATGAAGCTGATGATAGAATTATTAACAGCTGGGATGCAGGATATGTGACGTGTTCCAGCAATGGTGAAATTGCAAGGAGGCACCTGAATATTGAGGTAAGAAATAAAAAGGCAGTAGTGATGATGTACTAGATATATTTTTTTCTGTTCTCTTCACCCTTGAGGGTATTTTAGTGATTAGATATGGAAAGAAATCACAAATTGCATTTATAATTGTGAAATTGTAATTCAGTGGTGAGTCCATGAATGTATTATCTTGCTTTTTTGTACAGAGCCATTTCTCTAGTTTTTGTTTTATTATGTTTAAATTCAAAAGAGAATTTTTTGTGAATATAATACGCAAACAGATAAATAGTAGAAAATGCACAGTGGTGCCTTAAAATTTGAAAAAAAAGGAGATGGTACATGAATGCTCTGGCTCCCGAGGGACAAAAAAGCATTCGGGAACTAAGATATCTGTCTGTTCTGAGCATCCAGGCACAGAATAAGAACCCATAGTACAATCTAGCAACCAGCAACATTAGAGCTCCAGGCAACCCACATACCTACTTATATACAGCTCCAATGTTTTCAGATTAGTAGGATGGTCCAAGAAGAGGGAAGAGAAGATTTCCAGTTGAGAAATTATAGTGGGAAATCTTTTTAAGTACAAGCTACTGTCAACTGCCCTTACTTTCTGAAGAAGGAAAAAAAAAGTCAGCTTTATATCAGCACCTGGCATCTCTATAATCTCCCATCTTTTGATGAATCCATGGCACCAGTAGAAATAATCTTGTTGCTCTCTGATGACATTCCTTCTCTCTCTCTCTCCCTTCCCCCTTTCTTCCTTTTCTCCTTTAATGTACCTATCTAATCCTTATTTTTATTTCAACGTGTTCTTCACAGTAACCTACTACAAATTATTGGGGCAGTAATCTTACCAATGCTATTCAGAGTATGTTCTCCTAACTAATTCTAAAACTTTCTCTTCAAGAAAGTCCTCAATAAGCTTGGTTGCCTGCTGATTTTTACACCTGCTTGTTAAAGGTCTCTGGGTAAGGAAAGGAAGGGGGAAATGGTGGGATTTTTTTTTTAATCTAATAAATTGACTTTCAAGAATTTATTTCAACCTGCCAAGCTTCTAAGAGAAATGGGGTAGCATTTTATAGTAGGCAACAAATTATATTATTTCCCTGGTGTTGCTTGTGATAATCACATTACTCCCCAGCAGCTCTCCAGGTATTTCTGTAGCTGTGAGGTGTAATTCCATAGCAGCTTAGACACTGTATTGTAATTTATAGTAACATGAATTAATATCCATTTACTAGGAAGTGTTAATGAGAAAAATACATGTGGAAGCTTCATGTAGTACTGTATTCTTTTAGTTTAGAGGGGGAAAAGGCCTTGGATAAAGTACCATATTCCCTGGTTATTCACAATGAGGCTTTACTGAATTGTCATTTTATAGGCAAATAATCTGAGGTTAAAAAGGCTAAGGACACAACAACAAGTGATGAAATATGGCAACTTGGCAAAATTCAATTGACCACATCATTTAAATAGTTGAGAAGGAACAAAGCAGATGAGATAAAATGTTTCCAGACATATTTATTCACAGTGACATTTGCTACACTATAAGGATGCTTTTGATGCTTCTAGCATTGCATTCAGTACGCAAAGGTCTACATAGCTCCTCCCTAGACATGCCTACTCCACCAGCTGACATCATACTTGTGACTTGATTTAGTCAATGGAACATGAAAAAAAAAATTGTGCCTTTTCTTTTCCCTCTGCCATGAGCTCAGTAATCCAAGATTGAGGCTGTTCAATCAACCATGGTCACTGGATAAATAAGAGATGAAGCAGAGGTCTTCCAGATGGGCCAACCACCAGTGGCTAGGTAACAAGAGCGAGCAATAAACATTTGTTTTAAAGGAAAGATGATTTGAAGTCAATCATTACTGCAGCATAACTTAGTACAAGGTAAATAATACTGTTTCAAAAAGGTGAAAATTTCCTCCATCTAAAAGAAAGAGACAATGTAGGTCACAATCATGTTATTCTGCTTATAACACACAAGGCCATAGATCTTTGCAAAACTTAGTTGCCAGGGAAGCCTTCTTAATATTCCCAAGATTACAAAAATTTTCTTTTCGCAATGTACAACTGTTTAATCTTCATTTCAACCAAAATATAAAAAGAGTACAATTAATTGATAGTTGTGATGTTATCTGCGGTAGGATATTGATTGGATGTAACTAAGAATTCGAAATTAGATTTTTATGTTAACAATGGAATTCACAAAGAGATTTCATTTATTTGCATGAACAAAGAACTGAACACTGGAACAATTTAATTCGCCTTTTAGACAACAAGGATAGTGATTAAAAACTAAGGGAAGGCAAAATAAAATCATGACTATTCTCAAAAGGGAAAGAGCTTCTTGTTATTCTGAATGCATAATGTTGTGTGTGTCTTTTAGAATAAATTTGTACTTTAAAATTTTATATCTTAAAGAAATTCCACATGCTTTTCTACTTAATAATGGAGATTTAACTAATTTTTAAATTGAAAAAGTTTACGAAAAATAACGATTCTATTGTACTCTAACAAGAGTGTCTTTTCAGACAAGTTATCCAAACTTAACCAATGTTATTGCCTTACCCTATTTGGCAGCCTGGATGCAAATTGGCCGATCAGTTTCTGGGAAAATTAATAGTAGTCTAATATTTGATGCTATGTCAACATGTATAGGCCCTGATTTTTAGACTCCTTTGCAGACTGAAGGGAAATGTACGGTGCGGTCGAGAGACCAGAATAAAAGATAATATTCCTCTGCAGCAGTTAAAACCAGGGCTTGCTGCTGGATTATCCCTCAGATTTCTCTCTCTCTCTCTCTTTTTTATTAAGCTCATGTTGTTTTTCAAGGAAATCAAACAAATATAGATCATATTTTTCAGTGAGAACATAAACTACAGAGTTGTAGTCTTTCATAGAAAGCAACTTAAATTATGAATTATTTCCTGCTCTCTTTCTCCATACCCAGTGCTACAATATCTCTGCAACCTGTACACTTGGACTCTGCCCAGACATCCCTAGAGAAGAGGAATTTAGTGTCTCTCATTTCTGCAAAGCTGTAGGTATTAGAATGTATTTCCTCATAAGTAACTATAATCTGGCTTTCTCTTGTTTTACTCCTTGACCCTAGTTTTATCCTTAGAGTCATACTGAATGTTTGATCCCTCTTCCACACAAAAGAGTTGAAACACTTAACGTTCTCCAACATGCCTTCACCTTTCTCAGGGTGGGAACTCCCTGCCCCCAAACAAGTCTTCTCTTTTCTAAACAAATAAGTCATTATCTCTCTACTACGTCTTATTTGGCAGGGTTTCTAATCCACTTGCCATTTTGACACTCTTCTTAGAATATACTAAGGTTTGACACTATTTTCCTTAAAATAGTAGTCTAAAAATAGCATTAATAGGAGTCTACTGGCTCACAGTACTGAGCCCAATTATCTGAAAAATGTAGAGAAAAGCAAGAGCTTCAGCCTCTCACTTTAGATATTTTACCAATGGGTTTTATGAGCAATCACACCACATTATTGATCAGTTAGTGCTATTTGTTAAGGAAATTCTTTAAATCTAGTTCATTTGTGTGGCTCCTAAAGCTTCTCCATTCTCAGGTAGAGCTATGGGAATATTTTAGACCTGAATTTCAAATCTTAATTTAATAAGATTACATTTTACCTTGCTAACATGTTGAAGAAGTCAAAAGAGATTGAATAGGTATTGATAATTCCTACCAACTAAGGGTCATTTGAAGATAAGCTTTAAATATTGTTATTTTTTGTCTTGTTTTCTTTTTTTTATTATGTTATGTTAATCACCATACATTACATCATTAGTTTTTGATGTAGTGTTCCATGATTCATTGTTTGCGTATAACACCCAGTGCTCCATGCAGAACGTGCCCTCTTTAATACCCATCACCAGGCTAACCCACCCCCCAGCCCCTCCCCTCTAGAACACTCAGTTTGTTTTTCAGAGTCCATAGTCTCTCATGGTTCATCTCCCCCACCAATTTCCCCCCTTCATTTCTCCCTTCCTACTATCTTTTATTTTTTTTAACATATAATGTATAATATGTTTCAGAGGTAGAGGTCTGTGATTCATCAGTCTTATACAATTCAGAGTGCTCGCCATAGCATATACCCTCCCCAATGTCTATCACCCAGCCACCCCATCCCTCCCACCCCCCACCACTCCAGCAACCCTCAGTTTGTTTCCTGAGATTAAGAATTCCTCATATCAGTGAGGTCATATGATACATGTCTTTCTCTGATTGACTTATTTCACTCAGCATAAATATTATGTTATTTAATGGGATCCACCTATCCCTGTAGAATCGTGGAAGGGAAGTACTGAGAACTGTTACCACAAAAGGGTTACTCCATCCTTGTTCAAATCCCTTGTACCCAAGATGAACAAAACTCTGTGGACTTTTGTCTGTTCACTTCCCTTTTATGGAAAAAAAAATATTGTAAATGACTGCTAAGTCATCTTCTCAAGCCTCTGGTTAAGACAAGGAACTCTAGCCACAGCAGCACAACCACCAGCCCACTCCACAAAGAGAAAGATGAGATCCTATTCTGAAAATATTAGTAAGGATGCCTACTTATTTTTTACAGAAATATGGAGATACTGACTGTGATATTATAAACATGACAGCCTCCTCAATCTAAGCTGAATTACTTGATTTATTAGAAACAAAATAACTTAGGTGGAGCAAGATGGCGGGGGAATAGGAGACCTAGATTTCGTCTGGTCTCAGGAATTCAGCTGAGTAGGGATCAAACCATTCTGAACACCTATGAACTCAACAGGAGATCGAAGAAGAGAGTAGCAACAACTCTCTGAACAGAAAAGTGACCACTTTCTGGAAGGTAGGACGTGCGGAGAAGTGAATCCGAGGCGATATTCGGGAGGATAGACGGCGGGGGAGGGGCCTCCGTCGGCCGCTTCTGGGAAGTGATAGAGCCGCGGAGCACAAAATCGGACCTTTTAGAAGTTGGCTCCGCTGAGGGTCGTTGCTCCAGTGGCTAAGTGGGCGGTGGAAGCCTCGCGAGACAGTGTGGTCTCAGGACCCTCAGGGTCACAGAAAGACCGGGGGTGCCTGAGTGCAGCAGAGCTCCCAGGTAACAGAGTGGGGAAGCCAGCTGCAGAGACGGAGCCGAGGTGTGGGCTCTCAGCTCGGGGTGGCCATAAACTGTGATCCGCGGCCCAGTCGGGCCACTGCTCCTCCAGCAGGGACCCAACAAGCGGCAGATCCGGGGAGACTCCCCTCCCTCCCCCCAGGAGGAGCGGCGCGGGAGCGCACCGCAGGGAACTGCTGGGTTTGGAGACTCCACAGGGGGTCGGGTGCCAGAGATACAAAGGCTCGGTCACAGGCCAGGTGAGCACGGAGTGCGGCCGGAGACCGGGGACACGGGAATGACTGCTTTTCTCTGGGGCCGCACTGAGGAGCGGGGCCCTGAGTTCTCAGCTCCTCCGGGTGGAGATTGGGAGGCCACCATTTTCGCCCTGGTCCTCCAAAGCTGTACGGAGAGCTTGCAGGGAACAAAAGCTCCTGAGATCAAACCTGGGCAGATTGCTTAGCCCGGACCGACAAGGGCGGGGCAATTCAGCCTCCAGCAAACACATTTGGGAACCACGGCAACAGGCCCTTCCCCCAGAAGATCAGCATGAACAGCCAGCAAGCCAAGACCAAGTTTACCAATCAAGGAGAACGGGAGAACTCCAGCGCTAGGGGAATACTGCACATAGAATTCATGGCTTTTTTTTTTTACCATGATTCATTAGTTCATCAAACTTAATTTTTTTAACTGTTTTTTTT
>NW_027397066.1:124812479-124891362 GCF_003265705.2 Callorhinus ursinus | reverse complement strand
TGACTGAAATGGACAGATCATCTAAGCAAAAGATCAACAAGGAAATAAAGACTTTAAATGACACACTGGACCAAATGGACTTCACAGACATATTCAGAACATTCCATCCCAAAGCAACGGAATACACATTCTTCTCTAGTGCCCATGGAACATTCTCCAGAATTGATCACATCCTAGGTCACAAATCAGGTCTCAACTGGTACCAAAAGATTGGAATCATTCCCTGCATATTTTCAGACCACAATGCTTTGAAACTAGAACTCAATCACAAGAGGAAAGTCGGAAAGAACTCAAATACATGGAGGCTAAAGAGCCTCCTACTAAAGAATGAATGGGTCAACCAGGAAATTAAAGAAGACTTAAAAAAACTCATGGAAACCAATGAAAATGAAAATACAACTGTTCAAAATCTTTGGGATACAGCAAAGGCAGTCGTGAGAGGAAAGTAAATAGCAATACAAGCCTTTCTCAAGAAACAAGAAAGGTCTCAAATACACAACCTAACCCTACACCTAAAGGAGCTGGAGAAAGAACAGTGAATAAAGCCTAAACCCAGCAGGAGAAGCGAAATAATAAAGATCAGAGCAGAAATCAATGAAATAGAAACCAAAAGAACAGTAGAACAGATCAACGAAACTAGGAGCTGGTTCTTTGAAAGAATGAAGAAGATTGATAAACCCCTGGCCAGACTTATCAAAAAGAAAAGAGAAAAGACCCAAATCAACAAAATCATGAATGAAAGAGGAGAGATCACAACCAACACCAAAGAAATACAAACAATTCTAAGAACATATTATGAGCAACTCTATGCCAGCAAATTAGATAACCTGGAAGAAATGGGTGCATTCCTAGAGATGTATCAACTACCAAAATTGAACCAGGAAGAAATAGAAAACCTGAACAGACCTATAACCACTAAGGAAATTGAAGCAGTCATCAAAAATCTCCCAAAAAACAAAAGCCCAGGGCCGGATGGCTTCCCAGGAGAATTCTATCAGACATTCAAAGAAAAATTAATACCTATTCTCCTGAAACTGTTCCAAAAAATACAAATGGAAGGAAAAGTTCCAAACTCATTTTATGAGGCCAGCATTCCCTTGATCCCAGACCCGACAAAAACCCCCTCAAAAAGTAGAATTACAGACCAAGATCCTTGATGAACATGGATGCAAAAATTCTCACCAAAATACTAGCCAGTAGGATCCAACAGTACATTAAAAGGATTATTCACCATGACCAAGTGGGATTTATCCCTGGGCTGCAAGGATGGTTCAACATCCGCAAATCAATCAACGTGATACAATACATTGACAAAAGAAAGAACAAGAATCATATGATCCTCTCAATAGATGCAGAAAAAGCATTTGACAAAGGACAGCATCCTTTCTTGATCAAAACTCTTCAGAGTATAGGGATAGAGGGTACATACCTCAATATCATGAAAGCCATCCACAAAAAACCTGCAGCAAATATCATTCTCAAGGGTGAAAAGCGGAGAGCTTTTCCCCTAAGCTCAGGAACTCAACAGGGATGTCCACTATCACCACTGCTATTCAACATAGTATTAGAAGTCCGAGCCACAGCAATCAGACAACAAAAAGAAATCAAAGGCATCCAAATCGGCAAAGAGGAAGTCAAACTCTCACTCTTTGCAGACGATATGATAGTGTATGTGGAAAACCCAAAAGACTCCACCCCAAAACTGCTAGAACTCATACAGGAATTCAGTAAAGTAGCAGGTTATAAAATCAATGCACAGAAATCAGTGGCATTCCTATACACCAACAACAAGACAGAAGAGAGAGAAATTAAGGAGTCGATCCCATTTACAATTGCACCCAAAACCATAAGATACCTAGGAATAAATTTAACCAAAGAGGCAAAGGATCTGTACTCAGAAAACTATAAAATACTCAGGAAAAAAATTGAAGAAGACACAAAGAAATGGAAAAATATTCCATGCTCATGGATTGGGAGAACCAACATTGTGAAGATGTCAATGCTACCTAGAGCAATCTACACATTCAACGCAATCCCCATCAAAATACCATCCACTTTTTTCAAAGAAATGGAACAAATAATCCTAAAATTTGTATGGAACCAGAAGATACCCCAAATAGCCAGAGGAATATTGAAAAAGAAAAGCAAAGCTGGCAGCACCACAATTCCAGACTTCCAGCTCTATTACAAAGCTGTCTTCATCAAGACATTATGGTACTGGCACAAAAACAGACACATAGATCAATGGAACAGAATCGAGAGCCCAGAAATGGACCCTCAACTCTATGGTCAACTTATCTTTGACAAAGCAGGAAAGAATGTCCAATGGCAAAAAGACAGTCTCTTCAACAAATGGTGTTGGGAAAATTGGACAGCCACATGCAGAAGAATGAAACTGGACCATTTCCTTACTCCACACACAAAAATAGACTCCAAATGGTTGAAAGACCTAAACGTGAGACAGGAGTCCATCAAAATCCTAAAGGAGAACACAGGTAGCAACTTCTTCGACTTCAGCCACAACAACTTCTTCCTAGAAAGATCGCCAAAGGCAAGGGAAGCAAGGGCAAAAATGAACTATTGGGATTTCATCAAGATAAAAAGCTTTTGCACAGCAAAAGAAACAGTCCACAAAACCAAAAGACAACCGACAGAATGGGAGAAAATATTTGCAAATGACATATCAGATAAAGGGCTATTATCCAAAATCTATAAAGAACTTACCAAACTCAACACCCAAAGAACAAATAATCCAATCAAGAAATGGGCAGAAGACATGAACAGACATTTTTCCAAAGAAGACATCCAAATGGCCAACAGACACATGAAAAAGTGCTCAACATCGCTCGGCATCAGGGAAATCCAAATCAAAACTTCAATGAGATACCACCTCACACCAGTCAGAATGGCTAAAATTAACAAGTCAGGAAACAACAGATGTGGCGGGGATGCGGAGAAAGGGGAACCCTCCTACACTGTTGGTGGGAATGCAAGCTGGTGCAACCCCTCTGGAAAACAGTATGGAGGTTCCTCAAACAGTTGAAAATAGAGCTACCATACGATCCAGCAATTGCACTACTGGGTATTTACCACAAAGATACAAATGTAGGGATCCGAATGGGTACGTGCACCCCAATGTTTATAGCAGCAATGTCCACAATAGCCAAACTGTGGAAAGAGCCAAGATATCCTTCGACAGATGAATGGATAAAGAAGAAGTGGTATATATACACAATGGAATATTATGCAGCCATCAAAAGGAATGAGATCTTGCCATTTGCAACGACGTGGATGGAACTGGAGGGTGTTATGTTGAGTGAAATAAGTCAATCAGAGAAAGACATGTATCATATGACTTCACTGATATGAGGAATTCTTAATCTCAGGAAACAAACTGAGGGTTGCTGGAGTGGTGGGGGGTGGGAGGGATGGGGTGGCTGGGTTATAGACATTGGGTAGAGTATGTGCTATGGTGAGCACTGTGAATTGTGCAAGACTGTTGAATCACAGATCTGTACTTCTGAAACAAATAATGCAACATATGTTAAGAAAAAAGAAAAAGAAGAAGATAGCAGGAGGTGAAGAATGAAGGGGAGTGATTCAGAGGGGGAGACGAACCATGAGAAACGATGGACTCTGAAAAACAAACTGAGGGTTCTGGAGGGGAGGAGGGTAGGGGGATGGGTTAGTCTGGTGATTGGTATTAAAGAGGGCACGTTCTGCATGGAGCACTGGGTGTTATGCACAAACAATGAATCATGGAACACTACATCAAAAACTAATGATGTAATATATGGTGATTAACATAACAATAAAAAAAGAAACAAAATAGCTATGTGGGCTGGACTCAATTGGCCTTATTAAAGATTCTGTTTCACTACTTGCTTGCACAGTGGGCAAAGGAACAAAGGGAGGAGGGAAGAAACAAAGGGAGGCAAGTGTCTGTCAGAGGGATCCTCACTGGTTAGCCTATGGTGAAGGGGAATGACCTACACTTTGGTGGCTTGCATAAAGCTACCAGGCTGCTACAGGGAAACAAGAATTTAGAAGACCATGTTACCCTGGGTGAAATTCTAAAGAAAAATCTTATTGTGCTAGAACTTGAGACTGGCAGAATGGTCGTTTGTTCCATCCTACTTTCACAGATATCTGAGCACAAACACTGAGAAGAAATGTGACTCTCATTTCTTATAGGAAACTAGTTTTTCTGAGTTGAAAAGAACCTTGGCTCTGAGCCGCAGGAAAACAGGAAGATCATGGGGTGAGGAGGAGGTGTATAAGGGCAAGTTCAGACTTTCTCCAGGGACTGGGATTATGGAGAAGTTATGCGAAAGGCAGCCTAGAATGGTTAAGAGCATAGATTTTGGAGCCAGAAACTGGCTTTGACTTCCTGTACTGCCATTTTCTGTATGTTTTAAGCAATTTATTTCCCTGAGCCTTGTTTTCTTTAGATGAATGTCTAAATCACACTTTTCTGAGATACATATGAGAGAATTATATGAAGGTGGTTGGTATAGTGCCTGCATATAATAAGCTTTCAATAAATGAAATCTGTAAAAAAAAAAATGCTTCCATGATTGTCTTAGGAACAATTCTATTTAAATCCACTCTAGAATTTCTTCCAGGACCAGAATTCTATCAGTCTCCAGCTGTACAGTTAATTATAATCACAGAATGTTAGAGGTAAAGGGACCTTAGAGATCATCTGTTTCAACCTTCTTGTACTACAAACAGAGGTCCAGACCAAAATTTAAGTCCTTTGCTCAAAGTCCCTCTAAAGGAATTAATAGCAGGAGAGGGTGAATATCAAATTTTAAATAATTAGAACTACAGTTTTAAAAATATTTTTTCATTTACCACGTACTATAGCTTTCATCTACAGAGCTCAACAAACATCAGTCAATTAAGATGCAAATCACCAGTGCACTGTAGATAAATATTAATTATCATTACTTATTTAATAGGTATTAAGTAGCCACAGGTACAAATCAAAAACATAACAAAATTACCTTTGCTTCATTGAAGTGTAGATCTTTCTGGTTAACTTTGCCTTTTTCCTCTACTCCCTTACCAGCACTTATCTCCATATAAATGAGCCTCGGTATCATCAAGGTTGATAGCTTTGTTAATATTGATCATCTATCCTGTGCATTTCACTGCCAAACAGGACTGCAGATGTGAGGAAAGACTGTGGCCTCACATTTAGCTGTGGGTTTGCACTGCTCACCTGTACTTATGGGGCCTGGTTGTAGCTAGGTACATGGAGACAGTTAAGTAATGTTTGCCCATACAGCATCCTCTTCAAGATTTCTGTGTCCACTTAGGAAATTTCCTCTTCATGGTGCACCAGGTCCATTGTGCTCCTGAGGGGTTATTACTCAGGTGATGGTGGCCAGCTGTTTGTGCTCTCTATTGAGAGGAGAATTTCTTTAATAAGCCCTTTGATGATGGCAAAGAGGATTTAGACAAAAGCAGACAAATCTTTTGACTGTGGAGGGCTAGCAAAAGTTGTAGAACTTCATCTCCAGAACTATAAATGCAGATCCCTTTGTATCTTTTTGTGCTGCTGTAGTTTCTAAGCAGCCTGTCGAGAAGCAGAGGGTGGACCTTGTTCCCTGGAGGTTCCCTTGAGCACAATGATCACATAACACATTATAATATCCTAGGAGATCCTGCATAAATCAAACTATGTTTTGAAAAGAATTTCCTTCCCCCTGATCGCATGGAAGACAAATATGTCAACCACATCCTCCCTGGATATGCTTCTTCCTTTTCTGAAGAAAAAGATCAAGAGGAGAGATGGTACTTTTCCACAAAAGAAAAGGGCTTCTCTGTAGACTAAACAGAGTAGAAAAGAAGGTACTTGTTATGTGAGGTCTCTCACATAGGAGAGAGAAAGTGAAGACCTTGGGCCTAATAGTGCTACTGTAGGAACCCAGCTGAAACCCAGGGTTGGTGACCCTGCCTCATGTGCTCCCACTGTCTGGGTTATTGCAGAAAAAATTACAACAGAAATGAAGATTGGGTTTGATTCAAGGATTATAGTGGGTTAGAAATAAGCCTGTGTTTATGTTGCCTCCAAAAAGCTTAATAGCTGTAGAGCTTGAACTTTTGTGTTTGTTTAAAAAATGCCAGGGAACAACATTTTTTCATTTTCCTTCTGCAGTGACTGTTGGTTGCTTCAAATCCCTTCATGAATTTATTATGGAAAACTGGGACAGAGTTTTCCCCTTGTTAGCCAAGTGTATGCCTGCTGAGGTTTTATGTTAGAAAATACAATTTTCTTTAAAGGAAATATACAGTAGAAACCTGAACCATCAAGCCTGAGATCATGTAGCCCAGAAATGCATGCCTGTGCCTATTTTTTTGGTCAAACTCTTCTACCTTTCCACTGATTTTATGCACACTGTAAGACAAACTCTATCAGTTTTACAGGTATAATATTTTATAGCATTTTACCTTTCTGTGGACCCGAAATGAATTCATTTCACAAAAAAAATCTTTTATTAGGTGTTCATGTGAATTTTTATTTTTTGTACTCTTGTTTATGAACTGATGTCCAGAATATAGTTTTTGAAACAGAGTGCATTGAAATGAACATTTTTTTACCTGCCTGTGTTAATAAAAAAAGAAAAAAGAAAAAAAAATCTCTTATTGCATGAAGTGTGTTGAAAATACCCATTAAGCCTTCCAGTCCCATAAAATTTATAGAAGCTCTCAGTTTGACAATTAGCTTTTTGGTCTTAGTACCAAAGTAATGTGTATTAATAAAGAAGCTCTCATGAAACTGTGCATCAGTAAGGGAATGTACATTGTTTATCTTTCCATCCATTCAAACTCTTATTGAGAGAGACATTGTTGCATTATGGGAAGTGCATGAAGTTTGGAGTTGGATTGAGTTTCAAATCATATTGTGGTGCTTGATCTTGAGTTCCTAATCTATAAAATGTATCTACCTCATAAGGCTGTGGTATTAAATCAAGTAACTGGTGCAGAGTTCCAAGCCCACTACTGGCACCTAATCGGCCTTTAATCAATAGTAGTTATTGTTAATGTTTTCAAAGCTTTATTCTAAGGATCTAATCTGAAACCTATGCACACTTCTGTCTGCATGAACTCAGTCCTGCAATGCGATGAAGATGACCCACTAACATTTTCAAGAGTTCTTGGTCGTGAAAAGGTTTTCAGTGATGGGTGTCAAGAAAAAAAGTTCAGGTATTTAAAAGCTGTTTTTTTCTATATTGATTCCACCAACTGATGCATGCAAGCTTTTGTATTATAAGTCACATATCTTCTGGCCAAATATTTCAGGGAAGCGACCTTGTAACAGACAATCCTATTTTTCTATTTTGTGATGTTGTCATTTTTCTGATCTTTGGACAAGTTGATATAGTAATAACCACAAATAATAGTTCAAGAATTTTCATCGCTCCAGGAAAGAAATGAACTTGCATCGCCTTATATTCTACAACCCATATGGTTAAAGAAAATCCTCCCTAGACAGACTATTTTATCAATACAAAAACATGTGGACACTATCACAGTTGTCCCCCACCTTATAGGATGATTGAAATTTAACAGAAATATTAGTTTTGCAGAAGATTTCACCCTTTGGGGCAAGAGGTTGCTGTCATTGAGAAATTTTTCTTAATGTTTTAACCTAAATGTTGTAAACATTTCACATGACCTCTGCCATTTTTTCATACTTACCTTCAGGAAAGTAGGTGGATTGGTAATTAGAGGAGAATACAATGTGATTTTTTTTTTAAAGAGCGTTTTTCATATTCTGGGCATCCCTAAGACTTGCCCTTCTAGAAATAATGATCCTTCTGCTAGAATGTAAACTCTATGGAGGCAGGCATCTTGTCTGATTTATTTGCTATAGCGTAGTTCCTGCCACATAACAGGAGCTCCAAAATTGCTCATTGAATGGGTGAATAATCGTTTAGATCAGAATGCAACTATATATTTTGTGTACATTACCAATAGCCTCTGAAAGGAGGACAACAACATTGTTTTGTTTATCTCTCTAACCTTGGAGATTTTCCTGCTATTACACTTGAAGATTAACTGAAAGAGAGATCTGGATCCTTTTGGTGTGATCCTACTGCCCTCCAGCAACTTTGTGGAACTCATGTTCTGCTCATCCCCAAGATCAATCCGGGACTTAACCAAATTCTTCAGTTTATTTTTTAAATTACGTACTCCAAATTTGTTAAAACAGAACAAAAGGTTGAAAAGCAAATTTGAGGATCCCAAAGCACCAGATACCAATAGAATTGAAAAGGTTTATTTTTTTCTACACTTCATCCTCTGTTTAAATCCCACAAATTAATTTCAATATTTGCTGAAAACCACAATACACATCAAGCATTGTGTTGGGCAGAAATTAGATCATATAACCTTAGGTGAAAAATCTTCTAAACATTTAACAATAGGCAATTCTCATTTGTCCTTGGTGGTGTTTCAGTGTTTGGTATTTCTTTGTGTGTTTATATGTGTGTTCAGTAAATGTAAGTATATGTAAAATATATATGTATGTTTTTCCTCTAGTTCTATTGTCTAAGAACTAAAAATTGCTGATTTTCATGTTTCTTTTAATAAAGTTTTAATAAAGTTCCAAGTTTGGAGTACTTCAGATATTGCAGGATAGTGACATAGTGAAAAGCACACTTCTAACAATCCAGAAAAAGCCATTTCAGCCGCAAGTTTTGGAGTCATTTTCAGGGTCCTTTTTTTTTTTTTCTGATGGTGTGCAGGACATTTGTATTCTTCTCACAACCTCATGTAATTCCTAGTCCTCCTCTTCTGTACCACCAAGCTGAGAAATGTTGGCAGTCCAGAATCGTTAGGGCGAGCCACGCAGCTGCTGTCATATCCCTTGCCTCTATAATTTCCCCTGATTGATATATTTGTGCTCAGAATGGATAATCCAGCATTTAAAAAGGTTAATATAAAGTGCTCACAATGGCAGTTTTCTTTGTTTTTGGTTTAGTTCTATCTTCTCCCTCTCTCCCTTATTTTATTCTGTTCTTCAAGACTGGGCTTACTGATCCCTCTTTAAAGAGCACAGTTGGAAATATTTGCCTGTTGCCCATCAAACACAATATGGTTGTAGTAGAAACAAAGGACATTCAGCAGCAAGGATGACTGGGACAGACAAGAAGACAATTCTCTAATGAATGGGGACTAAGAACAACAAAACAAAATGAGACCTTTTTCTGGGTTTACTGGGATTTACAGTCAAGAACTTAGAATACCCTCTAGCATCTTTCTCATCCTCCATTGTGGAAACCTATCTCCATTCCTCACACATTTGTTAATAACTTTGGCAAACTTTTATGAAGCACCTCTCCACCCAGGTGCCTGAAGCACCTCTCTTGTATCAGGAAATCTGGAATGTTCTGGAGACAAAGAAAAAGACAAATAGAATATGTTTCTACCTTTGAGGAAGGCAAATTAGTGGGAGAAATATATACATAAATAGATAATCATAATACAAGTATATAAATGAAATGGTATTGTAGTTAAATACAAGAACATTGCACCAAAAGTAATGAACTCTGCCCCCAAAAGTCAGGGAAGTCACCAGAAAAGAGATGGTATTGAACTTGGCTTTAAAAAGAAGAGGGATAAATACCTAGTAGTGCAATTGCTGGATCATAAGGTAGCTCTATTTTTAATGTCTTGAGGAGCCTCCATACTGTTTTCCAGAGTGGCTGTACCAGCTTGCATTCCCACCAACAGTGTAAGAGGGTTCCCCTTTCTCCGCATCCTCGCCATCACTTGTTGTTTCCTGTCTTTTTAATTTCTACCATTCTAACTGGTGTAAGGTTGGTGTCTCAGTGTAGTTTTGATCTGTATTTCCCTGATGGCTAGTGATGTTGAACACTTTTTCATGTGTCTGTTAGCCATTTGTATGTCTTCTTTGGAGAAGTGTTTGTTCATGTCTTCTGCCCATTTATTGACTGGATTATTTGTTTTATGGGTATTGAGTTTGAGAAGTTCTTCAGAGATCTTGGATACCAGCCCTTTATCCATAATGTCATTTGCAAATATCTTCTCCCATTCCCAAAGATAAAGATGTAGTGAAAAGAAGGGGCACATGCATCCCAATGTTCATAGCAGCAATGTCCACAATAGCCAAACTGTGGAAGGAGCCAAGATGTTCTTCAACAGATGAATGGATAAAGAAGCTGTGGTTCATATATACAATGGAATATTACTCAGCCATCAGGAAGGATGAATACCCACCATTTACAATGACAGGGATAGAACTGGAGGGGATTATGCTAAGTGAAATAAGTCAAGCAGAGAAAAACAATTATCATACGGTTTCACTCATATGTGGAACATAAGGAATAACATGGAGGACCACAGGGGAAGGGAGAGAAAACTGAATGGGAAGAAATCAGAGAGGGAGAAAAACCACGAGAGACTCTGGACTCCAGGAACCAAACTGAGGGTTACAGAAGGGAGGGGGGTGAGGGGATGCGGTAAGCGGGTGATGGGTATTAAGTAGGGCACATGTTGTGATGAGCACTGGGTGTTATACGCAACTAATGAATCCTTGAACACTACATCAAAAACTAATGATGTACTACATGTTGGCTAATTGAACATAATAAAATAAATAAATAAATAATAAACAAACAAACAAACAAATAAATAAATAAAGAGAAGGGAGAATGACATCGCAAATAGAAATTGTTGGTCCCAGACTGCTAAGATAAGAACAGCTAGAATGTGGGTTGCGGGGGACGGGGAGAGGAGCAATGCCAGGAAGATGAGGTGAAGCAGCATTGTGTTACTAAGGCATTTCGACTCACCTGTAAAATCAAGAGTTTTAGAACAGGCACAATTTTGCATTTTCTAGAAACAGCTCTAAAAGTGGGAGGAGAAGAGATGGGAGGAATGAGGAACTGCTCGGAAGCAGGTGTTAAGAGTGATTCTTTACCTTTTTTCCAACACTGCCATTCATTCAATGAAGTGTTCTCACGTTTTGTCAATCTCAGTCATTTGAGCCTTATTGTAGAAAGCAAGACTGTCATATTTAATGCCCAAACCTGTCATGAAAGGATTATTTGTCTTCTCTAAAATTGAAATCTTAAGGTAATATGTATGTCCATGAAGAACCATTTATGGCTATCAGTCAATTATTCTTTGATAGCAATCCATGGAAGAAGCATTGCACAGATCCTGTTTTTCTACCTCTTGGCTCCCTCAGGTAGTATCTGATGTTCTCTAGGATGATCCAAAAATTATTTTCAGGTTCTTCCCAAAACTTTCTCAAGGATCTCAAGAGACCTGCTGCAGGTTTAAATCATTCTCACCCTCCATCTGCACTCTCCCTCCATGCCCCACCCCCCATCTGTGACTTCTCTGTCCTTTTACAGATTCTGGAGGTTCTCCAGCTTTCTGCTTTGTATTCCATTGGGAACTCCTGATTGTGCTGAGCATTAAGGCTTGGATACACGCAGCATCCAAGGGGTAAAAAATGTTCTTCCCATGTACCTTCTTTCTGTCTTCATGTTCTTTGGCCAGAAAATGCAACAGATAATAGTCAAAGTTTCACTAGAGACTTCTGATAAGTGACTAACCATTACTCTATAAAATTGAAAATGCTCTATATTTGGTATATTTCCTCATACCTGCCAAAATATGTTAAAAGATTCTTTGAAATTTTCCTGGGGTTGACTGTAATCTGAAGGAGATTTCTACCTACAAAATGTGCCCAAACGTCAACTTCACTATTCTGGGCTCCTGAAAAGGGCTGACAGTGTGTCACCTCTCTCCCTACCTCTGGTCCTTCCTTGGTCCCCCTCACCATGCTCCTGATATCAAATCCTGAGCCAAATGAACTGCTAAGTGATACAGCCATTTCATGATGAAAATTTTCTGAATCAACCTTCTGGTTTCACATTGTATTTTTACTGTCTTACTTATTTATTTCTGTGTTTCTTTAATTTTTTCTAAACTTAAGAAACATCACAATCCTGTTTGCTGGAGAACCAAGTTCTAGTAGAAAGCTGTAGAATTTAGTCACACTAATTTATACCTTCCCTTCTTTTTAAATTGTTAATTTTGTTATCATCAAAGTTATACATGGACATGATTATGAAAATTAAATAATTCTACAAGGCTTATAATGAGAAAACAGCAGTTCCCTGCCCCAAAACCTTCCAAAGCCTTGTTGCCAGTCTCCTGAGGAAGCCACATTCACAGTTATCCTTTTCCTTTCTATTTCTGAATAACCGTACTTACACTATTATTTCTCGATATTTTTTTCATTTTCAGATTGTCTATTGACTTTCTGCTGTAGAAGATGATTTAGCTCTCTAGGGTCTTTCTGCTCCCCTCCCACAAACAATTATCTCATAACTTTTGTTTAAGTCCATTTTTAAGCTTATTATTGTATACATATTCATACTGAGCCATGTAGAATACTATTATTGTATATTTTCATATAATTTTTATCATCTCATTTTTTATGTCTTAGTATTCCATATACTTATCACTAATTCATCACCAGACTGAGAGATGGGTAAAATTCCCTCCCAATACAGTTTTAATTTCTTCTTGGAAATTCTCCTCTTGGAGTATTCAGGTCTCTTTTATAGACAAATGATTATTCTCTTTACTTCTTTTTTCCCACTCTTGATCATCCCTTTATCTCTCCTCTCTATGGAATCTGTAATTCCTGGATTCATGGATTTGATTTTTCACAGATTACCTCCTAGTTTGGTGAAGCACATTCTTCAGGTGCTTCCTGAGAAATCATGTAAGATAAAATTTTTTAAAAACTCCCATGTTTGGGGTGCAAGGGTGGCTCAGTTGGTTAAGCATCTGACTCTTGATTTTGGCTCAGGTCAGGATCTTAGTGTCCTGAGATTGAGCCCCATGCTGGGCATGGAGCCTGCTTAAGATTCCCTCTCTCCCTCTCCCTCTGCCCCTCACCCAGCCTGGCACTCGGGCTCTCCCTCTCAAAACAAAACAAAACAAAACAAAAAAAACCACTCCTGTGTTTGAAAATACTTTACTCTCTGCTCAGATACTGTTGATATTTCATTGGAAATAGAACTTTAGGTTGGAAAACATTCCTAATCAAAATTTAAAGGAATGTTTTTTTCTGTCTAGCTTCCATTGTTGCTATGAGAAACCCTGTCATTCTATTCCCAATCTGTTTTGTGAGACCAGTTTTTCTCTGTAGAATGTTAGAGGTTTCTCTTTGTCAACAGTTACTAAATTCCTTCTTAATCTAGAAATGCATATCCTTCAGTCTGAGAAATGTATATATTTGATAAATTTCTTCCCCTCTTAATTTTCCAGAGCTCCTAATATTTATGATTTAATGTTATCTCTTCAATTATACAGAAACTTGTTTTTTTTTATCACATTTCTGTAGAGTTTCTTCAGCTTTATCTTGAAACCCTTTTACTGACAATCATATGACTAAGTGCCAGTGATGTGTGAAAACTCTATCCTGCCCTTAAAGAGAGGGAAGATGGCCTTCCCCCTCCCCCTTTCCTGTTGGCATATGGATGGAGCTGAGTAATTTTAAAATAAGAAGATGAGTGTAATACCCCGAGGATAGCAAAGCAATGAATTAGAACCAGCCTACACCACTGGTAAATTTGTGGACAGAGACGCTATATCAACTCAGTCTTTTACCTGAGACAGAAATTTATTTTTCTCACTGAAGTCATACTAAGCTTTCCTAGGCTTAATGTTTTCATGGTATAATCTTTTTCTACCCTTTTAATTTTAACCTATCTACATCTTAATAGTAAAAGTTAATTTCTCATAAAAAGCAAATTGTTTGGTCTTGCTTTTACACTCAGTCTGTCAATTGTATTTGTATTAGGATTTAAAAAATTAAATTGAAATTAATCAATTGAAGAAAAATATAGCTGTTGTGGCTATGTTAATATCAGATAAAGTGAATTTCAAGAGTTTTCTGAGTATTATTTGAGACAAAAGGAATATTTAATAATAATAAAATATCAATTCACCAGAAAGAGGTAACAATAATACAGACACGTGCACTTAAAAACAAAGTTTTAAAAAATACATGAAGTAAAAATTGGCAGAACTTAACAAACCAATCCACAAACATAATTGTTTCTTTAATACCCCTCTTTCTGAAAATAATAGAACACTCAGACAAAATTAGTAAATATTTAAACTTAAACATTATCATGCAAGTTGATACAATTCTTCTTAACTGTGCACCAGAACATAGCATATGCTGAGTCAGAAAGGAAATCTCAGTAATTTTCAAAGGATTAAAATCATACACACTATGATACCTAACCACAACTAGATATCAGTAATGAGAGGATATCTAGAATATTTCCATCTACTTGAAATTAAATTATTTATTCCTAAATAATGTATAGGTCAAAAACATTTCAAGGAAAGCATTTTTACCTGAATAATAATGAAATTGCAACTTGTCAAATTTGTGAGACACAGAATACTTCCTAGAAATAAATTTATAGCCTTAAATGTTTATATTAGAAAAGAAAGGGGTACAATTAATTATCTAAGCTCTCACCTTAAGATGTAGGTAAAAAACAGATTAATGGTTCCCAAAGGTTAAGAGGGAGAGGGAGCTGAAGAACATGGCTTTGTCTATAAAAAAGCTCTATAAAAGACCACAAGCGCATAATGAGGGATCGTTATGGTAATGGAAATACTCAGTATTTTGACTGTATAAATGTCAATATCCTGGTTGTGATATTGTACCGTACTCTCACAAGATGTTACCTTGGGAGAAACTGAGTCAGGTACAGGCATATCTTGAAGATATTGCAGGTTTGGTTCTAGACCTCCACAATAAAGGGAGTATCACAATAAAGCAAGTCAAATGAATTTTTTGGTTTTCCAGTGCATATAAAAGTTATGTTTACACGGTACTATAGCCTATTAAATACAATAGTATCATATTCAAAAGAACAACGTATGTAACTTAATTTAAAAAAAAAAACTTCAGGGACACCTGAGTGGCTCAGTCATTTAAGTGTCTTATTTGGCTCAGGTTATGATCCCATCATCGTCTCCTTGGTCAGCAGGGAGCCTGCTTCTCCCTCTGCCTGCTGCTCCCCCTGCTTGTGCTTGCTCTCTCTGACAAATAAATAAATAAATAAAATCTTAAAAAAAAATAAAACTTCATTGCTAAAGAACGCTAGCCATCATCTGAGCTTTTAGCAAGTCCTAATCACTGACACAGACCACCATAACACATATAATATAATGAAAAAGTTTGAAATATTATGAGAATTACCAAAACATGACAGAGACTTGAAATAAGCAAATGCTGTTGGAGAAAGAATGTCAACTCATTTGCTCAATACATAGTTTCCACAAACTTTCAAATTTGCAAAAAAATGCACTGTTGAAGAAGTGCAGTAAAGCGAAGTGCAATAGAAGGACGTTTGCCTGTACCTGGACTCTCTCTGCATTCATTCTTATAACTGCACGTGAATCCACATGTCTCAAAATAAAAGTTTAGTTAAAAAAAATCCAATGCGATACCTTTTTTGACTTATATATCACTGTAGTTGTGTTTTAAATTCTGGGAACCAAGTGCCTCCTCAAAAGGCATTAAGTCATACTATATATAAAGTCTTTTTTCTAATTCTTTTCTTTTTCACAGAGAAAAATAATACACATTCAGAAAAATGCATAAAACAAATTTTAAAGTTGAATAATTATAATGTGGATCCCTATATACTACCACCTAGTTTAAGAAATAGACCTTTGCCAACACCCCAGAAACTGCCCGTAGGCACTCTTTGGATTACTATCGCTTTGTTTCCTCTAGTGATAACCGGTACCTTGACTTTTTATGATACACATTTCCTTTTTTTCCCCTTCATACATTTATCTTCTGTTATGTATCACTAAAGAATATAATTTTGTTTAGTCTGATTTGAAATTTATGAGTGGAATCTCATGTAGATGTATAATTTTTAGTCTTGTTTTCTGGGGGTTAATATTATGTATGCAAGATTCATCTATACTATTTTATATCCTACAAGTTTATTTTTAATTTTGTTGCTTAGAGTATTCCATTTTACATAAAATACCACATTTTAATTCATTCTACTGCTGATGGACATTTAGGTTGTCTTCCAACTGGGACTGGTACAAATCGTGTTGCTGTGAACACTGCACATATTTTTAACATGTTTGTATGCATTTCTATGACGTATTTACCTGTTAGTAGGACTTTTTGGTCTTAGGTTCCTTGTACCTTCAACTTTGGTAAATAATGGCAAACTACTTTCAAATGTAGTTCTACCTATTTATACTCTCACCAGTAGTGGGAGAAATTCATTGATCCACATCCTCATCAGTACATGATATTGTCAGATTTTTTTTTTTTAACCTTTCCCGATCAAGTAGGTACCTAGCGTACCATTGGAACCTTGATTCAGGAAGAGCTGGGAAGCACATACTGGTCTCTATGTTGCCTGATGGCTTGAATATTTCCTCATAAAGAACCCCTGATAAGTTGTTTATTCAGATCTTCCTTAGGTAGTTTTGTCATGCTCTTTTTGAGTGGCATATAGTTTTAAATATTTTCTTGACTTTTATTCCTTTTAGCGAACGCATGTTTTTTTTTTAAAGATTTTATTTATTTATTTGACAGAGAGAGACAGTGAGAGAGGGAACAGAAGCAGGGGGAGTGGGAGAGGGAGACACACGCTCCCTGCTGAGCAGGGAGCCTGATGCAGGTCTAGATCCCAGGACCCTGGGATCATGACCTGAGCCAAAGGCAGACGATTAACGACTGAGCCACCCAGGTGCCCCAAGAATGCAGGTTTTATAAATGAATTTGTTGAAGGAAAAAGCAAAATGTTTCATGAGGAAGATGTATTCCTGATTATTCACAATCCTTTCTCTTATGCCCATCCTCCAGCTGTCCCTCCAAAACATAGTATACTGCATCTGGGGAGCAGCACTTACGAGATTGGCTCAGAGTAGCACCCCAAGCACAGCCCATCTTTCCTGAGCAGGGTCTTCCTCTACCATAGATAATGCAGGGAATGATAGGTTTTCCCCCCAATATCCAAAAGATCTCCCTATGAAAGATTTTGTAAGTGGAAATGGTATAAAGCAACTACCATTAATTTATATGGAAAATTTTGAGCATTCCCAGACCCCCCAAATTACCTCTCTTAGGCTTTTCTGATACTTTAAGACCCATCTCACTAATGAATGTACAAAATAAATCAAGATAAAACACAGATGCTCCTAGATAACAGTTCAAAGCTTTGGTGGCTTGATGCTGAGATGCTGAGTGTCCTTGGGGGCTGGGAAGGAGCTGGGTGGTGCCCCTGTTGCTGCTTCTAAGGCACTGCTTCTATAAAGGCTCACTGCAAATCCAATGCTGAACGCTATTTTTACTTTTCGTCTTTCTTTGTAAAAGGAAAAATCCTCTTCCCTCTTTGGACTTCTTTCTGTTAGTGAAAATCGGCGCTAGTGCAGGTCTTTTGTAAAAGCCAAGTGGTGTAATGTGAACTTCTGAAAAGTGAGGGATACCTGTACTTCAATTTCAAATTCTACTGTTTAGGCTTTAGTCTTTAGAAAGTTTGAGTTCATAGAGGTAATACAAGATGTTAGCCATGCAGTTAATTTGGCCTGGCAGGTATTAACTGTCTGTAAATACTTGAAAGAAAGATTTGCCTCATGGAAACTGCACAAAACAGACCACTTGCCTACAGAGTCTGAGTTGACTAAGTGGACAATAACCCAGGGCAAATTTAACCCTGACCACAGAGTTATTAAGGGTGAAAAATGAAAAAAGGCATTTTGCTAGTTCCTGAAATTTTCTATTGCTGATCTCCAGAGGTCCATTAACCCTTAATTCATAACAAAAGATGTTGATATAAAAGATAATAATTGCTTGGAAAGGCTGACTCTCCAAGGACACCCTGCTAGTGATCAAATTGTCTGCACATAGTTCTACCTAAGAACGAAATCTCTTTTAGTGATTACCATTTTTCAATTTTATGTGCATGCATATTACACTCATCATGTACTGTGGCAATTTTGGAAATTTCCAGGAAGAATTATATCATAGAAAATATGGCTCATAAAAAGTCATAGTCACAAAAACCACAATTTTAAAAAGCAATATGTTATTAGTAATAATAATTTAGTTATACAGTGCCCACATTTTCCCTACACTATCATTCATGCTTGGCTGTAAAACTATTAATGACTATTAATAATACTAATATCCTTTCTTCCTGAAACCACAAAATGTAAGTTCAGATTAAAATGTGGAACAAATTACTCCACCAGTCTTAAAATTTTTGATTTATTTCTTTGTTTTCCACATCATGTCCACTCCATAACCTCTTGCTCACATCTCCAACCACTCAACTACATCAAAGATGTTTTTGTCTCTTAAAGTTAGAAAGGTGAAAGCAGAAATTACTAGGCATTTCTTTTTGGCCTTTAAGGAAAGCCTGACTTTGTCGAGAAACCTTTACCATACTATGACCCAACTCAATGACAAAAACATCTGTAAAATTGATCTTTCTTGATCAACTAGATCTTTCAATGGTTAACCTGAAGATAAAGAGCTGCAGTGAGAAGAAAATAAGCATTTATTTGGGATCCAAGAATGGTAATTTGGGAAGCACAGATTCAGGTAGAAACCCAAATAGCATCTCACTCATAGGGTGAAAGCAGGAAGTTTTTATGAGGAAGAGGAAAGGGGCAATTATATGAGTTGAAGAAAAGAAAAAAGAGTTTTCTGCGGGTATTAACAAACTAGGCTACTCTGGTTTCTACATGGATTGACTACTGATTTTATCTTCAGAAAATCCACAACCATGTCTTGTGATCATGATATCCGTTCTCCCTCTGACTTCTGCTTAAAACAGTTGCCATTTTGCCCAGTCCAAAAGTTTTGGCCTGTTTAAACGAAGATTGTTAAGGGAGTATCTCTGCAGAGACCACTCCAGTTTTACTTTAAAATGGCTCCAGTCATGTCATTTTTTTCACACAATTAAGAAAAAACACAACATATTTAAATGGCATATGCATACAGTTTAGTACTGAGATGAGGTAAAGCCTCTGCCTGACGCCAAGAAATTGCACAGTGAAGCAGCATCATGATACTTATCCAGCCTAATTTTGGGAGGTTACCTAGGTTTGATGCAGTTTTATTACTGGGTTCACTTCTGTGAATATTTCAGTAATCCTTTAATTGTCCAGTGGTTTGGTTTTATTTTTGCAAGCTTTATAGTTTCCCTTTAAAATGATTTTCATGATGTCGATGTATGCCGAAAATCATCTGAACACATATACATAATATTCTGAGATACATAAAAATGATGATGGCTTATTTCAGCTTATTTTTTTTAGAAGTAGGGAGGTTTTTCTAAGCTAGAATATAAATGATGGAGTTTATATATAAAAAATGTCTAAATGTGTTTTTTAATGAGGCATTTCTGTATTTCCCATGGCAATTTGAGATAATCACTGTGTACAATCTTTTAAAACAATTTTCCACATTTATTTTTAATTAAACTTGAGTAGGCTGCAAAATCTCTCAATTTTGAGTGTTGAATTAATGTCTACTTCCCCTCCCCCGCTACCCCAGGCAGAGCAACAAGGTGAGCAACATTTCTCATTAGCTTTAAATTTGGATTTGTGGACAGTTTACCTCTGGTACGTTAAAAGTTATCAATATTTATTTCTGGAGTTGTGATAAAGTTTTATTTTAAGTATTGCCCTTCAGTAGCATATAGATTGTAATTTTTCCCCTTTTTTAAAATCAGAATTGTAGATACTCTACAGAAATCATAGAGTTTATTGTGACATTCTAGTCACCATCGTATTTATTCATCAAGTGTATAATACAGTCACTTTTGTTGAATGAACTTGATAATATTTTCTGTTGTTGTCCAAAATGGGAGGGGGAGGCTATCTCTTCATTAGACATCTGATCATTTTTATGTAAATGGAATAGTTAAGAGGAAAGGTTGCCATTAATCATGTTTATGCCTCACAACTTTTTTGTGAAGTGGAAGTAAAAGCTCATTTTACAGGGAGATAAATGGTATAGAGAGAATTGGAAGTTGATGCCAATAATTTGAAAACAGGAAGTCTGAGGAGATGAGGTTTCACCAGGGACCATCCCTGTGGTCTTCTGGCTGCAGATGGAGAACTCCTCTTGTTTCTCCCCTAGCCATTACTGCCCCAATTAACTTAACCCTTTCAGACTAAATTCTGTGTATTTCTGTAGGCTCCCTAATGCTTCAGAAGGAAACTTCAGGCAGAAAACACAGCCCTGGAGTTTGCAGCCCGCCGTACAACCCAGAGAATATCACTGGTCCTCCCTGTGCCTTGTAAAATAAAAGGTAACATATCAACCTTTGCCTCATGGGGGAATCGATGTATAATAAAGGGCAGAGAAGAATTGATGTGACTGACCAGGAGTTGCCCTTTGTGCTCTTGGACATGAATTAAGACAATTAATCTGATTTTCCTACATAACAACAAGGGCTCCACTTAGTACTCAGAAAGGCTTTTTATCCAAAGCCCTCCAAGTGCACCACTCCAAGGGAACGGCTCATAATTATTTCCTTATTATCACTCCTGTCCGGAGCAGATTTGAGTCATGATCAAAGAGAAAGCAGGTTGCTGATTAATCTATATTAACTGTCATCCAACAGATTCATGGTGTAAAATACTGCCTGAACTTTTAAAACATGAAACTGCAATTTCCATGTAATTGATTTTTGACCTTGAACCACATTATTCAATTGTAATTTTAACTTAAGTTAAAACAAAATGGAGCTCTCAGGTGACTATGAACCAGCAAAGAAGACACTGCAGGGAAAGAGGAACTCAATTTAATGCAGGTTAACTTTTATCAACCTTAGCCATTACTCTAATAATATGTTTCTTGCTTCTAACAAAATGTCTGCAACTAGCCTAATAAAAAAATAAGTCTTTGTGGTATAGAACTAAAATAGATCATATAGTCACCTGATCTAAACCTTACATCTGTCAGATGAAAAGACCTAGAGCCAGAGTTTTGTGCAACGTGCTCAGTTACATAGCTAATAAATGACAGAAACAGTGTTGAAACGAAGTCAGCCACTTTCTTTTACAAATACAAAAAGTAGAACCCACATTTTTTAAGCCCTTTGTTCAAACTTGTGGGCTGGTTGGAAGGATCAGAACCAAAGTTTGGGTCACCTCTAGGCTGTCTAGGCTGTCCTTACCATACTGTGGGCTCAAGGCAGGAGCGTACATGGAAGCCAGGTGTCATATACCTGAAGACTTAAAAGTTATTGATCAGGCTCACAAACTGTTAAATAAAATACGTTCTGTACCTCTATGTTGACAAACATACCTCATCATGACTTGCAAGGTCAGGTTTGAATCAAATTCTTAGTTCTTAGACTCCTCAGTGTTCCTGAAGAGAGTCAGCCCCTGGCATCCAGCCCCTAGCCTAAAGCACACCATCATTATTTTTCTTTTTAATCCCTAGCTCATCCCACAGCACTAGAGGCCTCAGAGGCCTACTTGTGGACAATCCAGTCTGTATGTCCGGGCATGAATGAGGCTCATCTATACTCCCCATACACCCTTGGCCAGCTCTAAGCCCTGGGGATGCACTTGCTGACGTAGTCCGTCTTTGGGCTCATAGATCCAGGCAAGCGGCCTGCTCAGGCCAAGGAAGCTGGCTCATAGCTGTTACTCGTCTTGCTGCTAGGGTTTCAAAACCCCAGATAACCACAATGTGGTCTTGTGGTAGTGGTATGTGTGGTGAGTGCTGCTTCTGATTGGGCACATTCTCTTGACACTGCAGACTACTTGTCATAGTGGTGTGTAGACAGAGGAAGGCCTGAGCCGGGGACTTGTAAAATGTAGTGGCCTAAAGTAGGGACCTCTCATGCCCAGGTCTGCATGGGCAGAAAGGGAAGAAATGGTCTCTTTACCCTTTAGTCATGTGTTTTTCTCTCTTTCCCAGGATAATTCTCTGGGATACATAATTATTCAAAAATTTTATTGTCCTTTAAAAAGAGAATTTAGAACATCTTAATTTCTCACCCCATTTTCTATTTTAATCAAAACAGATCAACAATGTTGGGCTGATAATAATTCTCTATTCTCAGAACAAAATTTATTTCAGTTGCTGACAATCTTCCTTAAATCCCAACTATATATACTATTTTCAGTGAACACAACTTCTTTTTATTAGACTTTTATGAGAAAAGTATGCTAATTTCAGACTTTAAATAGTTAGAAAGGTTTATAAAACTTGGAAGTGTTCTAGGAATATTTATTAAATAATTTCAATATAAAGTATATGGTAAAATGTTAAAAGAAATAGTACTTGCTTTATCTTACAGATGACAGAACTAAGGGATAAATTAATAATTATCTTCAAGTTTATAGTTGGTACTAAATGAAGGAAGAGGACTAATTATCTATCTGGCTTCAATTGTGGGTAATGCCAAAAATTTAAAAAGTAAAAATTGAATTGAATAAATGATCTAAATTTTTCTAACAGTATAAACGTTTGTTACAGACATCACCCACATACCCACACATACCCACACACGTGCACACATCTCAAAAATTTAATCTTACTCTTTATCTGAATATTTTCTGGTATGTAGCTCTCACTATCCTTTTTTAGATACCATTTCTTTAAACCATCCCACTTCCTCATTACCTAGAAGGGATTCAGGTAGACAAATATGTAAGATTCTTTTTAAGGTCTTTTCCACATTTCTTCCTTAACTTTATGATACCCTATAGAGTGAATATTGCTATTCCCGTTTCACATATGAAAGAAATTGCATAAATCACAGAACAATCATGTGGGAGAGCTAGGACTCAAACCAACATATGAGTACATGCCTAATGCTGCTTTGTCTACATGATATATCTCCTAAATAGGAGTAACTAATACCTGACTGAGCACCAATGATTGGACGTAGTAATAAATGGGGAAGAAAAAACAAATCTCCCATGCAGAATTCTAAATAATTTATGTAGATAGGCTGCTCCCAATGAGGTGACTCCCACTCTGTAAATGTGAGCTTCCAGAGAGTATAATATGAAAAGGGGGAAAAAAGAGTAACTTTATAGTAGAGAAACCTACCAAACAGGGTAAGAAATTTTATTTATTCAGTCAACAGATAATTCTTGCTACATATTTACTTATAGACTCCTTTAAATAGATCTATAACTTCATGAGTTACAGTTTGGATACTCCCAGTTTATAGGGAAAAGAATGTCAATATTCTGATGGGGTCTGAAAGCTTACTAAAACAAATACAGCAACTTCTTCTTCTAGCCACGATGGAGTAACTAATACTAGACATACCTTCCCACCATAAGCAACAATACAACTGGAAAAACTGCATCAAACAACTTGTTTTTAGGGATTAGATAGTAGGCAGCCCAAGACTGTAATCCTTTATAGAAGGAAACTGTAGGATTCAAGCCCCATATTTGTCTTGGCTTTTTGCCTGGGAATAATTTCTGGAGGAATTGTCCAAAGAAAGAAAGGTGAGGCGAAGTTCAGAGTTCAGAGCTACTGAAATGCCAGTGTGGGGGGCATGTGTGGAGCAGAGTACCAGAATGCAGGGAGCTGTGGAGAAGGAGGCCCCAATCCACATGGGGCTTCACTGTGGTCTTTGGCCAAAGTCTTGGCTGTGCATGTATAAGTCCAGACAAACTGAGGCCTGGTAGAGAGTAGATTCCATGAGGCAGGAGAGCTGAATGGAGACAGCAGAGGTATAATAGATGGAACAGATGTTGGGTAGTGTGAGTTTAGGACACACTGGTGTTCCAGTCCAGCCAGAACAGAGGAGCTACACTGAGCAACTTGGTCATTCATTTTAGACCCAGTAAGACCGTAAGAACCACACCCTTGAGTAAGGGCCATGTTCTAGGGTTAAGGACAATTCTAAAGAATCCCACCCAAACAGGCAATAAAACCAAGCCTGAGAGGCTTTAAATGATCCAGTAGTCATCTTTTTTTAAAAACTTTTTTAAGTTTAATTGAGATACAATGGACATGTAACATTTTATAAGTTTCAGGTATATAACATAATGATTTTATATATGTGTATATTGGAAAATGATTACCACAATAAATTTAGTTAACACCCATCACCTCACAGAGGCACACTTTTTTTCTTGTGAAGAAAACTTTTAAGGTCTACTCTCTTAGCAAATTTCAAATCAGGAACACCGTACAGTTAACTACAGTTATAGTTACATATACATATACTGTTATATACATGGCAGTAATTTAAGTGCCTGCTGGAACAAAATTCAACATTCTTTAAAAAGACAGCATAATCTAGACTCCCTATAATGTATCCTTCATAACATTCTGGGGAAAAATTATGTTACTATATATTTCCTGCTTCTATGAGTTTGACTATTTTAGATAGCTCATATACATGGAATCATGCCATATTTGTCCTGGGACTGACTTATTTTGATTAGCATAGTGTCACTGGGTTCACCGATTTTGTCCCAAATGGCAGGATTTCCTTCTTTTTAAAGGCTGAATACTATTCCATTGTATGTATATAACACATTTCCTGTATCCATTCATCTGTCAATGGACATTTGGGTTGGGCTGTGGGAAGATGGGAAAATGGTGAATTGTTTAATGTGTATAGTTTCAGTTATTCAAGATGAATAAGTTCCAGAGATCTCCTGTACTAATAGATAACAACAGTATTGTGCACTTTAAAAATATATTAAGAGGATAAATATCATGTTAAATGTTCTTAACACACACATACACAGAACACAAGGAAGTTTTTGTAGGTGATGGATATATTTAGTACCTTGATTGTGGTGATGGTAACATGAGTATATGTATATGTCCAAACTTACCAAGATGCATACACTAAATGTGTGTAACTTTTTGTATCACAGTCATAACAATAAAACTTTAAAAAAGAAGAAAAATACTGTTATGCTAAAAAAGGAGAAAAGTGAAACTCACAATCAAAAAAAGTCAATCAAGTAGACTATAAATGGCTCAGAAATTAGCAGATAACGACTTTAATAAATATGTGAAAGGATTTAAACAAGAATGATGGACATAATGAGTAAACAGGTAATTTCAGCAGAGAAATAGAACACATTTAAAAAAAACAAAAACAACTTTAAAATACAATATCTGAAATGAAAATGTCAATGAATGGGATTAACAGATTAGAGGTGACAGAAGAAATGGTTAGCGAACTTGAAGGAAAATTAATAAAAATAATAAAATTTGAAAAACAAAGAGGAAAAAGAATAAAAAACGAAAGAAAAAGAGAAGAACCTTAGGGATCTGTGATATGTCAAACCGTCAAGTGTGCACACAATTGGAGTCTCAAAGGGGAGGAGAGGGGGTCTGGTGGAAAAGTTTTTTTAAAAGAAATAATGTCTGAAAATTTCCCAAATTTCATGAAAAACATAAACCTATAGATTCAAAAAGTTCAGTGAATTCCAAACAAGATAAAACTACAAAACCATGCTTAAGTATATCACAGTCCAACTTCTGAAAACTAACAATAATATAGAGAAATATTTTGATAGGAGTGTGTTAGTTTTCTACTGCTGTGTAACAAATCACCACAAACATAGAGGCTTAAAACAACACCCACTTATTATCTAACAGTTCTTTGGGTCAAAACCTGTGTGGTCTCAACTGCATACTCTGCTCAGGCTCTCACAAGTTTGAAATCAACCTATTGCCCGGACTGGGCTGTTATCTGGAAGCTCTGGAGAAGTATCCACTCCAAGTTAATTCAGGTTGTTGGCAGAATCCAGTTCCTTGTGATTGTAGGTGCAAGGTCCTTGTTTCCTCTTGGGCTGTTGGCCAGAGACTACTCTTTGCTCCTAGAAGTCACTTGCATTCCTCCTCCTGTGGTCCCTTTCATAGTCAGTACCAGAAATGACACATCAAATCTTTCTCACACTGAATCTCTTAGACTTCCTCTTCCAATCGCAACTGGAGAAAACTCTCTGCTTTTAAAGGGCTCCCATGTTTACAATAGGTCCATCCATATAATCTTCCTTTTACTAACTTAAAGTCAACTGATTAGTAACCTTAATTACATCTGCAAATCCCTTTTTATATATAATGTAACATAATCAGGGCATGATATCTTCTCAAGAATTATAATCTTGGGTGGTGTGGGGAAGGATGTATTTTAAAATTCTATATACCACAAAGAGCTACAGAGAAATGAAAACAATACATAAAGGTGAACAATTATGCCTGATTTCTTATCAGAACCATGTGTGACAATAGATTTGAACTAACACTTGAAAGATAGAAAGGAGGAAAAGAAAGGAAAATGACAAGCAGATTTCCCTATCCAGTAATATATCCTTTGAAAATGAGGTAAAATAGAAGACATTTTCAGATGACTAAAGGCAGAGAGAATTCATGAGGCCTGCATTACAAGAAATGTTAAAGAAAATTATTCAAGCTGAAGGAAAATGATGCCAGCTTAAATTCACATTTGCAGGAAGGAAAAAAAAGCATCGAGAATGATTAATATAAAAGCCTATCTTTTTCTTCCTTACATTTATTTCTTAGAAAACAACTGACTTTTTGGAGTAGAAGCAGGAAAACTCCAAGGCCCATGGGCTAAATCCTGTTCACAGCCTGTTTTTGTTTGGTCTGACAGCTAAGAATGCTTTTAATATTTTCAAAGGATTGCGAAAACAAAAAGTATGAACTACCACTACCAACACCACCACCACCATCACCACCACCACCACCACCACCACCACCAACAACAACAACAACAAGAACAAATGACAGAGACCATATGTGGCTTTTAAAATCTAAAATATTTACTATTTTGTCCTTAAAGAAAAAAATTTGCTGATGTCCTTTTTAGAGCAAATAAATAAATAAATAATATTGTCTTATGGAATTTAGAATAAATGTAGTGGTTAAATATATAACAACACTAACTTGAAGGATGGGAAAAAGTAAATGGAATTATATTTTGAAAGATTCATACATTTTAAATGAATGTTAGAATCACAATATTAGCTCTGGGAAAATTGTAAGAATGCAGATTGTACCCCAGAGCAATCACTAAAAAATACAAAGTAGTATAGCTAGAAAGCAAAAAAAAATTCAAAATGGAACAGTAAATAATTTTTGACTAAGAAAAAAAATTCAGGATAGGAAGAAAATAGAAAACATATCAGAAAACTAGAAAACAAATAAGAATACAGCAGAATTAAATCTAGCCATAACAATAATTTTATTAAATATAAACAGACTAAAGAGTCCAATTAGAAAACAAAGATTGTCAGACTGAGTAAAAATCAAGATCAATTACATGCTATATACAAGCAACACACTTTAAATATGGAGAAATAAATAGGTTAGAAGTAAAAGGTTAGTGCCCTGGGCTAAATTGTGTTTCTCCCCTAAGTATATTTGTTGAAGCTCTCTTCTACCATGTGACTATATTGGAGAGAGTTTCTTTAAAGAGGTGATTAGGGTTAAATTAGGTCACAATAGTGGAACACTGGTCAAATAGAACTGGATGTCCTTATAAAAAAAATGAAGGGCACCAGAGAGTCACTCTCTCTCTTGACAAGACATAGCAAGCAGGTGGCATTTACAAGCCAGGCAGAGAGTTTTCACTACAAACCAATCCAGCTGGACCTTGATCTTGGACTTCCAGCCTCCAAAAGTGAGGAAAACTATATTTCTGTTGTTTAAGTCACCTAATCTACGGTATTTTGTTATGGCAGCCTGAGCTAAGACTAAGCCTGAGCTTGAGACTGAGGAAACTGGAAAAGGTATACAATGCAAACAGTTAAGAATAAGAAAGATGGTGTGTGTAGAAGGATAACAGGCATCAAGACAAAGACTGCTACTAGAAATAAAGAGAGGCATTTCAAAATGATAAAAGGTCACCTCCTCAGGAAGACATAAACTCATATATGTGTATACACTAAATATAAAAGCTTCAAAATACATGAAAAAAACCTGACAAAACTAAAGGGAGAGAGAAATAGATAAATACACAATTGTTGGGAATTTTGACATCCCTCTCTCAAAAATTGATAGAACAGGTAGATAAAAATCAGCGAAGATACAGAAGATTTGAATAACACGGTAAACCACCTTGACATTCACAGAACACCCCACACAACAACCAAAGAACACACATTATTTTTAAGTGCTCATAAAAAATTCACCAAGGTAGGTCATACGCTGACTGACAAAATTAGTCTCAATTAATTAAAAGTATTAAAATCATAAAAGAATATATTTTCTGACAAGAGTGGAATTAAATTACATATCAGTAATATTAATATTTCTAGCAAGCGCCTACTATTTGAAAATTAACCATACACTTCTAAATAACTTAGTACTTAAAGCATAATAGAAATTAGGTGTTTTGAGTAGAGTACCTAAAATAGACTTATCAAAATTTGTGAGCTAGAGCTCAAGCAGTGCTTAGAAAGAAACACATAACTTTAGATATCTACTTTGGAAAAGAAGAATGGTGTAAAATTATGTAAATTTCCATCTAAAGAAGCCAATAAAGAAGGAAAGAAAGAGATAGTAAACATAAAAAATCAATGAAAATCATGGAACACTACATCAAAAACTAATGTTGCACTGTATGGTGATTAACATAACATAATAAAATAAAAAAAAGAAATCAATGAAAATGAAAATATAAGGTATTAAAGAAGGAGAGAGGGGTTATTAATCCTACAGATATGAAAATGTAATAAGGAAATATGGCAAACAATATTATGCTAATAAACTCTACAACTTAGATAAAACAGAACTATTTCCTGAAAAAATAGAAATTACTAAAATTAACACATGAATAAGAGAGATTTAAATATCCCTGTATCTGCTAAAGAAACTGAAAGTGTAATAAAAAGTTTTACCACTTTCTCCCCCAAATCCAGACACAAATGGTTTAATTAGTGGATTTTATTAAATCTGTAAGCAAGAAATTATACCATTCTTATATAAATTCTTCCAGAAAATAGAGCAATGGGGATAATTTCCCAAATGGTTTTACGAGGCCAGACTAATTGTGATACCAAAACCTGACAAAAACATTACATGAAAAAAAAATTTACAGGTCAATATCTCTTCAGAATATTGATAAACAAATTATCAGCCAATTGATTCCAGTACTATATAAAAGGATAATACATCATGTCCAAGGGAGGTTAATCCCAGAAAGGCAAGGTTTGAAAAATAATCAGTGTAATTTGCCATATATAAAAAATAGAAGGAAAAATGCAGTCACCTCAAATAGACTTGGAAAAAGATTTGACAAAGTTCACTACTCATTTCTTTTTTTTTTTTAAAGATTTTATTTATTTATTTGAGAGAGAGAGAATGAGAGATAGAGAGCACGAGAGGGAAGAGGATCAGAGGGAGAAACAGACTCCCTGCCGAGCAGGGAGCCCGATGCGGGACTCGATCCCGGGACTCCAGGATCATGACCTGAGCCGAAGGCAGACGCTTAACGACTGAGCCACCCAGGTGCCCCTACTACTCATTTCTTATTTTTAAAAAATTCCAAACAAATTCCCAGCAGGCCTTTTTTTTAATTAGAAGAAATTGATATGCCAATTCTAAAATGTATATCAAAATGCAAAGATGCTAGAATAGTCAAGACAAAGTTGAAAAAGAATAGCAAAGTTGAAGGATTCAAACTATCATACTTATTCTAAAGCTGTAGCAATTGAGACAGGATGGTATTGACATACAGGTGGGCTAACAGATTAGTGGAATTGAAAAGATAGTTCTCTGAACAGAGGTCCATACTTACACAGTAAATTATTTCTCTATCAAGGTGCCATTGGAAATAGAAAAATCTTTTTAATAGATAGTGCTTTAAAAATAGATAAATTATATGGAAAAACAATCAAACACAAATATTACCTCCCACCATCACCAAAAATTTATTCAAGAAGGTTTATAGATCTAAACACAAAATCTCTATCTATAAATCTTTTGAAAAGAAGACATAGGCAAATGCCTTCACAGTACTGGTGTAGGCAAATATTTCTTAGGAAGCATGAAGAAACCAATAACCAAAGAAGAAAAGAATGATAAGTTACACTTCATTTAAATGTAAAACTTCTACTCATCAAAAGACACCATTAGGACATTAAATAGAAAACTTACTAGGAGTACATATATAGAGCTGAGAAAGCACTTTTATCCAGAATATACAAAGAATTCCTACAAATAGAAAATAAAAAGAAAAATAACAGTGAAGAAATAGGCAAAAGACCTAGACATATACAAATGGTGAAAAATGTACACAAAAAGATTCTCAGCATGATTAGAGAAATTCAAATGAAAATCACACCTGTTAGAATCACATTCTGTACACCAATTCCAAAAGGGTAAAATTGGAGATGGATTATACCACATGTTAGAATGTGGAGAAACTGGACCTTCCAAACATTGCTGTTAGAAATATTAAATGGTACAGTTCTTTTTTTTTTAACTCTTTAGCAGTTTCTTATGAATTTAAGTACACACTTATCCCATGACCTAGAAATTATGTTCTTATATATTTACCCAAGAGAATTTAAAACAAATATCCAGAAGAAACTTCTACATGTTTATAACAACTTTATTTATAATAACCCCAAACTGGAAAAACCCAATGGGTACATCAACAGGAGAATGGATAAACAAATTATGGCATATTCATATAGTGGAATACTTCTCAACAATAAGAAAAGAATAAACCACTGATATACCCAATAACACTGATGAATCTCAAAATCATCATAACTAAAAGAAGCCAGACACAAAAGAATAGATATTGTCCAATTAAATTTATATAAAGTTTAAGAACGTAGAGGTAGAAATCCAAAGAGTGGTTGATTATGATGGGTATGGATTTATTGAATAAAAGTAGGGGTGATAAAAATATTTTACATCCTGACTGTTTAATTTGTTGGAGTTCATCAAATTGTACAATAGGATATGTATATTTTCTGTATGCAAATTTTACCTAAATTTTTTAAATTGACAATGTAAAAGTTGCACAGAAACTAAGGCCTTCAGTAACATATTTAGATGCATGGGTACACGTGAGCAAAGTAACAAGCAGAAAGTCTAAAAAAAGTAGACAGAAAAGTTAGACAGTGTCATGCCAATACCACCCAAGCTGTTTACAGCCTGTCTGTAAGAGGTTTCTCACAAAGTGGAAAAACAGACAGCCCCGTATTTGCACTGCCAACTTTGATTATGGAGGACAGCATGGGGATTGGACAACTGCCGCCATTATTATCCATCACCAGCGAACTACTTCAAGGATATCCAGCAGGTAATCTTTGAATACAACACAAATATTGCGGAGAGACATTGACAGCTCTGGACCCATAAAAGGCTATATAAAGAACCACTCAATGGGGAAAGCTGTTGATGAATTTGAAAGACTGTTCAGGGTATCTGGTGAGAACAGAGTGTGAGTCCAGACGGAAGAAGTAAATCAAAGTACACGACCAGATTGAGATTTTTAAACTCTGAGCTATGAAGATGGCCTGAATCTTGCCTTTCTTAGGAGAAAAGTGCTGTAACCAAAAAGGCCTCTGAGGGAAGTTAAACATACACACTGAACTCCTGAGAAAAGAAGTTAGCAAGACAAAAATATGCCACAATTATTTTTGAATATTTTTATCTGTGACATGGATATCTATTGTCACATTAAAACTAAATTAAGGAAATAAGGAACTTATTTGTGGGTAAGCTCTATGCCAAAAGCAGGACAGTTTTGAGACTGAATTTGATTAGTGCTATAGCCAGGAACGGAAAAGGATGCAAAATGTCAAGAGATGGTGGAATGATACAATTAAAGCATTTACTAAGCTCAAAGAATAAATAAGTCACAAGATGGTGACAAATAAGTCCAGTTTGGAGAAGCTTTGATAATGGGAGCAGTTATTGGTACGTGCTGGACAAGTCTGTGTGATCTCTGGTTTTTGGTTTCTTAGTGAGATCAGCAGGCTGAGTTTCTCACTGACCAGGTTTATAAAACAAATTCAGAGGCAATAAACTAGTTTGACTAAAGCTATACTTCAATAAAAAGGAAACAAATGTATTATCTTATTTCTTTGCAAAAGAAAAAAATCAGTACATTTGAAGGTGTAATCAGCACCAACAAGTTTCAATTAACACATTTCGCCTTTATTTTTAAACAAACTGAAGAGACTAAGCTTGACATAAAAATTGCATTTGTAGTTTCATGTGATTTTATTTTTTTATTATATATGAAAGTCATATTCTCTACTTTAAAAAAAAAATCTAAACTCAAGAGCCACTCAGTGTGGAAGGACAGCTATACTTGATTAAAATCTAAAAGAATCAAGCCACAAAGGTATTGTCTGGAGTCTTCACAGTCCTCATTTTGATATACTGTGTTACTAGTTTAAAAAGGGCATATAGACATCATAATCATATGAACTTCAGATTAGGAGGGTGAGAGAAATGCAGCAGCCAGGACCCCACTGATGGGGAAAGAAATATTTTATAGAATACAGGGGAATGTTTTTTGTTAGGGCTAGTGTTAGGGAGATGGCTGTTCAGGCCTTGGTCACAAGCACCTGGCTTTCCCTCCCCTGAGGGTTCAAGGTCAGAAAAAGCTAGAGACCCATGGTACATATGACCATGACAACCTGGACGTCCCCAGCCAGTCCAGGACTAACTAAGGAGGCCTCCAGGAAAAGGAACTATAAGGCTGTCTCTTAGTTTTCTCTACTCCCAAAGGAGATGAATATAACTCTGAAGTGTTCAGGATTAAGCATGTTTTTATTACAGACTGTATCAGCAGATAGAAGCCTTCACTATGTGAAGAAAGGAGCTCAAAGCTCAACAGCAGGGAGCTGGGAAGGAGAGTGATCTTTATTTCCTTTTCTCTCTTTCTAAACTTCTTTTCCCATGTTTCAAGAGAGGCAAGGCAAGGACCCTATCAGTTCCCTCATGGGAATCATTCAGATCACTGCTTTGAGGTTATTCCATGTCCTGATGCTCTCTGAAAAGGCTCTGCCTGAACAGCTCTTGGAATCTGGTTTCTCTCTCCCTATAAAAGAGAGAACATATTTCTTTGCCACCACCTGAAAGATGCAGTTCCTCCATCATCCCTCCAAAACATTCATAATAATAATACTAAAAGCCTAAGGCAATGTCTAAACTAGACATTGAAAGGAAATGTTCTGACCTTTCTTTCTCCTGCCTTCACTAGTCTTTACGTATCTAGACTGGCTTACTATTAAATTGCATTGAGATTTAGGGCCCAAACCTCAACTATGAAGTAAGTATTTCTTGGCACGGAGTGATCTCTAATCTAAAACTCCTCTGAACTCTACAAGTGTAAGGCCTATTTCATCCTTGATAAAGGCTCAAGGAAGAATGCTTCTTATACACGATTCCTATGTTCCCTGTATTTTATTTTCTATTTCAAAAAATGCAAAAGAAAAATAGCTCTTTGAACATGGTCATAATTCTGATACCTTTGTCATCACCATCATCGGTAATATCAGCCACAAATTCTTGCTTGAATCTTTATTCATACAAGTGTTTTAGTCCAACACACAGCTCCCAAGTTCCTTCAACATTAAGAAAGCTTATTCCTCACAGCCCATGCCCAATAACCAATAAGTACCCTGCTAAGACTGTTGAAGGTCAGTGGCAATCTGTGAACTCATGTAAACTGTGCTTTGTCTTTTCCAGGATTTCTCCCATTTATTTAGGACAATGCAACATTTCCTTTTGAGGGACTGTTGGTCCTCCTACCCCCACATCAGTGTCTCTGCCTCTTCCTCTTCCTTACCCCTCCACTCCTTGTCAGTGGTAGACACATGACCCAAATGGATAAGAAGTCTTCACCAGAACTTTTCAAATTGCAAAGGAGGTGAATAAGGGAAATGAGACTTTAGTGTTTCTGACGTCATGACTAGAACCTCATAAAGTAGGTTGGTCTGAAAGAAGAAGGTTGTCATTGACATGGAGGGAAGTAAATTAGAGAAAGTGGCAAAGAATATCCTGAAGTTTTCCAGTCCCTGAAACTTGATTTACCCTTCTATGTCTGGTGATTTATTTATATGTGTCAGTAAGTTTTCTTTTGTGCTGCTTCAAATTGAGTTTCTATCCTTTGAAACCCAAAGAATCCTTACTAATAGAACTAGGCGTACCAGGAATGAAACTTGAAATATGAGAAGGGTAAGTGGGCACTTAGTCTGAATTTAGATGGAATGATGAATTTGATGGGGTGATCTTACACAGGTATAATAAAAAAATATGAGGGGGTTCTACACCAGTTCAAAATTGAAATGATTCAACTTATTTTCTAAATACATTTTTAATTATTCTTTATTGAAGTATAGCCCCTGTACTGAAGGATGCACATATCATAAATATACAGATTGATGTATTATACCCAGGTGGGCACATTAAGAAACCATCATTCAGATCAAGAGAGAGAATGTTGCCATCATCCTGAAAGCATTTATTATTAGTGTTGAGAGATCAGAGAAAGTTGTTTTGCCTTCATCTGAAGTTGAATGAGAGGGGCCTAAAGAGTTCTCACCATGGTGAGAACTTGATACAGAGCCCCAAAGTTTAAGGGGCATCACAACTAGCATGTAGTCAGCCATAAAGAGTCTCAGGGGCTAGAAGTGTGAGCTTAACAGGGTCAAAATGAGAATAAGTCTATCACTTCTACAGGTGGCAAGACAAATGCTCATGTCTTCTTGACATCAGAAGAGCTTATAAGAGGTCTTGGGTTTATCTAAACTCTTTGCATTTGTCTTCAAAGAAATCTCAACAAGAAAAATATCTAGATGGGCAAAAGGACTAAAAAAATGGGTTGAACCAATAAAGGCCAGTAAAAGCCTCGGGATTGTAAGGCAGTAATGGAGATGACTGACCAGAGGAGCCATATGGCTTGATTTATGGCAGATGCAGTCAGAGGCATTCAGTGAGAGGCTTTCTCAGAATGTGCAAACATGTCACATGGGAGAGTCCTTAACACAGAAGCAAACAGAAAGAGAAATGAATAAGGTTGCTTTTGTTATTATAGTATAACAAGTCCAGCTTGTTTGACAAAATAGATCTACATATATGCATTATTCCCTACTCAACTGTGAACACTCTTCTTTTAAAAAAAGATTTTATTTATTTATTTGACAGAGAGAGAGGGAGAGAGCACAAGCAGGTGGGAGCAGCAGAGGGAGAGGGAGAAGCAGGCTCCCCACTGAGCAGGGAGCCCAACATGGGGCTCGATCCCAGGGTCCTGGGATCAGGACCCAAGACAAAAGCAGATGCTTAACAGACTGAGCCACCCAGGTGCCCCTCAACTTTGAACACTCTGAAGGCAAGATGTCTCACCCTTATTTCATCTTATCTCACATAGGGTGTCTCATATCAGTAAGTGCACTAGTGGCACATTGAAGTGAGTTTTGAATCACTGTTGTCTAAATAAGGACAAAAGAAAGTGTCAAACAGAGGGCACGTTTTGCATGGTGCACTGGGTGTTATGAACAAACAATGAATCATGGAACACTGCATCAAAAACTAATGATGTAATATATGGTGATTAACATAACAATAAAAAATTAAAAAAAAAAAGAAAGTGTCAAACACAAATGGAGCAATGGAAGGGTAGAAAATGAATTTGAACAAAAGGGTTACTATGTACTTCTGTTGATATGGTATTATTTGTTGCTTTTCATCTTTTCTATTCCCTTCCCTCACCTTCAAGGAGTAGGCATGACTAGATGCTGAGGTTGTGGTACCCCAGGACACAGTGACAGACCAGAAGCTGAGGTGAGAGCAGCAGGATTAGAACAAAAGTGGTGGCCAGCATGGTGCTGAAGACTTGGGTACTGAACAAATGAGTAAATATGTGGAGGATAATGACAGCAAAATTTCTCACTGTTAGAGAAGGGATTCACAAATATGGAAAAGTTGGATGTAGAAAAGTGTGTGTGTGTGTGTGTGTGTGTTATGTATAAGTATGCATATATGTGTGTATTTATGTTCTAATTCTGTCCATAAAAGGACTTTAAAAAGCAATTCCAGAAGCTCAGTGAGTGGCAGATACTGAATTCTAAAAAGCTTCCTCCAATAAGAGAGACCAGGGATCCTCGAAGAAATGGCTGATTTCAGGGCAAAGGCAAGGAAAATACAAGATAAGCCTATAACATCTTTGTTGGTTAAAATGTAAAGAAGTGCTCAAAGAATGATAGGTACATGTCAGAAGGACATAGGAGCCTAACAAGAACCTGTATCTGGCCAAATCTAGGAAGTTTGAACATTGAAACAAAAATAATAGAAATAGACTGCAACATTTTGAATAAAATTGGGGTAATATGACAGATACCCACTTGGACTGGTGATCAAGGTTACCATCATCAGGGGAGAGACAGGTGCCTCCTGATGTGATGCCCTGAGAAGAGCATGACTTCATTTCTGTGGTACTTTTATGGGAATGTGCAGCCTGAGACTGGACAAGGGGAAAATCCAGATGGACACAGATTGAAGAACAGTCTACAGGACAAAACTTTGAAGATCCTGAGACAAGAGAGACAATGAAACCATTCCAGATTAAAAGAGACTAAAGACAGGTGACAACTAAATGCAAGATATGAATCTGGACTGAACCCTGGACAAAGGAACATTGTGGAAGCATTTGGAAAAATTTTAATGTGTTTCATTGACTAGAAGTGAATGTTGCATCAATGTTGATCTATTAATTTGTGTGGTTGTATTTTTATTTGGTGTCTGTCAAGTCTCTACACCACATTTCGGAGATTTACATACTTCTATATTTAGGGGATAAGGGGGTATTATGACTGAAACTTGCCCTCAAATAGCTCAGTGAAAGAATAATAATAGGTTGAGTGGGAGAGAATGAGAGAGAGGTGAGAGAAAATGTGAAAGGTGATACATGTGATACAGTCTTACCTGAAGAACGTGATCAAAGAGGATGCAGGAATTCTTTGTACCATTGCTATAAATTTTCAGAACATATGAAACTACTTCAAAATAAATTATTAAGGCATTTAAAACATTATTTTATTTATTCTTTTATATTGTTATCTATTTGATTCATATGACAAACTCATCATCTGTTATGGATTGAATTATGTTTTCCCAAAATTCGTATATTGAACTCCTCCTAATCCTCAGTGCTTCAGAATGTGACCATATTTGGAAATAGGGTCTTTGACAATGTGATTATTTAAGTCAAGATGAGGTAGTACTGGAGTAGGGTGGGCCCCAAATCCAACATGGCTTGTGTCTTTCTCAAAAGAGGAAATTTGGAGATAGAGAGGCACACAGGGAGAAGGCCAGGTGATGACAAGGACAGAGATTGAGTTGATGCTTCTATAAGCCAAGGAATGTCAGAGATTGCCAGCAAACCACCAGAAGACAGGGCAGAGGCATGAAACAGATTCTTCCTCACAGACCTTAGAAAGAACCAACCCTCATGATCTCTTGATCTCAGATTTTTGGCCTCCAGAACTATGAGGCAATAAATTGTTGTTGTTTAAGCCACTCAGATTATGGTATGTTGTTACAGCAGCCCCAGAAAACTAATACAGTGTCTGTAAATATTTAAGGAAATAAAATGGGGAAACTACTGTATTGCATAAAGAGATGTAATGATTGGAAAGGACATTATGAAAATTTCTCTGGATTAGGAAAAGAAGGAGAGAATTATCTGGTACTCCTTTACTTGTTCAATTTATATTTATTATTTATAATGTGATGGTCTGTTTCAGCCACAGGGACACAGCAGCCATTTATACAGCCAAGCTCTTGCTTTCATGGAGCTTATATTCCAACAGAGAGAGGGAGATACCAAACAAGTGGCAATAACAGCTATGAAGAAATGTAAAATAAAATAGGGTGAGTAGATAGAGAATAATAAAGGATATTATTTTAGGTGATGAATCTGAGAAGACCTCTCACTTCTAGAAGACAAAAAAATGAGGGACTGGAGACGAGCTGTAAGTGAGGGAGAATAGCAAGTGCAAAACAGGAAGGAATTTGAAGCACGGAGGAGAAGCAGGAAGGTCACTGTGACAGCGTCAGAGTAAGAGATGGGAAGAGTAATCAGAGATTGAATTGGGGGGCACCTGGGTGGCTCAGTTGGTTAAGCGACTGCCTTCGGCTCAGGTCATGATCCTGGAGTGCTGGGATCGAGTCCCGCATCGGGCTCCCTGCTCAACGGGGAGTCTGCTTCTCCCTCTGACCCTCTTCCCTCTTGTGCTCTCTATCTCTCATTCTCTCTCTCTCTCGAATAAATAAATAAAATCTTTAAAAAAAAGAGAGAGATTGAATCGGAAAAATAGCCAAGGAGGAGATCATGTAGGAACTTTAGATCATAGTAAAGATTTTAAATTTTATTCTAAGTGTCAGGGAAAGCCATTTCAGTGTTTTAAGCACTGGAACGACATAAACAGATTTCTATTTTCAAAGGGTCTCTCTGGCTGCTCCGAACAGACAGATGGTAGGAGGGTTTGCACAAGAGTGAGGAGACCACATAGGGCACTGCACTCAGTAACTTCTGTTTGCTCCTCCAGAGTCACTGCCGTCTGTCTCCATGCTGGGTCCCTAGAACCCGACCTTTCTGGGCTGTGCCAAGAAATTTCTTTGACTTCTGGCTTCCAGTTGGGTTCAGTCAATGGGAGCCACCAACAGGAAAATGAGAGGAAACTGAAGTCAGTGAACTAAATTCCTCTGCTTCCTACCTGCAAGTTTGCTGAGGGTCAGCTGCATCTCTCTACCAAGAGCCACAGTCACTGTCAGCCCCTCATTTCCCTACTTTTGGTACCTGCTTCCTCTCTCTGTTTCTTCAGGCCTTTAGTGGAGATGACTCTCCATTACTACTAGCTTTAGATCACAAAACTTTTCTCTGTTGGTTTTTCTAACCCAGACTTCACATTTTCAAATAATCTTTTTATTAAACTCAATTAATAAAAACTGTTTTGAGTATAGGGGCTTTTATCCGTGCCAGAACCCTGACTGACATGGGGCTTTCACAGTAATGTTATGTTGTCTTGGAGTAGAGTGGTCTCCATTAGGGTAAAAAGAAGTTGGATTTGGAATGTATTTGGAAAGTGGAGTTAATGGTATTTGATGATGGATAGACTGTGGGAGGTGGAAGAAGAAGTGAAAAAAGAGGGTTCTAAATATTTGGTTTTAATGTCTAGAGCATAGAGGAAAGTTTAAAAGCAGATTTTGCAAGGAATAAGGAACTCAGTTGTAGGTATGATATATTTGGCATGTGTGTTAGATATGCAAGTTTGAATGTTGAGTAAGTAGTTGGAGTTCAACAAAAAGGTCAGGATTGGGATATAGAACTTTTGCTTCCAGTCAAGATGGAGTAACAGGGGCTGGGTTTACCCTTTAATCTGAAACAATAAACACACTGGAAAAATATCTGAAACAATAGTTTTCAAAAACACTTGATACCAGAACACCAGAGAAAGAAGGACAGCAATGTTGGAGACACAAGAAACGTATGAGGTGAGGTGTATGAGCTCCCTGACCTGCTTCCTTGAGAGAGTTTACATGCTGTGGCACAGGGAGGATGAACCCAAATAACCTGACTAACCCAACTGACTCTGAGTTGAGGAGATGAAGCTGAGCATTCTAGGAAACCAAGGGGCTAGAGTTCACAAAACAACATACTGGAAAAGAAAAAGCTACACAGAGAGAAAATTCCAGGGATATGTATAGGATCCTTCTCACGTGTTTAGCAAAGTATAGATCAGTGCATGTAGGTGAGAAAGTTATTCAAAGCTAGGCAAAGAACCCCTTTCAAGGGTACTTGAAGCTTTCACAGGGCAGAAATGGTGTGTGCTCCTACTAGCAAGATTGAAAAAGCCCTCATGATGCATGGATCATGGGTACACTACTCAGAAAGGTCTTGCCTTTGTAGTGGGGATTAATAAACTCTTGGCTTAGCACTGTTCTTATTTTATTTAGCAAATCTTAAAAGCAAATTTTGAAAGGATCAAATTGTTTCCAAGTAATTGTGTTCCAGAGCAGAGTTCAAGAATACTTGTAAGGATAAAATATATCCAGCACCCAGCAAGTTAAAATTTACAGTGACCCATAATAAGGAGAAAACACAATCAATCTAAACCAGCTAAGATAGACAGAGGTGGTAGACAAGGGGCGCCTGGGTGGTGCAGTTGGTTAAGTGTCCAACTCCTGGTTTCGGTTCAGGTTGTGATCTTATAGGTCATGGGATGGAGCCCCCTCAGGGCTCTGCGATCAGCGTGGAGTCTGCTTGAAGTTCTCTGTCCCTCTCCCTCTGCCCCTCCCACTTGTGCTCTCTCTCTCTCTAAAATAAATAAATAAATCTTAAAAAAAAAAGAATTATGAGAGGAAAGACATTTAAAAAGTTGTTTTAACTGTACCCCATATGTTCAAAAAGTAGAGACATAGAAAATTAAAAAGGACTCAGATAAAGCTTCTAAAGATAAAAACTACAATGTCAGAGGTAAAAAATACATTGTGTGGGATTAATGGCAGATTTGATATTATAGGAGAAAAGTTTAGGGAAATTGAAGCCATGGCAATAAAAACTAAGCAAAAGGAAACAAAAGAGGAAAAAAATTAAAAATAATGAAAAAAAGTTATTGAGCAGTGGAATATCTTCAAGCAATCTAATTTACCTTTAACTGAAGTCCCTAAAGGTAATGGAACAAAAATAATATTAGAAAAAAATACTAATGGACAAAAATTTTCCAAGTTTGCTGACAACTATAAACTCCTAGATCCAATAAGTGCAACAAATTCCAAGCATAGGAACCTTGAAGAAAACCACAGCTGTGTACAACATAATCCAATTACTTAAAACCAGTGATAAAGAAAACACTTTAAACACAGCTGGAGGAAAGAGACATAGAATCCACAACAGAACAAATATAATGATGACACTGATGTTTTGTCATTGAGAATGCATAGAGGACAGTGGAGTAACATAGATGAAGGTTGAAGTGAAGAATGCAGATACAAAGCCAACAGTCAACAACTTGCAGGTGATTTTAAAACCATGGGATGTAGGAAGTGAGTGAAGAAAGACAAGAAGAAAGTCAAGACAGGGAAAGAATGTGTAAGTGTTAACGTAAAAAGGCCAGCACTAAAGAAGTGAAATTGATGGCAAACACTGTGAGGCAGACCTTTTGAGAACTAACCAACTTCCACTTTTGTACTTGGGTGATAAAGCTAAATGGCTGATAATATAACTTAAGTCCAAGTAAGACATATTGGTATGGGATCAATTGGCGATTATTTGGGGGCAGAATTTCACCAATACTTTTATTTTTATGCTCAGAGAAGACACGCTAGGTGGTCTTTGCTGTTTGGGCCATTGCTAGAGAAGATATTTTCCTTTCTTATATTTTCACAAGGTCGTATTATATTCAGCAGGTCTATTGAGGCCTCTAAAGCTGTTTTTATTTGACATTATTCTTAAAAATTCCTAAATTAATCCACTTCATTTAAAGAAAAGGTTTGCTGTGTTGCTTAAGATAGTCTGGAATCTTTTTTTTTTTAAGATTTTATTTATTTATTTGGCAGAGAGAGACACAGCGAGAGAGGGAACACAAGCAGGGGGAGTGGGAGAGGGAGAAGCAGGCTTCCCGCTGAGCAGGGAGCCCGATGCAGGGCTCGATCCCAGGACCCTGGGATTGTGATCTGAGCCGAAGGCAGATGCTTAATGACAGCCACCCAGGCGCCCCTAGATAGTCTGGAATCTTAAGTGGGGCCCCTGGGTGACTTAGTTACTTGAGCAGCTGACTCTTGGTTTTGCCTCAGGTCATAATCTTGGGGTCCTGGGATTGAGCCCTGCCTCAGGCTCTGTGCTCAGTGGGGAGTCTCCTTGTGGATTCTCTCTCTCCTTCTGCCCTTTCCCCACTTGTTCTGTCTTTCTTTCTAGAATCAGTCAATCAATCGAAAAAAAAAAGATAATTTGGAATTTGTTTCAAGAATGGTATAATAGTGAATGGTGTGACTTAGAAGTAAATTCTGCAAGGAAAAAAAATTGAGGAAAAATATGCAAGTGTGGTATGATTGTCCCTGGGTTGTGGGAAGCTGAAAAAGAGAGGAGGGAAGAAGAGAGGGGAGAAAACAGAAAGCAGCCTAATGGGCACCTCAAAGCCGTTCTTTACACCCCATAATTGACACAGGAACTAAGCACAAAGCTAGAGTCAATGGGTCCTGGTTTGGCCTGTGCCTCAAAGAGGGAAAAAACCTAGAGTAGTAGAAAAAAGAGTTGATGATTTTAAATATATCAGACACTTATTTTTAAATTTGTAAGTAGAAATATGTTATTTAAAACTATTCTGCATAGTGAGGGAAGTCAAAACAGAAACTTAACTATATTCTCTATTCACTTTCTCAGTGTCCTTAATGATAGTTTTGTTTTCTGAAATTACACTATTCTTCTCTAATTTGTCTGACAACAGACATGTTTTGTAGCATATTTTTAACTATTCCCTCACTAGGCAATTCTACCAAGGCATAATTTGAAAGCAAAGCAATTATATCATTTTGCCTGTGATCAGTTTATGCTTTTTATCTTTCTTTGTCTTATTTTCTATTTCTGTCTTTTTTCCCCCTCAATATCTCTCTTTCTCCCTCCTTCTCCACCCCTTCCCTCCCTCTCTTCTTCCCTCTCTCTCCTATCTCTGTCTTAATTTTACGGTGAAAATAAAATAATTTATGTGGCATTAGAGGCAAGACAGACTCTTATTTTGCAAGAGGGGAAAGAAAACAGGCTAGCAAGCACCCATTACATTATGTGAGTGTAACCGGTCAGTTTTCTTTCCCTCACCAGCTGCAAACACAACCAGAATTGTAGAGAATATAGTACACTTAAAAAAAGAATACCTGTAAGAAGAGTCGTGCTTTCACTGATTCCGTCAAAGGACACATTATTATTAGATTCTTCGGTGGTAATTCCCCAGGGCAAAGAGAGGAAATTCCACTTTTTTAAACATTGAAAATATCACTAACATTAAGCTATTTTAGTAAGCCATGGTTGAGCCCTTCTTCTTAAGATCCGGTCCAAAGTGATCCATCTTAAACTGTGTCAAGTTCATGCATTTGACAGCAATGGCTGGTTCCCTTGAAAAGACCCAGCTGACCCTGTTCCAAGTGGACTAGTGATTTAGAAGCTGAGAATCCTAGAGTTGAGAGAACTTTAAACTTATTCATTCCAATCCTCTAACCAATTCAGGAATCCATTTTATAATATCCTGGTAAATGCTAATCCTACCTCCATTTCAACTGCTCCAAGGATAGGAGCCTTACCACCTTAGTAGTAGCATGTTTAAGTTTTTTGGAAGATGTCAGTTGTAGAAATGTCTTTTTTATATTGAACGAAAATCTAATTTCTTGTAGCTTTTACTCTCAGGAAAGAACACAAGCCTCAGCACTCGTGTCTCTGCTCTGGGATCTGTTCTCAGTTTCTTAGTTCAGAGAAACATATCTGGTCAACTTTGGGAAGGCAATGCAGACATCACAGGATAGTGTGGAAGCATAACACCTGGATCTGAGGAACAGGGACTCAGGATACTTTAAGGTCTTGGATAGTATAGAATCATAGCTAGGGTGCCATATAATTTATCACATAAATCAGAATACTTTTGAAAGTGAGAGAGGTGTTATTAACAATCATACTGGGACAACCGGCATGAACTAGTACTTTTCAGGATACAGGAACATTCTAATCAAGTTAAGAAAAACCAACCTGGGAGAGAAACAATTCTGAGTTCACCAAAACATTCAGTTTTCCTCCTGGGCACAGAGAAATACTTTATTCACCACCACCACCATCACCAATCACAACACACACACACACACACACACACACACACACAGATAGATAAATTGAACCACAATCTATTGATAGATTGAATTATGGTTTTGAGTTATAGGCAATTTAGTGTGGGCAGAAGTGATGTACCCTGTTTTAGACACAGCCATAGAACATATGAGTCATTTTAGGATGGTTCCCATTGACTCCTTGGTGGTGGAAACATAGAGTGGAAGGAGACTGAATCCTGAATTTACTGCCTGGAGTAGAGCCACCCAGAAAAATCACTACCCAGAAACATCCTCATGAGACTCTGTGTGAATAAAAAATAAATCGTTGTTGTATTATGGTTCTGAGAGTTTGAGGTTGTTTGTTATTACAGTTAGCCTACCCTGAGTAACACAGCTGCAAATCATGGAAATACCAACATCAAGGATTGCAAAGCCAGTTTCAAAAAAATCTACTTTTCAGGGTTTATTCTTAGAAAAATGTTGTGGGTGTACTACTCAATGATTTTCTAAAATGTCCATACCAGACTTGTTTATTATAATATGAAATTTCAAGCAACCTAAATGTCCAACAATAAGCATTGGTTAAAAAAGATGAAATATGACACAGACATTAAAATGACATGAGAAATATTCACACATATTTTAACAAGTTTAGGCTATAGAATGCCTTACAATTAAACCTATGCTTGGAAAAATTATTGCATATACATATATATACACACACACACATATATAATGTGTGTATGTATATGTGTGTGTATATATATATACACATATATGTGTGTGTGTGTGTGTGTAAAAATGTCAAGAGGGATTACTGTAGGTGATGTACTTTGATGTAAATTTTATCTTTTTTTCCAGAGATTTATTTATTTAATTGAAACAGAGAGAGAGAGGGAATGTGTGAGGGGAGAGGCAGAGGGAGAGAGAGAATCTCAAGCAGACTCCCCGCTGACCATCGAGCCCGACTCAGGACTGGATCTCAAGACCTTGAGATCATGATCTGAGCAGAACCCAAAAATCTGATGCTCAACTGATTGTGCCACCCAGGTGCCCCATGAATTTTATCTTCTTTACTTTCTGGGTTTTTCAGTATTAAAAATTGTAGACACACATATATATAATATCTATAGTAAAAAATTTTAAAGAGTCTCGGTAGCCTGGGTGGCTCAGTCATTAAGTGTCTACCTTCGGCTCAGGTCATGATCCCAGGGTCCTGGGATCAAGCCCCGCATCGGGCTCCCTTCTCCACGGGAAGCCTGCTTCTCCTCCCTCTCCCCCTGCTTGTGTTCCCTCTCTTGCTGTGTCTCTCTCTGTCAAATAAATAAATAAAATCTTTAAAAAAATGTTTTTAAAGAGTCTCACAAGCAAGTAAGTGAACTTGAGAAACTGACAGAATAGAGCAGGGGAAATGGCCACCAGGAGTCACAAACCAAGAAACTGCTCCTACAGAGAAGATGCACATGGTACCTACAGCTTAGTTGAGCTGTTTCCTGCCTCTCACCTGCATCTCACCTGCCTCTACTCTTCTGACCTTGTAAGAGCCTATCCTGACCCAGTCTGGGAATTTACTGTTAATAACTACAAAGACTGACCAGCTGAGTAGTACATTCAGTGACTTCCGTCACACAGCTCTCTGGTGGTCATTTTCTTGAAATTCACCTTGCTCATAGGGTAAAGAGTAAGATGGTGGGGGGGGGAACTTGGTAGTTATCACCATGAATTACTGAATATCAATAATCTTAGTCATAAAAAAGTAATCTTAGTCATTGCAATCTTTCTTGATCCAAAATGATAATGTTATCATTGAATCTCAAAGGGAAACAGAAAACAACAAATAGAGATTCCTTTTTAATTTTTTATTGTTTTCCCAGTTTAACACTAGATCAACAGAAGCAATTTTCAACCATCCACTATCAGTATCATGTCTCTTTAAGTCGTTCTACAGCCTTCAAAAATAGGTCCTTTGCAAGATGGATACTCTAGAAAGTAAAATTGAAAGTTAACAAAAATCTCAATATTCCTAATTTGCATACATGGTATTTAATTAAAGAAATTATATTTATAATTGTTATAATTTATAATTGTATATTATTTATAATTAAAGAAATATATTCAGGGTTTTGTCTCTCTGTTTCCTTGTTTATTTGGTCATTTTTTAAAGTTGATCTTTATCTGACTTTTCTTCTTTGAGTAATAGGCTTTTTGCTCCCCATTCTTCTTTGACTTGTCAGAGGTTTTCAAAAGTGGTAATCCAGAAACAAAAGTCAGGGAAATCAGACACTCTAGCATTTCAATGAAGGATTGAGCTAATCCTTTTTCATTAATGTTCAGAAATTCTGGCACTAAAGGAAGAAGCACTGCAGGCTGAATTTCACCAATAAGGCATTTTTATAAGAATTATAGCTGGGCTATATTTGAGTCTTTGGTGTTTGCATAACACATATCATGGTTTCTGATTATACAGTAGAAGGTACTTCATTTAGGAATCCCATCAAACCAAAGAACCATGTTCTTTAAAGCACTTTTGAGTTTTATTTCTTAAAAACATTATTTGTTGTTTAAATTCAACCTATCCAATTCCTGTAGGGAGTTTCCAAAGTCTGCTCTACATGGTGATGGTATGCCTCACTTGATATCCTGATGGCCAAATGTTTTCAGTGAGGCCTGTAGGAAGCTGGGTTACACTGAAGCATTTCTCAGTCATCTCCTGTGTAACCTATGCTCTGTTAAATAAAGTGGATGTTTCACTGGGTACCAATTATTTGAAAGCATTGAAATGAAATTGTGCAAATGTGTCCTTTGACTACACACATACACCTTTCAATTGTTTTTACTCTTGGAGTTAAAAAGTATCTGATGTCCAGGAACCGATTCATGTCTCAGATATTTTAAAGTTTGAACTCATTTCTAATAAAATTTTAATGAAAAATGTCCTCCATTCCGCATTACATGAAGGACTTCTATTGATTATCTCAGTGAAAACAATGCAGCCAGCTCTCACCCTCTGCAGCAATGTTTATTTGTGTGTGTATGTGGGGTGGGGCGGGGGTGAGAGTGGGGAGAGTTTCAGTGGAACAAAATGAGCCATTGAGTCATGAGTCTGAACAGGGCTTCTTGTCCAGACACCAAGATAAGCTGAGACTAGAATTCCAAAAAAAATATACCTACCAGCAAGTTCAAAGTCATAGTACCACTTTCAGGACCAAACTGAAATGTGGGCACCTGGAGCTAACTAATAATTTGACACTCCTTCAAAATGATATTCTTTGAATATGTATGTATTAGCAGATAGAATGAACACTGAGGGGCAAGTGCAGGGATGTGCTGGTTCAGAAATCAGCCTCTCTAATATTTAGAGTCATTTAGCTTACATGCCCTGCTCAAGGAACACACATTCTTTAAAGGCACTTTAGAAGAAAAGAAATGTTCCTTCCAGTGGACCCCTCTTTAGAGAGCATTTTAGAGACCATCAAGTGATCATTTCCTACTTGAACATGCCTCTGAGGTCAGGCTTCCAATCATTTCTGGTTCATGAATATTATTTAGCACCTACTAGGTTTAGGCTCCCTGCTTGGCTGGGGCTACAAGGGTAAGCACGCAGCTTATCATGCCATTTCTTCTAATCATTAGCAGCCCTCTCTGAGAGGAGTTCTAGAAAATGCAATTTGCCACAGTTCCCAGCATTTTCAATCATGCTATAGTGACCTCAGTGGCATTTCAGGGCCCAGGTGCTAGCTTGGCTGGCCTATTTCTTATTCTGACTCTGAGCATACTATTTCCCTACAGACAGAAATAGCTTGACCTTCTAAAGACCATTCACATATTTCCTCCCTGCCAACCTAATTTTAATAACAACAGGAATGAACCAATATCCCTGTGTTTTACTAACAACTTGAAGCTGGTCTAGCAAAGCTCTGTGGTATCAGATGGCAAGCACGGCATCCAGGGTTCAGGAAGGGCTGAGACCAGAGATCTTGGCTGGTGTAGTCAGGCTGTGTGGGCTCTGAGGTCTCAGACTTTTAATGTGTCTTCTCTTCCCAGAAGGCATAGAAAAGCAGGTGGGATTTTATGCAAGCCACTGTTGAACTCACCTATAGTAGAGGCTGCTTCTTTGATATCATCTGTGTTACTGGAGAAAGACCTGCAACTGGTTTATAGATTCAAAATCTGTAACTTCACTGAAACTTGGGAACAGTAAAACAAACAGATCAATAAGCTTTAAGCTTGTTCCTCCCTTCTATTTCAAAGAATTCAGAGCAGGTAAACAGTGGTTTCCATAGCAAGTATTTTAGCGGTGGTAGAAACGCCTTTTACTGTATCCCATTGTTTCTTTCACAGCGTATAAGACAAACTGACACTGTTTGCTGAGGCTGAACCAGTTCCTGAGGTCCCTTAGTGCACAGCATGTTACTTTGCATTTTGTTATTTCAAGTACTATTTTCCATGCACTATTTTAACCTTAAAGCAGGAGTTAATTTACTCCATTTAGACCATGTACTAATTGTACTTATTTTTTATTGCCTTGATTTAGTGGAAGAATCATAAAATAAGATTAAAATCTGCAATATAAAAATATTTTTGGTCCATATAAAGAAACCATTTTTTTTACATTAATTTATCTGTACTTCTTGGCATACTTGAAGAGAACAAAAATGCAGCATACCTATAAGCTAGTAAAATTGGAATTTCCTCCTTCTTGAGAAAGGAAATGTAGAGTAGTCTCAGGTCCCAGAGAGATGTGTCACGCATAAATTTTTAGCTGAAACATACCTCGGAATTGGTCATTAACAAAAAAGCAATAGGACATTAATATTACAGTTGAGCAATCTGCCATGCCTTATTATCTAACTTTCACTCGTTGTCCCTTAGCCAATGACTCTATTATTCTTCTCTTCCATAACTCCAACCGAGGATTCATGTTTCCCAACTGGATCTTTTTTTTCCAAATTTACCACTGCATTTAACTTGAACTAAGAGGTTGAATGCAAATGTGAAGATTTAAAGACTGGGCTGGACTACAGCATCAGGAATGTAAATTATCAACCAAATGACAACTATTAACGGATGTTTCAAAGAAATTGTGTTGGTTTAACTTAACAGCTAGGTAGCTAATAACTATGCTTATCTAAACATGCCTCAGGTTTTTATGCTTTGTTGTATATAAACAGAGATGGGGACAGTGGAAGAGAAATTTTTCTTAATGTGGAAATTATTTTTTCAATCCCTTTGTTGTTCTTCAGTGTGTTGTGATATTTTGCCTCCCAAATTCTGGAAACAACTCTATTGATTTGGTACGAATGTCTTTCATGCAAATAGGTGGAGTGATTGAAAGAATAAATAAAAATATTCAGTGAAAGTTCCATGCTGAAGCAGCACACCTGTGAGACTTCAGTAGTAGATTGATGGATATTATTGATATTATAGAAACTGTAAAATCTCGTCAATAACATTGAAATCATTCCTAATTTTTTTTCAAAAAATAAGGAAAAACTATGTGAATTCTTTGGAGTTTGGGGGGTTGTAGCTGATGAATTTTTTAAATTTAAAAAGATATACATATGAAACTTACACTTGACCTCTGAAAATAAGCATAGAAGCCAAATGATCCCTATATATCCTTCTGGTACCATGGCCTAGATGTCAAAGTGCAGTACAGCTGGTAAAAATGCTTCTGTGCATTCACTCATGAACAGAGGAAGCTCCTGCACTCCCAGAGACTACTAGACCATTAAGCCAGGCCTACACTGTATACAGATTCCATTAGGTCAATATGTGTGTGTGTGTGTGTGTGTGTGTGTGTGTGTGTGTGTGCAGCGCACATGTGCATGCACAATATTATTGACTCAAATTGTTTAATTAAAGTTAAACCATTTAATGCACTTAGCATAGTGCCATATACGCAGTATGGTAAGACCAAATAAATACCAATTAATGAGATGAATGGATACCAAGAAATGATTAACTGATTCTGTGATGTGGAAAATGGTGTGATCAATGCATTGATACTTCAGCAAATAGATATCTGGAAAAAAAAAAGTATGGTTCTGTGAATATCCACATATAATAGCTCAAGTTAAAATCAGGAAATTGTATAAATGTCAAATGATATGTGGCTCATTTTCAAATTTCACAATTAAAATAAAAATACCTGAAATGTAATTGTGCTCTAAAATTGCATAGACACATAAGAAATAAAAGATATAATCCTAACTTTTCAATTATCGTGCAACTGAACGTTAATGAATGAATGGCATAAACAAAATGCAGTTTTTCAAATAGTTGTCACAACCTGAGAAATTGGTATGTTTGCATCTCTGTGGTATGAGGGAAAGAAATATTCAAATACTTTGAAGCATTAGAAAACTCACATCAAATATATAGTAAAAAAAACATTGAGATTGTAAATTAATAGTAAGGGAAATATACTTTGTGAACAGGAGACTCTTCCTTGGATTGCCTAGGCACTTATGGGTTTCATGTTTACCTCATACTATTGAGAACATCTTGTTTTATTTGTTTATTTATTTATTTATTTATAAGGATTTTATTAATTTATTTGTGACAGAGAGCGCACACAGAGAGGGAGAGAGCTAGGGAGAGGGAGAGGCAGGCTCCCCACTAAGCAGGGAGCCAGACACGGGGTTCATCCCAGGAGCCGAGGGCTGGCACTTAACCGACTGAACCCCCCAGGCACCCCTAAAATATCTCCTTTTAAAGACAATGAGATTACATTGATCTCTTCCTGTAGGTACATATCATTACTACATAGGGCATTTTAGAAAAGTCTTCATACGCTTCATATCTGTGAACTTAAAACCCGTCATGTAATACAAGAAATTTAAATACATATACTTATTTTAAAGAACTTATCTGGATTAACAAAAAAATCACATGGGCACGTGAGCAAGATATTTATAAACTTCATTTGTGATCACTCTAAGTGTTTTGTGTGTTTAACAGGGTATAGATGATAGTTGGACTCAGAAACACACAAATTACCATGAAATGACTGCAGCATGTAAACTCTATTTAACAATGGAGCCCACTATTTGCACCTGTAAATAACTGTCCCCAAGAAATGTGGATGAATGGATGGATGAAGCTTGTGTTTTACAGCTTAATGTCTTCATAGTTCCACAACCACTTATTTCATGATTCATGATGCTGCAGAAAGAACAATTTCCTGAATGGCACAAAGCTTCGGTGTGTGAGTAGAGCCCCTGGGTTAGCTATGCTGGAAGTTCAGATTGCGCCATTTCATTTTCTTGCTTTTCATCTCCTTCCCCTCAGCTGTGTGAACTATTTTATTTTGACGTTTTAAATACCAGCCTCCTTAAGATAAAATGCGACTGGGTTCTTTGGAGTGCTTCCTGGCATGGATCCTTTTTTTTTTTTTTTTTTTTTTTTGCAAAATGGATGTGCGTTAATAATAGATACTATTATAAAGCTACCACTGGGCTCCCACTTTTAGTGAAGGTCCAAGAAGGATTATCGATCTCCATTTTGGTAGTTGCTCAGGCTGAGCACTGACCAACCTTGAGGAGCAAAGAGAGGTAGGGGATAAATATGTCATATATTTACTAATTTATAAAATAGAAAAAAAACATATAGGGCCCCAAACTATTGTGATATAAGTCCAAGTTGCTGCTGCTATCCATGTAGGCTTTAAAACTTCATAGAAACAATACATGTTTAGTCTTTGCATTTGCTTCTGCCTGGTAACTGTGTGACTGTTCTCCTGTTTTAAGAACAGAATCACCTCCTAATGCTGCACCAGGATGTCTGGTAATAACTTAGAATGTCATATTAAGAATAACGCCCTGACACTGTTAATGTAACACCCGTTACCATACTTTCTGAAATGTAAGTCCTAGAGAACCAGCTGCTGGAGCCAGCATTCACTGTTTCTAATGTGAAGATGACAGATTGCTCTAATACATAACTGACATGCAGTGTAATTTTTTAAAAAAATCTAATCTCATGCTGCATGTGAAAGGAGTATACGGGAGTTACCCAAAGGGCAAACAAAAAAATTTTTTTAAAAAGAGGAAAAAAAGAAAATCTTATGAAACATTTTTCACTGCATTTTTCTGAAGCAACAGCAAGGAGAAAAAGCTATCATCTTGTCATGAAAAATAGATCTAAAACAAACAGTGGCTGTGGAAGTTTGAGAAAAAGCAATAGAACATCAGGCATCTAAAGAGACAAGGCAACACTTTTGGAATAGTAGGCAGATTGGTTACACAATAACCAACCTATAATTGAAGACTACTCCAGAGAGCCTTCATTTTGCTTGCCTCTGGATTGCTCATCCCTATTTACACACTCACCACTGCTCTGTGCTGAGCAGACCTGACACTCAGGGAAACCTGTCTCTGACTTGCTTACCTTCCAGAATCACCCTAAGGAAATGAATACCAGATCGGATTAAGGAGGGCATCAATTCAGCTTCTCACTCTCTCTTGCTATGTTGATACAATAGCCTTACAATGGAAGATTTTATTAAATCCTTTTCATTTTAAAAAATGGGGGAATATTTGAAGCTGTATGAAAATACAGTGCCAATTTTCTATTATAAACACTACATATGTAAACATTTAAAATAGACCCAGAGATCATACTTAAATGGATATTTTTAAGTGCAACTATTGGAGGAAAGTATCTGTATCAGTAATACTGCTTAGAATTGAATTCCCAAACATTTTTCAAGAACAGTTTTGAGTTAGCAAACATCAGGGGGAGATTGCAGAGAATATAAGAACCAGACATAACGGGAGGAACCATGAAACCCACTGCCCTCATGCCTGGATCTGCTGGATCTCTGGAACCCAAACTTGCATTTTAAAAGCTATTTATTTCCCATCACCATCATGGGCTGACACCAGAGACTGATGGCGTCACATACATTGCCAACAATTGATGGAACTGTGGGAGGATAGAAATGAAACCCACAGACCTCTCAACCTCTTCAACCACAAGTCCGGCAATCTGTTGATGGTTGAGTTTGTGTATCTTCCCAGCTGTCTCCTGGAAATGAAATTATTTTCATCAGAAAAGAGAGAGTGTTCATAGGGAGGAAAAGGTGACTGGTGGGAAGTGTTTTCTTTTAAAAAAAATTAATCCCTACCACCAAAAAAGGTCAATCAGAGAGCTTTGACAGAAATGACAATGAAGAGGCAATGAAACCTTTTCTAAATAATAAAAAAAAGTTAAATGCATACACTTTCCCTGGAACTAGACCCTAAGTTTATTTTTGATTCCTTATTTCTGGTATTCCCTTTTGTTAACAGAGAAAAAGCCAACCCTGAAGACCCAGAGCTAAGTTTCCTTTGATACCCTAATTCAATTCAAATATATATTGAACCAATGTGCCTGTGCCTGGCAGAGTGGAGAAGATGAGGGAGAGACAGCCACAAAAAGTCAGAGAAACATACAAGAAAGAGCAGACATGATTAGTGACCTGATGGGCGGATAACCTGGCCAGACATAGAGGAGTCCTCCTCACATCTGGGTTGGCCAGTTCCCTTCTTGACCAAGCCTGTCCCTGGAACTATTGGTCTGGGTTCACCTTTGGATACCCATTTGCCTCAGTGAAGGTGTAAGTTCCATCATGAACATTAGGCTGTGAGATGAGAAGCTAAAGATTCTGCTCATCCATAAACCAGACGAGCAGTATTGGAATATTTGAGATTCATTCACGGCCATTCTTCCCAAAATAATAATATCAGAAAGGAAACCAGTTTCACATTTCACAGACATAAAATTTAGATTACTCTATTGGGAACATTAAATATTGTAATACTGCCAATTCTTCCCAAATCAGTTTGTATCTTCAAAATGCAATCCCCAAATAAAATCCCAAAGGAATTTGTTGTGTAACTTTGGAAAAAATGATTCAAAAATACATCTGAAAAAAATAAACAGTGGGGGGACTGTCCAAAATCATGAAAAAGAAGAATTAAATACTGGAACAAGAAGATTTATTCTATTATAAGAGCCAATAATTAAAAACAGTGTGATATTGGCATAAAAATCAGTTGACAGATCAAGGGAACAGAACAGATAACCCTAAACAGATCCTGGAATACAAGAGTCAAAAATATTGCAAACTACTGATGTTAATTAATTGGCCACATGTGGCAAAATAAATTGTGTTTTTACCTTTCATCAGACCAAGATAGGTAGCTAGGTAGATAGATAGATGCAATCTGAGCTGGATTATTAAATGTTACAAATAAATAAATAAAAATTAGAAGAAAATACTTGCAAATACTGATTTAATCTCAGGATATGAGAAAAAAATTAAAGCACAAAGTAATGGAAGAGTTTGCTCATTAAATCTAGATATCCAAGCATTACATGTTCTTTACTGCCATAAAAAATTAAAATGAATACCAGCCAATCACTAAGAGAATTTGAATAATCAAGTGAAAATGTATAGCTTGAGAAACCTATCAACTAGCTATAGTAAAGAAGTGAAAAGACTGAGCACATGCCTGACCTGAAGGATATATATACAATTGGTCCATGACTGTCATGCTATAAAAGTGCTTAGCCAAATTTGAAACACAAATGAGAAACTCAGATTTTAGTTTGTGATTTTTCTCAGGGCCATGGAGATTACAAGTTGTGGGACCCATACTCTATAATACCACTATATACCCAAAAGTAAGCTGAGTTTAAAAGCAGGGCAGAATCTGTTGTTACCGTTCACCAAGCCTTTCTGAATAATGTTCTGAAGCCGTTTAACTGAGTCTAGGATCTAGCTTAGTAAATGATTCCAAGTGTTCCACTGACTTAGAAGGTTTTAGTTTGCCTGGAAAGAGGTCCAAACTCTATAATCTGATATAAGTGTTTAAACCTACAGGTTTAACATATATTTAACATTTGAACAAAATAACTTTTATTTTTAAAATATCATACAGATCAAGTTACTGCCTGCCTTATGCAAGCTTAAAATTTGCCTCAATTTAACCTTGATTTATAAAATGCACACCTAGAGAAACTTTTAAATGCTTTCAAATGATGGTACTTACTAAGCTTTCTCTCAGAAAAATAAAAGGAGGGTGGAAAGAAGAAAGGGAGGAAAGAAGGAAAGAAGGGAGAAAGGAAGGAAGGAAGAAAGGGAGGGAGGAGGGAGGAAAGGAAAGAAAGAAAAAAGAAAGAAAGAAAAGGAAAGGAAAGTTATTATTAGGATGATGATTCTTATGATTATGATTTCAAACATCAAGCCTTGAGCTCCAAACCTGGCACATTATAAATGCTCAGTGTTGCATACACGATAGCTGTCTTCTTATTAATGAAATAGCAGGCCTCTGTGAAACCTCACTTGTCAGTCATCACAGTTTCACCCAGCTAGTCAACATGGGCAAAGCTTTATAGTATCAAAGAGGGACTCTGCATTCACACTGCTTATTACAATCTTAGTTTATGAAATAAAACACATGTCACAAAAAAATGGATTGGCCAGACTAAAATAAATCTAATCCAGGAAAAGCATGTACCATTGGATGTTCTGAAGAGTAGAAACACATCTTAGATCAATGTGATTACGTAGAAATAGGCACAAAGCTATGACATGTGACCAGGGGGAGGAGGAAAATGGCCATTCCCATAGAGGAGAAAGGCCTGAGGAAAGGTGAAGGAGTGGTGGCTGGTTCCCCAGGGGGAGGCAGAGAATGGGCTGATCTAGCTGGAGAGCCTTTAAAGAAGTGGGAAGCAGCAGAGAGAAGTGAAAGGAGGGACAGGTGACATGGAAGGAGCTCAAGGGCCAGCGTAAGCTTTTTCTGTCCTTCATTTCACTGAGATGGGAGGGCTCTGTGGGCGTGCACAGAGGTGGAGCCAGGTGGAAGTGAAATTAGGAGGGTTCCCTTCCTTTCCCAGTATTTTCCCTCACCATTTTATTTTATGTCTTGTTTTTGTTAAATATTGAAATGGCTTTAGAAAATCTGTTTATAATTATCAGCAACCAAGCAACAACAACCAAGCAAGATACTTCTCTGCTATATTTTAAAGAACTTGGACAATGACTTTTTCCAAGAGCTTAAATATAGGGCCTTCGAATAATATGCTCTCTTCCCCGGAACACTGTTTTCTTCTATCACAAATGTAGTATTTCTCTTCCTATTCAGTATACTTACGAATATTTTAGAAACATTCCCTTCCTGTGTTCATTTGTTTACTTTATACTTTTCTATTTCCTTACCAATTATCTTTCATCCTAAATTCTAGAACTTAGTTATTTTTTTCTTACCAATCACACTTGCCCTTTTCTCTCCCCTCCCTCTTCCCATAGCCTCTCATACATAGCTTTGCATTCTCAAATGAGATTTTATATATTTTTTATCTTTTCAGATATATTTTCTATTTGGATCACTGCCAGATCTATCGCCCCACTTTACACTTCAGTGAATTAATCAGGAGCTGAAATAGTTCTCGGTGTTTTATGTAATATGTCTAGCTCAAATTCACTATTGAAGGGAATATAAAAACCTTACTTTTCCTTTAAAAAGAAGTGGTGAGTAGGGTAAACCATGTTTAGGCACTTGGGTAGCAGTGAACAAGAGAGGCAGGGACGCCATTACCTTTTAGAGATCAGCTCTGGGGGACATTCCTTAGAGTCAGCTATTGAGTATCCCCCTGAACTCCACTACCTCCTGGCACTTGCTGACCTTCAACGTCCCTTGACTGATTCATATTTTATGGTATCCCTTCTCCATCACTCACACTGCCTCCACCCTTAATTCCTATCAAGTAAAGAACCTGTCTTCCACAATTTTTCTCTTTATCATGGTGGATAATTGAGACAACACATAAAGGTGTAAAGGAAAATGAAAAGTGACTTTATTTTTTATTAACATACAATGTATTATTTGTTTCAGAGGTACAGGTCTGTGATTCATCAGTCTTACACAATTCACAGCGCTCACTATAGCACATTCCCTCCCCCATGTCCATCACCCAGCCACGCCATCCCTCCCAGCCCCCTCCACTCCAGCGACCCTGTTTGTTTCCTGAGATTAAGAGTCTCTTGTGGTTTGTCTCCCTCTCTGGTTTCGTCTTGTTCCCTTTTTCCCTCCCTTCCCCTATGATCGTCTGTCTTGTTTCTCAAATTCCTCATATCAGTGAGAGCATATGATACATGTCTTTCTCTGATTGACTGATTTCGCTCAGCATAATACCCTCCAGTTCCATCCGCGTTGTTGCAAATGGCAAGATTTCATTTTTTGATGGCTTCATAATATTCCATTGTATATATGTACCACATCTTCTTTATCCATTCATCTGTTGTTGGGCATCTACGCTCTTTCCATAATTTGGCTATTGTGGACACTGCTGCTATAAACATTAGGGTGCATGTACCCCTTCTGATCAGTACATTTGTATCTTTGTGGTAAATACCCAGTTGTGCAATTGCTGGGTTGTAGGGTAGCTCTATTTTCAACTTTTTGAGGCACCTCCATACTGTTTTCCACAGTGGCTGTACCAGCTTGCATTCCCACCAACAGTGTAAAAGTGTTTCCTTAATTTTAGAGAATTAACCCAGCCTACCTGCCACTCATCACCTTGTATAGTTTTCAGCTCCACTTTATTTTTATATGCATGGTTACAATTGCTGCCATTGAAAATTATTTGCATAAGTATAGCTAACGTGGGTTGTGGGGTCCCCAGTTTTTAGTATAACAGCTGGTCTGAAGTACACAGATATTTGAAAGAGTAAAGGTTGAAATGCTAGTGTATCAGGAATTACCTCTGTTTTACAACCCCAAATAGATTCCTGGTTTGGTCATTAAACCAAGTATATTTTACTTCATCTTAAACCTTCAGTTTCCTTGAATTATATAGAAAGTATTCATCTCAGTCTGAGTCAAAGTTGTACAGTTTCTGAACTCTGGTAAAAAATGTATGTGAGTGTGCACCCGCCCAAGTCTGTGCACGTGTGGGCTAGAATAGTGGTTAGCAAAGGACCAGCATTCTTATCTCTGTAATCATGGTTTGGCACAAACATGAAGCCGCAGAAGTCCTGTGTGCATAGAATCCTGCTCTGTTGAAGAGAGTAGCTTGGACTTTAGCAAAAGACGTAGATGTGTAGATGTTAATACAATAGAATATCCAGTTCTCAAATTACATTCTTTTAGATAATTTGTAATTTACTATCTTCCTAACACCAAAGAATTTCTTAATTTTCTCATAACATTGAAATAAACTTAAATCAATTGCTTTATCTTTGTCCTGTTGTGTATATAGAAGCAATATCACTAATTTTAAATTTGTATATATAGACAGAAATTTCCACCATGCCCAATGGAAGAAATATCTCATCTTCAACAGCATAGAAAGACAAGAATTATGTCATATGCTCACTTACTAATACAGGTTGGCAATTTAGAGAGACAGTGTGGTCTAGCTAATAGAACACCAGATGGTAAGGCATGAGACCTGCTTTCTATTCCTAGTTGTATTACTGTTAGATTCAGCAGGGGATTTCTCTCTGTCCATCCTCTTATGTCAAAGTGTTCACAATCCTCACCCTCACTTTCCTTTACAGGTATGATATGAAAGCCTGCCCAGACAGTTGTTAGGGATTCTTAAAATGATATTAATAAATATAAGGGTGTTTTAGTTTAAAGTGTTATCTGAAACTACTATTCACTCTCTTTAAGCTCCAAATGTTTCCTTAACACGGCAGGTGGGTAGCTAGTTTGCTCATGGTTGTTGACAAGCTTGGTCATGGTAGCATTGGCTCAGGCTTGAAAATAGTTTTCAAAACTCTTTAGTATTCAAATCTGTCTTGTTCATTTATTTTGCACTGTTTCCCTATCATCTTCCTAATTTAATTCCTTTCTTTTCTTATAATATCCACCTTCAACAGTTCAATGGGGGAAGGAAGTCATCTTTATGTTCCAGTCAACACTAAATTTGTTAGGTTTCTCTAAGTCCATGACACCATTGTGGGTACAGTAGGGAATACAGAAGTCTAATACATATTTCTATGAAGAAGTACACAGTTGACTTTGAGAGGTAGATTTAATACACTGAAACATTTAGATTAATGACCTGGTATCAAATACAAAATATAACAGCAATTCATATAAAGAAAAATTGGTATGGATTAAGAAGAAAGCTTCATGGTATATATGGAACTGATTTGGGCAAAGTTAATAAGATTTGGATCAGAAGAGAGCAGAATGGAGGGCCATTCTGAAAAGGTCAATAGCAGAAGTAAATTCAGGAAGGCAGGAATGCGGACACTATCATGATTGTCAATATTAAGGGGAGTAAGTTACACATAAATACTCTAGCTCCGTTAGAGAATGCCTGGTTAAATATGGAGAATTTTATATCAAATGGTTCTAAGGCAATAAGAAGAGTTGGAGGTTTTGAAAAGAAGAATGTCCTCAGAAAGGGTTGACTTGGGCAAGTTAGCCAGGAAATAGATATTCAGGATGGACTTGGAGAAGCCTGGACCTACAGAGACCAAGGGCAGGGGAGATGGAGGAAAAGGAGAACAGTCAGGGGACATTTTTCTTTGAAGAAATGACCTGTGATAAAGAACTATTTTCAAGAGAATAAGAGTGCTAAAAAATAAAGAATGGAACTTTGTGCCATGAATCACAAGATAGGAAGGATAGCCATCCCACATCTGGGGAACGATATTTCAGGAAATGGTGTGAGGGATTAAGTAATCATAGATATATGGAGAACCAAACTGATAAATTTGGTGAGAAAAATTTGATCATTGACGTATTCAGAGAGGGATACTCCAAGGAAATATTCATCTGAGGAATAGTGTCGTGTGATGATATAGGAAGGAGCCATGTAAGTGTGCAGCCACAACATAAAGTAGGTAGAGACTTCCAGAATCATCACAAGACAGAGGAATTTGATGCAAAGTCATTAGGAGTAAAGGCAGGGAAAAGATTCATGTTTTATTTTGAGCACATTTCCTGAAAAAGCAAACCAGAGTGGAAGAGAATGGAGAAAAATCTTTGGTTGAAATTCTCTTCATCTTGATATAGGATTCCTATTAAATTGCTACCCTGATTTCATTAAGATACTTTTAATTTCCGGGGCACCTGGGTGGCTCAGTTGTTAAGCGTCTGCCTTTGGCTCAGGTCATGATCCTGGGGTCCTGGGATCTAGCCCCGCATTGGGCTCCCTGCTCCGCGGGAAGCCTGCTTCTCCCTCTCCCACTCCCCCTGCTTGTGTTCCCTCTCTTGCCGTGTCTCTCACTGTCAGATAAATAAAATCTTTTTTTTAAAAAAAGATACTTTTAATTTCCTTTAGATCTTTCCCACTGGAGACAGAGTTTATTTTGGTGAAAACACTGGCTAAACTGCTTTTTTGCTATAAGAACCAGTGCATAGAGTCAAAGATGAAAGAGAAAATTCTAAAATGGCAGTATGACATCCATCTATCCATCCATCCCTTCACCCATCAGAAATACAGCAATACACAAGAGGAACATGACCTGCTCTCATGGAACTTAAATTACATGGAGTTAATTTTTACAAAAGCTTAAGTGAAGATTGCTATGAGACTGCGCAGCAGGGCTGCTGTGCTAACCCAGGGTTTCAGGAATGGTTCCATTAGAAAATATCACTTTTACTAGTTATTAGGGAAGGGGAATAATATAAGAACAGGAACAAACATAGCACATAGAGAAAGACCTGGAATTTATTCCTCGCTACAGTTTCAGGGTGTCAGTCCAGAACTACGGTTGCTTACTTTCCACTGAATGCATAGCTGTGAGTGTACAACAGTTCCTGTAGGCAACTGACTTCAGGGGGGAACACAGCAAGACATCTTGGAGAATCAATATGAAACAAGGCAACTTCTCAAAGGACAAAAATTCAACTACAACAAAAATATAGATTCCAGGAAATACAGCCGAACAGCATTAGGGTTATACAGGAAAATGTGCTCTGAAGGCTTCCAGAGAAATAGGACAGGGAATAGACCTGATGAATAGGGCACACTATGTCTGCCTAAGCCCCATGATGCCAGGTCAGTGCAACCTTGCCTGGAGGCAGAATGGTGGCTATCAATATTTGCTCTTAGGTATGTGATAGAAACTGCATTGGCAGAAAGCAGGGATATTTTGCCTTCTTTATTTAAGGAATACTAAACCTACACTTCTATTTATTTCAATGTCATTTTTCTAATTACCTAAAAAATATTTAAAAATAGAAACAGAATCACTATTAATAGAGTCAATATCTCTGTAAATAATATTATCTCAGAGCTTGTATGTGTGTGATAGGCATAATTCACATTTGAGATAATTCTATACATACTTTTATAACTTCTTGGTTGTATTTTGGCAACCATAATGAGTAAATGAAAAATATAGTATGTTAGCATCAATCATTTGAGTCCCATTTAGAAAGAATCTACTATCTAATTGGGAAATATCTTGATGAGCCATTGGTATAGATCATGAGACCCAGAAGGCATGGGTGTTAACAGGAAATAAGAAGTTATTACCTACGTGTGTGAAATGACAAGAGGCCTTATTGTCTTGTGCAATACAAAGAAAGAAGAAAGTGGAGTATAAAGAAGGAAGAGGTAAGACTGAGAAGTCAAGGAGACGGTGGGAAATGAGAGCTGTCTGGAAACAGCTAAGGAAACGTCCTAGTGATGTGGTGGCCAAATGACATTTATGTCTATTATTTTGTTTGAGGACACTGAAGTTGGTTATCCAATTTTAGGTAAAACCTTCCTCATTTCAAAAGTCCAACAAGAGTGATTTTAAATTTTTGGTACAAACTGAGGAGGGAATAAATTGTATGTCTCGGTCAAAACAGTGAAAAAGAGTGTCAGGAGGGATCCCAAGAACAAAGGGAACTAGGGAAACTGGGTACCTAGAAATGTTCGGAGTATTTGAAAGGATTTGGGGATGTCATAGGATGTGACTAGGGGGTTCCAGCTGAGTATCTGGATCTAGTAAATCTCACAAGCCTTTGAGTTAGGTTTATTTTCCTTAAAAAAAAAAAGTCTACTTCATTGAAATATTCATACTTACTAAGACTGACCAAATGATATCCTTTTAGAATTTTAAAACATCCAATCTATCTGTATGCTTTTGTCATGCTTAATATCCCATATTTGTGTTTGCTATGTTTTTAATTTGTGCAAAATGTGTCATTCTTATCTGCAGAGACTTTTATCTCAGGAAATTTCCTTTTAACTTGCTCCAAAAGACCAAGATCTTGATTAGTTGATCTATTCTGTAACTTATCCATTAATTTATGGCTTTATCTTAATTCTTTAGGCATACATTGGTTTTATAAATTTTTAAGGTATGTCAAAATAAGTGTAGGGAATAAAATAATGTACACTCATCTACCCACTAACTTAAAAAATAATATATTACATATTCAAATGAAATCTCTATGGGTTGTTCCTCATATTCCATTTTCCTCCATTTCTCCCAGAAGTATCCACTCCTTGAATGTGATGTCTAACACCCCCCCTGCCATTTTTATAATTTTACTTATACATTTATCCATATATCAATCATAAGTGTCTCAATGTCTTTCCCGGCCAAGCATGTATGCTTGCGCATGTACACACACACACACACACACACACACACACACACCCTTTATTGTCTATATATTTAGGAGTGAAATTTCTAGGTCAGAGAATATTCATTCTTTTGATTTTACTAAATTGTCAAATTTTTCTCCAAGTTTGTGCTGGTTTGCCCTCTGAACTGCAGAGAATTATTAGTTCTTCTTGTTCCACATTCTTATCTTCCTGTTGTCAAAATTCTTAGTTTTTGCCCACGTGATTTTGTCTTTTTTTAATATCAATTTGCATTCCCATGATTATTAGTGAGATTATATGTATTTTCATTTCATTTTTTGTTCAGCTTTTAACTTTCTTGAGTTGCTTTTTCATATCTTTTTGCCTATTTTTTACCAGGTTATCTTTGTCGTCATCTTTTCGTATTGATTTTAAGTGTTCTCTATATTTCTGGAACTCCTATTGAGTTGCTCATGTTCATTGTAAAAAATACAAACCAAAAAACAAAACAATTTTTTAAGCCTATGTTTTGTCTTTTGTTTTTTTAAAAATGGTTCTTTCTGATGTACATAAAATTTTAATATGAACATTATCAGATCTATCAGTTATTCTCTTATAAAAGTACTCTGGGTATTTTAAGAGAAGCCCTTCCTCCAAGGCCATGAAGATATTTTCTGGAATTTTATTCTTCCATTGTTTTTTTTTTTACACTTATTTGGTGGAGTATATAAATTCTTTTCTTTGAGAGTAGTTCCTGAACTTCTTGATCAGTTAAAAAAATTAGATTTACAAAATTTTTCTCTTTAAACTACCTTGTCTACCATCTCACTAGTTTATATACATAATGTTCTCATTACTCCCTAAATATCCTGTGCATACAGTTTTTATTTCTTACTTATTCCTAGAATTATTTAAAGAACAACTTTATTTTAAATGTCACTAATTCATTTTACTTAAAAAATGTTCCCAGGATCTTTCTAGGTACTGATGATGTATTATTAATTTTTTCTGATACAAAATGTGTCATTCTTATCTGCAGAGACTTTTATCTCAGGAAATTTCCTTTTAACTTGCTCTTTAAATGTTTGGTCTAGCCATGTTTACCAGTCGTCTGAAGGTTGGTTCCTAATATCCCGACCTTCATATCTACCATCTTCTACCATTTGGTCTCTTTGTTGTCATTCTGTGCATTTGGGAAGAGCTTCTCTAGTTTGCTTCTTACAATATGAATTCATTTTTCTGCAATATCGCTCCTGCCTTATTCTAAATCTGATTTAAATTTTTGTGATCATATATTTTATTTATGTTTTACAATCTTTCCTTATTTAATCCATTTCTTATATTAGTTTTGGTCTTACCCCATCTATTCTGTTTCATTTCATAGTGTACAAGTTTTCCTAGGTCTTTGGAGAGGACAAAACTTTCTGAAGTGACCCCTTTTGAAGTAACAAAATGTTCCCTGCATTTTACATAGTAAGTCTGTTTTCCTCTTAAAACCTGCAGAAACTTTTTATAGGCTTCCTGTTTTCTTTCATTTATTTATAAGAAGCATAATCTAGGGTGGATTACCAGGATTATCCAGGGCTCCCCACACTGACCCCCTGATGCTTGTTAGAACTCTCTTCTCATATAATGAGCTGAGAACGGGTTAATATACTCCAGTCCTAACTAACATTGACAGTGTCTTACTTAGCACGGTTCTGTTGGATATGGGTTCAGAGAGATATGTGTTCTAATCCCAGATCTGCCACACACTAGCCTGTCAGTTTTGGACAAGTCACATAACTGCTTTGAGCCTTGGACTTATCTGTAAAAAGGGAATAACTACCTATCTCACAGACCCATCATTGGTCATTTCACCAGTAACATGTAGTTGATTGGACATAATTGATGGCTTTCTTACCCCATTCCCAATTTTGGTTGGTTGGCCTGTAAGGTAACAGCTATCATAATGGAGAAAGCCAAGTGGAAGCCAAGTGGCCCCAGCCAAGATAATAAATCAAAAACAATATTAGGCTCCAGGGAAATGACAGAGTTTAGTGTCATCCTTAAAGACCTAAAAGATACAAGGGAGGTAGTCCCCAACATATGTCCATTAAAGTCACTATTCTGGTCCCTATAAAAGCCAAATAGATCCTAGAGACCACCCCAAATTCACACGAGTAGTAGCCCAAGTATAGTTGCTGTGCTAGGTATAGTATCTCCACTAGGGCAGATTCACATAACCTCAGGCACATGTCACAACCGAGAATCTTACAAATGTACCCTCCTGTTTGTTTATCAGAAAGAGAAACCAGAAACAATTCATGTTCATTTAGAATGATCAGCAGTGAATAGTCTTGCCCAAGACTATGCTATCTATCTTGCCTTCCATCATGTTCTATTTCAAAGGGATCTGGAAGTTGGACATACTGTGAAACATCATTCTGGTCCACTATATTGGTGACCTTAGGCTAATCACATCAGAAAAACAAGAGGTTGGCAAGTGTTTTGGGGTCCTTAGTAAGACATGGGCATTCAGGGGTCTACCACATCAGTAAAATTTTTAGAAATTCCATGGTCTGGGGCATGCCAGGACCCATGACTTCCAAAGTAAAGGACAAATTATTACATCTCACATGCTTTACCACAAAGAAGGAAGCACAAAAGCTGATAGTTCTCTTCAGGTTTTAAAAGCAGCATATTCCATACCTGGGAATACCACTCCAACCTATGTATCAGATACAGTGAAAGTCTTCCAGCTTTGCATGGGACACTGAACTAGAAAGAGTTATTCAGTAGGTCCAGACTGTATGCAACTGGCTAAACCACTTGTGCTTGCTCCCCCACACATACAATAGACTAGGAGATAAATGTGGTGAAAACAGATGTACAGGGTGGAAGTGTGAGTGGTCCCACCTAACAGCACTATCAGTCACCCACTTGGGAATTTAGACTTCCCACCACCAACTCCAGGTATTCTGGGGATATAGGTCTTGGTTCCCAAAAGGGAATACCTCCATAAGGGGACACAGCAGAAGTCCCATTGAACTTTAAGCTACAGCTGTTGTGAAGGTATCTAGGGACCCTAATGCCAAGATACTGTAGCCAAGAATGAGAGTCACCATTCCTGGAAGGACTAATTGAGCCTGACCATCAAAAAGAGGTAGAAATCTTGTTACACAGTGGGAGCAGAATGGAATATGATTGGCACCCATGTGATTCACTTGGATGTCTCTACCTATTCTCATTCAATTTTTGTGGTTTGGGGACAAATATGTGACACAGCCTTAAAAGGTCATGATGATTAAGGGCTCACATCACTAAGGAATGAGAGTCTGTGTCTGATCCATACTATTCTGAAATTGAAAAAGAGTGAGCTGAAGATGAAGGGAATCTAGAGTAGATGATAAAGGAAGAAGTGGACAAGCAACAGTAATGGCTACAAGACCAGCTCAGGTGTTGGAAGGCTATAATTTGTCCCAGGTACCTTCTTAGAAATTTCTTCTGGGACAAGAGGCCCACTACAATCTTTGAGGAGCTTCTTCCAGAATTTATACCAAAAAAAAAAGTATCTGAGCATTGTGAGGGTGGTCTGTAATAGATGCTCTAATATACCACCTAGATCTTTTTTAATCCTGAAGGACACAGTCCTCAAGGTTTTGGGAGTGCTTCTGGATGACAGACCCCAGATGCCAACTTCTGCAGGAATTGAATTCACCTGGAGAGGTACCTTTCCAAGATCGCACCCCTTCCTGGGAGAAGCCTGCATCCAATGAATGGTAGATACTGTGGTATAAAGGCCCAGAAGCCTCTTCCAAGCTGGAATAACTTTGAAGGTCCATCTTGGCTTTAGAGTTCTCTATGGGTTTAGTTGATAACTTTGTTGAGACTGTAACATAGCCCAACTTCTCCTTTTACCCCATCTTGTTTCCCTTTTTTTTGGCCAGGGATTGATCCTGTAAGCAATTCCTGTTGAACCTTCTACACATTAATCTCTATCCCAGGATTTACTCCCCTGGAAAGATGACTTGCAACATGTACTTAGCAGTTATTAACTCATTTATTCAATATATATTCTTTAATTTGAAAAATTATTATTGCCTGGCATTATGATAAATGCAGTGATGCAGAACAAAAGTATAAAACATGGACCCTATTAATAAAGAATTTACGTCAATTCAAGGAGATACCATATATACACAGAGAGTAAAGCAATGTTACATAAAATAAAATAAAATCTGTAAAAATTGAGAAGATGATGGTGGCCAGGGGCTCAGACTTCCCAGGAATGAGGATTGGGGTTACATCATCAGGTAAGTCTGTCAACATCCTGGAAAATCTCCTTGGTAAAGGTAAGTACAAAGTTGGATTATATACCGTAAGTTGCTAATTGCATAGCAAAACAACAAGAGCAAAAACTACCATCCCTTTTGCTGGAATGATAGGGACTACTGTGCAGTTACCTTAGCGGGGTTTGCAGTCATCCTCCTCTATTTGTGACTATGTGGGTGTGTCTGCCCATTTTATAGGTAAAGTATTAGCAAGCTTATCTTGACACTTAACTTCCCACATGCTTAAAAAAAAAATCATCTTACCCAGCCTGCCTTTATCAGTTAAAAAAAGAAAAAGCTGACATTTTAACTCACCTTTTACTGACTCCATAATTGGTTCCAGCCCCTGACTGGGTGGGAGTGGAAGTGACAATATTGATTCTCTATGACTCCAATCCCAGTTACCTGTTGAGAAAGCAGCCCCATTGTTGAGTAGGTGATCTTCATAAGTGGGGAAAACAAATTTGTTTTCCAATCAGATATGGGTAAGCAGTCCTATTCATCTAAGGTGAATCTCTTTTGAAAACACATTTATTACATCTATGGACTATTTATGATCTTCAAATTTAAAGGTTAGGCCTAGGATAGCAGGGTTATTTTAGGAATGAATATTTGGATCTAGCTACAATCTTGAAAGTCTATCCTTAAAAATTATAAGGAAAGAATTTCTGTTCCTTTTCCATTTTCTATATGTGATAAGCGATGCTATTTTTTCCCTCTCTCTCTTTCTCTTTCACATACACATGCTCAAGGTAGAACTTGGACTAGTTTGTGTACATACAGAATATATATCAACATATTCATTAATTGAACCTTACTTGTTTACTTTTTGCTACATATTTTTAAAATATAAGAAAGACCTTACAATATTCTGAGAATTGTGGTTCTATTAAAATACTAAGAGAACCTTAATAAGAACTGTAAAAATATGAAACAAAAACAAAACAACATAAATTTTCTCCTGCTGAGGTCAGTGAGGATCACATAAATTTAGGAGAGCTTGCTTAAAATAATTAGTATAAATTAAACATGACTCTTAATAGTGGTTGTGTACATTGTAATTCTTCCTAAGAGAAGACCATACTGCATTACATCTTTAATTACTGTATCAGTTAGGGTTTAATCCAGAAAGTAGATCAATTATAAGTGATATGGAAATATACATTTAATGGGTTAGATCTTATGTAATTTTTGGAACTGGTTGAAAAAGTCTATGGAAAGCTGTTGCTGCTCCATTTTTGTAGGTCATCAGGGCTGACAGCCAGAAGAAGTGCTCCAATGGAAGAAGAGTACAGCAAGAAACAACTGGAACCTGTGAGGAAAAATTGGAACTCACATCAGTCTCTCGCCACTGCAATCCTTGATAACCTAAGCGACCTGCAGAGGAAGCTGATACTCTTTCCAATGAAAAGAGAAGCTGAAGAAGGAGATCCAGTTGGAGCTGGAAGAGTCACAAGCCTACCTGTGTCCTGTGCCAAGTGAGCCAGCAGATCAATGACAATATACATGAATTGCAGGGATGCATGACACCCTATATTGTCCTTCAGAGGGTAATGGCTGCTTCATTTTTACCTTCCAAATCTTGTGCAAGTTTCCCTTGGGGCCATTCCTAATCTGGATCTGTAGATGCAAGGACATTCTCAAAAATGTATTTCCAGCTCAGTTAAGTTGTCGCTGAAAACAAAAGTCCACTCCTTGTCCACTTGATATCCCTACCCTAGAGGCACCTCTTTAGGTGTGTTTAACTTCTACATAGATATGATAGAACATGATGCAACTGTCCTTTTTTTTAAAGATATATTTATTTATTTGAGAGAGAGAGACAGAGATAGGGAGAGAGAGAGAGAACATGAGTGGGGGAAGGGGCAGAGGAAAAGGATATTTAAGTAGACTCCACTCTGAGTGCAGAGCCTAACATGGAGCTTGATCCCACAACCCATGAGGTCATGACCCAAGCCAAAATCAAGAGTCAGATGCTTAACTAACTGAACCACTCAGGCGCCCCTGCAACTATCCTTTGTACAACCAAAAACACATTAATTTTCTCTGTATAGCAACCCCATATGTCACTTTATTCATCTCTGGTTTATGTTCATCTTCTTTTAGTTGAGTTGCACTTTTCCTTTGATATTCTGTGGCTTAAATATTGAACTATAAGATTAATCACTATTAACATGCCTTATATGGAATAGTAGGAAAATGGGAGGGGGGACAAAAGAATTGGTTAACATACACAAATGCACACACACACACTCACACACACAAGTATGTGTGTGTGTGTATATATATATACACATATATATGTGTATGTACACACACATGCAAAATTATGTATATAAATTAAGGAAGAAATATTCATAACTCTTACAGTCTCATTTCTGTTATTGGCAATATGGTCAAAGCTTGTATTTATTACCTCCTTCTTCCACTACCAATTTATTTTTCCTTACTACGCACCTCATCTTGCTATAATTCCATGCCTGGTAAAGTGACTCAAACTTTTACCACAGGATAAGGTAATACTAAGAGGTGCCTTAGGTGATCTTCTGCATTGCAGAAACACCCACTCCTTATTCCCACTCTATAGGGGAAACTCAATTTTCCCCTTATAGTCAGTATCTAATACCCCAGCCACTTGTATTTGTCTTTTGATTCACTGGTATCTGTTTAAAGGTAGTAGTCTTGACTTCCATTTTAATGGAACCCTTACTGTGTCCCCTGATAGAAGCAAGCATTCTTCTCTTGGAAAGTAAGACCCCTAAAACACTACAGCCCAATGTTGCTAGTAGATCATTAATGGTAATAGTGAAAGGAGCTACTCTCATTCCCATTCTTCGATCATGCTTTGAGAGAAATAGCACCATAATTTGGTTGCTTATTTGGGGTGAATACTGTACTTAGAGGACACTACCCTGACCCTACAAGATTCTTCCACCCAGCTAGGATCATAACAAAATCTTCAAAAATATCATCTTTATCCACACTTCATTGGCTATTTAGGAGTTCCTTGGTCAGACACAATGCTATGTGGCATATCATGATAATGAGCAAAGCATATAGATATGGTACTTTTTAGCAAAACAAATGTGTGTGGTGAAGGCAAATCCATATCCTGACCAAGTGTCTTCCAGTGAGGACAAAGGATTGTCCCTCTTGTGATGGAAATAATCCTCTGTAATCAACCTGCCAACACAGCAGCGGGTGATCTCTATAGGGAATGGCTGTGCCAGAACACCCTGTAGCCCTTTTGTAAACCAGACCCCAATTTTTTTTTCAGTTGTGATCATAGGGAACTCCTCAAGAGGCCATCTTATGGTTGAGAAGGAGGAGACCGTATAACAGAAGTATGGGTCCTGAGGTTCTGTGCAACTTGCTCATGAAACACTTACGCCTTCATGACCTGCTCAAGTTGACTGTCATATCTACCACTCCCATTTGATGAGAGAGGGCTGTTTTGTATATCCAACTTCATAATTTGGTGGTCAGACAATACTCAGTTCATGTTGAGTATTTCAGGTAGTGTGGCAAGTTGATGACCCGTGGTCTGGCGTTTAATCTGTACTGGGCCCCAGTAACAGACCAGAAACCATTTCTTAAAAAGAGAACTGATATCCTTCCTGCTATCTTCTTCTTCTTCTTTTTAAACATATACTGTATTATTTGTTTCAGAGGTACAGATCTGTGATTCAACAGTCTTGTACAATTCACAGCGCTCACCATAGCACATAGCAGGAGGGGAAGAATGAAGGGGGGGGAATTGGGGGGGAGATGAACCATGAGAGACGATGAACTCTGAAAAACAAACTGAGGGTTCTAGAGGGGAGGGGGTGGGAGGATGGGTTAGCCTGGTGATGGGTATTAAAGAGGGCACGCTCTGCATGGAGCACTGGGTGTTATACACAAACAATGAATCATGGAACACTACATCAAAAACTAATGATGTAATGTATGGTGATTAACATAACAATAAAAATTTTAAAAAGAGAGAGAACTGATATCTGCAGAGTGTGACATAGGTTTATTTCAAAATCCTAGAGGTCTTTACAGTCATTCTCCTATAAATGCCTTTTAATGGTTCTCGACATCATTCCATCCCCCAAAGACACTTCAAGCACTATGAGATCAGTTGGGTCATATGTGCCAAATGGTAGAGCAGTCTGCACATCAGCCTGGACCTATTAGAGATGTCTCTTGTTCTAGGATCCACACAACACTGGATCCTTTGGGAAGTTATTGGATAAATAAATATAAGAAGCACACCCAAATGAGGCATATGCTGCCTCTAAAATCCAGCGATCCTTCTAAGCATTGCATCTCTTTTGTAGTGGTAGGAAACACAAGATGCCACCACTTTTCCTTAACATTGGAAGGGATATTCCACTAATCTGGTGGTTCTAGACCACTGGTTCCCTAGATATTTCTAGGGGTGGCAGGCCTTAATTTTTATGGGGTATATTTCCTACTACCTGACATGCATCTATCTTACCCAGGTGCCTACAGTAGTTGCTACTCCTGCTTACCAGGTTTAATCAGCCTTATGTCAACAAGGCAATGGTCTAGCATAATGTTCCTTGAAATGGTGAGGCAATTAAAGTCCCTCTGGACTCAATTATGACATAGCATTGAAGAGTTGGTATAGCCTTGAGGTAGGATAATAAAGACGTATTGCTTGTCTTTTCTACTGAAAGCAAACTGCATCTGAGGTTTGTGCTAAAAAGCATAGAGGAAAAAATGTCTGTGGAAACAATAGCTATATACCTATTGCTGATTTCGTCTAGAAAGAAAACATTAGAATAGCAGTTGGAATAGGAGCCACTGTACGATTTTGAGGTTACCCACTGCATACTGCAAGATATAGCCATCTTCTGTACTAGCCAAATAGGCAAATGAAATGAGGATGTGGTAGGGATCACCACCCCTATATCTTTAAAGCCTTTGATATTGGCAATGATTTTTGCAATTTCTTCAGAAGGATGTATTGCTTTTGGTTTACTTATTTGGTAGGCAGAGTCATTTCCAGTGGCTTCTATTTGGCCTATGTTATCATCATTGCTCTAACTGCATGGGTTAGGGAATCAATATGGGGGGTCTGCTTATTGTTAATTATATTACTCCATCTATGCATTTATAACATAAAATAACCCCAGCATAGGTTTGGGGACCTGCTGGGCCCACTGGGAGATGAAAATGAACCAAACTTGTTCACCTGACTTCCACAGTCCTTTACTTTGACTGGTGGACCATAACCACATTCTGTGTCTCCAGGAATTAATGTCAGTTTGGAGCCAGTGACCAACAATTCCCCAAAAGTTTGAATTATTTCTCTTTCTGAAATGCAGTCACCTTGAGAAATAGTCAAACGTCCTTTGGGGGGAAATCTGGGAAAAGACATAGTGAAAATTTTTGGCTATGAGGGAGGATCTTTCTTCGTGAATAACCTGGCTTCTGCTTCATTGAAGGGGCTCTAGTTTGTAAATTAGCTCAGTGCTGGGAAGTGGTTGAGAGGCATGACCATTAAAATGATTAAAGTTAGACTTCCATTCACCAGAAATGATCTTTACTGCCAAACACACTAAGTAATACTTTAAAAGTCTGTCAATCTATTCTTGTTCTAGAGACACATTATTGCCTTGCCCAAAGCTCTGTGTGGGCCTTTGCACCTTGTCTCTGGCCATTAAGTGCCATAACTTGGTCCTTGCCCCTGCAAGATCTCATCATCCCTGTTGAATTCAATGAGACTACTTCGATTGCAGCCATTCCCACTGGTATTTCTGTATTACAAAGAATGGCCAGTCTAGAGCTCGCTCACAAATGTGTTCTGCAAAGACTTTGTGAGGAGAATGTCCTCTAGACACAGAGAGTGGGTATAAGTTTGTCCTTTCTAGAATCCTACTTTGGTTGGGTACTGTCATCTCCAGGGAACCAAACAAGTTCAATCATCTAACCAAGATGACTATTAGAGCCACTCCCAGCTGCTCAAGCTAACACATTGAATCTAGAATCTCTTTTAAGTATACCTACACCAAAAAATTCACCAAAAAACCCTTATCCAAAATAACTTATTATTCATTCCCAAACATACTCCTAGGGATGTTGATACATATTGGACACATCTTGCATTCATTTTGTTTGTTTTATGGAGGAAATTTTGTTTGTTTGTTGTTATGGGTAATCGTTTTGTTTACCTTTATGGATATCCTTAGAGTCTGCCAAGACTGGATTTTGGTTATAGGTCGGGAAGCAAAAACAAATGGTAGAGGCAGTTTTTGTAAAGGATCAGCAGTCCCTATATAGGCAAATTCCATAGGTGAATCCAAAACAAGTTTTTTTAGGCAGAAGAGGCTAATGGATTTCCTCAGAGAACTTTGAAACAGTGTAGGTTACCCACTGAAGAAACTGGTACCATTTGCCACAAATCATACATGGCATTTGGTCCAGAACTTGAAGAACTCCAGGAGGAGTCTGGGCAAGAACTGGAACAACACGGTGAAAACATGTGTGAAATGCTGGGGTCCTTGGGATTCATACAAACATTTAGAACATAATGACTACTCAGACTTCCAAATCTTATGCAAATTTCTCTTCTGGCCAACCCTAAACTGAATCCATACAAGGAAGAAAATTCAGGAAAACATAGTTCCAGTTTAACTAAGTTGATACAATAAGGAAAAAAAATCACATTTTCGTATCCATATTAATGTGGTTTTTACTCATATATACAGTAGTTTTTTATTTTTCTGTTTGGCTTTGAAGTTGATTCACATGAAGTATCAAATTCTGGCTACTATTTTCTCATTGTCATGCTAAATTCTGATTGATTCCCTTTATTTGCTTGATTATTGGATAGAGCATTTGTGTAGTTTCATTAGAAATATTACAGAGTTGGGCGCCTGGGTGGCTCAGATGGTTAAGTGTCTGCCTTCGGCTCAGGTCATGATCCCAGGGTCCTGGGATCACGTCCCGCATCGGGCCCCCCGCTAGGCGGGGAGCCTGCTTCTCCTTCTGCCTCTGCCTCTCTCTCTCTCTCTCTGACTTTCATGAATAAATAAACAAAACATTTAAAAAAAAGAAATATTACAGAGTTTCAGATTTGAGTTGTCATTGAAAATCTTTGACTGTGACTAGGGTTTCCCAGATTAATATGTGGCTTCAATCTTCTTCTGAACTCTCATCAATCTACATCATTATCATTTTTTCATGTAGATTTCAGAAGCACATTTTGTGTGCTGACATAGCCCGCTGAAGAGAAAAATTTCTTAGATATACAATGCATATTTTAACACTAGTAACAAGATACCTTGTTGCATCTTCAAGCATGGCTGATAAATTATTGAATGCTTTATTTATTCAAATAAAAAACCCTCTAATTTATCCTTAATATTTTCTTTTTTTATTAAAGATTCTTATTTATTTTTTGACAGAGAGAGACAGCGAGAGAGGGAATACAAGCAGGGGGAGCGGGAAAGGGGGAAGCAGTCTCCCTGCTGAACAGGGAGCCTGATGCGGAGCCTGCTGAGCAGGGAGCCCCTTATGGGGCTTGATCCCAGGATGCTGGGATCATGACCTGAGCCGAAGGCAGACACCTAACAACTGAGCCACCCAGGTGCCCCGTCCTTAATATCTTTATTCAAAATCTCAGATTTTGAGAGATTTCTAGGTCCAGTGTCACATCCAATATTTCTATGCAGGAGATAGTGAATTGGAAGGGGGAGTTTAGGGTTTTTTGAGATGATATTTTACATAATATTGGGCGGAAAAAAAGACAAAGGAAAGGTAATTATAGAGGTGATTATAGAGGTGATGGGGGACCCTAAATCTCCCATAGTGCCACCCTGAGTACTGCCACTATCTTGACTCTTGGCTTACTGAAATCTAAGCCAAATCCAATGAAATATTTTGAGGAGCTTACCTTTCCATTTAGTAAAGAACAATGACTTGCCCCTGATGGGCTAGAATAAGACATGATAATCCACATCTAAATCTCTTGATTTATATTTCCTCAGCAATTTGTGAGAAGTTGGCAAGAGGAAAAGGAAGAAGAGGAAATATCAGGAGGGATGTGGTCCACGGTTGTAACTCCTTTATTTATCAGACATGTGACTTTCCAGTGTGTTTGGTTTTGTACTTCTTACAAGATCTTACACATAAACAAACCGAGGGCTCTAGAGGGGAGGGAGGTAGGGGATGGGTTACCCTGATGATGGGTATTAAAGAGGGCATGTACTGAATGGAGCACTGGGTGTTATACACAAACAATGAATCATGGAACACTACATCAAAAACTAGATATAATGTATGGTGATTAATGTAACATAATAAAATAAAAAAATAAAAAAGATCTTACACATAGTAAACACTCAAAGTTGTTCAGCTAAAAAAATGGAGGTGATTTGCAAATATCTGAAAAGGGATCATTTACTTTTAGAATTTCACATTCTTATATAGTTTCAAACTTGAATCTCTAGTATATTTGAAAGAGGAGAAGATACAAATGACCATTTTAACTCTATTTCTTCAAGTTAGATGGAAAGGAGCTAAAGATGAAGAGGGTAGGAAGTGATAGTTGGGGCTAGGAAATAACTAGTTTTCTTTTCCCTTTCCAGGGAGCCCACTTACATATGGGATTTTCTCTAGACACAGGTATTGGAGAAAACAAGTCACTAATTCTTGACAACTGTTCTTCTCCAGTAGAGCAAGTACTTTCTATATACAGTAAATGTTAATTATTCTATACTTTTATGTCCACATGTAGTCTAATTGTCTCCTTAAGTGAAAGTTTTCATAAATGTTATGATTCCTTCAATTTTTGTACATAAATAAAATATATGTGATTAGAGGTTATATTTTAAGAGTTTTTATAATGCATTATGCTAATCAGTAAGTATTTGATGTAAACTATCACATATGTATGAATTTAGATGGTCCAGAAAAATAGCAGATAGAAATCATTTAGAGGAATTCCTTACGAGGTCATTTTCTGAATCAATTCTTCATATATGTTGTTATTTATATTTTAAGTTTCAGATTCTTTCTGCTTTGGAGGATGGCTGAAGTTTGTCTTGAATCAGGGATTGTTTGAATTATTTAGATGCTTTCACTGGAAGTCAAAAAAAAGGCTGAACTTCTGGATACAATAAGAAAATATTCTCATGTCTTTGTGTCCCAACCACCTGAGTAAATCTGTTTTCTTCCCAAAAGAGGTCCTTTTGGGAAAAAAAATGACACGGATCCTTGTCTATGACTTTCCTTACCCATGTGCCTAGATCAACTATTATGGCCATTAATTCATTTAGAAGATAAACCAGTTCAGGTTGAAAAAATTTAGTTAAACTAATAGTGATCTATTTTATTATATTTTACTTTTAGATTGAATTGTGCTGAGAACACATTTTAGAAAAATGACCTGATAAGTAATAATGAGTGTCTGTCAAGAGAATTCTTCCATATAATGAACATCCTTTTGCTAAACAGAGTTTTCCCTTGGTTGTTGTTTCCACTTTCTGAAATAAATGAGCAAGACTATCCAACAGTCCAGATCTATGGGCAGAATCAAATCCCAAGATGTCTCTAAGCCATGACTAGGACCAGGGAGGACTGTTACAGTCCTGGCCCTGAATGCCCAGGCAGCTATCCTGCCTACATCCAAATGAAGGTAAGGAACTGGTGAATAAACAGGAGTTAAATGGCATCTGATAGGAACTGGGGAATAAAGTGGATACTATAATCCATAATAACTCATGCATCTGGATTAATTCCTCAGAGAATTTCCTTTTTCTAAGTTCTGAAGGGGGATTACTCCAAAGGTAACAAATGTTCGTAAACTGCAGATCTTTTAAAGAAATAATTACTTTGCCCATAAGAGACCTAAGAGGAATGTCTGCCTGTCTCTGCTTGGCATCACTGCCACCTCATGGATTAATGAATTCTCTGTCCTCCAATTGCCTCATTATGTACCTCTGTATCATACGAGTAGCCAAATGTATCAGAATTCACTTTAATGAATGTGAGTCATTCCTTATTTTTTATGATTTAGACTCACTGGTTTGTAAATAAGCCATAACTGTGCTAAAAATAAGAGATACTACCTGCTGGAAAACCTGTGTAACAAAAGGGCTCATGGCCAAGAGCACCAAAGAAATGGGCAGGGAGAAGAGGGACTATAATGATGAAAAAAAATACCCCCCCATTTTTAAGATTAAAAAAGCAGTCCCTTTACCAGAAAGTTTAATTTTATAGTGCTGTGGATTCACAGAGCCAAACAATTTTGTGACCATATTCAGAACCACACTCAGTCTATTTTGTAGTAAAGAATTCAAAATATCCATGTTTGTTTTCTCATAGAAAAAGAAACCTCAGTTTTTCTGGTCATGATGCCTCTTCCAAATTCTGCAGTTAAGCATCCCCAAGAGGAGCAAACAGGAGTCTGCAGTCTGAGTTAGGTGTTTCAGTATTTTAGCAGCTTCTTCAGCTAAATGATAGCTTCTTCTTAAAAGTTAGCTTCAAGTTTAACCCAGAGTTCATGAAATACATTGCTTTAAAGGGATAGTCTCTGTCTATACATGTATCTCTTTGGCTTATTATCTATCTACCCCTTTTAGAGCAGAGACTTTGTTCACTGCTATATTCCCAATGCCCCAGACAGGGAGGGTTTGGCATATAGTTAGTTATCAATATATTTTTGTTAAATAACTGGCCAGAATATGGGGTTAAAATATTAAAACTTATTATAAAAATAATTTTATTAAGGCATAAACCTGGAAATTAAAGTTTGCCTTAACTGGACATTGTGACATGGTTATTAAATATAGAGATTGTAAATGAAAAGCAGAGAAATTAGTTCTATGATTTTCATTTGAAAAGTGTAATTTAAATGGACTTCTGAGATCAGATTTATTTTTAGATAAAATGCCATGAACTCTATCACATTATATTGATTAGCTTCTTTGGCCAAATAGCGTTTGAAATGGTATTAGTCAAATACATTAGCCAGGTTCACTCATTCAACAAATTAGTATTAGCACCCCTTCTATGAAAGGCTCTGTTAAATATTAGGCACAAAAAGCTAGAAAAGATATCTTTTTCTTCCCAGAGAAGCTTATGGTCCAAGAGAGAGATACAATAAATCAAAATTGTAGCAGTGCATAATTACTATGATTAATTCTTATTGCAGAGTATTACCTGAGCTGAGAAAGTGCATACTAACAATTTTGGGGATCCAAAGAATGCTCCTTTGAGGAGATGATGTTAGATCTATGTTTGGAAATATGAGTAAATTTGATAAGATGAAGAAATGAAGGACACTTCAGGCAAAAGGAACTGTATGTTGAAGGTAGGGTGGTCTGAAACATCATAATGCAATTTGAATGCTGTACATAGTTCCCCATGACTGGAAAAAGACCAGCTCCAAAAAAAGAAAGGAGATGATCTCATGCTCCCTGTGTGCATAGCCCTTACCAATCTTCAATAATCATCTTACAGAGCCAAAGTAGAGGGCTCACAAATACAGAGATAAATTCCGGCTTTTGTTTGTTTGTTTTGAGTGTGATTTGTGTGTGTGTGTGTGTGTGTGTGTGTGTGTCATTTTTGTAAACAGTAAAGGAGGAACATATGGTTTTCTTATTTTTCGTTTTTTGAAATGACATTATGTCTGAGGCATTTTGTCTGTTTCATCTCTTAAAATGGTCATTGTCAGGTATTCACTTAGAGCAAATAAACCTACATAAACTAGATCTACTGCAAAAGTGGTTTACTATACATATTGGGATGGGCTTCTCTGATAGAAGATTCGGCCAATCTCTCCACACAGGAATTCCTCCAATCCAACTTGACAGGGTCCTAATAATGAGCGGCTCACAAACTCTAGTTTTTCAAGCACAGTTATAAATCCAATTTATATGCAGTATAAATGAATGGAAAAGTTTAATTATCTTCAGTTTTTTGCAAATCATTAAGTTATAAGGCTATATTCAAATAGAAGTGTCTTGAAGCAGGAAAGAATATGACAAGTATAAAAAATCTGAATTAGACAATGGAAAGAGAGAAAGAAAAGAAGAAAGAAAGAAAGAAAGAAAGAAAGAAAGAAAGAAAGAAAGAAAGAAAGAAAGAAAGAAAGAGAGAGAGAGAGAAAGAAAGAAAGAAGAAAGAAAGAAAGAAA
>NW_027397066.1:124797601-124812379 GCF_003265705.2 Callorhinus ursinus | reverse complement strand
TAGAAAGAAAGAAAGAAAGAAAGAAAGAAAGAAAGAAAGAAAGAAAGAAGAAAGAAAGAGAGAAAGAAAGAAAGAAAGAAGAAAGAAAGAAAGAAAGAAAGAAAGAAAGAAAGAAAGAAAGAAGAAAGAAAAGAAGGAAAGAAAAGAAAAAAGAAAAAGGAAAAGAGAGGAGAGATAATAGATGACAATGTGCACCCTGTAGCCTGGAGTAAAGGACATATGTGGTATCCTGGAGGGAGGTTGGGCTGGAAAGGCAGGCAAAGGGGATCCTGGAGGACCTTGGACCTGAAAACCATAGGTTTACATTTTTAATCATTGCAGTGGCATGATCTTCTCTTCATTTAAAATGTCAATGTTAAAAAAAATGCTAAGAGCAAAATATAAAACATATATTTCCATTAAATAATGATTCTCAACATTTTCTTTCACTATTCTTTAATGTTGTCAGATAACACTTGCCTTTATACATTTCTGTCTAAAGAATGTAAAGCGTTGCTCCATGATCTTCAATATAATTGTTCTTGTTATAAATAGCTATGTAGATTTTCATATATGTATCCATATATATACCTGAATAATACCTTTGTATAATATCCTATTGGGTTGATCTTTCTTTAAGCATTCATAAGATTTCCAAATAAACAGAGGAAGGTAATTTTTTTTGTTGTAGCATACATTCATGCCTCCTGATACATATACATTTGGACCCAAGTAATAATGCCAATTGTTTTTGTTGTCTTTAAATGCAGGAAGAGTTGGAAGGAAAAGCTTCCCTTCTTTCAGCCAGATAGGTGCTTTTGTACTAAAAGACATTTGTTGAAGCATCTGTAAAATGTTGTGTTTAATTAAGCACATTTTTGTTACAATGAATAAAACAGCAGAGCCAGGGTTCTTCAACCTAAGGAAAAGTAAGAAAATAATAAATAAAAACAGCAGCATGAAAGCTGGTCTTCCATCCTCCCACCTATGCAGAGAACGAAAACAAACAATGACAACTAATTAGTATTGGCCCTGGTACTGTTCTAAGAAGCCAAAAATGAAACGCCCACAAAAGAAAATGGTTCCTTGTTCACTGCATCTCGTTTGTTTTCACTTTTGAATAATGAATAAATAAGATTCTGAAGATAATGCAAGAAACATGAAAGTGGAGTGGGTTGGAACAAGAAGAGACTGTTTAAACTTGTCCTTAGTCCACAACCAAACCGGTAAAGTTTTTAATTGAAAAATCTAAAAAGTTCTTCTAAGATTTCCCAGAACCAGTATTTTACTCCCCCTTTATCAAGTGATTTAGCAGAATAAATGAAATTTTAAAAAATAAGTGAAAGAAAGGAGAGGAAACAGTATCTGACAATTTTGCATGGCATACCACAAAACTGATGGATTGCTATTGTCTAGAGGTGAGGATCCAGTCACCTTAGACATTTTCCTAACATGCCTCACAAATATTTTGTTTCCTGATTCCTTTGCCAACAAACTGACATACCATGGGTGGTGCACAGAAGTCCACTGAAAAGCTGAAAAACTGGATATCTTTGGTAAGCATATTAAATATATTACTTTCCTCCATTTGCAGCTCTATGTCTGATGTCATCACCTCCTCACACTTTGTTCCTCATCTTTGGTCTGACCCTTTCCCTTTATTTATTTATTTATTTATTTTTTGTCGTGACCCAGCTGAGGAACCTGCAAGTCAAAGTGGCAATGAGATCTGAAATTTTTAGGGAACAGAAACAAAGGCATGGGAGAGCAATTCATGCAAAGGTCCTAACAGTCCGAAGCATTCCAGGAGTCAGTCAAATGAAAAAAATAACTAAACCTAGGGTGACATATTTGGGGATGGATTCATTGGGAAGTGGTGTAATATACAAGCTTTAATTCCTGTTCTAGCTCAAAGTGGAAGGTTAGTATATTAAATGTTCTTACTTGCATGTTGCTAACAATAATAGTAGATATTCCTTTTTAAGAAAAATGAAATAAGGGACAAAAATAATCTTACAAGTGAAATGGCCTTACACAATTCCAGGCACCCAGTCAGCACTCAATAATATTTATCAATACTGTAGATCATCAGAGAAACCTACTTACAACAAATCCCAGACGACTTGGGAAAAATAGCAATGTCTTATTTGCTGGACACAGGCTTGCCCATCCTCTGATGTTGTGTCAGTATAAAATAGTTATGGTGTTAGTAGCAGTGAACTTGAACATTGAGTTCTGATTGAAATTCAATCATAACCATCATCAAAACACAACTCCCAGATTGTCATATATCTTTAAGTGACAGTGGCTCAGGTTTTATTCTCAATTCAGGTTAGGAATCAAGCTAAAAAGGATTTTATTCCATATCATAGTTATTCTGTTCCATCATTTTTCTTCAGAGCTTTATCAACTCTTCCCTTCTCAACTGTGAAAATGTTGGTTCTCTACTATACGGTTGACTCTTGAACAACATGATTTGAATTATGTGGGGCCAATTCTATGCAGATTTTTAAAAAGTACTGTACAGTACTGTAAGTGTATTTTCCCTTCTTATGATTTTTCTTAAGAACATTTTCTTTTCTCTAGCTTACTTTATATAAGAATACAGAATATAATAGTGTAACATACAAGATATGTGTTGATCAACTGTTTATATTATTGGTTCTGGTGAATAGTAAGCTATTAGTTAAGTTTTTGGGGAGTCAAAATTATATGCAGATTTTCAACTGCAGGGGGGAAGGATGCCCCTAACTTTCCAAGGTTATTCAAGGGTCAACTGTACTAGTTAGTTTCCCATTAAGAAGACCTATAGAAAAACTTTATTTGCTCTTTGACATTTCTCTTTATTTCAATTCTTTTAATAAGTGATTATCACTATTGGAATACAAAGAAATAAATAAACAATTATTAAAGCCATAGGCAAGTTTTTGCTCATTTGAATGAGTAACAAATTTAGGTTGCACTATGCTGCAGGAGGTAGAAAGAAATGGAAGTCTTGCTATTGGGCACAAATTGCATCTTGCTGTTGGGCACAAATTGCAACCTGCTGTTGGGCACAAATTGCTGTTGGGCACAATTTTCATGAAACAAAGATCCATTCTTCAGAAACAGGTAGGATTTTGAATCTTGTTGCCAACTCAGGTATGACAGGAAGAAGCTAGAATTAGCAGACTACACAGCAGGAACTATGAACCTAAATCAAAGGTTTAGGTTCAAATCAAAGGACTCATCCAGAATCTATCTTTGAAGAGCTAGTTTGTCTTTGACAAGTTCAGTTTCCACTAAAATTAGTACTACTCTATATTCTGTGTTGGTACTATAGTTTAAGGGCAGGAAAGAGTCCTGTAAGTTTTTAAAAATTGTTAACTTTTCATATTGAAAAATAAGTAGGTCTGTAGAGCAAAGGGACACCTCATTTCAAGTCCAATGTAGGGTTTACATGGCTAAGTCTGCTCTGAAAAGTTTGCTTTCATACAACACAGTTTTGGAACCTAGTTTGGAATTCTCTTTATCATTTACACATTTATATTCTGAATATTCTCAGTGCTGCTGAGGAGTGTTTTCGGTTCTGAGAAGCAACCAAGTGCCAATAAATGGGCAAAATGGTTTCAGGTTTTAGAGAAAAAATACTGAAATCATAAAGCAAAGATCAAAAGTGCAAATGACTCTAGGGGCCCAACAGGTGAAGAAGCAGGCCAGGTGTAAGTGTGCCTGAGGGCATTGTGGGAGTGGTGTGGCCCACAGAGAGAACCGGATCACTCACAGCCAGACCATAGTCAGCAGATGTCTCTCTAGATAGTTGCTGCCACATGAGATGCAGTTGCGGTGTTGATAAAGGGAAAAAAATCTCCTGACCTTTTAATATTGTGTATCATTTTCTATCTTTTTTTTAAAAGATTTTATTTATTTATTTGAGAGGGAGAGAGAGAACACTAGCAGGGGAAGGGGCAGAGGAAAAGCAGACTCCCTGTTGAGCAGGAAGCTGGACATGGGGCTCGATCCCAGGACTCTGTGATCATGAGCTGAGCGACCTGAGCTGAAGGCAGACACTTAACCAACCGAGCTACACAGGCACCCCCTCATTTTTCTATTTCTGTGTAACAATTTATCACAAACTTGGTGTATTAGTTTGCTAGGGCTGCCATAATAAATTACCACAGACTTAGAGGCTTAAAACAACAAAAATTTATTCTCTCACAGTTCTGAGGGGCAGAAGTGCAAAATTAAGTTGTCAGCAGGGTCAGTTTGCTTCCTAGAGTCCTAGAGTGAAGCCGTTCACTGACTTCCTCCTAACTTCAGGTGACTGCCAGCAACCCTTGGTTCCTTAGCATGGTGGCTACATAACAGCAATCTCTGCCTCTGATTTCACATGGCCTTCTTTCTGTCTCTCTGTGTCATCAGCCTTTCTGCCCATCCTCATCCAGGATGATCTCATCTTGAGATCTTTACCTCAATTACATCTGCAAAACCCTGTTTCCAAATGAGATCACATTCTAAGGTTCCTGTGGACATTCCTCTTGGTGGTCACAATTCAGCCCACTACACTTGGCAACTTAAAACAACACAAATATATTATCTCACAATTTCTTTGGGTCAGGAATCCTCCATGGGTTAGCTGGGTCTTTTGCTCAACAGCTAGCATATAGAGCCTACTGGACATGCCCTTATCACATGGCCTTCTCCACAACATGGCAGTTTGCTCTTTCAGGGCCAACAGGAGAAAATCTGCCTGATGTTGTCTGTCTCTGACCTCTGGACTGAGATTTAAGGACTTACTTTAGTTAGGTCAGGCTCACTCACCCAGGATAATCTCCTTTTTGATTAACTCAGAAGTCAACCAATTAAGAACCTTAATTAGATCTTTGTCATATAACATAATGTAATCCCACAAATGCTCTTTCATGTCACAAGCCCCTTCACACTCCAGGTGAGAGGATTATACCACCTGTATTCTAAGGCAAGGAATCTTGAGGACCATCTTAGAATCCTGCCTATCAAAATGGGCTCTACTTAAAAAAAAAAAACTATATATATAAGCAAAAAATGCATGCCCCATTTGCTTTGAGGTCTCAGAGCAGAGGTAGGAACTGTCTAAACTGACTGTGAAAGTGGATGTAAAAGTGTAGAAGCTATTTCCAAAAAAAAAAAAAAATGGTAACAATGAAGAAAAAACATAGCTAGACTTCTAATGAAATCAGTGTAAAGAGAACAATTTTGGATGCTGATTAGTTTGTTTAAAAAAATGAATCTGAGAAACAAACTGAGGGTTCTAGGGGGGAGGGAGATGGGGGATGGGTTAGCCTGGTGATGGGTATTAAAGAGGGCACGTACTGAATGGAGCACTGGGTGTTATACACAAACAATAAATCTTGGAATACTACATAAAAAACTAATGATGCAATGTATGGTGATTGCATACATACATAATTTTACATAATAAAATTAAAAATAATGTATGGTGATTGCATACATACATATTTTACATAATAAAATTAAAAATAATAATAAAATAAATAAAATAAAATAAAATAAAAAACCCAAAACTCTGAATCTTAGAATCGAAAAAAAATGAATCAGTGTTCTTTAAATACTTTTGTTACAGTCTCATATAGAATATTATTACATGCAGTATGTCCATGATACATTATTGGATGAAAAAGCTAGCTGGAGGCACTATCTGATCCCATTTTGACCAAAAAACACCACCATCACCAGAGCCCTACATGTGTCTGTATGGTACATGTGCACATGTGTGCTTATGGGTGTGTATAGAAAACGAGGGTCTGAAAGATACGGATTAACCTGAAAACAGTGACTCACTCCTGGTAGAGCAGGAAGAGCAGACGCTGTAATGTGATGAAGATATATTTTATATACTTTGGTGTATTGTTTCAAATGTCTGCAATGGACAAAAGTAATGGTAATTTAAAAGGCTTGGTAAATTTAAAAGGAAGTTTTAATATCAGTTTCCTTAATTTATGAAGCATCCAGCTGCTAATCCACCAATGCGGAAGGGTGACATGGGTAAGTAAAAGAGGGTTGAGAGCAACACCAACATCACCAAACACAAGTGGCTGCTACAGGCTCTAAATCTTTTTCTTCCACAACATTACCAAGGTTTCTCTATTTCTCCACCTTATGTTAAGCAGACTTTTAAAAATGTGGATCTATCTTCAGTCTGAAAAAAGAAAGAAAGAAAGAAAGAAAGAGAGAGAGGAAAGAAAGAAGAAAGAAAGAAAGAAAGAAAGAAAGAAAGAAAGAAAGAAAGAAAGAAAGAAAGAAAGAAAGAAAAAGAAAGAAAGAAAGAAAAAAGAAAGAAAGAAAAAGAGAAAAAAACCCTGTGTGTTACATTCACTGGGCATGGGATGCCCTGAGGCTGATAAATGTAGGATTACTCAATCCTTTATGAAAACTCCTCCCATTGATGGAAATAGAAACCTGCTTGGCCACTAGCACCTGCTCCCTGGAGTATTTCATAATCCTCTGAACACAATAGAAGATTTATAAACAGTGAAAACTCTAAAGACCTCTGGAAACCTGATGGGTCATTGAACATTATTAAAAAATAATAGCTAAGTTTAAGTTATAACTATATATTAAGACTTAATAACAAACTTCAACCTCAGGTGCCTGGGTGGTTCAGATGGTTAAGCGTCTGTCTTCGGCTCAGGTTATGATCCCAGGGTCCTGGGATCGAGTCCCGCATTGGGCTCCCTGCTCCTTGGGAGCTTGCTTCTGCCTCTGCCTCTCTCTCTCTCTCTCTGTCTCTCATGAATAAATAAATAAAATCTTTAAAAAAAAACAAACTGCAACCTCACTAATCACCACAATTTTATCAACAAAAATCTTAAACAGAAAATCAATTTTCTTGTTCAAAGTGGAAAGTTTGTTTAATTAGAATCAGCACTTAATGAGGGAAACACATTAACATCTTACACAGGACCATCATTTTTTAAAGCCAAGCCAAATGGAGTGATTATATGAACTTCCTTTCCAAAGGGGGAAAAAATGAAAAGTGGGACATCTTTGTCATTAAGCATCTTTGTCATCGAAGATCTGAACCTTTTCCCTGGGATAGCTATGGGACGTTTAGAAAGAGTTTCTGTGTGTCCAGGGGCTGGGCCTTGTGAGTCACATTGTCCAGACCTTTGCCTTTCCCCACACAGACACCCTCTATGGCACCCACAGCACAGCATTTTTTTTACCCCCTACCAGAAACACAGAAGCAAATAATGTGGCCAGAGGAGACTTGTCCAGGGTTCATATTTACCCTTTGACTATAAATGAGATTAGCAAATATTTTAAAAGGGATAAATTCTTAACTTAGGTGCCAGAAAGAAAAAGCAAACCAAATCCTGTGAAGGTATTTACAAAGTGGGCAAATTTGCATAACACACCGTGTCAAACACCAAGAATGCAGATAGAATGATTTTTCCTTTGCACACTGCAGAAACAGGGAGCTCAGAAAGACTACTACTTGGGTGTTACCCTGGAGTATTCCCTGCAAAGGGGCTCTTCTGTCACGGCAGCTATGTTTCTTCTCATCTTGTGTCTATTTAGAATCTTGGACCCATCAGGAAAGTTCCCAGAAATTCTGTAGTGAATGTATTCAGTTAAGCACTTCATAAAGAAGCCTTGGCTAATACAAAATCAAAGCAGCCACACTGTAAAGAAAAGGCCAAGGTCATTCAAGCATAAACTGGAAGTAGCCATAAGTAAGAAGCATGAAGGTTTTGTTTATAGAACACAATGTGGAGCAACAGTTCCTCATTTTTGTGACTGATATGACCATTTTAATATATGCCTGTCTCCATGAGCCAAATTAACCATACATTTTCCAGTTCCTTATATCACCCTGCTATGTGCAGCCAAAGTCTGAAAGACAGCAAGTTAATTTATGTATCCTTCCCTTGCCAAGTGTGATTAATTGATATAATATGTCAATTCCTTTTATGCAAATGTTAAAAATGCAACTTCATCTATATCCATATATATTGTAGATTAATGCTTTCAGAAGGGATGATCTCACTGGGGCAATCATGGGCAGGAGCTTCTTCACAGTTCAATTTAGGAGATATTTATTGCACTTATTACTCCAAAAACACTGTGCCCTGTGCTATGAAGGAAATAGGTGCAACTGTGCTCTCAAAGAGCTTAAAATCTAGTAGAAAAGATCAGCTCTGCCCTCTGCAAACCTGTCATCTGCATCCGCCTGTCTTCTGGACCTTAGTAGGTGGAGCTACTCTTACATTACTAAAACCCCAAATTTAGGAGTCATTCTTAATTCCCTCTTCACTGCCTCCATCCATTTCATCAGCAAATCTTACAAGTTCTATTTCCAAAATATATCATGAATCTGCCTTCTTGTCAGCTCCTGTACCAATCCATTTCTTATCTATTGCTAAAAACAAATTACCCCAAAATTTTAGTTGCCTGAAACAATTTTTTTTTAATGCCCACAGACTCTGTGGCTCAGGAATTCAGACAGAGCATAACAGAGACAGGCTGGAAGGTAAAGTCATCTGGAGGGGCATTCACTGGCATTGCTGCTGGCTGGGGGCTTGCAGTCTCGGTCTTCTCTCCATTTGAATCTCTCTATATGGTCTCTCTGCATAAAGTAATTTGGGCTTCCTTACAACATAGTGGCTGGCTTCCCATGGAGTCAGTGCCCCAAAGAGAAACAGCAAGGAGGAAGCTGTATCCTTTTTACTGTCTAGCCTCCAAAGTCATACCATCACTTCTACCATACTCCAGCTTTTTGAGGAGTCACAAGCCTCTTTTCAATTCAAGTGGAGGGAACATTGACCCCACCTTTTTATGGAAGCAGGATCAAAGCATGTGGGATGCACTATATTGGCATGTACAGTCCTCCATACTGGATTACTATAATATCCTTCTAACTAATCTTCCCCTTTATCCACTATCTCCCTCAGTCCATTTTCCCCACCAAAGACAGAGTAATCATTCATTTTACACTGCATTTAAAACAAAAACCTGTCTCTTTCTCATATAGTAGAGACCTCAAATGACTTTCAACTGAACTTAGAATAATAAAATCAAAACTTCTTGCCTTGGTCCATGAAGCTCTGCATGTTCCCCCCTTCCTTTATATACAGAAAGAAGTCTTCTATTTCCTCTTTCCTTCTCCTCAGGGCTATGGTACACCTTTGCCTCTTCCTGAAATATTTTTTTCCCACTCTTTCTATAGCTGTATTCTCCTGAATTCTCTTTACCACTCAGCTTAAATTTCATCTTCTCAGGAGGGCCTTCTCTGATCACACATGATGGTTAATTTTGTGTCGACTTGACTGGGTCATGAGATGCCCAGATATCTGACTAAATGTTATTTCTGGGTGTGTCTGTAATGGTGTTTATGGATGAGAATAGCATCTGAATCGGTGGACTCAGTAAAGCAGGTTGATTGCCCCCTTCAGCATGGCTGGGAATCATCCAATCCACTACTGTACTGAATAGAACAAAAGGTGAAGGGGGAATTCACCCCTTTTATGCATGGTTGACGGAATGGGACATGGGTCTTCTCTTGCCCTTGAACTAAGACTTACTCCATCAGCAACCCTGGTTCTCAGGCCTCCAGACTCTAACTAAACTGAACCATCAGCTTTCCTATGTCTCTGTCTTGCAGATGGCTGATCATGGGACTTCTCAGTCTCCATAACACTGTGACTCAATTCTTCATAATAAATCTCTCTCTCTCTTCTCTCTCTGCTCTGCTTCTCTAAAGAAACTGGACTGGGGTGGCTCAGTCGTTAAGTATCTGCCTTCTGCTCGGGTCATGATCCCAGGTCCTGGGATGGAGCCCTGCCTTGGGCTCCTTGCTCAGTGGGGAGCTTGAAGCCTGCTTCTCCCTCTCCTCTTCCACTCCCCCTGATTGTGTTCCCTCTCTAGCTGTCTCTCTGTCAAATAAATAAATAAAATCTTTTAAAAATAAAGAAAGAAATTGGACTAATGATACCCCTTATCTAAAATATCTTGGCCTCCATGATAGTTTTAATATCAATTCCTTGCTTGTTTGTTTTTGCATATCATTTATTGTAATATATAATTTCTTTACTTGCATTTCTCTTCTTCTCCTTCTTTTTCTCTTCTCTCTTTCCCCCTCGTTCTATTTTTGGTATATCCTTCTCACTAGAATATGGTGTCCATGAAGTTATTCTCTGTCATGTCCTAATACCAGCATTGCACCTGGCATATAGCAGGCACTCAAGAAATATCTTTGATATGAAAGCAGTCAATGTATTTTCTAACAATTATAGAAGAATCTATAATGTAAAAGTTCTAAAGAAAAGTACAAAGTTCAAAATGAGGTGGGTTACATGGAATCAGAAGGATCAGGGAAGGTTTCATAAAGGCAGGTTTGAATTGGGTTTCAAAGTACGTGTGTGAGAGGAAAAGGAGAGAGTCACTCAAGAGGGAAAAACAGAGAATATTGAGGGAAAGTCCAGAAGGCAAGTTTAAACGGAGGATAAGATACTTAAGAAGTTAATAGAGGAAAGGAATGGAGGGGTAGTGTGGAGCCAGATAATGAATAACCTACAATGCTGTATTTAGGGATTTCAACATGATTCTACAATCAATAGGTCTGTATTTCATGGTTTTCAGCAGAGATTGAGACATGAAGTGAATTGTATCAAAAGACTGTTATGGCAATAGTATATACTGTTGAGGGATGAAATTGATTAAATGTTGTGTAAATTTTTTTCAGAGATAAGTTACCTGCCAAAGGGCTAAGTTGTCCTACAGAACTTCTGGCTAAAATCCAATCCAGAAACCCAAGACTATTATTCTACCCTATAAACTAGAAATATTATACTACTACTTCTTGTAAGCAGAGAGACCAGGGATATTCCCAAGTAGAACTATATTTTCCCTCAAAAAGTTGAATTTACCACCAATTACTAAAATTCTTCTTCTATGATGGGGATAGAATCTGGTTCTAAATGTAAATGTTATAATTTGTCAGCTTTCCTTTTAGCAATAGCATCATTTGCCTAAATGAAACATGGGTTCTAGAAAATTATTTTCCTCAACTTTAAGGTTTTAGGACCTAAATGGAGGGAAAAACATTATGGTTAAAATGAGGGGAATGCCGGCCATTATATTAATCAGTGAATTATTCAGCTAGAGGTAAACAATCTCTAAACATAGAAACCATTTGTCTGCAAGTTTCCAAGTTTATGGAATAGCAATTTGTTAGTTCCCATTTGATTAAGTTATCCCAAGAAATGTCAATGGCATTCCATTCCAAAAGGGACACTTAAGCTTTCTCTGTTGCAGTTTCCAATGTAAAAACCCTCTCACCTTTGTAAAATCTATTTACCTGACGGCAGGAGACCTAAAGGCTTGGAGCAGTAATGGCAATGCCAAAGCTATAGATCATCTCAACCAAGAGGATTTTGCCCCATGGTACTCTTTTCTGAGGACAGATATAAATCCAAGAGGAAAATAGCTACTCAAGCAGAGACACAATATTACACTTGTGAATAGCAGTCCATGAGCAAAACCCTGATATTGATCTTTTAATATTTAGACCATTTCTGTTTATTACCACCCTTTGGGTGGATATTTTTAGATTTCTCTTTCTGTTGACCCTCCTTATAAGTATAGTTATTTTTACCTATAACTAAACTCATAGCATAGTAAGACGGAGACAGCAAATATCTAACAAATTGGATTTTGGTTGAAAAATAATCATTTTAGTATTTCCTCCTAAGAGAGGCTTTTCTCCATATTTCTTATCACTAGAGTATTGAGTGGATAAATTATGATCAACAAGGCCTCACTTGCTGGTTGTTGGTTTGATAAGGATATTTCAGAAGCAGAGAAAAAAACTAATTAAGTTAGCCACATGGCACTTAAATTGGAGTATAAAAACTTCCTAAGAACGTGTTGAGTTTAACAAATGCCTTATTACTTAAAAAAATAAACACAAAACCTGGAGTATAATAAATTCTAGTGGGAGGCCCTGGATTTGGCAGTTAGGATTAATAATTATGGTAGATTTTGGAACATAGTTGCTGACAGCATGGCTCTGGGTAAAGTTTCTCTGTGGGCACAGATATCTACCGACATATGGGAAGCTCATTCTCGCAGCTCTCTGCCCCCATGGCACCCCACACATTGCTATTACAGCACATTGTTTTATAACTATTTATTTGTCCATCTTCCCCCCACTAGACTGAACTCTTTGAAGCCAGATATTTTTATCCCTATTTTCATCTCATTTGTCTCTGTAGTCCTAGTAACTAGCATAAGTCTGATCAATAGAAAAAATTCATTATATATTTATTGTGTGTATGTGGGTTTTTAAATAATCAGGGACAACTGTCTCTTAAATGATAGACTACACTGCTTTTTCTAGATGAGATCAATAATATCTTTAGTCATTACTCACCGTACTAGGCATCTGGTGAGAAAAAAGGATCCAGGTTAAACTCTTTTTCCCTCAGAGTTATTTAAATTTTTTAGTTATTTAAGTTTTTTAGGATTTTAATCCATGCCAATCCTTGCCAACCACTTCGATCATTCCTCAGGCATAATAAACTGTGTATTCATTCAACAAGATCTTCTTATTCTATATATTTGCTGGATTCCTTTAAGGGATTAATCTGTTTTCTCCTTAAGAAATGAAATGAAATGTTTCAATGCACCAGCAATGGTAGACAATAAGTTAAACACCAGTGTACCCATCACTCAGTTTTATCAAATTTTAACACTATGTTACATGTGTTTCTCATAATTTTTAAGAAGTTAAACATCATATGTAAAATTAAGGGTCTCCATGTACCTCTCCCCATGACTTCTCCCTAGCATCCTATAGATATTTTTATACTTTTCCCAACCACTTTTGCTCTATAAGCATTATAGATTATATTTTGCAGATTTCAATCTTCATACAAATATTATAAAATGTTATATATATTTACTTAATTTATATTTATTGCCCATTTATTTGATTTATTTATTCAACTAATAGGTATTGACCTTCAACTATGGATCAACCATGGTGCTAAAGATATAGCAGTGAACACCAATAAATTCCTGCCTTCATGACATGTTCAAAAAAAGGCACATAGAAAATGAACAAATAAATATGTAAACATCTAATATCTCAAATGACGCTAAACACTATAGAGATAAATCAAGCAGTGAAAAGGAAATGAATAGTATTTGGGATGCGAAGTGATCTGATAGTTGTTATTTTAAATTGAGTTTTATAAAAAGACTTTAATATTAAAGAGATTTTGGAGTACAATATGAAGACTGTGAGAGTGTGAGCCCAGAAAACAAAAGGGAAATAAAATCGCAGGCAAAGAGTACATCAAGTGCAAAGGTACTGAGGTAGAAAATTTTCTAGATTGGTTGACAAACCACAAAAAAATATATTGTTTTGGGAGCACAGAGCACACCATGAAGTGATTTTCAACCACTGAAAGAACTTGATTTTTATTCTGAGTAAAAAGAACAAACTTTGAAGAATTTTGAAGAAAGACATGATATGCTAACATTTATATTAAAATTGTATTAGTTTTGCTGTCATATGGAGAACAGACACTAGAAAAGCAGTGACAAAAGCAGGGAGACCAGTTAGGAGGACATTTCAGTGATCCAAGCTGAGATGTCCACAGCTTGTCAGAAATGGTCTGATTCTGGATATATTTTAAGGAAGAGCTGACAGTATTTGGTGATGCTTGGATATGAAGTTTGAGGAACACAGGAGTTAAGAATTATTCTAAATTTGGTATCTAAACAACCATAAGAACAGTGTTTTCCTTAACTGAGATGGGGAAGGTTGTGAAAAAAGTCAGAGAGAAAGATTTGTAGTTTTGATTTTAGACCTATTAAGTTTGATAGGTCTGTTAAACATCCAAGCAGAAGTGTTCAGTGATAAATTAATATCAATATGGAGTTCAGAGGAAGACGGAATCAATCAAGATATATAATATGGATTCAACCCCATTGAGATGATGTACAAAGCCATAAGACTGGACAAGATCATTTAAGAAGGAGGTGAAGATAGAGAAGTCAGAAGACCTGAGAATGGATCCCTCATGTATCCAGTTTTAGAGTTTGGGGAGATAAGGAAGAATGAAGAAAGGAGTCAGAAAAGAATTAGCCAAAGAGGTAGGAGGAAAATAGAGAAAATGACGTGCTAAAATGGAATCAAAGAAAATGTTTAAAAATAAAGAGTGATCAACTGTGCTATATACTGATAGAAAGTCAAATATAATAATGCCAAATATATAATAATATAAAAATTGACCATTGCAATAAACAATGAAGAGGTTACTGATAATTTTTGACAAAGACATCTTCCAGTGAGGTGGTGTGGAAAATGTGTTGAATAGAGTGGGTTCAAAAAAGAAAGGGGGGGGGAGGAGCAAGATGGTGGAGGAGTAGGAGACCTAAATTTCGTCTGGTCCCAGGAATTCAGCTAGATAGGGATCAAACCATTCTGAACACCTATGAACTCAACAAGAGATTGAAGAAAAGAATAGTAGCAGCTTTCTAAACAGAAATGCGACCACTTTCTGGAAGGTAGGATGTGTGGAGAAGTGAATCCGAGGCGATATTCGGGAAGATAGATAGTGGGGGAGGGGGCCTCCATCAGCTGCTACCAGCAAGTGATAAAGCAGCTGAGCACAAAATCGGAATTTGTAGAAGTCTGCTCCACTGAGGGACATCACTCCAGTGGCTAAGTGGGGGGGGGGGGGGGGTGGTGGGGGGACCCCGGGCTGGGGCAGTGTGGTCTCAGGACCCTCAGGGTCACAGAAAGACCAG
>NW_027397066.1:124791101-124797501 GCF_003265705.2 Callorhinus ursinus | reverse complement strand
TGGTGGGTGGAACCCTCACTGGGACAGTGTGGTCTCAGGACCCTCAGGGTCACAGAAAGACCAGGGGTGCCTGAGTATGGCAGAGCTCCCAGGTATCGGAGCAGGGAAGCTGGCTGCAGAGATGGAGCCGAAGAGTGGGCTCTCAGCTCAGGGGTGCCTTAAACTGTGATCCACAGCACAGGCAGGCCACTGCTCTTCCGGCAGGGACCCAACAAGCAGGAGATCTTGGGAGACTCTCCTTCCCCCCCTGGGGGGAGCGGTGTGGAAGCACACCGCAGGGATCTGCTGGGTTTGGAGACTCAACACGGGGTCGGGTGCCAGAGATAGAAATGCTCGGTCACAGGCTGAGTGAGCACGGAGTGCGGATGGAGACCGGGGAGACGGGAGAGATTGACTGCTTTTCTCTGGGGGTGCACTGAGGAGTGAGGCCCTGAGTTCTTGGTTCCTCCAAGGGGGAGATTAGGAGGCCACCATTTTCACTCTCGTCCTCCAATGCTGTACGGAAAGCTCGCAGGGAACAAAAGCTCCCGAGAGCAAACCAGAGCAGATTAATTAGCCCGGAACGACAAGGGTGGGGCAATTCCACCTCCCACAAAGACATTTGGGAACCATGACAACAGGCCACTCCCCCAGAAGATCAGCAAGATCAGCCAGCCAAGAACAAGTTTGCCAATCAATGGGAATAGCAGAATGCCAACACTAGGGGAATATAGCATATAGAATTCATGGCTTTTCCCCCCCTGATTCTTTAGTCCTTCAAAATAAATTTATTTAATTTTCTTTTTTTTCCTTTTTCTTTATTTTTTTTGAATTTTTCTTTTTCCCTTTTTCAACCAACATCTTATCAATCCCTTTTTAAAAAAATCTTTTTAATTTTTCATTTTTAGAGTCATATTCTATCCCTGCGTAGTACTTAACCTTATTTTTGATATATATAAGTTGTGCTCTCTTTAAAATTTTGGGATACAGTGTCTTCTAACAGACCAAAATATACCCTAAATCTCTAGTGTATGGCTTTGTTCTAGTCTCCTGCCTGGTCACATTCTCTCCCTTTTTTCTTTCTTTTTTTTTTTAATTTCTCTTCTTTATTTATTCAACCAACTTATCAATTCCTTTTATAAAATCTTTTATATTTTTCATCTTTACAGTCATATTCCATCCCTTAATCGTATTTAACCTTATTTGTGAACATATATAAGCTTTACTTTCTTTAAAATTTTGGGAGGTAGTTTCTTCTAAAGGAATAAATATGCCCCAAATCTAGTGTGTGGCACTGGTCTATTTACCAACCTGATCATATTTGATAATATTCTTTTTTTTGTAATCTTTTTCTTTTTTTTCTTTTTTCTTTCTTTCCCTTTCTTTTCTCCCAGTTTCAGGTCTCTTCTGATTTGTTTAGTGTATATTTTTCTGGGGCCCTTGTTACCTTGTTAGCATTTTGTTCTCTCATTCATCTATTCACCTGTGGACAAAATGACAAGACGGAAAAAAACACTTCAAAAAAAAATAACGAGACAGTACCAACTGCCAACAAAATAATCAATATGGACAATAGTAAGATGCCAGAACTAGAGTTCAGAATGACAATTTAAAGATACTAGCTGGGGTTGAAAAAAACATGGAAGATATTAGAGAAACCCTTTCTGGAGAACTAAAAAAAATAAAATCTAACCAAGTCAAAATCAAAAAGGCTATTAATGAGCTGCAATAAAAAATACAGGCTCTAAATGCGAGGATAAATGAGGCAGAAGAGAGAATTAGTGATATAGAAGACCAAATGATGGAAAATAAAGAAGCTGAGAAAAAGAGATAAACAACTACTGGATCACAAAGGCAGAATTCGAGAGATAAGTGATACCGTAAGACAAAACAACATTAGAATAATTAGGATCCGAGAAGAAGAAGTAAGAGAGAGAGGGGTGGAAGGTATAGTGGAGCAAATTATAGTAGAGAATTTCCCTAACTTGGGGAGGGAAACAGGCATCAAAATCCAGGATGCACAGAGAACCACCCTCAAAATCAATATAAATAGGTCAACAAACCCGACATCTAACAGTAAAACATACAAGTCTCAGAGACAAAGAGAAAATACTGAAAGCAGCTCGGGAGATGAGATCTGTAACCTACAATGGTAGAAACATTAGATTGGCAACAGACCTATCCACAGAGACCTGGCAGGCCAGAAAGGACGGGTATGATATATTTAGAGCACAAAATGAGAAAAATATGCAGCCAAGAATACTATATCCAGCTAGGCTTCATTGAAAATAGAGGGAGAGATAAAAAGCTTCCAGGACAAACAAAAAATAAGGAATTTGCAAACACGAAACCAGCCCTACAAGAACTATTGAAAGGAGTCTTCTAAGCAAAGAGAGAGCCTAAAAGCAACATAGACCAGAAAGGAACACAGACAATATACAGTAACAGTCACCTTACAGGCAATACAATGGCACTAAATCCATATCTTTCAATAGTTACCCTGAATGTAAATAGGCTAAATGCCCCAATCAAAAGACACAGGCTATCAGATTGGATAAAAAAACAAGACCCATCAATATACTGTCAGCAAGAGACTCATTTTAGATGCAAAGACACCTCCAGATTGAAAGTGAGGGGTGGAAAATAATTTACCATGCTAATGGACACCAAAAGAAAGCTGGGGTGGCAATCCTTATATCAGAAAAATTAGATGTTGAAACAAAGACTGTAATAAGAGATGAGGAAGGACACTATATCCTACTTAAAGGGTCTATCCAACAAGAAGATCTAACAGTTGTAAATATCTATGTCTCTACCATGGGAGTAGCCAATTATATAAGCCAATTAATAACTAAAGCAAAGAAATATATCAACAACAATACAATAACAGTGGGGGCTTTAACACCCCCCTCACTGAAATGGACAGATCATCTTAAGAAAAAGATCAACAAGGAAATAGAGACTTTAAATGACACACTGGACCAAATGGACTTCACAGATATATTCAGAGCATTCCATCCCAAAGCAACGGAATACATATTCTTCTCTAGTGCCCATGGAACATTCACCAGAAGAGATCACATCCTAGGTCACAAATCAGCTCTCAACCGGTACCAAAAATTGGGATCATTCCCTGTATATTTTCAGACCACATGCTTTGAAACTACAACTCAATAACAAGAGGAAAGTCAGAAACAACTCAAATACATGGAGGCTAAAGAGCATACTACTAAAAAATGAATGAGTCAACCAGGAAATTAAAGAAGAATTAAAAAAATCATGGAAACAAATGAAAATGAAAACACAACAGTTCAAAATTTTTGGAATCAGGCAAAGGCAGTCCTAAGAGGAAAGTATATAGCAATACAAGCCTTTCTCAAGAAACAAGAAAACACTCAAGTACACAACCTAACCTTACACCTAAAGGAGCTGGAGAAAGAAAAACAAAAAAACAAAACAAAACAAAACAAAAAAGCCTAAAACCAGCAGGAGAAGAGAAATAATAAAGATCAAAGCAGAAATCAATGAAATAGAAATGAAGAAAACAGTGAAACAGATCAAAGAAACTAGGAGCTGGTTCTTTGAAAGAATTAACAAGATTGATAAACCCTTGGCCAGACTTACCAAAAAAAAAAAAAAAGAAATGACCCAAATCAACAAAATCATGAATGAAAGAGGAGAGATCACAACCAACACCAAAGAAATACAAAGAATTATAAGAATATATTATGAGCAACTCTATGCCAGCAAATGAGATAATCTGGAAGAAATGGATGCATTCCTAAAGATGTTTCAACTACCAAAACTGAACCAGGAAGAAATAGAAAACCTGAACAGACCTAGAACCACTAAGGAAATTAAAGCAGTCATCAAAAATCTCCCAACAAACAAGAGCCCATGACCAGAGGGCTTCCCAGGGGAATTCTACCAAACATTTAAAGAATTAATACCTATTCTGCTGAAACTGTTCCAAAAAATAGAAATGGAAAGAAAACTTCCAAATTCGTTTTATGAGGCCACCATTTCTCGATCCCAAAATCAGAAAAAGACCCCATAAAAAAGAATTACAAACCAATATCCCTGATGAACATGGATGCAAAAATTCTCACCAAAATACTAGCCAATAGGATCCAACAGTACATTAAAAGGATTTTTCACCATGACCAAGTGGGATTTATACTTGGGCTACAAGTTTACTTCAACATCTGCAAATCAATCAATGTGATACAATATATTAACAAAAGAAAGAACAAGAACCGTATGATATTCTCAATAGATACAGAAAAAACATTTGCAAAGTACAGCATTCTTTCTTGATCAAAACTCTTCAGAGTATAGGAATAGAGGGTACATACCTCAATATCATAAAATCCATCTATAAAAAACCTACAGCGAATATCATTCTCAATGGGGAAAAACTGAGAGGTTTCTCCCTAATGTCAGGAACACAGCAGGAATTTCCACTATCACCACTGCTATTCAAGATATAGAAGACCTACCCACAGCAATGAGACAACAAAAAGAAATCAAAGGCATCCAAATCGGCAAAGAAGAAGTCAAACTCTCACTGTTTGCAGATGATATGATACTTTATGTGGAAAACCCAAAAGACTCCACCCCAAAACTGCTAGAACTCATACAGGAATTCAGTAAAGTGGCAGGATATAAAATCAATGCACAGAAATCAGTGGCATTCCTATTCACCAACAACAACACAGAAGAAAGAGAATTAAGGAGTCAATCCCATTTACAATTGCACCCAAAATCGTAAGATACCTAGGAATAAATCTAACCAAAAAGGCAAAGAATCTGTACTCAGAAAACTATAAAATACTCATGAAAGAAATTGAGGAAGACACAAAGAAATGGAAAAACGTTCCATGCTCATGGATTGGAAGAACAAATATTGTGAAGATGTCAATGCTACCGAGAGCAATCTACACATTCAATGCAATCCCCATCAAAATACCATCCACTCTTTTCAAAGAAATGGAACAAATAATCCTAAAATTTGTATGGAACCAGAAAAGACCCCGAATAGGCAGAGGAATGTTGAAAAAGGAAAGCAAAGCTTCTGGCATCACAATTCCGGACTTCCAGCTCTATTACAAAGCTGTTATCATCAAGACAGTAAGGTACTGGCACAAAAACAGACACAGATCAATGCAACAGAATACAGAGCCCAGAAATCGACCCTCAACTCTATGGTCAACTCATCTTTGACAAAGCAGGAAAAAATGTCCAATGGAAAAAAAGAGTCTCTTCAACAAACGGTGTTGGGAAAATTGGACAGCCACGTGCAGAAGAATGAAACTGGACCATTTCCTTACACCACACACAAAAATAGACTCCAAATGGTTGAAAGACCTCAATGTGAGACAGGAGTCCATCAAAATCCTTAAGGAGAACACAGGCAGCAACCTCTTCGACCTCAGCCACAGCAACTTCTTCCTAGAAACATCGCCAAAGGTAAGGGAAGCAAGGGCAAAAATGAACTATTGGGACTTCATCAAGATAAAAAGCTTTTGCACAGCAAAAGAAACAGTCCACAAAACCAAAAGACAACCGACACAATGGGAGAAGATATTTGAAAATGACATATCAGATAAAGGGCTAGTATCCAAAATCTATAAAGAACTTATCAAACTCAACACCCAAAGAACAAATGATCCAATGAAGAAATGGGCAGAAGACATGAACAGACATTTCTCCAAAGAAGACATCCAAATGGCCAACAGACACAGATGTTGAGCGATGCTCAACATCGCTCGGCATCAGGGAAATCCAAATCAAAACCTCAATGAGATACCACCTCACATCAGTCAGAATGGCTAAAATTAACAAGTCAGGAAACGACAGATGTTGGTGGGGATGTGGAGAAAGGGGAACCCTCCTACATTGCTTGTGGGAATGCAAGCTGGTGCAACCACTCTGGAAAACAGTATGGAGGTTCCTCACAAAGTTGAAAATAGAGCTGCCATATGATCCAGCAATTGCACTACTGGGCATTTAACCCAAAGATACAAATGTAGGGATCCGAAGGGGTACGTGCAGCCCGATGTTTATAGCAGCAATGTCCACAATAGCCAAACTGTGGAAAGAGCCAAGGTGTCCATCGACAGATGAATGGATAAAGAAAATTTGGTATATATGTATAATGGAATATTATGCAGCTATGAAAAAAATGAAATCTTGCCATTTGCAATGTCGTGGATGGAAGTGGAGGGCATTATGCTGAGCGAAATAAGTCAATCAGAGAAAGACATGTATATTATTCCTCACTGATATGAGGAATTCTTAATCTCAGGAAACAAACTGAGGGTTGCTGGAGTCGTGGCAGGTGGGAGGGATGGGGTGGCCGGGTGATAGACATTGGGGAGGGTATGTACTATGGTGAGTGCTGTGAATTGTGCAAGACTGT
>NW_027397066.1:124771430-124776101 GCF_003265705.2 Callorhinus ursinus | reverse complement strand
TGGAGGAGCAATTGCCGCACCCTTGCTGGTCTGGGCTAAGTAATCTGCTCAGGGTTTGCTTTTGGGAGCTTTTGTTCCCTGCAAGCTTTCTGTACAGCTTTGGAGGACGAGAGTGAAAATGGCAGCTTCCCAAACTCCGCCCCAGAGGAGCGGAGAACTCGGGGCCCCACTCCTCAGTGCGCCCCCAGAGAAATGCAATCAATCACTCCTGGTTCCCCGGTCTCTGGCCGCACTCCGTGCCCACCCGGCCTGTGACCAAGTGTTTCTATCTCTGGCACCTGACCCTGTGTGGAGTCTCCAAACTCAGGAGATCCCTGTGGTGTGCTCCCGCACCACTCCTCCTGGGGGAGGAAGGGGAGTCTCCCCGGATCTGCCACTTGTTGAGTCCCTGCTGGAGAAGAAGTGGCCCGACTGTGCCACAGATCACAGTTTATGGCAACCCCGAGCTGAGAGCCCGCGCCTTGGCTTCGTCTCTGCAGATGGCTTCCCTGCTCCGATACCTGGGAGCTCTGCTGCACTCAGGCATCCCCGGTCTTTCTGTGACCCTGAGGGTCCTGAGACCACACTGTCCCGCGAGGGTTCCACCCCCCGCTTTGCCACTGGAGCGACGTCCCTCAGCAGAGCCGACTTCTAAAAGTTCCGATTTTGTGCTCCGCAGCTGTATCACTTGCCAAAAACAGCAGACAGGGGCCCCCTCTCCTGCCGTCTATCCTCCCGAATATCACCTTGGATTCACTTCTCCGCATGTCCTACTTTCCAGAAAGTGGTCACTTTTCTGTTCAGAGAGTTGTTTCTATTCTTTTCTTCAATCTCCTGTTGAGTTCATAGGTGTTCAGAATGGTTTGATCCCTATCCAGCTGAATTCCTGAGACCAGATGAAATCCAGGTCTCCTACTCCTCTGCCATCTTGCTCCCCCATCAAAATTGCCCCTGTTTGAACAATAAATTTTATAAGCACCAAATTGGTATCATGTTTTCCTACAGTAGTCTTCATGAGTTAGTAAAGGAGCATTTACAAGCTTATATTCAGCCAAAATTATCTCCACTTGTGAAAGCTATAGATAAGCATTTCTGATGTGCAAGATAAGAAGAAATATTGTTCCAATGAAGCTATCTTGAGGAACCTTCTAGATGAGTCAAAGATGAGGTAATGAAAATGGATGGAGATTTCCTTCACGCATGACATTATCAGCCCATAAGCCAACACTGTACTAACGGGGAAAAACTAGAGATATTTTCTCAGAAATCATGCAAAACAAAATGCCCACCATTATCATCAACACAATTGAAAAGAAAAAGTACGTAGGGGCATAAAACCTGAAAAATAAGAGGTGAAATTATCATTTTTGCAGATGTTATATCTGTATGCCTGTATAAGCCAAGAGAATCAATTAAAACTAACATAAATAAATCCATCAGGTAATATAGTATAAAATCAATATAAAAATTAGATTTTATATATACTAATAATAAACAGTTTGAAGGTTGGAATTGTAATTCCAATTAGAAAAGTCTTATTTTCATGAGGGGTAAAAAATACAATAAAATACCTGAGAAATAAAGGAAATATTTAGGATTATATGAAAGAGATTTGTCCGAAGAAATATGCAAAACTGTATGAGAGAAATGTTGCTTAAATGAATAAAATACCAAGTTCTTGGGTTAGAAACTCAGCATCACAAAGATGTCAATTCTCTGCAAGTTAACTTACAGAGTTAGTTTATAAATGTAATGGTTCCCAATTAAAATACATAGGATTGTTGAGGCAGTAGAAAAACAGATGCTATGTTCACATGAAAAAATAAACAAGAATAGAAAGAAATTCTGAAAAAGAAGGGCAATGATAGGGAGATTAGCTCAATTGATGTTAAAAACTTGTATTTAAAGTCTCAATCTTACAATTCAAACAATATGATACTGGTACATAGACAAACCAATATACAGGAATATAGAAGTACAGAAATAGCCTTAAGTTGGCATCAAAGGTGGAATAGTCAATAAATGGAGTAACCTGATAGCCATCTTAAAAAAATAAAATTAGACCCATACTTATACCATATTCAACCATAAGTTCCAAGGGATCCAGAGATTGAAATGTTTTAAATAATTAGTCAATAAAAGCACTAGAAGAAAACTTAGGAAGATTCTTTTACAACTTTGGTGTGGGACCAGTTCTTCTAACCAAGACATAAAATCCACATGTTATAAAACAAAAAGAAATTTCTACATGGCAGAAAAAAATCACAAAGGTAAATGCCAATGACAAAAAGGAAAAAAAACATTTCACAGACAAAATAACTAATAGTTAAAGAGCTCTTAGAAATTGGGAAGAGCAATAATCCAACTGAAAATATGACAAAGATAAAAATAGACAATATCTAGGGAAAAATAACAAGTTTTAAACCTATGAAAAGATGTTCAACTTTGTTTAGAGAAATGCAAGTTAAAACTATTTACCATTTTCTACCTATAAAATAAGAATTTTTTTAATTTAATAATAGAATTTCTTGTAGAGGCTATGAGGAAGTAGATGCCCTCATAGATTATTGAGAAAAGCTTAAATTGACACAATTCCTATAAAAAGAAATTTACTAATATTTATCAAAATTAAATGCATTTTTGCTTTGACCTAGGAGTTCCACTTCTGGAAAGTTATCTGCATGTGTTTATGCACATGCACAATAGTATATACAAGGTCATTCATTACTGCATTATTTATGAATACAAAAGCATGGAAACAATCTAAATGTTCATCAATAGGAAAGTGGTAAAATAAATTATATGGTACCTCCATTCAATCAAATACTAGACACTTAGAAAAAAATAACTGAAAAACTCTTATGTGTTAGTGTGAAATGGCCCCCAAGATACATCATTAAGTGAAAAAAGAATTCTGCTGCAGAGTCAATGTAAATACATTTTCATTTGCTTTTGTGTGCACAAATAAGCTGAATAATTTACAAGAAAATAACAGAAGAGAGTACAAATTATGTAGAAGAAAGACTAGAGTAAAAGAAAATTTTCACTGCATATATATTTTTTTTAGATTTCTGAAATAGATGATTATATTATCAATTGAAAATATTAAGTTGATAAAAGACACAGAAACAAAAATTGTGGTTAATATTTTGAGGCATTTGCTATTGCATTAGGTAAGGGAACTTAGAAAGATAAAGAAATAGAATGGGAGGAGAGGAATTAGAGACATCAAATATAGTCAACTTTTCAAAGAGTTCTGTTTGCTCTTGCAGGAAAAAAAGAAATTCTTAGAGTGGTGTGCTTGAGTAGGTGAGGAAAGATGAGATCTAATGCACAAACTGTGATTAGCATTAGGTTTTGATATTTGTCCATGATGATAGTTGTAGCTCTTGTCCATTATTGTAACTGTGTGTAGTATCTCTTTATATGATTATACCAGAATATTATTTATCCATTCCTCCCCTGAAAGATATTTAGGTTACTTCTATTTATTTATTATTACAAATGATATTGTTAAGTATAGTCTTGTGCATGTCTTTTGGAGAACCCATATTAAAATTCTCCTAGGGTTTATATCTTAGAAGTACAATTGCTAGATTATCTCTTATGAGCATTATCAATGTTCCTTGACATTGCCAAATTACTTTTTTTAAATTCTTTTTTATTATTATGTTCAATTAGCCAGCATATAGTACATCATTGGTTTTTGATGTAGTGTTCAAAGATTCATTAGTTGTGTATAACACCCAGTGCTCATTACTACAGGTGCCCTCCTTAATATCCATCACCTGGTTACCCCCTCCCTTCTGTAACCCTCAGTTTGGTTCCCAGAGTCGAGTCTCTCATGGTTTGTCTCCCTCTCTGATTTCTTCCCATTCAGTTTTCCCTCCCTTCCCCTGTGGTCCTCCACGTTACTCCTTATGTTCCAAATATGAGTGAAACCATATGATAATTGTCTTTCTCTGCTTGACTTATTTCACTTAGCATAATCCCCTCCAGTTTCATCCATGTCAATGCAAATAGTGGGTATTCATCCACAACGGCCAAACTATGGAAGGAGCCAAGATGCTCTTCAACAGATGAATGGATAAAGAAGATGTGGTTCATATATACAATGGAATATTACTCAGCCAAATTACTCTTCATATTGGTCATAGCAATTTATATTCTTAGCCGCAGTTTGTGGGTTTTCTATTGCTCCATAGCCCTACATTTTAAATCCTGTCAATGTGATAAGCATGAAATGGCAAAAAGTTGATCATCTTTTCTAATATTTATTGGACATTTAAGTGCCTTCTTTAAGCTACTAGTATTTGCCCATTTTTCGATTAGAGTATCTTTTTCTTACTTATTGTTAGGATTTCTCTGTATATTTTAATACTAATATTTTAAAGCAATTGCTAACATTTATTGAGTGCATATAATTAGCTTGGCCCTGTTTGGGGCATTGTATATTTATCGACTCATTTTATCTTTACAACTAAACTAAGAGGTGGGGAGACCTATTATCCCTATTTTGTATATACAGGGAACTGAAGCACATAGATGTGAATTAACTTGACCAAGTTTATCCAGCTAATAAGTGGTGCAGTCTGGTTTTGAACTCAGGTAGTTTAGCTCACTGTTTCCCAATCCTGTTTTGATTTTATCTATTCAAAAAATCTCCCAGTCTTAATATACTCAAATCTAGCA
>NW_027397066.1:124738153-124771420 GCF_003265705.2 Callorhinus ursinus | reverse complement strand
CTATGTGTCTGTTTTTGTGCCAGTACCATACTGTCTTGATGATGACAACTTTGTAATAGAGCTGGAAGTCCGGAATTGTGATGCCGCCAGCTTTGCTTTTCTTTTTCAGTATTCCTCTGGCTATTCGGGGTCTCTTCTGGTTCCATACAAATTTTAGGATTATTTGTTCCATTTCTTTAAAAAAAGTGGATGGTATTTTGATGGGGATTGCATTGAATGTGTAGATTGCTCTAGGTAGCATTGACATCTTCACAATGTTGGTTCTTCCAATCCATGAGCATGGAACGTTTTTCCATTTCTTTGTGTCTTCTTCAATTTCTTTCCTGAGTATTTTATAGTTATCTGAGTACAGATCCTTTGCCTCTTTGGTTAAATTTATTCCTAGGTATCTTATGGTTTTGGGTGCAATTGTGAATGGGATCGACTCCTTGATTTGTCTCTCTTCTGTCTTGTTGTTGGTGTATAGGAATGCCACTGATTTCTGTGCATTGATTTTATAGCCTGCTACTTGACTGAATTCCTGTATGAGTTCTAGCAGTTTTGGGGTGGAGTCTTTTGGGTTTTCCACATAAAGTATCATATCATCTGCAAAGAGTGCGAGTTTGACTTCCTCTTTGCCGATTTGGATGCCTTTGATTTCTTTTTGTTGTCTGATTGCTGTGGCTAGGACTTCTAATACTATGTTGAATAGCAGTGGTGAGAGTGGACATCCCTGCCGCGTTCCTGACCTTAGGGGAAAAGCTCTCAGCTTTTCCCCATTGAGAATGATATTCGCTGTAGGTTTTTCGTAGATGGCTTTTATGATATTGAGGTATGTACCCTCTATCCCTATACTCTGAAGAGTTTTGATCAAGAAAGGATGCTGTCCTTTGTCAAATGCTTTTTCTGCATCTATTGAGAGGATACTATGATTCTTGTTCTTTCTTTGGTTAATGTATTGTATCACGTTGATTGATTTGCGGATGTTGAACCAGCCTTGCAGCCCAGGGATAAATCCCACTTGGTCATGGTGAATAATCCTTTTAAGGTACTGTTGGATCCTATTGGCTAGTATTTTGGTGAGAACTTTTACATCCATGTTCATCAAGGATATTGGTCTGTAATTCTCCTTTTTGGTGGGGTCTTTGTCTGGTTTTGGGATCAAGGTAATGGTGGCCTCATAAAATGAATTTGGAAGTTTTCCTTCCATTCCTATTTTTGGAACAGTTTCAGGAGAATAGGTATTAATTCTTCTTTAAATGTCTGATAGAATTCCCCTGGGAAGCCATCTGGCCCTGGGCTTTTGTTTCTTGGGAGATTTTTGATGACTGCTTCAATTTCCTTAGTGGTTCTAGGTCTGTTCAGGTTTTCTATTTCTTCCTGGTTCAGTTTTGGTAGTTGATACATCTCTAGGAATGCACCCATTTCTTCCAGGTTATCTAATTTGCTGGCATAGAGTTGCTCATAATATGTTCTTATAATTGTTTGTATTTCTTTGGTGTTGGTTGTGATCTCTCCTCTTGCATTCATGATTTTGTTGATTTGGGTCATTTCTCTTTTCTTTTTGATCAGTCTGGCCTGGGGTTTATCAATCTTGTTAATTCTTTCAAAGAACCAGCTCCTAGTTTTGTTGATCTGTTCTACTATTCTTTTGGTTTCTAGTTCATTGATTTCTGCTCTGATCTTTATGATTTCTCTTCTCCTGCTGGGTTTAGGCTTTATTTGCTGTTCTTTCTCCAGCTCCTTTAGGTGTAGGGTTAGGTTGCGTATTTGAGACCATTCTTGTTTCTTGAGAAAGGCTTGTATTGCTATTTACTTTCCTCTCAGGACTGCCTTTGCTGTATCCCAAAGATTTTGGACAGTTGTGTTTTCATTTTCATTGGTTTCCATGAATGTTTTTAATTCTTCTTTAATTTCCTGGTTGACCCATTCATTCTTTAGTAGGATGCCCTTTAGCCTCCATGTATTTGAGCTCTTTCTGACTTTCCTCTTGTGATTGAGTTCTAGTTTCAAAGCATTGTGGTCTGAAAATATGCAGGGACTGATCCCAATCTTTTGGTAATTGTTGAAACCTGATTTGTGACCTAGGATGTGATCAATTCTGGAGAATGTTCCATGGGCACTAGAGAAGAATGTGTATTCCGTTGCTTTGGGATGGAATGTTCTGAATATGTCTGTGAAGTCCATTTGGTCCAGTGTGTCATTTAAAGTCTTTATTTCCTTGTTGATCTTTTGCTTAGATGATCTGTCCATTTCAGTCAGGGGGGTGTTAAAGTCCCCCACTATTGTTGTATTGTTGTCAATGTGTTTCTTTGCTTTTGTTATTAATTGCCTTATATAATTGGCTGCTCCCATGTTCGGGGCATAGATATTTACAATTGTTAGATCTTCTTGTTGGATAGACCCTTTAAGTAGGATATAGTGTCCTTCCTCATCTCTTATTACAGTCTTTGTTTTAAAATCTAATTTGTCTGATATAAGGATTGCCACCCCAGCTTTCTTTTGGTGTCCATTAGCATGGTAAATGGTTTTCCACCCCCTCACTTTCAATCTGGGGGTGTCTTTGCGTCTAAAATGAGTCTCTTGCAGACAGCATATCGATGGGCCTTTTTTTTAAATCCAATCTGATAGCCTGTGTCTTTTGATTGGGGCATTGAGCCCATTTACATTCAGGGTAACTATTGAAAGGTATGAATTTAGTGCCATTGTATTGCCTGTAAGGTGACTGTTACTGTATGTTGTCTGTGTTCCTCTCTGATCTTTGCTGCTTTTAGGCTCTCTCTTTGCTTAGAGGACCCCTTTCAATATTTCTTGGAGGGCTGGTTTCGTGTTTGCAAATTCCTTTAGTTTTTGTTTGTTCTGGAAGCTTTTTATCTCTCCTTCTATTTTCAATGACAGCCTAGCTGGATATAGTATTCTTGGCTGCATACTTTTCTCGTTTAGTGCTCTGAAGATATCTTGCCAGTCCTTTCTGGCCTGCCAGGTCTCTGTGGATAGGTCTGTTGCCAATCTAATGTTTCTACCATTGTAGGTTCCATATCTCTTCTCCCGAGCTGCTTTCAGGATTTTCTCTTTGTCTCTGAGACTCGTAAGTTTTACTATTAGATGTTGGGGTGTTGACCTATTATTATTGATTTTGAGAGGGGTTCTCTGTGCCTCCTGGATTTTGATGTCTGTTTCCTTCCTCACATTAGGGAAGTTCTCTGCTATTATTTGCTCCAATATACTTTCTGCCTCTCTCTCTCTTTCTTCTTCTTCTTGGATCCCAATTATTCTAATGTTGTTTCATCTTATCATATCACTTATCTCTCGAATTCTGCCCTCGTGATTCTGTAGTTGTTTCTCTCTCTTTTTCTCAGCCTCTTTATTTTCCATCATTTGGTCTTCTATATCACTGATTCTCTCTTCTGCCTCATTTATCCTAGCAGTTAGTGCCCCCATTTTTGATTGCACCTCATCAATAGCCTTTTTGATTTCAACTCGGTTAGATTTTAGTTCTTTTATTTCTCCAGAAAGGGTTTCTCTAATAACTTCCACGCTTTTTTCAAGCCCAGCTAGTATCTTTAAAGTCATGATTCTGAACTCTAGGTCCGACATCGTACTAATGTCCGTATTGAGTAGGTCCCTGGCTGATGGTACTACCTCTTGTTCTTTTTGCTGAGGTGATTTTTTTCATCTTGTCATTTTGTCCAGAGGAGAATAGATGAATGAGAGAACAAAATGCTAACAGGTTTACAATGTCCCCAGCAAATATACTGTATACAAATCAGAAAAGACCTGAAACCAGGGGAAAAGAAAGGGAAAGAAAGAAAAAAGAAAGAGAAAAAAAAGAAAAAAAGATAAAAACAAAAACAGAAGAATACAAAAAAAGCAGAATATGATCAAATATGATCAGGCTAGTGCATAGATCAGTGCCACACACTAGATTTTGGGCATATTTTGGTCTGTTAGAAAAAAGTGCCTCCTAAAATTTTAAAGGAAGGAAGACATATATGTACAAAATAAGGGTTGATAAAATGAAGGGATGGAAGATGACTGTAAAGATGAAAATTATAAAAGATTTTATAAAAGCACTTGATAAGATAAGAAGTTGTTTGAAAAAAGAAAGAAGACGGTTTAAGAAAAAAAAAAAAAGAAAAAAGGGAGAGAATGTGATCAGGCAGGAGACTAGAACAGAACCATACACTAGTGATTTAGGGTATATGTTGATCTGTTAGAAGAATCTGTATCTCAAAATTTTAAAGAGAGAACAACTTATATGTATATATGCCAAAAATAAGGGTAACTACTATGAAGGCATAAAATATGACTCTAAAAATGAAAAATAAAAAATGGTTTTTTTTTTAAAGAGATTGATAAGATGTCGGTTGAAAAAGGGAAAAAGAAAAATAAAAAAAGAACAGTTAACAAAAATTAAGTTTGATGAACTAATGAATCATGGTAAAAAAAAAGCCATGAATTCTATGTGCAGTATTCCCCTAGCGCTGGAGTTCTCCCGTTCTCCTTGATCGGTAAACTTAGTCTTGGCTTGCTGGCTGTTCGTGCTGATCTTCTGGGTGAGGGGCCTGTTGTTGTGGTTTCCAAATGTCTTTGCTGGAGGCTGAATTGCCCCTTCCTTTTCGGTCCGGGCTAAGCAAGCTGCTCGGGTTTGATCTCAGGAGCTTTTGTTCCCTGCAAGCTCTCGGTACAGCTTTGGAGTCCCAGGGCAAAAATGGTGGCCTCCCAATCTCCACCCAGAGGAGCTGATAACTCGGGGCTCCGCTCCTCAGTGTGTCCCCAGAGAAAAGCAGTCACTCCCGTGTCCCAGGTCTCCGGCCGCACTCCGTGCTCACCCGGCCTGTGACCGAGCGTTGCTATCTCTGGTACCCGACCCCATGTGGAGTCTCCAAACCCAGCAGATCCCTGCGGTGCGTTCCCGCGCCGCTCCTCCCGGGGGAGGAAGGGGAGTCTCCCCGGCTCTGCCGCTTGTTGGGTCCCTGCTGGAGGAGCAGTGGCCCGACTGGGCCGCGGATCACAGTTTATGGCAACCCCGAGCTGAGAGCCCGCGCCTCAGCTCCGTCTCTGCAGCCGGCTTCCCCGCTCCGATACCTGGGAGATCTGCTGCACTCAGGCACCCCCGTTCTTTCTGTGACCCCGAGGGTCCTGAGACCACACTGTCCCGGGAGGATTCCACCCCCTGCTTAGCCACTGCAGCGACGTCCCTCAGCGGAGCCGACTTCTAAAAGGTCCGATTTTGTGCTCTGCGGCTCTAGCACTTGCCAGAAGCGGCCGACAGAGGCCCCTCCCCCGCCGTCTATGCTCCCGAATATCGCCTCGGATTCACTTCTCCGCATGTCCTACCTTCCAGAAAGTGGTCGCTTCTCTGTTCAGAGAGTTGTTGCTACTCTCCTCTTCGGTCTCCGGTTGAGTTCGTAGGTGTTCAGAATGGTTTGATCCCTATTCAGCTGAATTCCTGAGACCAGATGAAATCTACGTCTCCTATTCCTCCGCCATCTTGCTCCGCCCCCCCAAAATAGATTTTTATTTATTTATTTGAAAGATAAAGAACAATAGGGGAGGAGGGGCAGAGGGAGAGGGAGAAGCAGACTCCCTGCTGAGCAGGGAGCCTGACATGGGACTCAAACCCAGGATTCTGGGATCATGACCTGAGCTGAAGGCAGACGCTTAACCGACTGAGCCACCCAGCCTCCCTTATTCTTCTTTTTTAATGAATGCATTTGTAGATTGTACATTAATCTGTATGTATGGCTTACACTGTATCCCTAAAGTTTTGATATGTAGTAGGTTTATAGTCATTAATTATAGATATTTCCTAATTTTCATGGTATTTCTTTATCTCCTGAGTAGATGTTTAAATTATTAAATATAGATGGTGTGAGGAAGAAACTTTTTACTATTGTTTTCTAGTGATCAGAGAATGTGATCTATATAATATTCATTACTGGAACTGTTTTATGACAGGTATTTTTATCTAGTACATGGTCAATTTTTGTAAATGTTCCATTTGTACTTGAGAAATATATAGCCTGCTCTCATAAGTTATTTTTAATATACCTATAAATATCGAACTTACCAATTCCACATTCTTATATAAGTATTTTTGTAGACATGCATTTCAGTTCCCTTTAGTAAACACCTAGGAGTGGAACTGTTGGGTCATACATAGGATTTAAGTATGCTTAGCTGTATAAGGAATTGCCACACTGTTTTTCCAATGTGGTTGTACCATCAATGTATGATATTTCCAGTTGTTGCACATCCTCATAAACACTTCAAATTGTCATTCTTTCTAATTTTAGTCAGTTGTAGTTCATTAAGGCTTTTATTTTCCTTTTCCTGACTAATGATGCTGAACATCCTTCTGTATGTTTAATGACCCTTTGTATATCTTTGGTAAAATATCAGTTGAATTTTTTTGCCCTTTTGTTTTTTATTAGATTGGATATACTAGATTGTAAGAGTTCTTTATATATTCAGAATAGATGTACCTTTCTTCCAGTCTGTGCTTTTATTATGATTTTCTTAATGGTGTCTTAATGGTGTCGATAGCACAAGTTTTAATTTTTTATAAAGTAGAATTTATAAATGGTGATAAACCTACCCTTAGGTTGCAAAGTATTCTCTAGAATTTTACAGAAAATTCTAGAAATTTTATAGTTTTAACTTTTATATGTATCTCTATGACCCAATTTGAATTAATTTTGAGGGAAGACAGTTATAAGAGCAGTCATCTCCTGCTAATCTCTCCATAAGGTGCAGCATAAAGACTCTAATTATCTTAAACTTTGAGTTATCTCACAGGCAAAACACATGCAGAAAATAACTTGCTACACAAACCTGGGTCTAGAAAAATCAAAAACTAATCTTATTTGCTAATGCAATTGCCATCACTGCTGCATTTTCTTCACAACATTACATGCAAATCTTGCTATCTTTCTCAAAGCCCAGTTCGAATGCCATGAATTTTTCTTTGATCAGTAGATTTGAAAAAGAATGCTACCTTCCTTTAAACTCCCAACACACTTTATCCCAATGTTTCAGGCACTTATCCTTTTCTACCTTACAGTGAGGCTATTTGGTATTTGCTGTATTTCCCCTCTAGAAGAAAAGCTCTTTGAGAGCAGGACAGTTGTATTATTTATTTCATAACCCTAAGGCCCTGGCAGATATATTTTGTCAATTTTTGTCGGATGCTTGGCGACAATTGATATTCTGGGGGTGACAACAGCTGGTATTTTCTTGAGGGAAAACAAATCTGCATTTCATTATAGATTTCACCATTCAAATTATCTTCCTCATATTTTTCAATAAGAAAATAATTTACTTTATCAACCACAGAGATAACACCTAAGTATTTAGAGAAATTTGCTCATAGGTAATATTTAGAAATGAAAATAAAATGGCCATATGGACATGTGAAGTAGGAGTAAGCTTTTATAGCATTGTGGAGCTTTTAGTTTCCCGCTCACACCAATATCCTTGGAAATCAGGGTAGTCAATAGGCACCAGCTGAACATTTAGTATTATCCAAACACTGTTCTAAGTATTCTATGTGTACTATCTTCCCTTCAATTCTCACAACAATCTTGCGAAGTTAATAGCATCATGTCCCCATTTTATTCCCGAGAAAACTGATGTTTAAAGAGATTAAAATAATAAACCCAATGTCACACTGTCAGTTTGTGGTAGAACCTGTGTTTGAACTCAGGCCATCTACTTCCAGAGTCTGTGTGTGCTCTGAAGCATTGTCCAAGAGGACCTCCCACATTGTTACACAGCTACCTGGCAATCACACATACTAAAATTAAGACTGCTGGGCAATTATTCCATATTTTTAGTTTGGTCACATAGGATTTTAGATATTTGGTACATATATTTGGAAACAGTTTCTCCTTAATGAAAATTAAGTTTAATTACAGACGTACACTTCAATGATATTACCATCGTTATTGAAAGACAAAATTAACAGACTTTATTTTTTTTTACAAAATAGATCTTATAATGCAACATTTTTTTTCTGTGTTCAGTTCTAAACTTTACTTCCTCCTCGAAATGATCCTGCAATCTTCATGATATAAATTTCTCTTTGAGTTAGACTTATCATGGCCTACCCAGAGCTAAAGACTATTTTTCTTTGTGACTCTCAGACATAAGGTATAACTCAGAGTGCAGAAGGCAAGGAGGTTGCTATCTCTAACTGCAGGCTGAAGAAAGCCATCAAATATGTGTTTATTAGAAAAACTCTTTACTGACTTTTATTCCTCAGATCTGTGGATCCAGGGGACAGGAATAAGAGAAACATCATCTCAAATCAGATATCCCAAGTTTAATAAAAGCCTTTTTTTCTTAATTAAAAAAAAGGGCCTCATGCTTGAAATTGTTTATTGCTAAGGGTATTTAAAAATTTTGGAAATCGCAAAAGTCTATTATTCAATAATTGTTTGTTTGATTATATCAAAAAGAAAGACCAATCTAAGGAGATTATAGTTGCCAGTGGGAGGCAGCTACACTGTAAGGAGTTGTGGTGCTCTAGTATGCCCCACCGCATGCTTACACCTTGTGCAATAAATAGGTTGGCTACATCATTGATTTTGATATTACTTGGCTTGTTGAGAATATCACCCAGGTGCAATGCTTAATCTTATGAAGAAAGATGTTGAACTCTGAGAATAATATGTTTCCAGCTGCATCTAATGGGGACTATGAGAACAATTTAAAAGCTAGCACATTTCACAAGACTCAACAGACAACACAAGACACACAGATTCGCCTTCAGATCTCATAAAACTGGTAGAACATGTACTCTGTGGATGCAGAGCAGCCCAAAATGTCAGATAAGGGACAGTTTAATTCCAATAGATGACTTTAATCATATAAAATTTAGAGGTCTTAGCTCCTATAGTAAGCAGTGGAAGAGTTGAGTGTTTGCCTGTATTGCCGTGAACAGAATATGACTAGACAGTGGGATGATTATAATTGATTTCTAACTTGGGGCCAGGTGAGCAATTTAGAAAATTATATATAGATGGCATCTTCTTGATAGCTGACTAACATTTAAATGATGTTCCTAGAGATCATGTGGTTTTACATCTTTTCCCCTATTAATTTACATAATTATTAGCCAAAATTCTTTGATTATTGGTCCCACCATTCATCTCAGATCATTAACTGTATTTGAGTCCAGGCTGACCAGGTTTATACCATCATTGTGAATAGATAATGAGAAGAAAAAAAAAGAGAAGTTATAGATTTAAAAGTCCAAATTCCTGAGAATTTTAAACAAATTTATTTTTAAGTCATAAAATTAATATATGCTTATTACAGACAAACTGGATACTATTAAAAATGTTTAAAAGAAAATAAAAATCACATATAACTCTGCCATTCAGAATAGATGCTCCTTATATTTTAGTGTATTTTATTCTGTTTATTTAAGTATTTTAACATGGTCAAAATCATATGGCTTATTCAATGCTATGTCATTTAAAATAGTGACATAGAAACCAAAAACTTCTTCATAAATATTTATAAGTATAAGATATTTTATTCTATGAATATGTTTTAATTTGCTTAACCATTTTCCTTTTGAGGGAACATTAATTTTTTCCAGACTACTTTTAGTTTTATCAGTTTATCAGGACATCAGAAAAACATTCTGTTTCATGATTTTGCAGGGAGCAATGAGAACAGAATCCAACTTTAGAAAAAGATTGCTCTTGGATTTGACAATACCATTTAATAGACCCTTTGGTTTAAAAGGCAAGATAGGTCCCAGGCATGGGGTGCCTGGCTGGCTCAGTCAGTGGAGCATGCAACTCTTGATCTTGGGGTTGTAAATTCAAGAGCCGCATGTCGGGTGTAGAGATTACTTAAAAATAAAATCTTTAAAAATAAAAAAAATATATAGATCCCAGGCAAAATTTAGAATGGGGACATTAAAATTAAAGATCCTAAACTGTTCTACAAAATAAAGTAAGAATATATCTCCTCTGAGGGAAAACAATTTTGAAATAAAAAATGATTTGTAATACCTCTGTGTGGTTCTCAGAAAGGAGAAAAGACCAGGGTCAGGGGAGGGAAACAGGAAGTTGGGATGACCTGGACTTGGGATAACCAAGAAATGGGAAGGAAGTTTTGAAAGAAGAGACCAGTGCCCGTCAACATGATGATAGTCTGGAGCCCCAGGAAAGAGTCAGCCAGGAAGGGATTTTTCTGGGATGGTAAACAGGCTTTAATAACATAATGTGATCCAGATCCATTTTTAAGTTATTTCCTATCCTCTTCTGCAAATCTTTTCCACCATTCCCAAAATTTCAGTTATTTTATGGGTCCTGGAGATAATGATGGAAATGGCATGAATTTGACCAGCAAGACTTGTGTGGCATGGAAAAGCAGAGATGGGATGTCACAGGGATTCAGTAGAGGCCTGATGCAGGAGTTTGGAGAAGTTATAACAACCAACATAATAATACAAGTATCTCTTTTCCCCATCCCAACTCCATAGTCCTTGATAGTTTAGAAAGTCATTGGCTTTTCTGTAGTGAATGTGGGTGAAAGCTTGACTTATTTAACCTGGATATTAAAAGCAAATGATAATCCCATATACTTGAAGGACCTGGGGATCCTCAGTTTATATAAAAATCAACAAATGGATCTATTTATTCTATATCTGGTACTTTTTCCTTATGTTGTACTCCAAGAAGAGAAATGCCTAGCTCAAGGGATTTGGTTTTAAGATTCTTACAACATACTGCCAAGCTGCCTACAAAACACTTGGACCAATTTATAATCCCACCATCACTGGACAAGAATGCCTAAAGACACTGATTATTGTAACTGAAATCTGAAAATATGGTGCTGTCAACAATGATATCAACATTGGTCTAGAGATTTTCTAGGTGTTTACATTCTGTCATCTAAGGCTGACAAGATGCTCAATCAGACGTTAATGAAACATAATTGTTTCTTAACGGAGAGCCTTAAGATCTTGCAAAAAAGTGAAACATTCATAACCTAAAATTAATGCTGAGAAGAAAACAAGAAGTCTGCCTTTAACCACAGTGGATCAGTTATGTTTTTAATTTACCACATTTCACATCTTTTGGTTTTACCTTAGAAGTGAGTAAAGAGAATACAAATCATAATTCTTTCTCTCTTTTCAATTCACTGCTCTGTGCCTTCTCCCCTCCCAGTCTCTGTATCCAGGGAAAAAATATGACAGCTGACTGTTCTTAAGAAACCACATGATTAAAAGAATTTAAAAATAAAACACTTTGATTATGAGCCACAGATTTACCCATAAATGAATGCTTTAGAAAATAATACATTTGTTTGCTAATTTTCCATGAGCATAAACATCAGCAATGCTCCGCTAATTGCTATGTGAAAATACGCATGGCAGAAAAAGAAATAGTAGCAGGACCCTGGAGCTTTCACAATAAAGTAAGAGTTATCTAGGCTATTTAACCAACACTATTCTTTTCACCAGACCTGAGTCTACATATTCTAAAACCTACAATTTTCCCTGGCAGTTTAAGAGGTTATGAATGTCTAACTGGTCAGCCTGGTGACAGGGCATAAGTCGCAAACCAGACCAGGACAGAGATTTTACTTACACTACATTGGGAAGGTTCTGTTTCTCCCAGATGCTCCTACTTAGAACAGCTTTCAGAAGGAAAAAATGTAATTGTATTACATTTGTAATGTAACGTAAATGTAATTTTATTGTAATGTCTAAATAGAAGGGAAAGAAATAACAAGAAAACAATATTCTTTTTTTGGAAACAAATTTTTTCATCAAAATCTTTATGGTAATACAAGATGATGTAGACCGTTTTGTTTTAGCAAGAACAATTGTCAAAAGTTTAGCAACTTTGAACATTCATAAATCATTTCAATTCCCTGAGGCTTTTATAAGTTTTGATTGTTCAAAGATAAGAAAGATCTGGCTCAACTCTAGAGACATTTGGTGTTTTGTATTTTGTTTTGTGTCTGAATGATAGATGTGTGAACATGGGTGGTTACTATAAGTCCCTAATCATGCATTTGGACACATGAATGGGATTTAACAAATTGCCTTGCACAGAATGGGCAAATTCCCATGATACCAATCCAATAATGAAGTTCTCAGGATGCCAGCTCACAGCTGCCTCTGACCTACCTCTGCATACACAGAAATTGAGGTTACCCTATGGGAATGAGGGCAGACCTCAGTTTACTCTCTGGTCTTTTTTGGATGTGTGATTTAGCAACAAAGGAAGCAATCCAAATAATTTTGTGTATATATATATATATATTATTTATTAATGTACCTCCTCCTTCCATTCATTGCTTCCAACCATCCTTCAATTTCTTAGTTTCTTTGATATTCAGAACCCTCAAAGATCACTTACACAAGCAACACCTTCCTTTCTCATTTAAAAACAAACGTTCTTCTTAAAAAATTAAAAAAATTAAAATTGTTCTTAATCTTTTGAATTCAGAGAAGAGAAGGATCTCCAGATTATGCAGTTTTATAAGCTACCATTTTCTCCTTGCTTTTGAAGTATGAATTAGGGAACATGTACCCAAGGCTTGTTTGCACAGAAATTGTTTTCTGCTTCTAGTGTTTCATTACCCATTTTGCACAAAACTTGATAAAGAACGTGGTTAACACTCTCATATAATTCACTCCCCAGCCCACCGGAGTTGACTGGTCAGACTCTCTTAGGTCACCACATCCATCCTCACCCATCCTTGTCTAAACTCAACTTTACAATATATTTCTGACAAAGATGAGGATGATATCTATGTTTCCAAGGCGAGGAATGCTGTGCATAAGAGATCAAGAAATAATAGAATTAGAACCTTTAGGTACATGTTTTATTTTGTTTTTTTTTTTCAGAATACCTCAAATAGAAAATATCTTCATCTCTTATTTGCATATTGTCTGTTCTAAATAATTTAACGTTTTACCTCTGCTGGGCCTATTCTTGTTGAAAGCCATCATTGAGATATTCAAGCTGATATGAATACAACTATTAAGCCAATTTTTTAAAGTTCTTCTGACATTCTTGTTTTGAGAGGAGGGAAGGGGAGACTTTAGGGTTAAAGGAGTATGCTATGACCTGGAAAAATAGGCTATTCAGATAAGCCTGTCAGCTTTAGAAATGTGTGGTACATGTGCCAGTACAGTAAACACATTTGGTTCCAATTTCCTCACGTCACGCATCATTCTGTCTCAGTCTTAGATGATCTTCAACACAATATTAGAGGTGCCAAGAAAATAATAAAAGAATGAGAAGGGGAAAAAAATCAAACCCCAGTGACAACATAGCAGCTTGTGAGTCAATGAAGCCTGTTGACTAGGTCTTTAATGAGCACTCCTACAGGCAGCAGAATATCCATCTGGGCGTCTGCAGCCTGACACAGTGGTGAGAAGCACAACCAGCTCCCTCTCTCATCTTCTATATCCAAACTGAAAAAAAAATGGGAGAAGTTATACATTAAAAAGCCAAATGCATAAAAGGACAAAGTGACAGTTTCATCTTCAGACACTGCATCCAATCAATATCCCAGGCGAGTTCCCTAAATAAATAGGGAACTTTGGGGCAGTACATAGCAAAAGACCTCCCAGAACAATCTGGAGATGAGAGAGGCCTTATTACACAAAGTACGCTGACACAAGAACCTGCAAAACTAAAAAGGCCAAATGGTTGATACTACCTCTGTGTCTTCTGGTGATGGAAGCCCTTATAAAATTTAGAGTGGTCAAATGTTAATCTACTGATTCACACCAAGAGAACCTGATTTGGAATACCTCCTCACCTCTTCCTCACGTGTGTGTGAATACACATGAGCATATACTCACACACACATATGTAAAAACACATTGCTTCTATTTTTATAGTTCTTTATTGACTATGGTAAGAAAACTGTCATTTTTATCAAATTCCCTGTTCAATCAACATGCAGAATTATTCAAAGGTATTGAAAGGTGAGGTGTTTTTTGTGGTTGATGTTTTATGCATGTGTACATCAACAGGAGCAGGACCATTTTATGTTCCTCTTGAGAAGTAAGAATTGCAGAGTGCACTGGTTCATATTTAGTATCTCTTCCAGGGTTTCTATTTCAGTGCTGCCTGGAATCATCAGCCAAGATACTCTTGAAAGCGGAGAGCTTGCTTTTAGTCTATAATTCATTTTCATTTTCTTTCATTTTACTTAAATGTGCTTAAACTTGAATAGAGCAAATGAGTAGTTGTAAAAATCTGAGGAACTTTGACCTAGAGTTCTCTATTTTTCCCTACCACTAGGCAGAAAAATAGAAATAGTAAAACCAAAAATATTGTTATACTAGTTCACCTAAGTTTGTGTGGGTTTTCATTTTTTGTTTAAAAAAAGAGGCCGGGAGCAGAAAATCTCAACATACTACCTACGTTAGATCAAATCTCTATAACTAACCCCAACAACAGATCCAACTGGCTACAGTGAAGATATAATAAGGGGTAGCACCAGGAAGTGTATTCATCACTCATACCTGAAAATACAAACAACTAAGCAGTATAATAATTTTACCTCTGAACTTTCCAAAAACCATAAACCAACAAGTTTAGTTTTCAAGATAATAAAATAAAGGTGGCATGCACAAAAGAAAACCCAAATAATTATTTATACAGAATTGCAGGTCTTTTCCAAAAGTAAAATAAATCAGACTCACACTTCACTGCTGTTCAGCGCTCTTGAGACTCAAACTGTATTTCTTTCTTTATTTTTATTTTTTCATTGAAATAGAGTTAGCATACAGTGTTATATTAGTTTCAGGTGTACAATATAGTGATTCAACAATTCAATACATCTCTCAGTGCTGACCATGATAAGTGTATTCTTAATCCTCTTCACCTATCTCCTCACCCACCTCCCCTCTGGCAAGCACCAGTTTGTTCTCTGTATTTAAGAGTCTTTTTTTGTTTGTGGTTTTTTTTTTCTTAAATTCCACACATATGAGTGAAATCATATGGTATTTGTCTTTCTCTGACTGACTTACTTCACTTGTCATTATAACCTCTAGGTCCATCCATGTTGTTGCAAATGGCAAGATCTCATTCTTTTTTTATGGTTGTATTTCTTAGGAAGATGAATCAAGACAGAAAAAAAAATGCAGAGCTAAGAGGGAACTTAGAGTCAACTAGTCCCTTCCTCTATACCTAGTCAACAGTGGAACTTACATGGTATTTTAAGTTCCTAGACTGGTCAAGGTCTCTTACCAGGGTGGCTTTCTCTTGATTATTCATGTATACTTTGTTTTTGTTTTTTGCATTGTTTTTGTTTTAAACAGCTGTGCCTCTTCAACTCTTGGTCTTACCTCTTGTTATTGAATATCATGACTCTTCACCTAGAAGGAATTAGCATGAATGTGTTTAAGGCTTTATAGGGTAGTGTAAAACAGTTAAGATTCTGATATCCTTAGAAAATCAGAGGATAGTTCTGGTTTGGTTCATTCACATTGAATCTGGTTGAGAGTCATCATTGTCTCTTCTTGCCTTGGTGTAGGACTGCTTTCTCCAGGCAACATTTTGGTCAAATAACTAAGATAGCAGAGAGAAAGAGCTGCTATCTTTTAGAGCTGATTTCCTTCTTTAAGTCATGCTTAGGGTTTTTGTTTTTTTTCCATCTCACCTCGGATGGGCTAATATCTACACTTGGGTATCTCCATAATCAAGATTCCTTGCCCACATACTTAGCAGGGAATGGAGTTTCACATCATACATCAATGCCTGTCACTGACGGGAGTTCATCTGATATGTTTATTTAACGTGGAAATCCTTAAGAATGCCAGTAACTAACAAGGCTCTGTTAAAAGAATACTTTTCAACTAGCCAAAATGTCCTAGTTCAGTTAGTTCTGATAATAACTAAAGGATTTTAAAAATACTTACGAACTTGAATTTTCAAAGTATACAATCTGAGAAATAAAATTTAGCACAATAAATAAAAAGCACAAAAGAACACAGATTCATTTGTACTCCATAAATTATATCTTTGCTTCTTTAAAATTTGCCTGTGAAACAATATAGTTTGATCCTCTCTTTCATATTCAAAACATTTTCTCTATTCATTCCAATCTTAAATATGCTCTGATAAATCTTCTTTCCTTATTTCTGTCTCTCTTGGTCTCAGCTTTCTTACACTCTTCTCTCACTACTTACCTATACATGAAAGTTCCACATGGCCTTGTAATGGCTTATAAATTCTGCCTCCTGAGTAAGGCTTTTAGGTCGCAGTTCCAGGCCCCATGTCAGACAAGCAGACAAGGCAGCTGAGTCTTCTGAATATCTGGCTCCACACTGATGACATTCTAAACTCCCGACAGGGTCAGCTGATTACCAGGAAATGTTTTCCATCGGTTCTTCGCACTTCCCTCAGTTTCTCCTGATGTCAATTTTGTAAACTAGCCAGATTTTCAGCTTTAGAAACATGCATGACCTGAAGAAAAGTTGGGCCTGCGTTCAATTGCATATCTTACCCTTTCCCTGATCCTGCATCTATCCTGACAACATGACAGCCATCCCTGTTTCCTCTTTCCAGAGTCAAATCACGGCAATGTGGGGCCAGGTTAGGGTCTAGTCCCAGGGAATATCAGAGCTCCTGTCTTTATTTCTAGAGAAGAGAGAAACACAGAATTCTCTATACACTCAGATTTTCTTTTACTTCTCTGTAGAAACAGCTCTAATCCTAACCCACACCAGAGGTTCTGGAAAGTTTTTGGCTCTCCCGAAGGCAAATAACACATTCCTCCTGGGTAGCTCAAGCATCTTAGATTCCCCAAAGCCACATTTCTTCAACTACTGTCAATCAGTGCCCAGGGTGCCTGTTCTTTTTAAGGAAAAGCAGTGAATGGAGGAAGGGGAAAGGGCTGAATCTGAAACCTGCCAAGAAATGAAGACACTGCTTAGAATTTCTTAATAAGGATAAATTAATGAAAGCAATTCACTGAATGTTTTCTGTATGTCACTACTGATGAGGTTTTATGGGTGTGATATCATAATTTGGCTGTCTTTGACCTGCCCCTCCTGGCCATTCTAAATTCTGCAGACATTATGCAGATATCTTGCCAGCTAAGAGAGCTGAATGCCAAAGGCCTGCTTTATTTGGGCAGAAATCAAAGGCTCTGTGGGTTTAAGGAAAGGCAGGCACAGTTACTTTCCCCAGCTCCAAATTGCTCGGCTGTGGCTAGAATCTGTTTGTAAATATAGCTGGAGTTTGAACTAGCCTCCCCCCAAAGACAAATGAATTTCCAAGCATGTTTGTACTTGCAAATGCATGGTGTTATACACTTCATGCCACCTTAATCCCTATTAAACTAATCTGAAGTCATGTCAGGCCAACCTTCCACAATCAAATGGATTAGACAAGCCAATTGATCAAATATAGGAAAAGACCAAAAGCTTTTCCTGTCTGGCACCCATGCATTTAAAGCATCATTTTCACACCAATATTTATTATTTTCCATTCTTTTGGGTTTCAGCATATTCACAAATGAAATCAGTTACTTGAAAATGGCAACTAAAAAAACAAAGGCAGAGTCGGAAATTTATGTATTTCTTCATTACATATGAGAAAAAAAAATATTGCAAAACCCTTAACTGAGTTTTAAAGAACTACTGACATCTCATAAAAAAAATAAAGTAAAAAATATTCAACCTAAAACAATTTGGCATCAACCCCTATATTTTCCTTTATTCTTGCAATGTAGGACAATGGAAATCCGCAGGGATTTGGCAAGATTGGTGGTGATTGAATCCAAATAATACAATATTTTTACAGTAGTTCCTTTGTGTTTTTGTTTTGCCTTGACTATTTCCCTATATGTTAATGCCAGCACCAAAAGGGAGGGTCAGAAACCATTTATTAGTTTAATAGACTACAAATGGCATCACCAATGCTGGAAGGTGTATGTGTCAAAGCAATGTGTGCCTTGCCACATCTCAAATTTCAACAAAAACATTTATTGGGCTCCATTTAAAAGAATATTGTACTCATCTCTGCCTCATTTTAGCTCCTGCCACCTGTTTTTTTTTTCCTGTCCTTCCAACCTCTAAGCTCTCTGTCCTTCAGCCAGTTCAATCTGCTAACAAAATATTTAACTGCTGCATCACCACCTTCACTGTCCCACTGCTGACAAAGAAGCTGTTGAATAGAGGAGCCTAGGAGGTGCCTGGAGAATAATAGTATTTTACATAGATTACGTGGTGCAGGAAGACCTGTTGAGGTGGCACTCGACAAAGAAGTTTTATTCTCCTTGAAGAAAGTTAAGAAGATATTTGAAATCACTCCTATCACTTCTGTGTGTGGACCAAGAAGATATTCCCAGGCAGCTCTGCCAGACATACTTGGCAGCACAGGCGTTAAAGCCAAGCTGTGTTTCAGCATTTGTTCAGTGTTAGAAACAGCTACAGCTGGAGGACTTTAGTTGATGAAAACTTTGTACCTTATAGCCTAACTCTGGAGCAATTGCTGATGGATACTTAGGCTTCTCAGTAGTGGATCTATCGGGATGGGAACATGGAAAGGGTGAGGGTAGATCTGGCTGGGACACATTTTATGAAAGACTCAGAAAAGGATGACTGAATGGCGGGACAGGGAAAGAAAAAGTCTGTTTCAGACACTACCAGATAGACCTTCCTTTGCCAGTCCTGCCTAAGTGATTCACAGTATCTCAGTAAAGAGGGTTGGCCACTAACACTGGAATCATATATTTATCTCTATTATTTGAAGCTCTAATGATTTTTTTTAAATAAACCATATAGGATTCTTTCCATTAATGCTGGTTCAGGTTTCAACTCGTTGTTTTCATCACCCCTCTCAAGTTTAGTTTTAAATTGTCTCTTTTACTATGTTAAAGAGAAAGAGAGAACAAAGTCTCTGGATTCAAATTATAGTTCTGCTACTTATACTCTATATGACCTTATACAAGTAACTTAAGCTTTGTAAGCCTCAGATTCCATAAAATTGAAACAATAATAGACTCTGTCTCATATGATTGTGTGAGGATTCAATGAGATAAAGAACATAAAGTACCAAGCATCATGCCTGGAAAAAATAAGTGGTCATTCATTGATGTGACATAGCGATTTAATCTCTTCTACATGCCAGGTACTGGGCTAGGAACTGGGATGGTAGTGACAAGCCAGACATGCTGTCTGATCTGAGAGAGTACCCTCATTAGAAGAGGAGATAGATTTTGATCAAAAACACTTTTAAAAGGATGCATTCTAAAGTATTGTAAATAAACACTTGTAAAAGGACCATCTACATGACATACATGGTATTATATAATAGAGAGAATTAACTAAGTCAGGGGTCAGGGGATTCTTTACTAGCGAATTTAGCGGTTGAGCTGAGATCTAAAGGAAGAGTGGTATTTAAATATGTAAGCTGGAGGGAAGAGCATTCCAAGACAAAGGGAAGACGTTGTTTCAAAACTCCTGAAATTGGGCTTGAAAACAAGAGTATTTAAGAATCTTTAAAATAATGGTGTTTCTGAAATACAGAATGCAAAGAAGACAGAACTAGAATACAATAAAGATGTGGTAGGGGTCAGTCTACAAATGGCCTTGCACGTCACTTTAAAGAATTTTCTTTTTATACTAAGAGCAATGAAGAATTTCAAGCAGGTGGGAAAATCAGATGTGTGCTTAAAAACAAAATATAAACAAACAGAAAAACCAAAAATGTTCTGGATGCAACATAGAAAAAAGACTTGATGTGGCAAGAATGAATTCAGCAAGAGCACTTAGGAGCCCACTGTAGTACAGAGGCAGGGGAAACAGAGAGAGAGAGAGAGAATGAAAAAAAATGACAGAGATGTTTAGAAGGTAAAGCTGACCAGAAATTGTGATGGAATTGCACAGAGGGTGGGAAGAAGGCGTCAAAGATGGCCTCCAAATTCTCATTTGAGTAATTGACTGGATGATGATCTCTTTCACTGAAACCCATGGCACTGGAAGTGGATGAGATCTAGAAATGTTGGGGGTGAGTTGGGGGGAAGGGAAGCAATGAAGAGCATTAATACATTTTGCTTTAGTCACTTCAAGTGTGATGTTCTGAGACATCCAAGTAAACATGTCAGGTGAATAGTATGATATGTGGTTCTGGAATTAAGAAGCATACTATAGGCTGAAGATACAGATATTTGTGAAGAAACAGATATGTGGACATTGTTAACATAGAGTTGGTACTTGTAGCTTTGAGGAGAGTGGTTTTCTAGGGAGGAGAATCCAGCATGAGAAGAGGACCTAATTTTTTTTTCACCATGAAGATCAAGAAGACATTTGAAAAGGCTAGCACTAGGGCTGGTTTCATGGGGATATCACCTGGGATATGACCAGTCGCATGGAGCCCTGTAGTCAGAAGGGCCCCATACTTTGGTTTTATGCTCTGTGTCATGGCCTTGAAATTCTTACTAATTTTACTGTTGAACTTGCATTTGGAAAGTGAAGTCTGATAGGGCAATGAAGCTTAGCTGGGAGGAAAGGAGACAGGTGCAGCATGTAGGTCTGCCCTTTCTTGCTGTGCCACTCTCATGTAGTGTTTGCATGCCCCATGAGCACAGAATTCGGATGTGCAGGTCAGTGAGACTCAAAGCAAGTATACAGTAAGTATGTAGCATCCTCAGCGGAGTAAGCTGATAGCCCTGATGGGTCACACTTTCTGTTGCAACCAGAATTTGCTTCAAATGCAGAAGAGAGTGGCATTCTAGGAAAACATAAGTGGCCAGAGAACCTTATGATATCTTTTCCTACTTATATTGCTTTCCTCTATTAGTCAACCACTTAGGCTGAAAATGACAACATAGCAGGAAAGGGAAAGATAAAGTAAACTTCTTTCAGTCCTCCCTTACTCATAAGTAATCCCAAAGTATAGAGTATTTGTAGGATGTAATTGTATCACAAAGTGAGAAAACAGATCAGTTGAGTTAGTTTTGTGCAGCATTTCTACTGTTCTGGTAAGTACAAAATACATATGCATCCACGGACCACAAAATAGGAATTTTGTAATTTCACTGATTCCACATATGAACTCAGAGTTCTTATGTTTGCCTTTAAAACTGGCATTGCACAACATAAAGATGAACAGTAACATTCATACTAATAATTTAAAATGTTAATTTTTCTTTTACCTAGAATGATTTTACATAGCAAATAAAAGTGCCATGACAAGAGGGAGGTTGTGGGAAAAAGGCAAAAGCTTTATATTTTAGAATCTTTAATGACATTTCTTGCTGTTTTTGAACAAGGGGCCCCAGGTGGAACTTACATAGAAAAGATGGTCACCAACTACATGAAAATTATGCAAGCATTCTACAGAGTTCAAAAATTTCCTGGGGTTTAGTGTGAAAGTGCCTAAGACTTTAATTAATCAAAGCACTTCCAGAATGGCTTGAAAGGGAATTTATGCCATATTTGAGAAAAGTGGAAAGGACAAGGTAACCAACTCACCTAATTAGAAAACTGACAGGTATGAGAAGTTGCAGGAAAAGGCCAGGCCAAAATTTACAGTTGTCTATATAGTCGCCGATAGCCTAAATAGTGGAACAGACAAGTCTAAATGCTTAGCAATAAGAGGAAACCTGGAAATAAATTGTCACTAAGGACTTGATGTATGAAAGGAGCCAGGAAGACATGGTGCTATTTATTTACAAACTCTAAAGAAAGATTAGGAAAGTTATATGGAAAGTACACTTTTTATTTAGATCATTGATGTTTTTCTACACCTGAGGGATTTTATTTCAGTACACGTATGATTTTCCCAAAATTTCCTCATTTTTTTAAAAGACATGTTTTACAATTTTTACCTCTTTTGGTGAAGGTTAACTGAGGTACTTTATTTTAATAAGATAACAGAGCTTTATGAAGTTTTGTATGAGGAAGTCAGCTAGCTCATTCTGTGGCCAAGTGACTTCTCATACAGCTTTGCTGCACTTTCGATCCTCTTTTAGGAATAAACGTATGCAAAGATTTGCTACAAAGGTGTTCATTGTCATATTATTTAACTCACAATAAGTAAATAAATAGATAAGTATCTAAACAGGTGATAAATAACAAGTTTTGATCATTCCATACAATGAAATTCCATGTATTTTTAAAAATGATACTGTAGATCACTACATAAGATATAGTAAAAATACCTATTTCAAAAGACTTTATACTACATTGAATATAAAAAATAAATTATGCAAGATCATTTATAGTATGACCCCACTTTTCTTAAGTACAGTTTCATTGAAAAAAATCCACAAATGTCTATGAGTATATATGCCCAAGTGTAAATAAGGGATTATTTTTCATGGTAGATTGTAGTTAATATTTATTTCCCTTTCCTTTCTCTGCTTTTACGTATTTTCTAAATTGTATACCATAAACAAATTTTAATTGTATAATTTTCCAAAGCACCAAAAAATTATTTTTAAAAGCCAACAAAATGCGCCTCAGTATAGTTACAAATGACTACATATCTTTCAGGGTTATTTACAAATACCACAACTGCAAATATTAAATCCACAATGGCATACATTTTCCTGTCAGAGTTGCAAGCCCGAACACCTACTGGGCTAGTCAAAGACCCTAAGTGGTGAGTGTGGAGAACTGAAGAGAACATGCCCTTTCAGGAGGCATTTGAAGGGTAGCAGAATATGCCACCCCCAAATATGCCATTTTATAAGGATTAGTTTGAGCTGAAGGCATTTGAGGAGAAGCAGATAGAAGAAAAGCTCTTGCAGCTTCCCTGTTTGTCTAAAAGCAGGACATACATTGGTAAATGTGTCCTTCCTCCCCTCTCTACCAAGAAAAATACAAGTTAATCACCAGAGACAATTCTAGACCCTTATCAGCTGAGAGACAATACCAGAGGAATCTATATAAAAAACTTTACCATAAAGCCTTTCCCTTCCATTAGTTCCATCATCTACAGTTGACCCTTGAACAACATGGGTGTTAGGGATACCTGCCCTCTGTGCAGTTGAAAATCTACATATAACTTTTGGCTCACCCCAAACTGAACTACTAATAACCTATTGATGCCTTATGGGTAAAATGAACAGTCAATTAACATGTATATCATATGGTATATGTATTATATACTGTATTTTTATAAGAAAATAAGCTATAGAAAAGAAAATGTTATTAAGAAAGTCATAAAGAAGAGAAAATACATTTAGAGTACTGTACTGTATTTATTTAAAAAAAAATCTGTTTATAAGAGGACCAAGCAGTTCAAACCTGCTGTCTGAGGGTCAAATGTATCTACCTTCCCACGATTTGCTACCCTAGAAACAGTCCTTGTTGCTTCTTCAAAAATGAATTGTTCTTTCTTTAAGATGCCATGTAAGCTCAACTTCTAACCACCCCTTTGAGTCACTCATCACTGAGTACTCTCTTGTATATGTATGATACACATGTTAATAAACTTCCTTTTGTTTTTCTTTTGTTAATCTGTCTTTTGTCGGTCTAATTTCCAGGGCCCCATCCAATGCACCTAAGAAAGGTAGCAGAAAAAGAAATTTTTTTTCCCTACACATTCAAATTCACAATTCATTAAAACATTGAAAATGAAATAGAATGTTTCATCTGTATTGCTAATTCTCCCGTCTAAAATAAGTCCTTGACCCACCTTCCCCTTCAGCTCTTTCCATATTTCTGTTCCTTTTGCTTTCCTATCAAGAGTTTCCATACTTAAATATATTTTGCTTCTCTTCTCTTTCTTCATCTACCAACAACATATGACGAAGTTGATCACTCTTATTTGAAACATTTTGTTTCATAGCTTCATGAGTTAGTTTTCCTTCTACCTCATGGACAATCACTGGTTACTTTATAGATTTCTTCATGGCTCAGTCCTCTTTTCTGTCTTGATGTTCTATATCTTCTTGATGTTCCCCAGTGCCATGGCTAGAAAGACCATCTATACCCTATAAGCTACAAGAGTTCTATCTCCAGCCAATCCTTTCATCTAACTGTAGTTTTTTATATCCAAATGCCTATGTAACATCTCTACTTGCATGTCTAATAAACATCTTAAGTTTTACCATGCACCAAACTAAATTCCTAGCTTTGATGCCTAGCAGTTAACAGCAACTCTATTATTCCAGTTGCCTAGGCCATTAAAATTCAGAGTAATCCTCTATTTGTCTCCCACTATCCCTAATTCATCAGAAAATCTTGCTGTTTCTACTTTCCAAATGTATCCATTATCGGATGACTTTCACTATCTCTATTACTACCACCCTGGTCCAAACCACTATCATCCCTCACCTGAATTATTGCAACTGTGTCCTTACTGATTACTCAACTTCATATAGCTCACACTTGAGTGTTCTCAACTTAGCATGCTACTCATCTGCTTGAAATCTCTCCCCATTTCTGACAGTAAAAGCCAAGGTACTGGCCCCCTGTGACCTCTCTTACCTCTTCTCTTGCTACTGCCTCTTTGTTTACTGCACTCCACCATACTAACCACCTTGCTGTTCTTTGAAACTATCAGGTATGACCCTGACTGAGAGATTTTGCTCTATCTCTTCTGCATAAAATGCCCTTACTCTAGATGCTGGTATGGCTTTCTCCCATATTTCCTTCAAGTCCTTGCTCTAGTATCACTTTTTCAGTGGGGTCCACCCTGCCTATCTAATTTAAAATTGTACATACATAACCTCTAGCATTCTGCGTCTTTGTTACCCTCTTATTTTTCTTCAGAGTTCTGTTAATCTTCTAACGTACCTTATATTTTTCTTGTTAATTGCCTTGTTCCCCACTCTAGAATATTTCCCTTGAGGGCAGAACTTTGTGTCTGTTCAGTTCAGTGCTTTACCTCAGGGCCTAGAGAATTGGCTGATATATAATTTTTAAACATAAAGTGTTTAAAAAAACTTGATGAATGAATGAATTCTCCAATTTGTTGTACTTGATATATTCTCCCTCCTCATCCAGATTTTCAGCTCTTAAGAAAAGGATGGATACTACCTCACATCTCTTCGTATCTCCTAGCACAGTGCCATGGAGGTCTTAGACTTTAGTAAGGGCATAGGCTGTTGATGAGAATGGTAGTGAAGACAATACTGAAAGATAGTAATAGTGAAACAATCTTTTCATGAGAAAGAAGTGACATGAATTTGCTGTTGGTGAAAATTCCATGCTAAGTAATATGCATGTGATAACACAGCTAGAAATGTTTAATAGGATTGAGAAGACTTTAGAGTTGCTCTTGGTAGTTATAATAGAGCATTTTAAACTGGAAATAAAGTAAATGACTGCTTCCTGTCAAAGCCAAAATGAAAGAAATGTACTTGGCTTCCTAAGCAGTAAATAGAAACCAATAAAGGTGATAGCCCTATATGAATCACTTACTCAATTCCCAATTTACAAAAGCTTTTCAAAGAATATTGTTAATTGGGTGTTTGGATCTTAGTAAGCATCTGGATCTCCATTATTTGGTCAATTTTCAAAACTCTATTGCTAACACTAGCCATTATCATTTTTCACCGGGATTGTTATGAGAGATGGGTGATATTAAAAGTAGTAACTTAGTTTTCAGGATAATATATTTTTTCCTGAAAAATCAAACAGCTATTAATAAAGGTTAAAGAAATGAAAGCTGAAAAGAAGTTGCAAAATAATACATTTGGTAGACGTCTACTTTGGTTATATATAATTACATATACATAAAAAGTCATGGAAAGACAAACTCCAAACTGATAATAATGGCTACCCTGGAGATGTGGTGGTGTTAGGATAAGGAAAATAACTAAAAGGTGATGAAGACCCTTCACTTTTTACTTATAGTGTCCATTGTTTCAAGTTTTAACAAGAAGCATGTGTTACCTTTGTAATTAAAAGTAAAACAAAATAAAAATGTCAAAGGTACTCATCTAAATGGCACTCAAAGCATCCAGAATGAGTCAGGAATGTGGTCCTGCAGGCTGGGGCACTTTGAAGTCAGGTAGCCAAACAAAGGTAATGAAGTTATGTTCTGAGAATTCAGTTCTTCTTTCAGGGGACCTTGAACCTACTGATGGAAACTTAAAACACCAACATTTTCTGAATCCAGAACTGTCACAGCCTGGTGTGGTAAGTGCGAGTACTGTTCTGACATCTCCCTGAAAAATTGTGTTGCCTTTTCATCTGCTTCCAAAATGGATGCTTCTGAATTTGAGTCCACACATATGTTTACCTAGGTTCCTCAATCTAAACCTCTGACAGGAATGTCTCCTCCAGATGGTGTAGTGAGCTGAAAAGTGCCCCCCAAAATATATGTCTACATCCTAATCCCCAAATTTATGAATATTACCTTATATGTCAAAAGATGGGATTAAAATTCTTGAAAAGAACATCCTAGATAATCCTGGTGAGTCTTAAATAAAATCACATGTATCCTCAGAAGAAAGAGATAGAGGGAGTTTGGGGACAGGTACACAGAGGACAAGAGGAAGACATAAGAGAAGATGGCATGAAAATGGAGGCAGGGATTGCAGAGATACAACCACACGCCAAGAAAGCCAAACCAAAATAGTTACCATGTATCTTCAGATACTATAATGGGTTGAATAGTGTCCCCCAAAATTCATATCTACCTGAAACCCTAGAAGGTGACCTCATTTAAAAATAAGGTCTTTGCAGGGCGCCTGGGTGGCTCAGTTGGTTGAGCGACTGCCTTCGGCTCAGGTCATGATCCTGGAGTCCTGGGATCGAGTCCTACATCGGGCTTCCTGCTCAGCGGGGAGTCTGCTTCTCCCTCTGACCCTCTTCCCCCTCGAGCTCGCTATCTCTCATTCTCTCTCTCTCAAATAAATAAATAAAAAATCTTAAAAAAAAGATTTTAAAAATAAGGTCTTTGCAGATATACATAAGGGTAGAAATTGAGATGAGACCATATTGAAATAAGTTGGACCTTAAATCCAGTGAGAATTTCTTTTTAAGAGACAAAAAAGAATACACAGACACAGAGAAAAACATTATGTGAAGGCAGTGGTGGGCAGAGATTGGAGTGATGCAGCTCAGGTACAAGCCAGGGAACACCTGTGGTCACCAGATATTGGAAGAAGAAGGAAGGATTTCTTTCTAAAGCCTCTGAAGCAAGTATGCTCCTGCCCTGAAGTTTCATTTCAGACTTCTGGCCTCCAAAATGTTAGAGAATAAATTTCTGTTTTAAGCCACCAACTTGGTGGTGATTTGTTACACCAGTCACTGGAAACTAATGAAGATGGATAGTGGAGAATTATGGAGTCAAATAACACCATCAAAGGCTCAGTCCCAAGTTTTAGGTAAAAAAAATAAACTGCCCTTGCCGTCCATGCACTGAGCATACCCAGAGACTACAGGCATTTGAAAAGATAGTGTCCCAAATTCTTAGTTCCACAGCAAGTGTATTAATTACATCGTTGATTCTTTATTTTTTCTATTTTTTATTATGTTATGTTAATCACCATACATTACATCATTAGTTTTTGATGTAGTGTTCCATGATTTATTGTTTGCATATAACACCCAGTGCTCCATGCAGAACGGGCCCTCTTTAATACCCATCACCAGGTTAACACATCCTCCCAAACCTCTCCCCTCTAGAACCCTCAGTTTGTTTTTCAAGTCCATAGTCGCTCATGGTTCCTCTCCCCTTCTGATTTCCCCCCCTTCATTCTTCCCCTCCTGCTATCTTCTTCTTCCTTTTTTTTTTTATAACATATAATGTATTATTTGCTTCAGAGGTACAGATCTGTGATTCAACAGTCTTGCACAATTCACAGCGCTCACCATAGCACATACCCTACCCAATGTCTATCACCCAGCCACCCCATCCCTCCCAGCCCCCACCACTCCAGCAACCCTCAGGGTGTTTCCTGAGATTAAGAATTCCTCAATATCAGTGAGACCATATGATACATGTCTTCCTCTGATTGACTTATTTCGCTCAGCATAATACCTTCCAGTCCCATCCACGTCATTGCAAGTGGCAAGATTTTATTCTTTTTGATGGCTGCATAATATTCCAGTGTGTGTGTGTGTGTGTGTGTGTGTGTGTCTGTCTGTGTGTGTGTGTGTGTGTGTGTGTGTGTGTGTGTGTGTGTGTGTGTACCTCTTCTTCTTTATCCATTCATCTGTTGACGGACATCTTGGCTCTTTCCACAGTTTGGCGATTGTGGACATTACTGCTATAAACATTGAGGTACATGTATCCCTTTGGATCCCTACATTTGTATCTTTGGGGTAAATACCCAGTAGTACAATTGCTGGATCATAGGGTAGCTCTATTTTCAACTTTCTGAGGAACCTCCATACTGTTTTCCAGAGGGGCCACACTAGCTTACATTCCCACCAACAGTCTAGGAGGGTTCCCCTTTCTCCGCATCCCTGACAACATCTGTCATTTCCTGACTTGTTAATTTTAGCCATTCTGACTGGTGTGAGGTGATATCTCATTGAGGTTTTGATTTGGATTTCCCTGATGCCGAGCGATGTTGAGCACTTTTTCATGTGTCTGTTGGCCATTTGGATGTCTTCTTTGGAAAAAAATCTGTTTACGTCTTCTGCCCATTTCTTGATTGGATCATTTGTTCTTTGCGTGTTCAGTTTAAGAAGTTCTTTATAGATTTTGGACACTAGCCCTTTATCTGATATGTCATTTGCAAATATCTTCTCCCATTCTGTCAGTTGTCTTTTGGTTTTGTTGGCTGTTTCTTTTGCTGTGCAAAAGCTTTTTATCTTGATGAAGTCCCAATAATTCATTTTTGCCCTTACTTCCCTTGCCATAGGTGATGTTTCTAGGAAGAAGTTGCTGTGGCTGAGGTCGAAGAGGTTGCTGCCTGTGTTCTCCTTAAGGATTTTGATGGACTCCTGTCTCACATTGAGGTCTTTCAACCATTTGGAGTCTATTTTTGTGTGTGGTGTAAGGCAATGGTCCAGTTTCATTCTTCTGCACGTGGCTGTCCAATTTTCCCAACACCATTTTTTGAAGAGATGGTCTTTTTTCCATTGGACATTCTTTCCTGCTTTGCCAAAGATAAGATGACCATAGAGTTGAGGGTCCATTTCTGGGCTCTCTATTCTGTTCCATTGATCTATGTGTCTATTTTTGTGCCAGTACCATACTGTCTTGATGATGACAGCTTTGTAATAGAGGTGGAAGTCCAGAATTGTGATACCACCAGCTATGCTTTTTCTTTTTCCACATTCCTCTGGCTGTTCGGGGTTTTTTCTGGTTCCATACAAATTTTAGGATTATTTGTTCCATTTCTTTGAAAAAAGTGCATGATATTTTAATGGGGATTGCATTGAATGTGTAGATTGCTCTAGGTAGCATTGACATCCCCACAATATTTGTTCTTTCAATCCATGAGCATGGAATGTTTTTCCATTTCTTTGTTGTCTTCCTCAATTTCTGTCATGAGTATTTCACAGTTTTCTGAGTACAGATTCTTTGCCTCTTTGGTTAGATTTATTCCTAGGTATCTTATGGTTTTGGGTGCAATTGTAAATGGGATTGACTCCTTAATTTCTCTTTCTTCTGTCTTGTTGTTGGTGTATAGGATTGCCATTGATTTCTCTGCATTGATTTTATATCCTGCCACTTTACTGAATTGCTGTATGAGTTCCAGCGGTTTTGGGGTGGAGTCTTTTGGGTTTTCCATATAAAGTATCATATCTTCTGCAAAAAGTGAGAGTTTGACTTCTTCTTTGCCAATTTGAATGCCTTTTATTTCTTTTTGTTGTAGATTGCTCTGTCCAGGATATCTAGTACTATGTTGAATAGCAGGGGTGATAGTGGACATCCTTGCCGTGTTCCTGACCTTAGGGGGAAAGCTCTTAGTTTTTCCCCATTGAGAATGATACTCTCTGTGGGTTTTTCATAGATGGCTTTTATGATATTGAGGTATGTACCTTCTATGCCTATACTCTGAAGAGTTTTGATCAAGAAAGGATGCTGTACTTTGTCAAATGCTTTTTCTGCATCTATTGAGAGGATCATATGGTTCTTGTTCTTTCTTTTATTAAGGTATTGTATCACATAGATTCATTTGCGGATGTTGAACCAAACCTGCAGCCCAGGGATAAATCTCACTTCGTCGTGGTGAATAATCCTTTTAATGTACTGTTGGATCCTATTGGCTAATATTTTGGTGAGAATTGTTGCATCCGTGTTCATCAGGGTATTGGTCTGTAGTTCTCCTTTTTGATGGGGTCTTTGTCTGGCTTCGGGATCAAGGTAATGGTGGCCTCATAAAACGAGTTTGGAAGTTTTCCTTCCATTTCTATATTTTGGAACAGTTTCATAAGAGTAGGTTTTAATTCTTCTTTAAATGTTTGGTAGAATTCCTCTGGGAAGCCATCTGGCCCTGGGCTCTTGTTTCTTGGGAGATTCTTTATTACTGCTTCAATTTTCTTAGTGGTTATAAGTCTGTTCAGGTTTTCTATTTCTTCCTGATTCAGGTTTGGTAGTTGATACATCTCTAGGAATGCATCCATTTCTTCCAGAATATCTAATTTGCAGGCATAGAGTTGCTCATAATATGTTCTTATAATTGTTTGTATTTCTTTGGTGTTGGTTGTGATCTCTCCTCTTTCATTCCTGATTTTATTTATTTGGGTCCTTTCTCTTTTCTTTTTAATAAGTCTGGCCAGGGGTTTATCAATCTTGTTAATTCTTTCAAAGAACCAGCTCTTAGTTTTGTTGATCTGTTCTACTGTTCTTTTGATTTCTAGTTCATTGATTTCTGCTCTGATCTTTATTATTTCTCTTTCCTGCTGGGTTTAGCCTTTATTTGCTGTTCTCTCTCCAGCTCCTTTAAGTGTAGGGTAAGGTTGTGTATTTGAGACCTTTCTTGTTTCTTGTTTCTTGCTATATACTTTCCTCTTAGGACTGCCTTTGCTGAATCCCAAAGATTTTGAACAGTTTTGTTTTCATTTTCATTGGTTTCCATGAGTTTTTTTAATTCTTCTTTAATTTCCTGGTTGACCCATTCAATCTTTAGTAGGAGGCTCTTTAGCCTACATGTATTTGAGTTCTTTCCGACTTTCCTCTTGTGATTGACTTCTAGTTTCAAAGCATTGTGGTCTGAAAATATGCAGGGAATGATCCCAATCTTTTGGTACTGGTTGAGACCTGATTTGTGATCTAGGATGTGATCTCTTCTGGAGAATGTTCCATGGGAACTAAAGAAGAATGTGTATTCTGTTGCTTTGGGATGGAATGTTCTGAATATATCTGTGAAGTCCCTTTGGTCCAGTGTGTCATTTAAAGTCTTTATTTCCTTGTTGATCTTTTGCTTAGATGATCTGTCCATTTCAGTGAGGGGGGTGTTAAAATCCCCCCCTATTATTGTATTGTTGTCGATGTGTTTCTTTGCTTTTGTTATTAATTGTCATATAATCGGCTGCTCCCATGTTAGGGGCATAAATATTTACAACTGTTAGATCTTCTTGTTGGATAGACCCTTTAGGTAGGATATAGTGTCCTTCCTCATCTCTTATTATATAGTCTTTGGTTTAAAATCTAATTTGTCTGATATAAGGATTGCCACCCCAGCTTTCTTTTGGTGTCCATTAGCATGGTAAATGGTTTTCCACCCCCTCACTTTCAATCTGAAGGTGTCTTTGGGTCTAAAATGAGTCTCTTGCAGACACCATATTAATGGGTCTTGTTTTTTATCCAATCTGATACTCTGTGTCTTTTGATTGGGGCATTTAGCACATTTACAACAGGGTAACTATTGAAAGATATGACTTTAGTGCCATCGTATTGCCTGTTCTGTGACTGTTACTGTATATTGTCTGTGTTCCTTTCTGGTCTATGTTGCTTTTAGGCTCTCTCTTTGCTTAGAGGACCCCTTTCAATCGTTCTTGTAGGGCTGGTTTCGTGTTTGCAAATTCCTTTAGTTTTTGTTTGTCCTGGGAGCTTTTTATCTCTCCTTCTATTTTCAATGACAACCTAGCTGGATATAGTATTCTTGGCTGCATATTTTTCTCGTTTAGTGCTCTAAATATATCATGCCAGTCCTTCCTGTCCTGCCAGGTCTCTGTGGATAGGTCTGTTGCCAATCTAATGTTTCTACCATTGTAGGTTACAGATCTCTTCTCCCGAGCTGCTTTCAGTATTTTCTCTTTGTCTCTGAGACTTGTATGTTTTACTGTTAGATGTTGGGGTTGTTGACCTATTTATATTGATTTTGAGGGTGGTGCTCTATGCCTCGTGGATTTTGATGCCTGTTTCCTTCCCCAAGTTAGGGAAATTGTCTACTATAATTTGCTCCAGTATACCTTCCACTCCTCTCTCTCTTACTTCTTCTTCTCAGATCCTAATTATTTTAATGTTGTTTTGTCTTATGGTATCACTTATCTCTCGAATTCTGCCCTTTTGATCCACTAGTTGTTTATCTCTCTTTTTCTCAGCTTCTTTATTTTCCATCATTTGGTCTTCTATATCACTAATTCTCTCTTCCGTGTCATTTATCTTAGCAATTAGAGCCCCCATATTTTATTTCACCTCATTAATAGCCTTTTTGATGTCAAGTTGGTTGGATTTTAGTTCTTTTATTTCTCCAGAAAGGGTTTCTCTAATAACTTCCATGCTTTTTCCAAGCCCAGCTAGTTCTTTAAAATCATCATTCTGAACTCTAGTTCCGACATCGTACTAATGTCTGTATTGAGTAGGTCTCTGGCAGTCGGTACTGGCTCTTGTTCTTTTTTTGAGGTGATTTTTTCCATCTTGTCATTTTGTCCAGAGGAGAATAGATGAATGAGAGAAAAAATGCTAACAGGGTAACAACGTCCCCAGAAAATATACTCTAAACAAATTTGAAAAGACCTGAAACTGGAGCAAAAGAAAGGGAAAGAAAGAAAAAAAAGAAAAAGATAAAGATAAAGATAAAAACAAACAAACCAGAACAAAACAAAACAAAACAAAAAACAGAATATGATCAAATATGATCAGGCTGGTGCATTGATCAGTGCCACACACTAGATTTTGGGCCTCCCAAAATTTTAAAGAAAGAAAAACTTATATATGTACAAAAATAAGGGTTAATATGATGAAGGGATGGAATATGATTGTAAAGATGAAAATCATAAAAGATTTTATAAAAGGAATTGATAAGATAAGAAGTTGTTTGAAAAAAGAAAGAAGAGGATTTAAAAAAAGAAAAAGAAAAAAAAAAGGAGAGAATGTGGTCAGGCAGGAGACTAGAACAAAGCCATACACTAGAGATTTAGGGTATATTTTGGTCTGTTAGAAGAAACTGTATCTCAAAATTTTAAAGACAGAACAACAT
>NW_027397066.1:124659473-124733153 GCF_003265705.2 Callorhinus ursinus | reverse complement strand
TTCTATGAGCAGTATTCCCCTAGCGCTGGAATTCTGCCGTTCTCAATGATCCGTAAACTTGGTCTTGGCTGGTGGTTCGTGCTGATCTCCTGGGAGAGGGGCCTGTTGCCATGGTTCCCAAATGTCTTTGCTGGAGGCGGAATTGGCCCACCCTTGCCAGTCCAGGCTAAATAATCTGCTCAGGTTTGCTCTTGGGAGCTTTTGTTCCCTGCAAGCTTTCCGTTTGGCTTTGGAGGACGAGAGCGAAAATGGCGGACTCCCAATCTCTGTTCCAGAGGGACCGAGAACTCGGGGCCCCACTACTCAGTGCACCCCCAGAGAAAAGCAATCACTCCCGTCTCCCCGGTCTCTGGCCGCACTCCATGCTCACCCGGCCAGTGACCGAGTGTTTCTATCTCTGGCACCAGACCCCGTGTGGAGTCTCCAAACCCAGCAGATCCCTGCAGTGCACTCCCATGCCACTCCTCCCAGGGGAGGAAGGGGAGTCTCCCCAGCTCTGCCACTTGTTGGGTCCCTGCTGGAGGAGCAGTGGCCCGACTGTGCCTCGGATCATGGTTTATGGCAACCCCGAGCTGAGAGCACACTCCTCTGCTCCGTCTCTGCAGGCGGCTTCCCTGCTCTGATACTCAGGAGCTCTGCTGCACTCAGGCACCCCCGGTCTTTCTGTGACCCCGAGGGTCCTGTGACCACACTGTCCCACAAGGCTTCCACCCCTAACTTAGCCACTGGAGTGACATTCCTCAGTGGAGCTGACTTCTAAAATTCCCGATTTTGTGCTCTGCTGCTCTATCACTTGCCAGAAGCGGCCGACAGAAGCCCCCTCCCCCACCGTCTATCCTCCCGAATATCGCCTCGGATTCAATTCTCCGCATGTTCTACCTTCCAGAAAGTGGTCGTTTTTCTGTTCAGAGTTGTTGCTATTCTTTTCTTCGATCCCCTGTTGAGTTCATAGAATCGTTTGATCCCTATCCAGCTGAATTCCTGAGACCAGACGAAATCCAGGTCTCCTATTCCTCCGCCATCTTGCTCCACCCCCTACATCGTTGATTCTAACCACCATCTTAAGTACTAGCACTTCTCCATTTTACAATTGAATAAACTGAGACATAAAAAGTGTAAGTGATCTGACCAAAGTCACGCTGCTCCTACATGATGGAGGCTGGATTCAAATATATAGTCTGTTTTTGGAAAACAGATTCTAACCCATGAATACATAATGAATTACACTAAAATTATGAGAAAAACCATACTATTGTCCAAGCAAAACAGAAAACCAGTGAAGTACTCTAGCGTGTTTATCTCTTTTATTTTTATTGCACTTAAAGAAGAGAAGTAATTAATTAGAAAAAAAGGGTGGTATGAGAAGAAAATATTAAGAGTACTACAGGAGATTTTGTTATGATTTCCTTTGAGTTTCTTTTCTTTAAAAAAAAAAAAAACAAAAAACGGTATGCCTGGGTGGCTCAGCCGGTTAAGCGTCTGCCTTTGGCTCAGGTCATGATATCAGGATCCTGGGATCGAGCCCCACATTGGGCTCCTTGTTCAGCAGGGAGCCTGCTTCTCCCTTTGCCTGCTGCTCCCCCTGCTTGTTTTCTCTCTCTCGCTCGCTCGCTCTCTCTGACAAATAAATAAATAAAATCTTTTAAAAAAAATAAAAAATAAATTAAAATAAATAAAAACTTTCTTAGGCAAGATTGGGTATGTCATTTTTCTGAACTTAAATCCTTAATAAATTGTGGATTGTACATACTTTGGCTGGACTTGTCTCCATTAGTCCCTCTACAGGCTCCTGTAATTGTTCTTCTGCTCTTTTGCTCATATTCTTCTACCTTCATCTCACTCAAAAGCCAGCCTCTTCTATGTCACTTTTTTTTCCCCTGCTGAAACAGAATATCAGTAAAGCCTTAGACCTTGAGGACATTTTAAAAAAACTTTTTATTTTGAAAAATCTCAAGCATATTCAGAAGCAGAGGAATTGTATAATAGACCCAATGTAACTGTCACTTAGCTCAACAATTATCAATAAATTAATATATTGCCAATCACGTTTCATCCCTACCCAATGCCTGTTACCCTCCATTATTTTGAAGCAAATATCAAACATTCCATTACTTATTTTATATTTCATTATTTGGTTCCAAAAGATAAGACCTCATTTACATAATTATGCTCACCAAATAATGATCACACTTAAAAAATAAGTGATTATTTCACAGTAAAACCAAGCATCCAATCAACATTCATATTTCTGCAATGTCAGTGTATTAAATATTAAATTCAGAGTGTAATTAAATTTATACGTTAACTAAGGTTAAACTGACATTTTTATGTTATTGAGTCTTTTTATCCAAGATAAAGATATATCTTTGCATTTATTCAAATGTACTTTTCTATTGTATTTTTCAGTTCTATACTGTCCTTTTTGTTCTTTTTTATAACTTTTATTTCTTTGCTGAGATTTTCTGTTTTTTTTTCATTTGTTTCAAGAAAAATGTGTAATTACTTGTTGAAGCATATTTATCATGACTGCTTTAAAATCCTTATCAGATATTTCCAATATTTGATTCATCTCCATGTTGGCATTAGTTGATTATCATTTCTCATTCAAATTGTGACTTCCTGGTTCTTGATCTGATGAGTAATTTTTAATTGCATGCTGGACAGGTTGGAAGTTATGTCAGGAGTCTGTGGGTTCTGCTTAAATTTTTTATTTTGAGAAGTAGTCACCGTGCTTAGGTTTAGCAAGTAGATCCTGGTCTACTTTTGTAGACTGTGGTTCCAATTACAATTTAATTTTCAGAGTCTGTGCAATGTCATATGGATCTGCTTAGTTTATTTGGTGCTATGAAGGTGCCACTAGTCTTTGAAGATGCTGCTTATGGAGACAGAAAAACCTTCGAATTCTGGGCTACCTAGTGCCACTAGGTAGGGGACAATTCTCTCGTCTACAGAGTTAAAGAAGCTTCACTAGCCAGTCTGCTTGTTGTGGTGGGATTCACCTAATGGTGCAGCCCAATTGTCTCTCAGTGGAGAAGGGGAGTCTCAGGAATGTATAAACAAAGTCTTCATGGGTTGCATACTAGTTGTGGATCCTCCTTGTTGATAACCCCTGGCTTCCTGATGCCTCTCAGTTGGGAGAAGGGATAACATTTCCCATGGGGTAACTTTTTAACCACTTACTGTATTTTCTCCTACAATAATCAGTGAGATACTGTTTCAAATGAAGCCCATTTCTAAGTCTAATATTTCCAAAGAGAAAACGATCAATATCTCTATTTTGGGGTCACCAAACATTTTTCTGTAAAGAGTTTAACAGTATATATTCTGGTTTTGCAGACCATAAGGTCTCTGTCACAATTACTCTACTGTGCCATTTTAGCAAAAGCAGTCATGTACAACACGTAAGAGAACGGGTGTATTACAATAAAACTTTACTTACAAAACAGAGAGCTGGCCAGATTTGGCTCATAGCCTGTAGTTCACAGAACCCTGTTCAAAGTTTTAAAATTCACTTACATAAAGTAATGCAAATTAGTTTCTTATCATTTCTATTTTAAATTTCTCCTATTATGACTATTTTCTCCTTGTCATTTTAGATTCTGTGTATTTGTGCTTTCTCCCTTTTGCTTGTAAGTTATACAATACTTTGCCTGTTTTGTTTAGTTTTTTTTTCAAATAATTAGTATTTAGTTTTATTTAATAGTTCCATTTTATTGTTGTTTAATACATCAATGTTGTTTTTAATCTTCACAAACTTCTTTCTACTTTATTTTGTTCATGTGTGTTTTTCTTTTTCTAAGATCCTAAGGTGGAAATTCATATGTTTGTTTACATTGCTATTTAGATAAATAATTAATTTGTAAGTTTTCTGCTAGTAATGTTTTTCTGTTTCCCACAGATTTAGATATGTCATGTTCTTATATTACAATTATAAATAAATTTTATAATTTTATTTTTCACTTCCCTTTAGATCTACTAGTATTTTTTTTCAAGTAGGCTCTCCACCCATCATAGAGCCCAACACAGGGCTTGAACTCATGACCCTGAGATCAAGAACTGAGTTGAGATCAAGAGTTGGAAGCTTAAGAGACAGCCACCTAGGTGCCCCAGATTGATTAGAATTTTTTTTTAATTCTATATGGAAATATCTTTTGGGTTTTTGATTTTGTTATTAATTTTTAGTTTTCTTTCATTATGGTCTAAACTATTATTTATGTTGTTTCTAGTCTTTGGAATCTATTGAGTTCTTTTTCCGTACTTTGATATAGTCAATTTCATAAATATTCCATGTCCACTTGAAAGTATTTCCTCCATTATGATTGATTTTGATATATATCTCTTATCTAAGATTTACCTTATTGAATATATTATATCTACCTTATTGAATATATGGTACTTTTTTATAGCTTTACCAATATCTTGTCTACTTGATTTGACTTAGATGTCAAAGTTTTCTCTATTAATGTAATTTCATTTTCTTTTTTTTTAAAGATTTTATTTATTTGAGAGAGAGAGAGAATGAGAGATAGAAAGCACGGGAGGGAAGAGGGTCAGAGGGAGAAGCAGACTCCCCGCTGAGCAGGAAGCTCGATGTGGGACTCGATCCTGGGACTCCAGGATCATGACCTGAGCTGAAGGCAGTCGCTTAACCAACTGAGCCACCCAGGCGCCCTCTATTAATGTAATTTCTGATTTATGAAAGTTGGTAATATGTTATTGAATGAATTGTAGCCATTAGCACAATAAAGTCTCATTTTATGTTTCTTAATGCATTTGGTCTTAATTCTACTTTTTCAGATACCTAGTATGTATCATAGTGTTCAATTATGATTTGTTAATTATTCTGAATTTCTTTTATTTCCGTGGGTGATATAAACTACTTATATTTATTGACATAGTCAATACATCAATATTTTCTGCCTATTTCTGTTTCATAATATATATATATATATACATGTATATTACACAAATATGTTATACTAATACATTAAAAACAAATTAATATTTTTATAGTACATTTCAGTTTGCTTTTGGCTATTGTTTATTGATTCCCTACTATGAGCTATGTTGAAATTAGTAGTAACTTTCTTTTCTCCCTACTCTTTTGCATGATATCCAATATGAAATAATATTCTTTTATTCCCAGCTAATGCTGTTAAAGCAATCATCAATATTCTTTTTATAAATACTCTGCCTTCTCTTCTCATTTTTGGTAATTGTTCCAAATCTACATTACCAGAAAATATATACATTGTATTCTGACTTCAAAATCTCTCCAAACTTTTGGTTGGCTAAAGCTCATTCTATAGTAAATTACTCAGGTAGAGCTCACGGGAACAATATTTGCTAAATTACTACATGTTCATAGCCATTTATTGGCAGCTTTTATGTTGACAGTTGGTTTGTCTACATAGAAAATGTGACTTGCATTTTCTTTCTTCTGAGTATCTTTAATTTACTCTATTCCAAATCTGGGATAAAGTGTTGCTGTAGAAAACTCCAATGATAATCTGATTCTTTCTGTATAGATTTTTCCAAGTATGTGGCATATATTTTAATAAGTTGCAAATAATCTTGTATTTCAAAAAATTTAAAAAGAAAACTTTTAGTTAGAGTATATTCTGTTACCTTGGTTTGGTTTTCATATAATGACTCCTATATAAAAGTGTTGAATTTTATCTATGAACCTCTATCTTTATCACTTTCCTTCAAATTGTTTTTTAATCTCCTTTTTAATTTATTTTTAATCTTTCCTTCTTTTCATCCTCTATTTCTATCAAGGCATTATCAGTAGTTTTACTGATTTTCATATCCTTTATACTCACTTCTTTACTTATGAAATTACCTCTTTTCTTTTTCTTTTCTGAGTCTGTCATCTTTTTTCCCCTAATCTAGCTTTTCTCCAATTACTGCATTTATATTAAAAAAATTATATTGCTCTTTCATAGCTTCTAGCATTCCCTTAATTTCTTTTAAGTAATCTTGAAATATTTGTATATTAGTCCCCTAATCCTGTTGTAACAAATAACCACAAGCTTAATGGCTTAAAACATGCATATTTATTATTTTATAGTTATGGAAGTCAAAGTCCAAAATCGGTCTCACTTGGTTAACTCACTCACGGTGCCAACAAGGCTGGGCTCCTTCTGGAGACTGTAGGTGGGATCCTGTTTCCTTGCTTTTTCCAGCTTCTAGAGATAACCCATATCCCTTGGCCTATAGCCTTATTCATCAGTCTTCAAAGTCAGTGATGTTGAACCAAGTCCTTCTCATGTTACCATCTCTCTAATTCTGCCTCTTCAGCCTCCCTCATCCACTTATAAGGTCCCTTGACATCATGTTGGACCCACCAAGGTGATTCAGGCTAATATCCCTATTTTGTTTAGTTTGTGCCTCATTAGCAGCCTTAATCCATCTGCAGCTTAAATTCTTTGCCATGCAACCTAACATAGTCACAACTTCCGGGGATTAAGATGAAGATATCTTAGGGAGCCATTATTATGCTTACCACAATTAGCATACAATTTTCAAATGTTGTGAGAGCATGTCATTTTTGTATGTTTTCATTTTCTGTAGAAATATTATTTTTATTCTCTTGTTTCAGTCATTACACTATATTTTATACAACCATTATCCTTGTAAGTAAAGAAGTTTTTCTGATAGTCTGGTGCATTTTGAGATCTGCTTCTTCCCTTCTCTTTTCTCACCGGTATCTGAACTGTCTCATTTTTTGGCCCTACTGCTTCTATCCTGCTCATTGAATTCGACTCCTAGCAGTTTTTCCTCAGTGCAGGGCTTAGTCTTGGAAGAGAGCTTTGTTTTAATAATTTTGAGAGCTTATAGGCCCAAATGTCTCCAACACCATTAGAACTTATAGCAACATAATCCATTGTACTCTTCTTTGAATTGGATCCTACAGAAACCTGTCATGTTCTTTTTGGCTGCTGTTATCAGATGAGCTCACTGCTCACCATTCTCAGAACTAAGAGAAATCCAGTTGTATTCCCTCCATTTATCCCCACATAGATATGAATACCTTGTATTGTGAAATATTGGTGGTTTGTAGCCACTCATATTTGGAGGTTCCAGGGGATTTATTTGCATATGGTTTTGTATATGGATCTTTGGTTTTGCCATAGTCATTGCTTTGCTTATTTTATTGGATAGTCAGAGAGATTCAAGAACTGTGCCACTACCATCTTCCAGATTGCTCTCTAACTTTTAGGGATACGAGCAGAAGAAGTAGGTGCAGCAGGTCCAAATTCTTTCTGAGTGATACATGATAACTGTGTAGTATATACAGGTTGATTGAGAAAAGAGAATGTTATTTGTTACTATGGATCTTCTAGTACTTTAACCCTGTCTCTTTCCTTTAAGGAAGGCTAAATAAGGTAAAAAGGCAAGACTAAGCCACAGTGGTGAGAGAAAGAGTTCATTCAAGAGAGCTGCTTATTTGGTCTAACAATCTCTCTTTCCAACCCCTGGAGTTCTTAGCCCAGGTCATAACTTGGATGCATTCATCAATTTATTGGTTAATTGTTCATTTATTCAGGTATTTATAATATAACTCCTATGTACTGGGTTTACTCTAAAAGATACAAAGATTATGGAAACCTGAACCTTATTCTCAAATGTCTTGAGTCTAGTATGGAAGATAAAATTAATTTACAAATAACTGTAATGTAGATGTTATAAAGGTATGTCCTTATAGGGAGAGCTAATTAATCAGAAAAGGGCCAAAAGAAATAACAAAATGATATTTTCCCCTTCTACCTCATTTCCACCTGAATCTTCCCAATATCTCTAGAATATGCTTTAGATAGACAATCAAGTCTGTTTTTCAACTACCTCAGAAAAGGGGAGGTGATGGTTTTGTTCATCTGAAGGGATGTTCATAAAAGAGATGTTGTCCCTCAAGGAGGGCTTGTTTAACAGCAATTACCACGTGATTAAGTCCAACATTCTGGCAAGAAAGGAAAACCAAAAATATTCATCATGAAGTTACTCAATTTTAGAAAAGGGAGCTATGACAAAATTTGGGCCCTTCTTAGGAAAAAAAAATCCTAAAAGAAATAGTTCTGAAAATAAATAACCATGAAGAAGTCTGGAGACTGTTTAAGAACAACTTATTGGAAACTCAGGAAAAATGTTTGACTCAACCCAAAAAGAACAAGCATTTAAAAATAAACATTAAATGCCTAAATGGCAAAGGAGAGAAGTCTGTTTAAAAAAAAAAAAAAAAGAAGGGATAAGGGCAAGGAATCTTTTTAGGGAGGAAAAGAATTTTCTAAGAGTGGGATTCTTATAAATGTGACAGGTTGAATTTAAACAAATTTAAACAGGTCAAAAACTACTTAATTATGAGGGCACCTTGCAAGGGAATCCAAAATCAAACACTAAGGTCCTCAAACAAAGAAAAGAAAGTAGGTAAAGTATTAACAGAACTTTTTGAGATTCAAGACAAGAAGGTTGTACTCAAGCACAAGAAGGCAAAAGCAAATATATATATATATTCTCTATATATTGTTTGTTGTAGTGTTCATGAAAAAAAGTAATTTTATGAAGATCTACTTTAAATTGAATTTTAAATGAAGAATCTGTATCAATTAGCTTTTGCTGCCTAACAAAGCACTCCAAAACTTAGCTGTTTACAACAACAATGACTTAATAGATCATGATTCAGTCAATGGGCAATTTGTGCCAGGATCAGTTGAGCAGTTCTGCTGGTCTGAACTTCTTTTCACTCAAGTGCCTGCAGTCAGCTGGTGGTTCAGCAGGAGCGACTTGGTCAGGATGGCCCCACCCACCAGTGTGGCAATCCTAAGCTTATTCTCCCTGGTTCTCCTCCCTGTGGTCTCTTGGCTGATCAGGATTGTCACATCCTTGTTCAAGGATGACCTGTGCAGCCACAGAGTGCAAATCTTAATGTATAACCATTTATGTGCCTGCTGTTTTTGTCTTCCTCATGTCCCATTGGCCAAAGCAGGTCACATGGAATGCTCCACGTCAAAGAGCAAGACGCGAACTCCACCTCTTGTTAGGAAGAACGGCAAAGTTACAATACAAAGAGATGTGTTTATAAAGATAGCCGGAATTATTGTGGACATCTCTGCAAACAGTCCACCACATTTTGCCCTCTGGCCACAGTAAACTTTCTTCCCACAAGCAAAATACATTCCTTCTCTTCCACAACTTCACATCTCATTATGGTATTAGTTTTGAAGTACAAGATCTTCATCTAAATATGGTCCAGATACAGATGAGGATCTTCAGGTACAGCTCCTCAAGTGTGACTCCTCTTTATCCAAAGGCTTAGCACTAAAGTTATCTGTCTATGTCACACACACACACACACACACGCACGCACGCACACCATATAATAGTGAGAAAGAATAGGTAACAGCAATAGACACCTCCACTCAAAATGGGAAGAAAGAAGTATAGACAGTCACACTGGTTGATTGCTACTGTGAAATCTTGCCAAGTAAATGTTAACAAGAGCCTCTGCTCCTGGAACAGGGCATTTTACCTAACTGGGGCCCAATATTATCCCCAGGAATGGTTTCCAAGTCCATTGTTCAGTGCTGCTCTAGAAGCCTGAATTGTATCCATAGGAAGTTGGGGCTCAGAGGCTTCCTTTGGTTTCCAACTGTTTCTCTTCTTTCTAGCAAAATCTTTCACCGAGCTTTATAAGTTCCCCTATGAAGCAGAATCAAGTCCACTCCATGCTCCAAAATCTACATCCACGATTTCTTTAGAAAAGACATCTCTCTGGGTAGCATGTCAGGCTGATATAGGAAAGTACCCTTAAAGTTACTGAAAGCTCTTTTGTCCAGATGAAAAAGTCTGCTAAGCACCACCTTACTCTACCATAAGACTTTTAAAAGGATCTGATAGCCATACACTTGATTTACTCTTATCAAGGAACCATTTCTTATTTTGAGAATCTTTTGCCGTCTGGAGATATTGGATATGAAAAACAGCTTTATTTTCCAACCCCGAAATTTGGCTTCCCTTTACATCTCTAAATTCTGCTTGCCAAATCGTTCTTCTTCAGCTCTTCTTTTTCTCACAGTATTGAATCAAGTGCAGCTGGAGAAGCCAATGGGTACCTTAACCATTTGGCCATAAGATTGTCTTAGGCATATCTACAATGTTATTAGGTACAATTTTAAATCTCATGATTGCTTTGTCAACTGTTTTGCAGCTACATAACGTGGATTCTCCTCTTTTTAGCTGGCTATTGCTGTTTTCTCAGCAGTTTCCTAGCCTCTAACAGCTTGTTTGCCTTTTTTTAAGGCTTTCACAGCAGTTTCTGCATTACTTTTTCAGGCTCTATTTCCAATCTTATCCTCAAACCTTCACTACATGTTTTCAGTTTTGTTACAGCACCCTCCCACTTCTGGTACCAATTTTTATATCAGTTCAATTTTACTGTGTAATAAACTACTTCCATAAGAAACTGTCTGGAAGAAAACAAGCATTTTTTGTTGTTGTTGATGACCATGATTCTGTGGGTTGACTGGGCAGTTCTTCTGGTCTGGATTGGTTCTCTGAGGACTGGAGAGTCTAGGATGACCTCAATTGGATGACCAAGGCTGAGGTAATCTGGGACAGCTGGGCCTCTATCCACATGTCTCTCCTCCCTAAGGAAGCTAATCTAACTTGTTCACATGGCAAACGCTTTCCTAGCACAGGAAAAGAAGGCAAGCCACAGTGGGCAAACACATTTCAAGCCTTTGATTGCATATATCCTATTGGCCAAAGCAAGTCACATGCTAAGGCCATATATAGGGGGTGGAGAAATAAAATCCACATCTCTTTTTTTTTTACTGTTTTAACTATTTTTTTATTTTATTTTATTATGTTATGTTTATCACCATACATTACACCATTAGTTTTTGATGTAGTGTTCAATGATTCATTGTTTACATATAACACCCAGTGCTCCATTCATTATGTGCCCTCTTTAAAACCCATCACCAGGCTAACCCATCCCCTCACCCCCTCCCCTCTAGACACCTCAGTTTGTTTCTCAGAGTCGATAGTCTCTCATGATTCGTCTCCGCCTCCAACATCCCCCCCTTCATTTTTCCCTTCCTGTTATCTTCTACTTTTTAAAAAATATATAATGTATTATTTGTTTCTGAGGTACAGGTCTGTGATTCAACAGTCTTACACAATTCACCACGCTCACCATAGCACATGACCTCCCCAATGTCTATCACGCAGCCACCCCATCCCTCCCACCCCCCACCACTCCAGCAACCCTCAGTTTGTTTCCTAAGTTTAAGAATTCCTCATATCAGTGAGACCATATGATACATGTCTTTCTCTGATTGACTTATTTTGCTCAACATAATACCCTCCAGTTCCATCCACATCATTGCAAATGGCAAGATTGCATTCCTTTTGATGGCTGCATAATATTCCATTGTGTATATATATGTATATATGTATATATATATATATATATATATATATATATACCACCTCTTCTTTATCCATTCAACTGTCGATGGACATCTTGGCTCTTTCCACAGTTTGGTTATTATGGACATTTCTGCTATAAACATTGGGGTGCATGTACCCCTTTGGATCCTTACATTTGTATCTTTGGGGTAAATACCCAGGAGTGCAATTACTGGGTCGTATGGTAGCTCTATCTTCAACTTTTTGAGGAACCTCCATACTGTTTTCCAGAGTGGCTTCACCAGCTTGCATTCCCACCAACAGTGTAGGAGGGTTCCCCATTCTCTGCCTCCCCACCAACATCTCTTGTTTCCTAACTGGTTAATTTTAGCCATTCTGACTGGTGTGAGGTGGTATCTCATTGAGGTTTTGATTTGGATTTCCCTGATGCTGAGCGATGTTGAGCACTTTTTCATGTGTCTGTTGGCCATTTGGATATCTTCTTTGGAAAAATATCTGTTCATGTCTTCTGCCCATTACTTGATTGGATTATTCGTTCTTTGGGTGTTGAGTTTGATAAGTTTTTGTAGATTTTGGATACTAGCCCTTTATCTGATATGTCATTTGCAAATATCTTCTCCCATTCTGTCGGTTGTCTTTTGGTTTTGTTGACTGTTTCTTTTGCTGTGCAAAAGCTTTTTATCTTGATGAAGTCCCAATAGTTCATTTTTGCCCTTGCTTCCCTAGCTTTTGGAGATGTTTCTAGGAAGAAGTTGCTGCGGCTGAGGTTGAAGAGGTTGCTGCCTGTGTTCTTCTCTAGGATTTTGATGTATTTCTGTCTCACATTTAGGTCTTTCATCCATTTTGGGTCTATTTTTGTGTGTGGTGTTAGGAAGTGGTCCAGGTTCATTCTTCTGCATGTGGCTGTCCAATTGTCCCAACACCATTTGTTGAAGAGACTGTCTTTTTTCCGTTGGACATTCTTTCCTGCTTTGTCAAAGATGAGTTGACCATAGAGTTGAGGGTCCATTTCTGGGCTCTCTATTCTGTTCCATTGATCTGTGTCTGTTTTTGTGCCAGTACCATACTGTCTTGATGATGACAGCTTTGTAATAGAGCTTGAGGTCCAGAATTGTGATGCCACCAGCTTTGTTTTCTTTTTCAACATTCCTCTGGCTACTTGGAGTCTTTTCTGGTTCCATACCAGAAAAGGTATTATTAGGATTATTTGTTCCATTTCTTTGAAAAAAGTGGGTGGTATTTTGATAGGGATTGCATTAAATGATTAGAATGCTCTAGGTAACATTGATATCTTCACAATATTTGTTCTTCCAGTCCAGGAGCATGGAACGTTTTTCCATTTCTTTGTGTCTTCCTCAATTTCTTTCATGAGTATTTTACAGTTTTCTGAGTACAGATTCTTTGCCTCTTTGGTTAGATTTATTCCTAGGTATTTTATGGTTTTGGGTACATTTGTAAATGGGATTGTCTCCTTAATTTCTCTTTCTTCTGTCTTGTTGTTGGTGTATAGGAATGCCACTGATTTCTGTGCATTGATTTTATATCCTGCCACTTTACTGAAGTCCTGTATGAGTTCTAGCGGTTTTGGGGTGGAGTCTTTTGGGTTTTCCATATAAAGTTTCATATCATCTGCAAAGAGTGAGAGTTTGACTTCTTCTTTTCCAATTCAAATGCCTTTGATTTCTTTTTGTTGTCTGATTGCTGTGGCTAGGACTTCTAATACTATATTGAATAGCAGTGGTGATAGTGGGCATCCCTGCCATGTTCCTGGTCTTAGAGGGAAAGCTCTCAGTTTTTCCCCATTGAGAATGATATTCGCTGTAGGTTTTTCATAGATGGCTTTTATGATATTGAGGTAGTACCCTCTATCCCTATACTAAGAAGAATTTTGATCAAGAAAGGATGCTGTACTTTGTCAAATGGTTTTTCTGCATCTATTAAGAGGATCATATGGTTCTCATTCTTTTATTAATGTATCGTACCACACTGATTGATTTGCAGATGTTGAACCAACCTTGCAGCCCAGGAATACATCCCACTTGGTCATGGTGAATAATCCTTTTAATGTACTGTTGGATCCTATTGGCTAGTATTTTGGTGAGAACTTTTGCATCCATGTTCATCAAGGATATTGGTCTGTAATTCTCCTTTTTGATGGGGTCTTTGGATTTGGGATCAAGGTAATGGTGGCCTCAAAAACAAGTTTGGAAGTTCTCCTTCCATTTCTATATTTTGGAACAGTTTCAGAAGAATAGGTTTTAATTCTTCTTTAAATGTTTGGTAGAATTCCCCTGGGAAGCCATCTGGCCCTGGGCTCTTGTTTCTTGGGAGATTTTTGATGACTGCTTCAATTTCCTTAGTGGTTCTAGGTCTGTTCAGGTTTTCTATTTCTTCCTGGTTCAGTTTTGGTAGTTGATACATCTCTAGGAATGCATCCATTTCTTCCAGATTATCTAATTTGCTGGCATAGAGTTGCTCATAATATGTTCTTACAATTGTTTGTATTTCTTTGGTGTTGGTTGTGATCTCTCCTCTTGCATTCATGATTTTGTTGATTTGGGTCTTTTCTCTTTTCTTTTTGATAAGTCTGGCCAGGGGTTTATCAATCTTGTTAATTCTTTCAAAGAACCAGCTCTTAGTTTTGTTGATCTGTTCTACTGTCCTTTTGGTTTCTAGTTCATTGATTTCTGCTCTGATCTTTATTATTTCTCTTCTCCTGCCAGGGTAGGCTTTATTTGCTGTTCTCTCTCCAGCTCCTTTAGGTGTAAGGTTAAGTTGTGTATTTGAGACCTTTCTTGTTTCTTGAGAACGGCTTATATTGCTATATACTTTCCTCTTAGAACTGCCTTTGCTGCATCTCAAAGATTTTAAACAGTTTTGTTTTCATTTTCATTGGTTTCCATGAATTTTTTAAAATTCTTCTTTAATTTCTTGGTTGACCCATTCATTCTTTAGTAGGATGCTCTTTAGCCTCCATGTATTTGAGTTCTTTTTGACTTTCCTCTTGTGATTGAGTTCTAGTTTCAAAGCATTGTGGTCTGAAAATATGCAGGGAATGATCCCAAACTTTTGGTACTGGTTGAGACCTGATTTGTGACATAGGATGTGATCTCTTCTGGAGAATGTTCCATGGGCACTGGAGAAGAATGTGTATTCTGTTGCTTTGGGATGGAATGTTCTGAATATATCTGTGAAGCCCCTTTGGTCCAGTGTGTTATTTAAAATCTTTATTTCCTTGTTGATCTTTTGCTTAGATGATCTGTCAATTGCAATGAGGGGGGTGTTAAAGTCCCCCACTATTATTGTGTTGTTGTCAATGTGTTTCTTTGCTTTGTTATTAATTGTCTTATATAATCGGCTGCTCCCATGTTAGGGGCATAGATATTTAAAACTGTTAGATCTTCTTGTTGGATAGACCCTTTAAGTATGATATAGTGTCCTTCCTCATCTCTTATTATAGTCTTTGGTTTAAAATCTAATTTATGTGATATAAGGATTGCCACCCCAGCTTTCTTTTGGTGTCCATTAGCATGGTAAATGGTTTTCCACCCCCTCACTTTCAATCTGAAGGTGTCTTTGGGTCTACAATGAGTCTCTTGCAGACAGCATATTGATGGGTCTTGTTTTTTTATCCAATCTGATACCCTGTCTTTTGACTGGGGAATTTAGCCCATTTACATTCAGGGTAACTATTGAAAGATATGACTTTAGTGCCATTTTATTGCCTGTAAGGCAACTGTTACTGTATGTTGTCTGTGTTCCTTTCTGAACTATGTTACTTTTAGGCTCTCTCTTTGCTTAGTGGACTCCTTTCAATAGTTCTTGTAGGGCTGGTTTTGTGTTTGCAAATTCCTTTAGTTTTTGTTTGTCCTGGAAGCTTTTTATCTCTCCTTCTATTTTCAATGACAACCTAGCTGGATATAGTATTCTTGGCTGCATATTTTTCTTGTTTAGTGCTCTGAATATATCATGCAAGTCCTTTCTGGTATGCCAGGTCTCTGTGGATAGGTCTGTTGCCAGTCTAATGTTTCTACCATTGTAGGTTACAGATCTCTTGTCCCAAATTGCTCAGGATTTTCTCTTTGCCTCTGAGACTCATAAGTTTTATTTTTAATGTCAGGGTGTTGAGCTATTTTTATTGATTTTGAAGGGAGTTCTCTGTGCCTCTTGGTTTTTGATGGCTGTTTCCTTCCCCAAATTAGGGAAGTTCTCTGCTATAATTTACTCCAATATACCTTCTGCCCCTCTCTCTCTTTCTTCTTCTTCTGGGATCCCAATTATTCTAATATTGTTTCATCTTATGGTATCGCTTATGTTTCAAATTCTACCCTCATGATCCAGTAGTTGTTTCTCTCTCTTTTTCTCAGCTTCTTTACTTTCCATCATTTGGTCTTCTATATCACTGATTCTCTCTTCTGCCTCATTTATTCCAGCAGTTAGAGCCCCCATTTTTATTGTACCTCATTAATAGCCTTTTTGCTTTCGACTTGGTTGATTTTAGTTCTTTTTTCTCCAGAAAGGGTTTCTCTAATATCTTCCATGCTTTTTTTCAAGCACAGCTAATATTTTTAAAATCGTCATTCTGAACTCTAGTTCCCACATCTTACTAATGTCCATATTGATTAAGTACCTGGCAGTCGGTACTGCCTCTTGTTCTTTTTTTTTGAGGTGATTTTTTCCATCTTGTCATTTGGTCCAGAGGAGAATAGATGAATGAGAGAACAAAATGCTAACAGGGTAACAACAACCCCAGAAAAATATACACTAAACAAATCAGAAGAGACCTGAAACTGGCGGAAAAGAAAGGGAAAGAAAGAAAAAAGAAAATGTTAAAACAAACAAACAAACAAAAACCCTGAATATGATCAAATATGATCAGGTTGGTGCATCGATCAGTGCCATACACTAGATTTTGGTTGTATTTTGTCTGTTAGAAGAAAGTGCCTCCCAAAATTTTAAAGAAAGAAAAACTTATATATGTCCAAAAATAAGGGTAGATACGATGAAGGGATGGAATATGACTGTGAAGATGAAAATTATAAAAGATTTTACAAAAGGAATTGATAAGATAAAAAGTTGGTTGAAAAAACAAAGAAGAAGATTAAAAAAAAAAAGGGATGGAATGTGATCAGGCAGGAGACTAGAACAAAGCCATACACTAGAGATTTAGGGTATATTTTGGTCTGTTAGAATAAACTGTATCCCAAAATTTTGAAAAGAGAACAACATATATATATATATATATATATATATATATATATATATATATACACCAAAAATAAGTTTTACTACTGTGAAGGGATAGAATATGACTCTAAAAATGAAAAATAAAAAGATTTTTTAAAAAAGGGATTGATAAGATGTTGGTTGAAAAAGGGGAAAAGAAAAATTCAAAAAAAAAGAAAAAGAAAAAATATTAAAAAATTAACTTTGAAAGACTAAAGTATTATGTGAAGAAAGCCATCAATTCTATGTGCAGTATTCTCCTAGTGCTGGAGTTCTACCATTCTCATTGATTGGTAAACTTGGTCTTGGCTGGCTATTCTTGCTGATCTTCTGGGGGAGGGGCCTGATGCCGTGGTTCCCAAACGTCTTTGCTGGAGGTGGAATTGCCCCACCCTTGCCAGTCTGGGCTAAGTAATCTCTCGGGTTTGCTCTTGGGAGCTTTTGTTCCCTGCAAGCTTCCTGTGCAGATTTGAAGGACGAGAGTGAATATGGCAGCCTCCCAGTCTCCGCCCCAGAGGAGCTGAGAACTCGGGGCCCCACTCCTCAGTGCACCCCCAGAGAAAAGCAGTCAATCACTCCTGTCTCCCTGTCTCTGGCCACACTCCATGCTCACCCAGCCTGTGACTGAGCATTTCTATCTCTGGCACCCGACCCTGTGTGGAGTCTCCAAACCCAGCAGATCCCCGCTCTGTGCTTCTGAACCGCTCCTCCTGGGGCAGGAAGGGGGGGTCTCCCCAGATCTGCCACTTGTTGGTTTCCTGCTAGAAGAGCAGTGGCCTGACTGTGCTGTGGATCAGTTTATGGCAAACCCGAGCTGAGAGCACACTCCTTCACTCTATCTCTGCAGCCAGCTTCCCTCCTCTGATACCTGGGAGCTCTGCCACACTCAGGCACCCCTGATCTTTCTGTGACCCCGAGGGTCCTGAGACCACACTGTCCCGCGAGGGTTCCACCCCCCACTTAGCCACTGGAGCAACGTCCCTCAGGGGAGCTGACTTCTAAAAGTTCTGATTTTGTGCTCCGCTGCTCTATCACTCACCAGTAGCGGCTGATGGAGGCCCCCTCCCCCGCCGTCTATCTTCCCGAATATCACCTCGGGTTCACTTCTCCAGGCATCCTACCTTCCAGAAAGTGGTTGCTTTTCTGTTCAGAGAGTTCCTGTTCTTCTTTTCTTTGATCTCCTGTTGAGTTCGTAGGTGTTCAGAATGGTTTGATCCCTATCAACTGAATTCCTGGGACCAGAAGAAATTTAGGTCTTCTATTCCTCCACCAACTTGCTCTAAACTCCACATCTTAATGTGAGACACAACCAAACCTCATTGAAAAGGGGTGTACTTGTAGAATGATAACAACAATTGGGACTCTCTTGCAAACAATTTACCACATAAGCTAAAAATTATAGTCCTAATGTGAGAAAATGCACAAATGTGCTAGACTGATTGATAAATTAGTACAGATAAATCACAGATCTTTAGAAAATGGTGAGGGATAGAGAAAATGACCATAATATATAACTTTCCAGAGATGGCCATTAAGCCTTAAATCTGTAATCACTGATCACACCGCCTTTCTATGTGACTATCACTAGAGAAGGTTTGCGGGAATGCAGAAGATGAGTATCAGTTAAAGTAATCATAAACTGAAAGAATCAAGTCCACATTCAGGGGCATGTAGAATCACCGAAAAGCAGTGTTTTATGTCTCCCCACCATACAAACATTCCTTTAAATGGATTCAAGTAAATCAGATCAAAAGCAATATCAAGGGTACTTTGGAGGGAAAAGAAGACAGTATTTCCCAAAATGACAGCCTTAAACTTAAGGACTGAGATGTGGGGGGGTGGGGGGGAGTTAAAAGAAGTTGAAATCCTATCTCCCCTGACACCCTTAACACATCAGAATTATTTGTACTAAAAGGTAACCATAAGAGTGTCTCGGGTAATTTTAACCCCCATTTGGGATTACATTCCTTCTTCTCTTCTGGTTATTTCCCAGGAGTTTCAAGAATTTTTTCTACATTGAATTATGGATCTTTCCAGAGCAGTCTGGAGTGATGACCCCAATTGCTATAAACCAGATAGAGCTCTGAGCGGGAGCCATAATAAAAAGGTAGAATGTCTAAAAATAATCTACTAGAGGAAAGGCACCATTTGTAACCAATCTAAAAAATGCTCTGAGAATACATATAGCTATTCCTTTCTTTTATATCATAGCTACATGAAAAGACTAGAAAGAAAGGCATTAAAATTTTAACATTGATTATCTTTTGTTATTTGGAATTTATGATATTTCAATTTTTCCTTATTTTGGATGATTTACATTTAAAAGTTTCTTTATAAAATAATGGCAGATTACACATTAGAAATGATAATAATTAAGAATACAAACTGATTCAATATTAAGTCATATTTGCTCCAAATACTGTGTTACAAAAGCAGAGTATAAAACATACATATATACCGGGTGACTGGGTGGCACAGCTGGTTAAGCATCAGACTCTTGGTGTTGGCTCAGGTCATGATCTCAGGGGTGTGACTTTAGAGTGGATTTTAGAGTAGAGAGCCCCAACTCGGGCTCAGTGCTCAGTGTGGTGTCTGCTTGAGATTCTGTCACCCTCTCTCTCTGCCCCTCCCCTCCCAACTCTCTGCTTATGTGTGCACTCTCTTTCTCTCTAAAAACAAAACAACAACATAACAAAAATACATACACTCATCATCCTGGGATTATTCTTTCTAGGGTTAAAATGAATGTCATTCTTCCAATTGAATAAATAGTGTATCACCCAAGAATTTGCTCTAAGAAACAAATTTTGTTTAGACTTTTGTTAATAATTAGGAATGCAGGGAGACATTTTCCAGGTGTGTAGATGGTTCCAGATTGTTTGCTAAATAGAAATAAAATGGTAAAATGATGGGAAGAATTTGCAGAATGATCACACAATAATATGACATAAGCACACAAGTGGCCAATGAGTTTCAGGTGGACGAAATAAAAGTTCGGGTGGCAATTATAGAGTTTAAAAGGTTGCTCCCCTTGCAGAAATCACAATTTAGATAAGATAAGGCATGGAGCACTGATTAAGTCAGGAAGAGATTTGATCTTACTATATAAATCCATTAACAGATTGGGTGAAGATATATTTATGGGAAACATATGAGTCTAAACTCAGCATTCTCTAGAAAGGTGTTGTTTTGGCTTTGAACAAAATCATAACATAAACCCCAAATTAAACATCTTTCCTACTTACTATATTCCCAGTTAAACTCATGTTTTCCAAAAGGTGGGGGATGAGGTAGGGAATAAACAGGCGCTCTACACTCCATAGCTCTTACTTACTATGTTATTATTATTCTCTTCTTCACAACTGTGTTAACATCTATTATAGTGTAATGCAACTATTAAACATTTAGACAGTGAGACCATCTGGCAGAGCCTATATGAGAATTTCTACAAGCCAAACATATTAGGAACCATTTGAACTACATATGTAAGAAAAAAGGGGTGGGGAGGCATAGTTATTCATTCACACAAACTCTTCCAAAATATATTTAAAAAAACCCAAAACAGTGTCAAACAATGTATCAATATCTGAAAATATCTGCTGTATCTACTAAGGTTCAATTCTTCTCTGATCATTTTTCCTGTTTTATTAATTGCTATATCTCCAGCCCCTGAAAAATAGATGGCATATCTAGTAGTCACTTAATAAACATTTGTAAATGAATTAATGAATAAATGAAAAAGATTTTTGTATGTGAGAAACTTCTTTTTTGAGGAGAGGTAGCTTTAGGCACCCACAGCGCTACTCTCCATGGAGTCTCTCCATAGTAACATCTTATCTTTGTCTTTGAGTCCATCTAAATTTTACCATTCTTTAAAACTCATGTTGTAATCTTTACACTAAGCAAGATAAGTCAAATAGAGAAAGACAAATACCATATGATTTCACTAATTTGTAGAATCTAAAAAACAAAACGAATAAAGAAACAAACAAAAGCAAAGTCACACTTATAAATACAGAGAAAAAACTGATAGTTGCCTGAGTGAAGGGGGATAAGGGATGGGCAAAATGGGTGAAGGGGAGTGGGAGATACAGGCTTCCAATTATGGAATGAGTAAGTGTGCAAATAAAAGACATAGCATAGAGAACACAGTCAGTGATATTGTAATAGAGTAGTATGGTGAAAGATGGTAGCTACACTTATGTTGAGCATAGCATAACATATAGAGAAGTTGAATCACTAGAGAAATTGTACACCTAAAATTAATGTAACATTGTGTGTCAACTATACTCAAGTAAAAAAAAATAAAAATAAAAAACTAATGTTGTAATCTAAACATTTCCTTAAGATTTCCCTACCACTCCATTCTTCATTGGTCTTCCAACTAGGCTTTATCAGCCCACCATATGTATATGTATATAACTCTGTTAGCTAAACTTTTCCAGTGTTTACTATTGATACACATTTTCTGAAGGGATTGTAATCTTTTGAAGCTTTTCTTCTTCCTGATTTATTGATACAAAAATTAATAAGGCATGGCCCCTACCTTTAAGAGGCTCACAGACTGGTAGGAACATCCATGTAAAATAAACGAATTTAGCATGTCGAGCATTATACATGCTTTGGTAGACATTTGGATTGGCCCTCCTAACCGCAATTCCACCTTCTTTCTAGTTGAAGGAATTGGAAAGCTAATTTCCACATTTCCCATATGAACTTGAGGCTAAGATTTAAAGTCTGAAGAAGGACTCACCAGATGAACTTGAATGATAGCTCAAAATGGATGTGGGGTAGCAACCATCTTCCTGCCTGTATTGATACTGGCAATCAAGGTCATACAGATGTGTTGATGGTAACTGGACTCCACGTCCTAGAGCCTAGTCACCAGTTTATGACCATGCAAAAAAGTGTGGCAGCAGAAGAAGTTTCTGATCTCTTGGTAGCCACTATGGTGGTGTGACCTTTAAATCAATAGTCCAGAAGTGGCTTTCTAACTTCTGTTCCTTCTATCCTATGAGGATCCAATTCCCTGAATTAAACACAGCTTGAAATCACTAGTATTGTCTATCTTGCTCTGAACCCTGATTGATCCATATGGTATGCTATGAATATAAAGAATAGAGCAGGGACACTAAAAAAGAGCAGGTGGCTGTCCCAGAGGTAAAGAATAGTTAGGAAAGTAATAATGGAAAGATGATTGTTCAACCGAGCCAGGCAGATGAAGGGTGGAAGCACTTAGTGTAACCATGAGAACACAGTAGTAACTCAAAGTCACAGAATGTTTGAGTCAGGAAACTTACTGATCTACTTAAAAACAAAACAAAACAAAACAAAACCACACAGAGACACACAAAAACACACTCAAAGAGAGAAAGGAACTTTACCTGAAAAATAGGAACTGTGAGTCTGATCGACAGCAGGGTACATGGAAGAATTAGACCTTCTGATGTCCAATACATTGCTTATTCAATTCAGATGATCCTGTAATTTTTACTACATGAAACTGTTCAGAGTATGTTGGTATTTTACTTCTAATCTAAAATAAGCACCACAAAAAAATAAATAAAATAAAATAAAATAAGCACCACAAATCTCAATATGATATTATGATCGTATTTCTGTTGTTAGTTTTAAAGGCTTAACACAATAACAACACCCAGAGTCCAAGATGGCAGAGTAGTAGGAGACCTTAATTTCATATGGTCTCAGGAATTCAGGTAGATAGCAAATCATTCTGAAGACCTGTGAGCTCAACCAGAGATCTAAGAAAAGAATAGCTGTAACTCTACAAATAGAAAAGTGACCACTTTCTGCAAGGTAGGTGGTGCAGAGAAGTGAATCCCAGGCAATATATGGGAATATAGACTGCAGGGGGAGGGAGACTCTGGCAGCTGGCACTGAAAAGAGATATAACAGTAGAGCACAAAATCGGAACTTTTAGAAGTCTCCTCCAGTGAGGGACATCCCTTCCAGAAAGATGCTCAGGTGGTGAAGTGAATCAGAATCCTAGGTGGGACAGTGTGCTCTCAGAATCCCTGGGGTCACAGGAAGACCATGGGTGCCTGAGTGTGCCAGAGTTCCCAGGCATCTAAGCAGAGAAGTCAGCTGCAATCAGTGAGTCCAGGAGGGGGCTCTCAGCTCAGTGTAGCCATAAACTATGAACTAGCATGGTCAGGCAACTGCTCTCTGAGCAGGGGCCCAGCAAGTGGCAGAACTATGGTGAGACAAACCCCTCTTCCTCCCCTGGGGAAAAACAGTACAGGTGTGCACCGCAGGAGTCTGCAGGGTTTGGAGACTTGAAGTAGAGTCATGTGCCTTAGATAGAAATGTTCAGTCACAGGCTGGGTGAGCACGGAGTTTGGACAGAGACCTGGGAGACAGGAGTGTTTGACTGCTTTTCCCTGAAAGCACACTGAGGAGTGGGGCCCTGAGCTCTTGTCTCTGGGGATGGAGATTGGGAGGCCATCATTTTCATTCTGATCCTCCAAAGCAACGTGGAAAACCTTCAGGGAATAAAAGCCACATAGAGCAACGTGGAGCCACTTACTTAGCCTGACCCCTGGCAAGGGCAGTGCAAGTCCACCCATGGCAAAGAAACCTGAGAATCAGCACAACAGCACCCCCTCCATCTGTGTGTGTGTGTATATATATATATATATATATATACACACACACACAGAAGATCAGCAAGAACATCCAGCTAAGTTTACCAATCACACAGAACTGCAAAACTCAAGCGCTAGGGGGGAATAGTATAAAAAATTCATGTTTTTTCCCCCACCATTCTTTAGTCTTTCAATTTTAATTTTTTCTTTCCTTTTTCAACCAATTTCTTATTTTATCAACTTTTTTTTAAATCTTTTTAAATTTTTTTACACTTACATTCTATCCTTTCATTGTATTTAAATTTTTAAAGGTTTTATTTATTTCTTAGAGAGAGAGAAAGAGCACAAGCGCGATGAGGGTTAGAGGGAGAAGCAGACTCCCTGATGAGAAGGAAGCCCAACACAGGGGTCGATCCCAGGACCCAGGGATCATGACTTGAGCCGAGGGCAGGCACTTAACTGACAATTCAGGTGCCCTGAATTGTGTTTAATTTTATTTTTGTATATATATAAGTTTTTCTTTCTTTACAATTTTGGAATGGAGTTTCTTTTAAAAAACATACCAAAATACACCCAAAATCTAGTGTATTGCTCTTTTCTCTTCGCTTATCTGATCATATTCTCTCTTTCTTTTTTCTTTCTTCTTCTTCTTTTTTTTGTTAAAGTCTTTTTAAATTTCCATCTTTACAGTTACATTCTATCCTTTCAATGTAGTTAATTTAATTTTATTTATATATATATATATACAAAAACAAAATTAAATTAATTACATTATATATATATATATATATATACCTAAGTTTTTCTTTCTTTACAATTTTGGGATGTATTTTCTGCTAACAAACAAACCAAAATACACTCAGGATATAGTGTATTGCACTGTTCTATTTCCCTGTCTGTTTATACTCCTTTTTTTTCTTTTAATTTTCATTATTATAGTTACATTCTACCATTTCAATGTATTTAATTTTATTTTTGTACATATGTAAGTTTTTCTTTCTTTACAGTTTTTGGGATCTAGTTTTCTAAGAAACAGACCAAAATACACACAGGATCCAGTGTATTGCTCTGTCCTTTTCATCTGTCTAGTTATAGTCTCTCTTAAATATATATATATATATACACATACACATATATATACATCCATAAATATATATACATATATAATATATAAGTATATATATAAAAATTTATATAAATATATATAAAAATATATATATATAATTTAGTTTGGGGTCTCTTCTGATTTCTTTAGTGTATATTTCTCTGGGGTGGTTGGTGCCATTTTAGTATTTTGTTCTCTTGTTTATACATTCTGCTCTGGACAGAATGACAAGACAGAAAAACTCACTTCAAAAAACAGAACAAGAGGAGTATTGACTGCCAGGGACCTCATCAGCATGGATAAAAGTAAGATGTTGGAACTAGAGTTCAGAATAACAATTATAAAGATACCAGCTGGACTTGAAAAAAACATAGAAGACACTAGAATATCCCTTTCTGGAGAAATAAAAGAACTAAAATCTAATCAAATCGAAATTAAAAAGCTATTAATGAGATCCAATCAAAACTGGAGGCTCTAATTGCCAGGAAAAATGAGGCAGAAGAGAGAATTAGTAATATAGAAGACAAAAAATGATGGAGAATAAAGAAGCTGAGAAAAAGAGAGATAAACAACTATTGGATCACGGGGGAGAATTCGAGATATAAGTGATACCATAAAGTGAAACAATATTAAAATAATTGGGATCCCAGAAGAAGAGGAAAGAAAGAGAGAGAGAGAATGAGGCAGAAGGTATACTGGAGCTAATTATAGTGGAGAATTTTCCTAACCTAGGGAAGGAAACAGGCATTCAAGTCCAGGAGGCACAAAGAACTTCCTTCAAAATCAATAAAAATAAGTCAACACCTACTCATATAATAGTGAAACTTGAAAATCTCACAAAGAGAAAATCCTGAAAGCAGCTCGGGACAGGCGGTCCATAATGTACAGGGTAGAAACATCAGACTGGCAACAGACCTATCCACAGAGACTTGGCAGGTCAGAAAGGACTGGCATGATATATTTAGGGTGCTAAATGAGAAAAATATGCAGCCAAGAACACTTTATCCAGAAAAGATGTCCTTCACAATAGAGGTAGAGATAAAAAGCTTCCAGGACAAATAGAAACTAAAAGAATTTGTAATCACTATACCAGCCCTTCAAGAAATATTAAAAAGGATCATTTAAGCGAAGAGAGAGCCCAAAAGTAATGTAGACCAGAAAGGAACAGAGATAATACTCAGAAACTGTGACTTTACAGGTAATAGAATGGCACTAAATTCATATCTTTCAATACTTACCCTGAATGTAAATGGGCTAAATGCCCCAATCAAAAGACACAGGCTATCAGATTGGATAAAAATGCAAGACCTATCGATATGCTGTCTGTAAGAGATTTCATTTTAGACCCAAAGACACCTCCAGATTGAAAGTGAGGGGGCGGAAAACCATCTATTATGCTAATGGACATCAAAAGAAAGTTGGTGTAGCAATCCTTATATCAGACAAATTAGATTTTAAGCTAAAGACTGTAGTAAAAGCTGATTAAGGACACTATATCATAATTAAAGAGTCTATCAACAAGAAGATTTAATTGTAAACATTTATGCCCCTAACATGGGAGCAGCCAATTATATAAACCAATTAGTAACAAAATTAAAGAAACACATTGATAATAATACGATAATTGTAGGGGACTTTAATACTCCACTCACGACAATGGACAGATCTTCTAAGCAGAAGATAAACAAGGAAACAAGGGCTTTGAATGACACACCGGACCGGATTCACTTCACAGATATATTCAGAGCATTCCATCCTAAAGCAACAGAATACACATTCTTCTCGAGTGCACATGGAACAGTCTCCAGAATAGATCACATACCGGGTCATAAATCAGGTCTCAACTGGTACCAAAAGATTGAGGTCATTCCCTGCATATTTTCAGACTACAATGCTTTAAAACTTGAACTCAAGTACCAGAGGAAATTTGGAAAGAACTCAAATACATGGAGGCTAAAGAGCATCCTACTAAAGAATGAATGGGTCACCCAGGAAATTATGAAGAATTAAAAAAATTCATGGAAACAAATTAAAATGAAAACACAACTGTTTAAAACCTTAAGAATGCAGCAAAGGTGGTCTTGGGAGGGAAGTTTATAGCAATACAAACCTTTCTCAAGAAACAAGAAGGGTCTCAAATATACAACCTAACCTTACACCTAAAGAAGCTGGAGAAAGAACAGCAAATAAAGCCTAAACCGAGCAGGAGAAGAGAATAAAGATTAGAGGAGAAATCAATGAAATGAAAACCAAAAGAATGGTAGAACAAATCAACAAAACTAGGAGCTGGTTCTTTGAAAGAATTAATAAGATTAATAAACCCCTGGCCAGACTTATCAAAAAGAAAAGAGAAAGGACCCAAATAAATAAAATCATGAATGAAAGAGGAGAGATCACAACCAACACTGAAGAAATACAAACAATTATAAGAACATATTATGAGCAACTATATGCCAAGAAATTAGGCAATCTGGAAGAAATGGATGCATTCCTAGAAACATAGGATCCAACAGTACATTAAAAGGATTATTCACCATGACCTAGTGGGATTTATTCCCTGGCTGCAAGGATGGTTCAACATCTGCAAATCAATCAATGTGATACACTACATTAATGAAAGAAAGGAGAAGAACCAAATTATCCTCTCAATAGATACAGAAAAAGGATTTGACAAAGTATAGCATCCTTTCTTGATTAAAACCTTCACAGTGCAGGGATAGAGGGAACATACCTCAATATGATGAAATCCATCTATGAAAAGTCCACAGCAAATATCATTCTCAATGGGGAAAAACTGAGAACTTTCCCCCTAAGGTCAGGAGCACAGCAGGGATGTCCACTATCACCTCTGCTATTCAACATAGTACTAGAAGCCTTAGTCTCAGCAAACAGACAACAAAAAGAAATAAAAGGCATCCAAATCAGCAAAAAAGAAGTCACTCTCACTCTTTGCAGATGACATGATATTCTATGTGGAAAACTCAAGAATCCACCCCAAAATTGCTAGAACTCATACAGGAATTCAGCAAAGTGGTAGGATATAAAATCAATGTACAGCAATCAGTTGCATTTCTATACACTAGCAATGAGACAGAAGAGAGAAATTAAGAGACAGAATGTGAAATTAAGGGGTCAATCCCATTTACAATTGCACCCAAAACCATAAGATATGTAGGAATAAACTAACCAAACTGGCAAAAGATCTGTACTCAGAAAACTATAGAATACTCATGAAAGAAAATGAGGAAGACACAAAGAAATGGAAAAAAAAAAACATTCCATGCTCATGGATTGGAAGAACAAAGCTTGTTAAAATATCTATGCTACTTAAAGCAATGTACACATTCAATGCAATCCCTTTCAAAATACCATCAACTTTTTCCACCGAGCTGGAACAAATAATCTAAAATGTGTATGGAACCAGAAACAACCCCAGATAGCCAGAGGAATGTTGATAAAGAAAACCAAAGCTAAGAAACAGCCCAGATGTCCATCAACAGATGAATGGATAAAGATGATGTGGTATATATATATATATATATATACAATGGAATACTACTCAGCCATTAAAAAAATGAAATCTTGCTATTTGCAATGACATGGTTGGGACTAGAGGGTATTATGCTAAGCAAAATAAGCCAATCAGAGAAAGACAATTATGGTATGATCTCACTCATATGTGGAATTTAAGAAACAAAACAGAAGATCATAGAAGAAGAGAGTAAAAAATAAAACAAGACGAAATCAGAGAGGGAGACAAACCATAAGAGACTCTTAATCACAGGAAACAAACGAAGGGTCATTGGAGGGGAGGTAGGGGGGTGGGAGGAATGGGGTAACTGGGTGATGGACACTAAGGAGGTCACATGATGTAATGACCTCTGGGTGTTATGTAAGAGTGATGAGTCACTGACCTCTACCTCTGAAACTAATAATACATTTTATGTTAATTAATTGAATTTAAATAAAAATATATTAGAAAAGGATTAATGCAATAGCTAAAAATGAGCAGAAAATACTTTCAAAGTTATAATGAAATGGGTAGCCCCAATAATAATGGATGAGAATCAAATTCTTCTAACCACTAAGGATTCATCCCTGTGCTGCCTAATAAACAATAAATATTTATTACCTCTATTTCTCAGCAAATGTGCTCCCTCTATGAATACATTGGAATGAACCAGTACTGTTCCCAATCAAACAGCACAAGTCCATGAAGGCAGCATTTCCATATGTGTTCAGTCTATAAAATTTCCTTCAAAGATATTCACTTATGAATCAACCACACCTCTTTAAGGAAACATACCACACAGATTAATGTCCTCTGTCACACTCCCAAGTATGTGAAAAAAAATGGATTTACTTGAAAATATTCCTCTTTCTGCTTTGGGTATGAGATTTTAACCATCTTCATTAGAAGAGTCAAGTTTCTTCCTTTGCAAGCATTTGACTTACTGAAAAACAATGGAATCTTATGGCAGTGTGTCTTATTTCTAGACGAAATGGCAAAGGTTTCCTGATCCAAAATTCTGACTAGAAATAATTTCAGTGTTATTACCTTCGTTTTCCTGCAGTAAGTAAGGCCTAGGAGATGAGCTTTCTCTTAAAAAGGCATAAAGTTAGTCACAGGCAGGAACAGTGTCAGCTCTAGCATTTCCCTGTCTTCTGAGTTTCAAAACACAGAGGAATTCACTCTTCAGGTTCGGCCTCATCCAAATCACAGCTATCCCTAACTATGGTAGGCAGTATATTTGGAGATCTGTCCAGAATCCAAGTATGAGTTACCCAGTACATGCAGACCCCCAATCTCTAGTCTTACTCAACTCTTACCATGACTATTAAATCCTTATGGATGGGCCCCTGCTTTTCTTTACTTGTATCCCATTCCTTTGGTGTGATAGAAGCCTTGCATGACCCTCAGTCTGCCCTTAGAGATCGAGGGGAAGTGCTGACACCCTGGATATCACTTGTTATTCCAATATATTAGAGGCTAGAGTTTATCCCTGGGGTCCCCAATTCTGGTTGGAATGTTGCTCCAACCAGATGAAATCATCTAGAACTATGACATCGCTCACAAGACTGGAATGTAACAGGTGTTTACAGAGCATTCTTGCTAAAAGGATGACTTGCATAAAAAGGCCACTACAGATCCAAAGACGATATTATAATTTTATTTCTATTTACTTATATTACATTGATTCCCTTTAAATTTAAAATTTGGGGTGCATACATATGCACTAGTAGAGTAGTTCATATAATAATTTAATAAATAAATGCATAAATTTATGTTAGAAGTACATACTGAAAAAATATGCCTGCTCAAGTCAATATGGAGATCATGCTTTAGGAACATATGCAGCAGGGTACCTTTAAGTGTTTCTAGACAGCTCCATAAAGTTGTCGTTCATGTTTGTTTGTGGACACCATCCTCATACCGAGCACTGCTCTGCCATAAATAGGTTTTCATGAACACAGTAATAAAAAAAAATTAAAATAGGTTTTCAATAAATCTTTGTTGAATGAGTGAAACTGGGTTAATAAATGACTTGAAACCGGCTTAAATCAAAAATTACCATGTATCTTTAGATACCATAGTCAGTTGAATGGCGTGCCCCACTCCCAAATTCATATCTACCTGGAATCTAGAAGTAAGACATAAACAGAATTTAGAAACTCTATTTGGAAATATGGCCTGTGAAAACACACTTAAGGTAAGAACTGAGATGACGTGATGCAGGATTAGGGTGGGCCCTCAAGCCAATGAAAGTGTCTTTATAAGAAACAGACAAGTGCACACAGAGATAGAGAAAGATCTTATGGAAACTTAGAGGTAAGAGTCTGGAGTGACACAGCTCAACTACAAACCAGGGAGGGAATGCCTGGGGCCACCAGAAACAGGAACAGGCACAGAAGTGTTCTTCCCTAGGGCCTTCAGAGTGACCCTGGCCCTGCTGGCATGTTGATTTTGGACTTCTAGTCTCCAGAACAATAAGGGAATACATGTCTATTGCTTTAACACTCAGTTTGTGGTAATTAGTTGTGACAACCCTAGGAAACTAATGCAGATACTATGTTTGAGATACCAGGCCAATGTACCAGCAAGTTTAGTCCTGTTATATCTGACTCATGTGCCCTTTCCGTTGGTCTGTTGTAATGAATCCAGCACCCCCTCCAGTAGAATCTGTTCATGATATAAGACAATACTAGAATCTAACTCCCCTGACTCTTAGGGTAACATTCTGTACACTACACCTTACTATTTATAGCAGAAGAACTTATCTCATAAGAAAAAATTTTCAAAAAGTCTAAGGTGTGGGTATGCCTAACAATTTATGATGTAACCTGAAACTCTTTGCTCTTAAAATTCTTATGAGGATAAGTTTCTGACCCCTGATATATGCTGGTTCCAGCCAGTTAACAACTATCACAAGACATGTTATAGTTTTATTTTGGTACTTGATATTCTGGTCACAGCAAGAACCAGAAAATGAAAAGTTACTTTAAAAAAAACTCGGCTTGGTCATTATTTAATATTACCGAAAACTTATCATGTGCATATATTTATAAAAATAAAAATTTACTTGAATTATAAATCATTCAAATTGCTTGAAACATTAAAAAATGAAATTTCATTCTACTTGTGGCAGATATTTTTGATCTACCTTTCATCTCTCTAATTAGCCAGTACAAACAAAAGAGTGTGCTTAAAAGCAGTAGATGACCAGAGCGTCTTTCATATAGTCTAGAGATAACTTATATGATCATAGTAATGACTGTGCTTGGCAGAGAAGAGGCACTCAGGAAGTGTTAGAGCTGTTTTACTGGATTAAAAAGGAAAATTAGAAATCAGAAAAGCCCCTTTGAATTTAATCGTTCATTTACTTGTTATTTGTTACTGTGGATGTGATTGAAACTATCTTATCTTCTGGACCTGAGCTTATTCACAACTCGATTTTGAGCAGCCAGAAAGAATGTCATTGGTGACGTGGAAGTGTCAGGATTCTGTGGACATGATGGGCCCATGTTGGGTATAGTGATCTCAAGGAAAGGGCTATCAATGAGGGGGCAAATGAACTCTAGTCAGTAAAATACAAGATTTTAAAAGAGAAGAAAAAAGGAAGTGTTGCCCAAAAGATAATCATTCCAAAAAAGCAAGAAAGATTAAGAAGGATAGAAGAGTTTAGAAGTGAAATTCATAAGAAGGCAATCACAAGTGATCAGAATTCAGTTTGGATGAGATCCACAAACCTGAATTGAGCACCTCCTATGAGCCCAGCAGTGGGTGAAAACGAGTGGAACATGGCACGCTGAGCCATAGTCTATCAAACTCTTAGAATGTTTTTAAGAAAGATAAGAAAGAGGAATCTGAGGAAACCTTTGTGTCTATGCATTGTTGAATTCTGCTTTAAAAAGAAACCCCAGGAAGAAGTCTTTAACTGGCATGTATTTTTTAGTATACATAGAAAGTCCCCAGTAAATGAGTATGTCTTTGTGTGTTTTCCTTAATATATAAATTAATAACATGTGAACAAATGGGCTATAAAAGCAAAGATGCGTATCACACAGAGAGAACCAAGAACAAAGATTATGTAAGAAGAGTGACATGAAAGCTGACATCCAGATGTAACTTTGAAAACAAAACAAAAGCTAATGATAACAAGAAGATGATTGAAATGATGTCTGGGACAGAGGTGGAGGCTTCAAGGAAGCCCCCATTTTCTCTGGAGGGTTCGGGATGACTCAGGGAACCCTAAACAACAGCCAGTCAGATGGGCTGAACTGTAAGTGTCCTAGGGAAAGCCCAGGGGTGGTATTCTAGGAATTTGTTGTAAGTATGGCCTACTTTGACATTTATATCAATTACTTGACTAGCAATATAAGAAAAAAAGTCTATGAAATGCAGTGATGTCAAAAAGATGTGAGGGCAAAGAGAGGATTCATGCGTCAGATGATGGAAACAAGAACACACTTGTTTGGCCAAGTCAGCATGTATAAACTTACACAAAGATTGTAAAGTTTCATGTTAGGGTCAAAAAGTCAATCACATTAGTACAGAATGGGTATGTTGCCGTTTATTTTATACTCGATCCTAAATTTACATAATCCAGGCAGGCACGCATATGCACGTACACACACACACACACACACACACACACACACACACACACACTACGATATGGGTCTACGTGTAAAAAATATAATGCCAATTGAATCCTTTTTTATCCTATGCTGGTTCAGATTTCATAGGTCTATTGTGCCCTGTCCTGGATTTATTAAGAAGAATTTAGAGCAAGGAATTGGAAAGCTTTTGCCTAGAGGAGAAATCAGTTCAAGAAATTGGTAGTGTCTTCAAACAGCTGAAGGTATCACATGGAGGAAGGATTTGACTAATTATCTTATTATAGGAGATAGAAGAAAGACAGTGGGCAAAAGTATAGGACATGCTTCATTTGTATATAATGAATCATGTTCTGTCATTAAAGCTGTTCAACAATGGTCTGCCTGCCTTAGGAATGCATGAATTCTGTGTCACTGGAACATTCTAGGAGGTGCCAGAAGGCTATTGACAATAATCTACCCTTTGTGTTCTTTTCTGCTCTAAGGTAAACACTACAGATAAAAGAAAAAGTGTGGAATAAGGAAAGCACGTCCATATACATAACATCTCTGTAATGTCAAACAGCCTTCTAAACCTCTGTGAAAACTATTTTCATAACCTTTACTTCACTGTTTTGAGGAAGATTAGATTCAATAATTTGGATAACACACCTGACACAGTGGATGCAAAGTAAATCGTGGAAAAAATGTGTAATTATTATAATAGTAATTGTATAGTTTCTGTAGCGTAAAATTGGCAAATATCTTAAATATCTACCACTAGAGAGAGGAAAAGAAAAACAGAGAAATCAGGTAATGTTCTTGGTGCTTTCTGATCCTAACTCTGTAATGCAAAACTACAAGTTACCCTCTGATTAGCTTATGCTTGCTTAAACAAGTGATCCTCAGTCTGTAGAAAACATATACTTGAATTAAAATATTCATACTTCACAGATGAGTCAGCTTGCTGGTAGAAATAAAAAGCAAAACCAATAAGTTAATTAATATTCAAAATTCCAGTTTCAGACAAGTACTTTTTAAGATTTATGTATTTACTTGGAGAGAGGGAGAGAGAGAGGGAGTACAGGAGGGAGGGGCAGAGGGAGAGGGAGAGAGAGAGAATCTCAAGCAGACTCCCCGCCATGTGGAACTCCATACAGGGGCTTGATCTCACGACCCCTAGATCATGACCTGAGCCCAAACCAAGAGTCTGATGCTTAACCAACTGAGCCACCCAGGTGCCACTCAGACAAGTACTTTAAAAATAAGGATATTAAAAAAATGTACAATCTAGAGTAGGGATCCTTTTTCTTATTACTTTCTTCATATATTATCTGAAGTAGGGTCTCCTTAAGAAAGAAAAACTTATTTAAAATACTCTTTAGAAGTTGACCCACAAAAGTGATGCTTGATAAATGATTTTGGAAATTGCTCCATCTTTTGACTTTTCCTTTGAAAAAAAATGGACAGTCTTTAGTCTATCTCATGACTAATTTAAAATTTCATTGAAATGTCCCTTAAGTGTTAATTAAGATTTGCAATTAAAAGTTTGCATCGTTAAATGCAAGTAAAACTGCACTGTAGGTGTTCTTATATGAACTTACCCCAAAAATGACAACTAAAATATTCATTTAAAAGCATTTATTCTAGAGAGCGACTTGCTTGAACACAAACCCAGGAGGTGGGGGGAAGAACTGACTTGGCATAGACAGAGTGAGGAATACAGTTTTACTTAGAGAACGCCACAAAACAGCCCAAAATTATGCACAAAAATTATTTTGAAGAAACTTCACATAAACTTTTTTTCAGTTTTGAGAGAAGATGAAAGACATTTGTGATACTAAAAGTAACAATAACTGTCACCTGATCTGTGAACTCGGCCAATTCTAAGGATCCAGGTAAAACTAGTGTCGTGAGAACTGGTTCCTGGACAGCAGGAGAAATAAAGCTTTTGCAAAGCTCTTAGAAAGTTAATCCAAACAATGATCACCACAGACAGGCGAATAGACGGAAAATAAAGAGGAAAGGTACAGGCGGGAGGGGGGCATGGGGGGAAGGGGGGGAGAACAGTGACATTTGGTGATGAACCATATGTGCGTGGTTTGAAAGACATGACTGAATTGTTTTTGGTGCAGTATTATTCTGACATTTAGAATGAGGCAATTTTCCATTTCCATTAATGTACTGCCAAATAGAAGGGGAACTGTCGCGAATTAAAGACTAAAGAAAGCTGTTCCTCAGAGTTGTATTAAATCATTGCTGATGAACTCATTAAGAACAAATTAACGAGGTAAATTGTACTAGGATTAACCAGCAAGAAAACCCAAGTAAAATTATACAACCCACTAGTTTCTAAATGGTCCTACATTAAGCACTGACAGCACATGTCATGAAAGTGAGAGGCCTTCTTTAGTTTCTACAAATCCCTCAGCATCCTCAGAAAAGGATTCAGATTCACTTCAGAGATGAGTGCAAATTTGGTGTAGTATCTCAGCAGACTTTATAACAACCAGAAGATGTTAAGCGAAATTACTTTCCCCTCACACATACCACATTTTTTCATGAAGAAAAACAAGCTAAAATTTGCCTACTTTGTGTGAAGAAGCAAAGATAGTCCCTCTTCCTAACATCAGCATAGAGAATTATTCTAACTGTACAAGTATGTACAGTTAGAATAATTGAAATCAAGTAGACATGACACTAGCCCTCTTTAGTAGAGAGTGGAAAATCTTATCTGTGGTTTTCAGACCCCTCTAATGAAAAATTATCTTTAAGGAACTCTTGGTCCCAAGATTCCAGGATGCCAAATTCTCCAAGGCCTTATCTGTCTGGTTACAGAGCAACTGAAATTTGCCATTTCTATATTATTCTTAGCACTGAAGCTTTAGGGTTGTAAACAAACTAGGGAAAGAAAAAACAAAAAGGAAGCAGCAGAATATATATTGCAACATGGTTCTTAATTTGTCCAATGGTCACGTTCTATATTTTATCTTGAATTCATATATTAGAACTAAGCAAAAGCCTGGAAACCTTTTATAGGATGATGTTCTGCCCTCGCATATCGTGTTCTTTGTTGGTATGTTGAATAGTCTTCTTTTTATAATGGAAAATGGAGACTCGAGTCAGATCTCCATGATGGCCTGAGTCCAGCCCCTAGACCATCATCTCCTTTTTCCTTTTCATGGTATTCATGGCCTGAGTCCAGCCCCTAGACCATCATCTCCTTTTTCCTTTTCATGGTATTTAGCATGTTGCTGTGAACACAGGAGGCACATTATAAGTGTTTTTTTTCCATTTTAATGGAAGAATTAATAATAATGTTGTGTGTTTTAAATTACAGCTCAGATTCAGAATTCTTCCCACATGTCAATAGTCATTTGAAACTACTGAAAATACTGGTTCTAACTTGAATTAAAGGCAATAACAGAGTCATGCCTTAAATATAAATTAATCTGTTGCCTTTTCTCTGATTTTTTCATAATCATTAAAGCTCAGCCCAGCTTCACAAAACTAATTCCTTCAGAGGACATTGCTATTTGGTTTTTAAATTTTCAATTGATTCAATTCATTTATAAAAACTCTTTTTAAAAGTGCAATTTCAATTGGGTTCATTTTAAACTACTTGGAATCATTCACATTTATATAGCATTTTAAATCTTATGATCTCAAAGTCCATTTAATGTTATTTATTTTTAATGTAGGGCAGGATGAAATTATTATTCCCATTTTACAGACACTGAAGTAAATATCTGTAAATATAAGGCTTTCAGTGTCTCACTCAGCCATGAGAAATTTGACACTCAGAAATCAAATCCATTATTCTTCCAAGAAATACCAACATTTCCACCCCTTTGCTTCTCAAACATTTATTTTTTTAATTATAATTTAGTCTCCCTCATGAAACTTCTAACTTCTGCTAACTAAACTTCAAATATCATTTGCTGTGCATATCAATTGCTCTACCTACTCCCACAATTAATTTCCAAGGTCTCTGGATATGATCAATTGCTATTTATCCAGGGCTAAACCAAGTTCTGCTGAAATCGACAGGAACCAGAGACAGGCATTTGATAAAAATTTGATGTCTGTATAGGTATCTAATCCCAAAAGTTGTACCCTTCAAAATAACTAAAAAGACTATTGAATGCTGACAAGGACATACTGCCTAGCCATTTCCATATTGAAAGCTTGCAACTTGAAAAACAATTATATCTGGACATGTTACTCCAACTTCATTTGTAAACACTAAATTCAATATATCATAATCAAAATGTATGAAACCAAGATAAACCATGTTTTCCCTTTAAATCAGACAATTCTGTTTGCTTTTGCTATGGTTATGATTACATCTTACTGACCTGATAATTATATGCCCAGAAAAAGTGACCTTAGCAAAGGAGAAGTTTCTAGAGAAAAAACACAAAAGGTCCCTTTTGTTTTTTCTTTGTCATTTTTCAAAAAATTTTTTAATAATTTGTCCTGTAGATGAACCAAAAAACTTTTTTGGTGAAACCAAAAGCATTTGAATAAAGGAACCCAAGTCAACTTGTTTGAGAATGTTCTGCCCTAAGGGTACATTTTCCAGCTTCATTTCTTGGCGGCACAAGGTCAGGTCTCCTATAGAATGTTGATTCCTGAAATTAGGATGCTTCATTTGTAATCTAAGTAAAGTCACTAAGGACCATAAATAGTCTCCTGACCTCATTGGGGCTGAGCTCCATGCTCTGTTAGTTGGCTAAGTAGAACATAGTGAAGATTCAGCTAACCCTGAATGTGTACATTTCCATGATTACTGTCCACATTCACGCTTACGAAGAGACACAGGCACATGGAAGGAGGATCTCTTTTTAGTCCCCTGACTTTATAAACACCATTTTCATCCATGAAATACTAAAATTAGAGCCTTTCTAATGACCCCTTTATTATTTCCTCCCTGATTACACTTACTTTGCTTACTTTACCACAGTAACATTCACAATGTTAAGAAAACAAAGATATTAGAATTACTGTTATTAAAAATATATGTAGGGGCACCTGATTGGCTCAGTCAGAAGAGCATGTGACATTTGATCTCGGGGTGATGAGTTTGAGCCCCATGTTGGGTGTAGCGATTACTTAAATAAATTAATTTAAAATATATGTATATATATTTATATGCCCTCTAAATAGTGTGAGGAGGACAGCTTCATTTGCACATGGTTTTCTTCTTTGCTTATACTATGAATATTGAAGGACCTTACATCCAGCACTGGATTTGGAGTCTATGAATTTAAGAACAAAGAAATTTTTACTTTAATCTTTATGGTAGCCCAACAATGACACAAATCTTAATGGAGCATGTTCGGAGCAAATTTCCAAGGAGAAACTTATGTCAATTCAATTTGCCCTTGACCACTTTTGTCTTCCCTAATCCCTTCAGGCTAAATGCCAAAGCCTGCTTTCCAACATAATTATTATATTTTCTATAGGTCTTTGGCTTTGACATAATAAATCTCACCCTCTACCTCTTCAAAATACTCTCCAATCTTCTCATTAGTTATAAGAATCCAAAAAGACCTTTTTATTATTCTTCTACAGTTTTCTTTGGCAAGTTGTAGCTATTTCCATTATACCTGATTATCATGTTTGATGGGATCTAAATCTGAACTTCTTTACAGAAATATAAATTTTCTCTAATTTCATGTCTGAGAATCTTGTTTTATATTCTCATAAGTTACTGTAACTTTAAGCTGATTTTGGCACACAGTTCCCCTTCTACCACCCCTTTAAATCCAAATATTCCCATTGAGAGGCATTCCCTATGCAGGATTGCATCTTGACAACTCACCACCTAAGACTGATGAACCTCCTTCCAGATATTTTATTCATGTCTCTTGATAACCACCACGAAATTCTTTTCCTCAGACTTTGCTCATTTTATATCATCAAGACAACTCCACAGCCAATTCTCTAGCTACAACCTCTACGTCTTCCCATCAGTACATTCTATCTCTGCTAAAATGAATCTTCTTTCATACTTAACATTTAGTTCCTTCCTCAAGTCCCTTGCATTAGCTTTTCAAAGCTTTCCCCAATTGGCAAAACCCATACAAGTTAGGTTACTTCTTCCTGATTTGTATCTGCAACCCACTCTCATGAACTGTCTTCCCAAGTGCTGTTTGTGCATTTGTGTGTTTCTGTTTCTGCCACATCTGCTTTATAGCCACAGAGATATAAAAGTAACATCCTTAAAAATAGGAGAAAACTGACCTCACTGATTGTTTGCTATTGCTAAGTACAGTGAAAATGAACTTCCACCCTCTCTCTTTCAGTTCCTCTAAAATCCTTTAAAGGATTTGTCCTTTAAATAACATTCTCCCATTTCTCATTCTAGATCTTTTTAGGTGAGTAACACACTCAGTTAAGAACCCAAGCCTATTTCCTCAGCATACACTAGTGATGGACACAGGAAGCTCACCATGTATCTATAAATTGTCCTAAAGGAAGGTGGTTCAGAACAGCTTAGTGAAAGCTGTCATTGTTGGAGTCAGAGAAACTTGACTGTGAGTCTCAGTTTTGCTTCTTACTAAATACATGATATTGTGCAAATGACTTAAACTTTCTGAGCTTCAATTACTCCATATATAAAGTGAAGATATTAATAAAGTTACCTTATATATTGACATTTGGCATGTAAAACACATTTAGCATAATGACTGTCATATAAGAAGTACAAACAAATATTACCTATCAATAAAATTTCGCATATCACATTTGACAATCTACTGTGGATATAAAGTCATTCTATGTTTTAGGGCAGTATAAAATATTATGACCAAGAATGTTCCAAAAGGAATATTTTGACTATATATTAAAAATCAGAATATTGTGGAAAATTTCATAGTTCAAAGAGGCTGAAAGATATTACATAGCTGTTTGAGGACCCCACAGCTGGTTTGTTACAGAGTTCTGGAAAAGATCTCAAAGTGCCTGGTCAAGTGTTCTTTTGCTATAGAGAACTAGAGGTGATCAACCCTTCTCTGAAAATTATTCATAGTTTTCATTTTAGGAAATAATTTTTTTTTGAAATTGAAATGATTCTGAATGCTTAACCTGGAAAGCCAACCGAGTTTCTTTGAGAAGAAAAATGGTCAAGTTTTTAAGGTAAAATGTTCATCAGCTTCCAAAGCAACTTTAGCTACAACAAATATCTATGGTCTAGAAAAGGCTTCATTATACCTCCTCCACTCGGCACAGATCTCTGTCTTATAATAGAGTCATTTCTTCTCATTGAACTTTTCCTTTGTTGTTATTACTGAGCATTGTAATTAAACATTCTTCCTGAATCTGCTTGGCAGCTGCCACTGAGTTCTAAGGAACCATTCATAGCCCTGTGTATTATTATCCTAATCTTCTATTATAAAGAAAACTACTTTATGCCAAAAATCAGATACAAATACTGAAAGCCTTTACATTTTGTTTTATTACAATGAGTATTAATTGACATATTGGGGGTGGGGGTGGGTCTAATTCTTTAAGACACTGGGACCTCTGTTAGGATAAATTAAGCATGCAATTTTGAGTTCTACTTGAGTTATATTCAGCTTATGTGTTAACTTCAACATAGCTTGGGAAGAATTCACTGCACTGAATATTCATATGGCGTGCATGATACAGACACTGAACCCAATTTAGTAAATGAATACTTGTAATTTCACCAAATCTCCACCGAGAGATTATTATGCAGATTTATGAAGGAATATCACTGAAGCGATTCTTGGCTATGTCTTCAGTCACCAAGAACTCAAAGTATGTAAACCTCAAATAATTTCCAATGTATTTACTGCTACCAGTTTCATCCTCTGAACTTTTCTGACATTACCTCTCACTTTCTGTTTCATCTCTAATTTTCCCTTCGATATTCTTGCCCTTGAGCAAAGAGCCAGCATCATAACACCTACGAGCACTGCCAAGTTCCCCCTGACAATATCCTGGCTGCCATAATGCCAGCAATCTGTTCCAATCCTGTCACTGTAAAATCTCATTAAAGGCAAAAGGATGCCCAGTCACAGGCATATAGGTACAGAGTAAGAGCAGGCTCATGTTTCCAGGAGTAGCTATGGCCTGTGCTGGGGCCTCCTGATGTCTTCCAAGGAATCACATATTGACAAAGAGTTGGGTTCAGTGAGCAGAAGCTAGAGTCCATTGTGGAAATTGCAATGAGAGCCCTAATACACCCATTCCTTTAAGGGATGTTTAACAGATTATGGAGACCAGATTCTGAAACAGCACATTTTCCCAAAGTCAGGTACAAAGGGACCATGCGATGTAGCCTGGTTGAATACAACCTGGGAGTACATGCCAGAGCTGGATTCTAAGTCAAGCCCCACAACTCTCTCATTGTCACCCTGGAAAAGTCATTTAAACTCTCCTCATCTCACACTACATACATACCACTCATGCTACAAATTGGCAGGAGATCCAGAAATGTGTACTTGAAGGAGCACCATCTCATGAGATGACAAACACTAAGTCCATGCAACAGTTTGGATCTAAAAAATTATCATCATATCTTAGGGAATATGTGTTGGAAGTTTATAGAACACTCTAAGTAATTTGGGAGCAAATCTCTTTATTATGACTTGCAGAATCATCTTACTAACATCCATCTCACTATCCTCACTTTTTTTTTGCCGCTCACTGAAATTATCTCTATTTTTATGAATTAAAACTAAAAAGATATTGCCGTAGCAATATATACCTCAACACTGGGTTATGGTTAAAAACTTAGGCTTTGGAGTGAAGAAGCTCATAGTTCTAATCCCGCATCCTTCACTTTCTTAACTTCTCCAAGTTTAAATTTTACTAGCTCCTACCTCTTTGGATAGAAGTGAAAATTAATAAGACATTACAGGGAAAGTTGTCCTCAGCACTGGGTCTGGAACTTAGTGAGACTTAATAAACTTCAGCTACTAGTCTTATTATTACAGAAAAAAAAATCTGTGACCGTTTTTGTGAAAATTGAACTAAGGTGTGAAACATTGTGTGAAATATTGCTGCATTAGCAAGAACCCCCGGGGGAAAGGGTTGAAAAGAGATTGAATAGAGCTGTGTTTTTTCTTGGTTTTATATGTATAACTATGTAACATGGGGTGAGTTAATTAACTTTTCAAAGCCTCAATTTCTTTGTTGGTAAAACAAAGATAATAAAAGCAAGTTTATGTGAAGAAGAATTAGGGTAATATATGTGAAAGAACCCCAGAACTATGGAACTAAAATCTTCATTTTAATAAGTTCTCTGGGTAACTTATGTGCATACTAAGGTTTAGAGACACAAATGCAGACCCTCTATATAAACTACAGTCTATACAAGCAAAAGACAGGTGATGAAAAAGACAAGAAAGTCTTCAGTTAGTGAGTTGTCAGCTATTTGGGGCATGACTATAGTTTTGTTTTGTTTTGTGTTTTCTCCCCTCAAGGGGCATGCTTTAACTAAGTTGGGGAGAAGTTTGTTTGATGTGGCTCTGCTAGGAATTGAATGTTTTTGTCCCCCCACCAAATTCATCTATTGAAGCCAATTCCCCTGATGTGATGGTATTTGGAGTTGAGGTTTTGGGGGTGATTCGGTCATGAAAAGAGAGACCTCATGAATGAGATAGGTGTCCTTGGAAAAGGAGCCTCAGCTTGTTCCTTCATCCCTTCTACCATGTGAGGAGCCTGTGAGAAGGAGCCAGCTATGAACCAGAATGTGGGCTCTAACCAGACACCTTGATCTTGGATTCCCCAGCCTCCAGAACTGTGAGAAATAATTGTCTGTTGTGTATAAGCCACCCAGTCTATAGGATTTTCCCATAGCAGCCTGAATAGGTTAGACCAGGCATGAAATAAATCACTGGAAATGATTAGGGGGTCTCTGCAAGAAGGAGAAGTTGGCATTTTAGGTACCTAACTTTTTGATCAACTTGTGGTTACCTGACACAAGAAAGAAGCTGGAGAGAGGAGAGGTAGCTGAGTAGACAGAGAGGCCACCCCAATGGGTAACCTGCATACCCTACATCTTGAGGGTATCTAAGTTTCTGTATGTGAAGCAACTCTGCTGAAGACCTTACTAGTGCCCCACTTCAGAGTACTGGCAAAGGGATCAAAAACTTTGGGACGTGGGAGCTGAGGGGTTGGAAGTAGCTCAACCAGAGTCAGCCTCCTGCTTTTCCATATCCGAGAACTCCATCATGAAGCAGTCCCTACAGGGCCCTCAGAAGAATCTCCTGAACTCAAGTTTGAGATTTAAACTGGGCAAATGTTTAATAATTGAAAATAATCAGAAAGTTATGGAATTTTTCTTTAGATGTCATCCATGAAACTGCTGTGCAGCAAAGAACAGGTATCTAAAATAACAAGGCAGAAAAACAAATTTGTTCCATGTCAAGACCCAGTGAGTTGAGACTGCTCCATAAACTTACTGCTTAATAAAGTGCATGGTAGATATAAACAGCCAAAAAATGGTAGATAATTTATAAAAATAAATGTTTAAAAACTAAAGAAATGTTATTTTCAACAACTTAGTATTGGGTAAATAACTATGGTACATCAGTATAATAGAATAATGCACCAATAAACATTACCATAAAAATAGAGATAATGAAGAGATGGACAAAAGCCAGAAAAAGACAAACCAGCACATTATATTATTAAATAAATGGCCCAAAATTTATGTTGATTTACATGTGTCTACATATATCTGGGAGGATAGACCTCATGGTATAATAAATAGGTCATCACAGTGTTTGACTTTGTGCATGATTTTTTAAATAATATTTCATATCTGTACTTTGTAAATTTTCTTCAGTGAAATTATTTGGTAATTATTCTCTCAAATTAATTTCCAAATCTCTTGCTATAATTTTATCTTCATCATATCTCTTAGAGCATCCTTCTTTGGACTCCATAGTTATTCATAATTTTGTCTACAGTTACAAAGTGTTCACATGCTTCAGGAAGAGACCAATAAGAAGCAATATATCAGTAAGTGCAGGCCTGGATAATGATTTTGTATCCCATTGTTGTGAAAAATAATCTACTGATTTTGCCCTTTGTTTTAAAATGAGTCCATTAGGTATGTCATATCATTACTGTTTTTCAATATCTTTATGCACAAAAATGTTTTATGTATGTAAAACTTAATTTCTAGATTGTTATCCCTATACTAAAGTATGATGTTGTTCAATGGGAAGCCATGTTTCGATTCTCATTGTGTGCTCCACCACAGCTAGCCCAGTGTCTCAGGCATATTAGAGGCTGAATTGGTGTGAACAGAAGATGTCAAAGCTTTGAAAATTCATATGACTCTGTATAAACATACTGAAGGTCAAGAATAAACAGGGGAGATTATTATAGAGTAAGGGTGCAAATGAGGTTGTTATTCACATACAAAACATTTTTAGTTTCTTCTTTTTAAATCACAGTTTAGTTCTAGGTCTATGGCCTTTATTTGAAATCTACATCCTTTGGGGCGCCTGGGTGGCTCAGTCGTTAAGCGTCTGCCTCCGGCTCAGGTCATGGTCCCAAGGTCCTGGGATTGAGCCCCACATCAGGCTCCTTGATCCACGGGAAGCCTGCTTCTCCCTCTCCCATTCCCCCTGCTTGTGTTCCTTCACTCGCTGTGCCTTCTCTGTCAAATAAGGAAATAAAATCTTAAAACAAAGTTACATCCTTCAAAATCATTGAGTTACATTATTGTTTTCTGTTTCATGTGCAGGAAAGCACATCCAGTATGAAGGGCTCAGGAACGTAAGTTAAGGAAACCCGTATTTTCACAGGGTTTCCACCACTACATTTTGTTTCCTTCCAAATCACAGATCCTGAATTTTGAATTACCTGAGTTTTGAATTACCCATAAAAAGGAAGGAGTAAAACTTGGCAATACAGCAATAGTTACAATAACCTTTAGATAGCAGCCTTTTAATCAGCCTCTGTCATACTGACATCTCTTCTGATACATCATGTCCAGGAGTGAGTATGCAGGAGAGTTAGCATGAATCAGAGACAACCCACAACATTCACTCTGCATGATGCCACTTGTGTCTCTAAGTCTGTGGGGCCATAGGAAATACACACTTCCTTTTTAAGTATTGTTATTTTTACTACTGTTCCTACCTTTTCCTACAGAAAACCATAACTTCCACAACCTTGCTCCCTTTGTCACTGTCTCTATCCAGCATTCCATGATCAAACAGCAAGAGCAGAATAGATGTATTTGCGTTCTATTTTCTACTGCCCTCCAGACTTGAGCATCTCTTTTTTTCTCCAGTGATTTCAGAACATGCTCTTGATAACTTCTGTTCCTCCTATGTAGTTAGTGTGCTGTGTAAGGACGGGTGTACGTACAGTGGGTTGGTAGTGAAGGAGGGGACATGGAAAATATCCAGGGAACTGCTCCCAATTACCTTAAAGTCAGCTTCAATGAAGCATTAAAAAGAAACAGAAAGTGCTCCACTTCCAAATGAGTGCAGCCTACTTGTTCCACACTGCACTTTCTGTCCAGCCCACCCCTCCACAGCCAATTACAGAGGCCCTGCTAATGACTCTCAGATTTTCAGAGCTCGTTTCCAAGAGATCTTGTAATGCTTACACACTTCGCTAAATACCACATGGATTCATGCCCTTAGTGTCACTTCACTAACCAAATGAGAAACAATCATCCTAAAAAGAAGAATGTTTCTAACATGGTACAAAAAGGACTTATAGAACAAGTACGAGAGAAAAGGAGTAGTTTATACATCTAGGGATACCGGACACACACAAAATTGTCGGAAATGTGCAAGAAACTAGTGAAAAAGCAAAGGAACAAACTTGTTACATTTCAAGAAAGGAAAGAGTAGGGAGAAAATTTTAAAAGAACAATAAAGCAGAATTTGTGAATGAAAAATGGACATTTATATAATAGTGTTGTTGACCTAAAGAATATTGGTACTAAGAATGGAAAACAATAAATAGGGAAAAAGGAAAAAGAAAGAGGTGACTTTACAATTTGGGGACATTGATTTATGTATGCCTTTATTAATGACATTTTTCTTCACTTCTAAATTCAACCAGAATAAATTTTCAGAAGGAATTACCAGAGTAAGCCCAAATTGAAAGGCAGTCCACAAAATAATAGACTTGTAAGTTTCAAAAGTATCAAGTCCATCAAGGTCAAAGCAGATGGAGAAACTTTTCCAGATTATAGACAACTGAAGAGACATGATTCTTGAATGCAAAGCATCGTCTATTAATTTCTTTTGTTATAAATGACAATATTGGGACAATTGGAAAAATCTAATAAAGTCTATAGATTAGATTATATTTTTGTCTTGATGTTAAATTCCTGAGTTTTATATTTGCATTAAGTTTATATAAGAAAATGTTCTGATTGTTAGGAAACACATAGTAAAGTATTTAGAAATTAAAGGGCACTATATTAGCAACTTACTTGTAAAGTTCAGAAAAAATGTAGATAGCAGATATATATTTCATATATACATATGTGAAAAAATGTAGTAAAATGTTAACAACTGAGTGAAATATATACTGGAATTCTGTATACGGTTTGGGTGACTTTTCTGTATGTCTGAAATTATATAAAAAGTTAAAAATAAAAATAGAAGAGAGCTCAAACATATTACATCCCCTTTTTCAGGTTTCCAGCAGCTTTGGTTGGAAGCTTCAGGAAGGACAGAGAAACTCAAAGTTCTTGTCTTGCCTCCCACCCAGGATCTAAGCTGCACAACCACAGCTAGGGATGAAACTTGATTGACAATATGTGCCAGAGATGTGCAAAAATCCACTTTCCTCCAGTCGCCTCTCTGCTCCACAATAGGGGAAGAAGGGCCAGAAAAGACTTCTCCTGTTCAGATGACACTCATCCTGGCTGCTAGTACACTTTTTCCCAAGCTAATCTCTCCCTCTGCAAGGAGGGAAAATTAGCCTCATTTTGTACCAGGCTATTTCCATTTTAAACATTCCCCAGTTAAAAATCTACAGGTTTTGCAGTGATATACTCACTTAGTACTACTCTATATAAGTGAGGCAGCTATGAAAAAGGAATAAAGCACCAGGCTTTGTTTCAGAAATCCTAAACTCGTGCCTTTTTCCCAGCTCTCCATTAATGAGTTGTCTTGCTTTGGGCAAATCATTTGACCTTTTTAAACTTAGTTTTCATTATCTACAAAATGGAAGCATCCTTACTTACAGCTGCAAAGATAAAATATCAAAACGTACGTGAAGCACTTTGTAAACTGTAATATACTGTATGTAGTTAATTATTTATATGCTTGTGCCAAAGAAAGAAAACTCAATTCTGACTTGTCTTCTCTTCTTGTCACTTTTTTTGTATAGTTAAGGGGAATAGTACTGCAAACCAGGTGTCCTAACTACTGGTTCTGAATAATTACTTCGGGGCTTTAGTTGGTCTTTTTATGTCAAGAGAAAAAGAAGTAACAATTTTTATAATATATAAGCAGGATGCTCTTTGGGGTCCAGTTTCCTCTCTTCTCTTCCCCTAAGAGTGGAGCAAGGCTTAGCACACAGCTGTTGCTTAGAAAATGTTATCCCTTAAGCTAACCATCACCTGAGTTGGTCATCAGGTAGGCACTCGTGTTATGGCTCACAAGCCCGCGTGTGAGAGACCTCAAAATGGCTTCTGCTGTCTGAGACAACCAAGGTTAGTCCAAGTTCAAGTCCACCAATGACTGCAGCTGACTTAGAGAGATATCTTCAACAAGGAGGACCAGAAAAGCATTGGTGATCCATTGCTATGACACTAATAGCATTCTCAGGCCTTTCCTTTCTCAATTTATGTACCCGTTGAGCCCTTGGGAAGAATATTTTCTCCAATATAATTTTCTTACCTCTGCCCAAACATTAAAAAAAAAAAGCTGCAGTTTCCAGGCAAATAAATAAATAATATCAAGACAGAAAACCCGAGTGAGCTGGAATTGGCAGAATCCTGTAACCTCAAAGAGCCCCAGCTCTATTTGGTAGCTTGTAATATCCCGTGCTTTTTCTGAGTGCATTTGCATTATCATAATGGTTGTTTGGTGAGAGTGGGGGCAGGAGCCAAATCTTCTAGGCAACTCAGTCTTTGGAGACCTGCCAGCCAGCCAGTCGGCCAACAGGGTTCATGTCTTAAGACTAGGAGCTGTGCTGGGAATTTCAGTCCTATGCAAAGTCACCTAAGGTGAAGTCAGATGAATCAGCTCTTTTTTTGGCTGCATTTCTCAAAGCCTTTTCCATAGACACATGCCTCTGGCAATATTCTTCCTACCAAGGGTTTATGCAGGCACAACTGGAAGCCCTCCCCTTCATGATCGATGGTACAGGCATACACATTTTCCCATTATGTTCAGGCTCCTTGGGTCCTGGGTTTCCAACCCAGCAAATCCTCCCAGCAGACTGTTTAAATGAACTGTCATCCCCGTCACATTGCTCAGACTGGAAACCTCTACCCACTTGACTGGAGAAGCATGGGTGTTCCAAGGTTTGGCACAAAGCCTTGTAAATGAGGCCAAGTTTCTATCTCTTTGACTTTATATATTCTATTTGGATATCCTCCTCTCTCCCCTACTGACCCCCCAAATGGAATGCTGCTGAAGAGACCATCTGCCACAAATGCCCATACCCAATGATCAAAATATTTTAGTTTCTTTCCCAGCTTGGTGTCAGTGACAAAATATGTGAGGCTTGCAAACTGGCCTTTTAGTATTTAAGCCTCTTTAAAAGCCAGGTGACATTGCCATCCTATTTGGCTCTGCTAGCCATATCCAGAAGACATCATGTTTTATGGTAAATTTTTCCTCATCAGACAAAAACCAAGTCTAAATATGAAAGGATTTGATAAGAGGCACAGCTGTGGTCTTGTGCTTTGCCATATTATCTCAGAAAGATGAAAACTAAACAAATGACAAATAATGGCTCTGGCAAGCCCACAGAGCCTGGGAGGAATTTGGATGTCAGGGAGGGCCACCAGCTTTAGAAAGCCAGCACCTGTTCTCAGATGGAAGGCGAGTCACACACATACACACATAATGTTATGCTTAGAGACCCAACAGCAAATAGGCTGCTCTCATTCCTGAGAAACACGGACACACAGTGAGAACTTTCTGCCCTTCTCGGTGGTCAGTGAATGCTAAACGATGGTGTTAAGATGATCTCGAACTGGGCTCCAGTTTAATATTGCCCTTTTTCTTTAAATATCTTGTTCTGGAACAAGAACTGTCACTTGGAACTTTGACACCAGGAACTGGTCATTCAGGGTAATGAGACAGCTTTGACAGACCTTAACTACAGTTTAGTAAATTCCACTTAGTAACATTTGAGACTTCTTCAGGATCTTCTTGTTTAACTACAGGACAGTGCCTCAGACAGAGGCCTCAAAGAGCATAATTTTTGACAGTGAGAGAATCTATACAGCAACAACTCAAACTCCATTTACTATGTAACGTCTGCACCAAACCCCAAGAGTTATGATGTTCTCTTGTCTGTTCTATAGAGAGCATTTTGATGCATAGAGCATCATTTATGCTGTCTCTGATTCCTTTCCAATGACCATTTTTTTTCCAATGACCATTTTTAAAGAAATGGCAGTATAATTCTCTCACTACACAGCTTCTCCCTGCCCCCCTGCACCATTTGGGGACTGGCTTCACAAAGTCAGCCTTTCACATTAATCGATTACCTTATTATGGGAGTATGTTAAAGAAGTTAAGCCCTGATTTCCTGGGAGTTGATGGTCAACTGGGAGCCAACCTTATTCTGACAGAAAGTTCTGTAAAAGTAATCCTTTCTGACAATATAATATATATGTACTAAAGCCACGAGTCTCAGATTTCCTGGGTCACTTTTTATCTAGCATGGGAGAAATATTGAGGTGTTACATATGTCCGTCCATGCATCCTAATGCTTAGACCAGAAGATATGACTATCATATGGGTTGTTGTATGTGTGTGCCAAAATGTACTTTTCAAAAAAGTAAATATGAGGTTTGCCACACTTACAACAAACCCTTGGAATTCAGTTTCAACAGTCAGTTCCTACATTCCCCAAACAACCTCCAAAGGTCCATGACTTAAAACAAATTACTTTGTTGAGGTTCAGATTTGAGTCTTATGAAGCAAAGAAGTTGCGTGGGAGCAAATTACTTAACCAGTGAGGGAGCCTGGTGGTTGCTACACATCTCAGCTCCAAGAGCTTGATATTGGACAGCAGCTGAGAATAATGGCTAAAAGCATAGATTCTGGAGCCAGACTGTTCTAAAAGTCAATGCTACCACAAAGTAACTCTGTGAGCTTGAGTAAAACATTTAAACCCCTGTGTCTCAGTATCATCTTCTGTGAGATGGGGAAAGAGTAATATCTACCTAGTCAAGTTTTTGTGAAGCCTAATTTAGTTGATATATAGATCTTAGCTGGGGTCCTCTAGAAAAAAGACCCAGAGACAAACATTATGGTGTGGATAGTTCATGTGGGAGTTACATACCTAAGGTGGCAATAGTGAGGGTAAAAGGGAAACATAACAAGACAGGATACCATGCAATCCAGTGTGATGTCCTACCATACTGGCTACTCCACAAATAACTAAGAAGACAGAGCATACTGCTCAGCAGGTGCTCTTTCAACACAGGGGATGTTAATGGGATTTCTATGGAAGGGTTGCAAAGAGGAGGTGTACCTCACAGCAGTCCACAAATGAGATAAACGAGGGGGATTTACCTGCCTGACTCCTTTTGGCCTCTTGCATTCCACTGGTTCACTCTAGAGGGAGATAATTTCCCTATTCTACCAAGAGCCTCATCTGGTCCCTTGGCAAGCACCTTGCAAACCACACCCCATGTCTCAGCCAGGTCTCAAATGGAGAGGTGCTTGGTGTTAGTTGAACGTTGAAAAAGAAAGATATGGTTGAGGGCTCTGAGAAGGCACGTGAGCTTCATACCTCTCATACAATATTCAAAGCACTTATGGGGCGTCCAGGTGGCTCAGTTGGTTAAGCATCTGCCTTTGGCTCAGGTCATGGTCCCAGGGTCTTGGGATCCAGCCACCAGTAGGACTCCCTGCTCAGCAGGGGCATCTGTTTCTCCCTCTCCCTCTGCCCCGCCCCCTCCCCTCCCCAACTCTGTCTCTCTCAAATAAATAAATAAAATATAAAGAGAGCACACAAGCCAGAGGAGTAGCAGAAGGAGTAGCAGAGGGAGAGGAAGAAGCAGGCTCTCCACTGAGCAGGGAGCCTGATGCGAGGCTTGATCCCAGGACCCTGGGATCATGACCCAAGTGAAGGCAGATGCTTAAATGGCTGAGTCACCCAGGCATTCCAATAAATAAGATATTTTTAAAAAATATTCAAAGCACTTAAAACACAGCCTGGCACATAGCAAGCACTATACAAAGGCTTCTATGTTTTGTAAACATAGGAATGTTAGGGCAAGGTTTCATTGAGGAAACAAGCTCTGAATAAAAAGTCAACTGATTGTGCTAGTAATAAAAGAAAATAAAAATTAAGATCTAGGAAAATGACTCATTCTTGGTGAGCAAAAAAGAAACTGTGGACAAACTAAAGAGAACATAGAAGTCAGCAGCTCCTCAACTCTGTGAAAGGAGCAAGTCCATCATGTGCTTTATTTGGAAATAAGAACTGCCCATGACACCCTATTTGTACCTGCTCCTCCGTGACAGCAATGTGTGCTGGTGGTACCCAGAGAATTCTGCGTCTAGGCACAAGGTTAAGGGGAAGGAAAACGACAAGATGGCCAAAAGGAAGTAGGATGCTGACTGAAAATAAGGAAGAAATCCATATTTTTTCAAACAATCACATGAGAAAAGATTTGAAGATTAAAAAGTTGAAAGAGGGGCGCCTGGGTGGCTCAGTCGTTAGGCGTCTGCCTTCGGCTCAGGTCATGGTCCCAGGGTCCTGAGATCAAGCCCCGCATTGGGCTCCCTGCTCGGCGGGAAGCCTGCTTCTCCCTCTCCCATTCCCCCTGCTTGTGTTCCCTCTCTCGCTCTCTCTCTGTCAAATAAATAAAATCTTTAAAAAAAAAAGTTGAAAGAAAAATCCTTCTCAAAATTCAATTTTTATTATAAAATTACCACAACATATTTTAGACTGATAATGGAGAATTTTTATTTTGGAGTATAAAGGGGGAAATGGATGAAATATTCACACCTGGATCAATGTCAAGCTCTTACTGCCATGCCTGGCACATACTAATGTTTTGGAAATATTTGCTACTGGAATTACTTTTAGTTCACTCTTTCTTTACTTGTAAAAAATCTCTTCATAAACCCAAAACAACAAAATCACACATATTTAGATTCACAGTTTCTTAAGAAAACAAGCAGATTCTGTATGGTGATCAGTCAACTAACATTCATATGTAGGGCAATTTGGCAATATCTATCAAAATAAGTGCACTTTCTGTCATGACCTAGCAATTCTGCTGTTAGAAATTTATACAAATGAAGTGAATTTTTTCAAATATGAATGAAATAACCAATATAAATATTTATTGCAAACTTTTTGTAATAAAGTGTTGAAAAGAATATCTAAGTATTCATTAACAGAAGATTGGCTAAACAAATTATAATACATCCACACAATGGAATATTCTGTAGCTATAAAAAGAATAAGGAACTACTTTACATATTTGTAAGAAAAGAGTCCCAAGATATATTATAAAGTGAAAAACTCAAAGTACAGAACAGCATGTTAGAATGTGATCATTTGTGAATAAAAAGTGAATAAATATGTGTGTAAGTATACATACATGTACACACACATATGTATGTGTATGAAATAACTCTGGAAGAAAGCATAAGAAATCTAATATGCTTACAGGAAGGACTGGCTGACAAGGAGAAAAAGGTAGAAGGGAGATTTTTCCCTGTATACTTTCTCTTATTTACTTTTGAATATCTTTGAACCATGCAAATGTATTACTGATTCAAAATAAATAAAACAAAATGAAATGAAATTAAAAGGAAGTGACTTACATTATTTATTTGTTAAAGAATTAAAATAGACTGTCCTTAAAGCTGCCTCTCCTCACATGGGATTCTAAGTTTCTAGGCAGCTGTGAGTAGGGCCGAGGAAAGCCATGACTGCTTTGCTCATGAAGATCAAGGGCTGGATGAGGCATCCAAGACATGCTGGGAGTGGTGCCAGGAAAGAGGAACACATATATTTTATAAGATGGATAACAACTTTATTGGCCCTGAAATAGTTTAAGATCAATGTTCAAGTTGGATGTAGGCCATCACTAAGTTTCATACCTGGTAAGACATTTGACTATGTTGTCTGAGGTGAAAATTGTTGACAATCCCAGTCATATCCATGGTGGAGGTCTATGTAACTCAGGAAACATAATAATTAACTATTATATTGCAAAATAAAAACAATAATAGAGATGCCAAATCTTTCTTAAGTAACCTCTTCATTCTGAGGCTCTCTTCCATGAACAACGTAAGAACCACTGTGGACATTCAAGTCCAATTCAGCCCCTGAATGACTATTAGTCTCCTTCAGCAAGCTTTCCTCTTATGTTAAGTCGAGCTTCTGGGAACATTAAGTTAAAAGCATACTTTTAAATAAGAGAATCAATCACAGAGCAATGGTATATTCTTGCCATTATGCAAACAGCAAAACCATGCTTCACCCCACCATTTGTTCAATGCTCCCTTAGAGTTGAATGGATAAGTTTTATTACATCTTGAATTAACTGAGGGCTGCTTGGCAGACTCCAAAAGCAGAGGGTCTATCTTTATCCTGACACTGCCACATACTAATTGACTGACCCCACCAAGTCACTTGCTTCCCCTGACCTCAAGTTCTGCATCTATAAAGTGAGGGAATCACACTGTGTGAAGTCTCCTCCCATTTCTAAAATTCTAAGTGTTTTGAGATAATTGTGTTTATTTAGTGTTTAAATCCAGCTATTAAAAGAATACATTATTGGCCAGGAAGACTGTCCATGATGATTTTTTAAGTGAGAAAAAGTAAATTGCAGAGTGATGAGTTTAATATAATATGTTCCATAAAAGCAAAAGTCAGCCCAAAATGTTCATGTGTAAATACGTTTTCCTATACATATAGATGTGTAGCATGAAAAGAAGTATGCAAGGATGCACTCTGGTGATTAATATCACAACTTACTAGAAATTGATGGATTGTGGCCATCAAGAACAGGGGTGTATTACGACCCAGCGATTGCAATACTGGATATTTACCCCAAAGATAGAAATGTAGTGATCCTAAGGGGCACGTGCACACCAATGTTTATAGCAGCATTGTCCACAACAGCCAAACTATGGAAAGAGCCTAGATGTCCATCAACAGATGAATGGGTAAAGAAGATGTGGCATACATATACAATGGAATATTATTCAGCCATCAAAAAAATGAAATCTTGACATTTGCAATGACGTGGATGGAACTAGAGGGTATTATGCTAAGCGAAATAAGTCAATCAGAGAAAGACAATTATCATATGATCTCACTGATATGCAGAATTTGAGAAACAAGACAGAGGATCACAGGGGAAAGGAGGGAAAAATAAAACAATATGAAACCAGAGAGGGAGACAAAGCATAAGAGACTCTAATCTCAGGAAACAAACTGAGGGTTGCTGGAGTGGAGGGGGGTGGGAGGGATGGGATGGCTGGATGGTGGACACTGGGGAGGGTATGTGCTATGGTGAGTGCTGTGAATTGTGTAGGACTGATAAATCACAGACCTGTACCCCTGAAACAAATAATACATTATATGTTAGTTAATTTTTTTTTAAAAAAAAGAACAAGGGTGCAGAAAGAGAGAGCAGAGGAAAATTCTTAAATTATTTTTCTTTAGGTATTTTTGTGCTTTTTCATTGATTGCAGGAAACATGGATTGCTCTTAAATTTTTTAAGGAAAATTTGATACAAAAAAATTATACCAGAAGCCAGCAGAGGGGCAACAAAGTATGGAAAATCATGAATGTAGATTCAAAGAGTGTAGACAGAAGGGAAGTTCACACTGGTCCTCATGTGCCTTGCCTTCCCACACAGGATCAGTGAACACTCAGGTACTGAGCATGAAAGGATTTTGATCAGAGATCCTCGTCCTTCCACATATGTATGTATATAGCACTTGTATAATACGCCAAAAGATCTCCAGAGTGCATCTGATTTAATAAAGGGTTGGATTCATTTCCTGCTGAAAATTTCATATAAGTTCAGATCTATATCATTATCTTCTATCATCATTCCTTGCCCCATCTATAAACATACCCAACGGCATTACATTTGTAAAGGACTTCACAATTACAAACTACTTTCATCACACTCTTATTCCTGTGGTGGGGAGGGAGACAGGTACTGTGCTTCCTGTTTTACAAATGAGACATAAGCCTTTTATTTAATGGCCTATAAATAATAATTCAGTTACAGTGAAATATTGCCATTCTTTCCCCTTTCTCCTTAAGGGCTGTGAAACACAGTTTTGCATTTCAAGCACTTAAGTATACTATGATTCTGACTACATGTGAAACATGGCAGGGTAAATTAATGGACTTTTGGGGTGAAATCCATCAGGAAAGTTTGCTGGTTGAACAAATTCAGATTAAAATTAATCACAATTCTTTATTAACAGGTAACCGTAATTTTCCCCCAAATATTACACGGATAATTGCCTTAAATCTCTACTTAATTTTGTGCATGCAAACATGGCCTCAAACACTCCGTAACAAAGATGGAAAACAATCTTTTAAAGTTACTGTATTATTTCTGTGCAATTCCCACCATGAACAGCATACTAATGCATTCATTCACCATCTGCGTCTGTTGGTACCATGGCCAGTTACCCCAGAGGACTAAGACACCCTGTTTTGTGACAGGCATTTGGACAATAACAAGGACTCCCAAATGAACAAGTGAGGTCTATATTATGTGCAGATGGAAGACAGATAAATAGACAAACACTGCAGGTTCAGCAGTTTGCTCAGAATCCTCAGTTCTGAAGGATTAAGATAGGCACATAGAAATATGTCAAAGCTGGTCTCCATTCTTATAAAACACTAAAAGTGAAGCTTAGGAGATATTTTTATGTTAGCTTTTCATTTGTATCAACAAAGAAAACTGTCAGATCATTTAAGAAGTACCCTTTCTTGGGGAAAGCCTGCCTGCTTGTCCGTTTTCAATGTCCTTCAAATGTTTTATTTTGTTTTCTCTGTGGGCAGCTTCAGGTGGGAAAACAAACAAAGTCATTGACAGAGGAGGGTATGAGGCATGAATGAGAGACTGGAAACCAAAATGGCTAGGCAGTTCTCTTTCAGCATTTAAGAAACATGAGTGTGTCTACTTTAAAAGCCAAATTACATTTAAATTTAAATAAGTCACTTTGGGGCACATTCATCACTTTTAAAAAAGAAACATGAGGATAATCATCACATTTATACAATACTTTTTTGTTTTGAAATAGTTAACTTCTCTGCTCTAAAAACCAAATGTTGCTTTACTTAGTCATTCATCATTCTCATTGGCTTCATAGAGAATTATGTACAGATAATTGAGACTAGGGAGCCCTAAACATTTTTCCGTAGGCTGCATTATCCTTTGCTCAATATATATGACTCATTATCATATTACTTGGTCTATAGCTCCAAGATCGTTAAGTTATTTGGTTGCTGTTCTATGAATTTCACATAATGTAAATTATTATTTTAATAAAATTCAAATATACATTTTACATAACTGCTAAAGAGACTCCTTGAGGTTTTTCAAATAACTGGATAAAATGCTATGAAGTTCATCTGCTGAATCCTCAATCCAGAGCAATGATCCCTTCTTTCTAAAACATATATCTAATACAAATAGCTTAGCTATTCATTTATTCATTATGCATTTATTGAGTACTTATTATGTACCAGGCACTGTACAATATACTGGGGACAAGGTGATAAAAAGGTAAAATTTTGCCTGGGTCTTCAAGGATATATAGATGTTGGTCAGATAATGAATGAATGAATGGTTTGACAGAATGACTGAAAAGACAATCATTAGCACCTGCTGTAATCTAGGCAGTCTTAAGATAATGGGAACATCATTTGCAAATGCAGAATGTATGAAAAAACATGGCAAGTTTAAGGATGACAATATCTTTAGATTTCTTAAACAGAAGGTTTGTGCAGAGGAAGATGCAAGGAAATGAGGTGGAAAATCAGGTTGAGACCAACATGCAAAATGTCTTAGATCTAATGTCGAAGTGTTTGTACTTCATCTTGGAAGAAATGGAAAGGCAAGATAGATTGCTAAGCAGGGGTTATCAAACATTCTAATGTAGTTACTGAGCACCTAAGTATATACCAGGCCTGTTCTAGACTCAGCATTTACAACCATGAAGAAACAGAATGAAGAGGAGAAAAATTCAAAGAATCAACAGGACCCCACTGGGATGTATTGCATATTAGACTGAAGAAGAAAATGAAGGAGAAAGATTATGCTGCGTTTTCTCATCAAAGTTTGAGTTGTCATTAGGAAGGGGAAATAAAGAATCAAGTTTTTGTTGTATAATTTCATTATAATCATATGTTGCTTAACTTCTCTTAGATCAAAAGAGGATGTGTATCTCTTTGTTATTTAAAACAAGAAGTACTGAATAGGTTCAATTGCCTGAGATATTTCAGTATAACCAACAATATCATAGCACCCAGGAAAGAGTTTCTTGGCATCTGAATGGTCTTCCAATGATCTTAATGGGTCATCTTGGGAGAAAATATTTGGAATATTTCTGTACCTTTTAAAAATTATACTGTGACCTCTAGAATTAGAGACATTGACCATATTCTTCATTTTGTCTTAGCTTCACAAATCAAGGGAAGCACTGAAGTCTGGTGATTACTGTGAAAACATAGCATAATTTCAGTGAATGGTGACTTATTATATTTGTTAACATCTCTATGAATGTGATGAACACATTTTAGGAATCAGTGTCCATCATTTGGCTAGATTTCCTTAATCGGGGACAAGACTGTAATGCCTTCAGATGCTTCCCACCCCAATAATGGAAGTTCTGATCTTCTCTGAGTCTCCTTGTTGACTCTTGATGCTCCCGACCACCTGTGTCATCTGGCATCAGTGCCTGTTGCTGCAGTCCTGGCTGCCGCATCAATGACAACTCCATCCTTGTGTGGGCGAGCTGTGGAGACAGATGGTTCCTCAGAACAGGGTAGGGACTGTCAGTCATAAAAGGGAGGGCTGAACATGAGGCTGGAGTGTGGAGTGTGGATCAAGAGCACTCCCTATATGGGTCCAATATCAGAAGTTAAAATGGAGCAACTCCAAATCTATTCACTTTCAGGGAGTTCTTAGACCTTACCTGAAAGACTGCTGAATTTTCTTTAAAAAATAATTAGAAGAACAACCAGATATAAATTACCCTATTCATGGGACCTCTTTTCTAGCCCAATCTAGTTTGGATAGGCCATTGATTATGGAAGAAACATTGTTTCTAATGTAAAAGTTCACTCCAGTTTCAGGAACCAAGACTGACTGCATTTCTTTCCAAGTAGAAGAAACGGCCATTCCCTTGAGATGAGACCAGAGTCAAAGAAGGAGGCACAGAGTTGTAGAGGAGAGGGTCCCCTTGATGGCTAGTCCTAAGAGTTCTCAGAGCTGTTTTGTGAAATTATGGAATCATGGAAACTATAGCTGACTCCCAGTAGTACAGTAGCAATCTATCCTTGAGCAGCATAAGTAGTTTGTAGTAGTGGAAGGAATAAAACTTTTATTTCTTTTACCTAGGAAGGGCTTTATTCAAATCTCCTTTTATTATGATCATGTATTGCTGACTTTCTTGCTTTTTTGTATTGATTCTGGGGATAAGGGAAAGAGAAAGATTCAGGGAAATCTAAGGACATCTTCTTAAGTGGAATTATACAACTGCACCTAAGAAAATTTATTCTTGCTCTGGGTCTTCTTTGTGCAGCAGAATAGATGGATGGATGAATGGATGGATGATGGTTGGATGGATGGATGAATGAACAAATGAATGAATGAATCTCATCCCTGGTCTTAGGGAGATGAAAGCAGTTTCTTCAGAATATCTTCTTTGTTCAGGAAGGGTCTCTGGCACATATTGTTGTCTAAAGGTTGATCTAGAGGAAGGCTTGTCAAAAATAAAGTGGTTTACCAGAGAGAAAAATAAGTATCTTGGATAGAACTCAATTGTCAAAATATCACAGTGTTGTCCTGAGGCTGGGCTTCTATTTTATCCTCATGTGAATTTTATCATCCCTATTTTGACTTCTTTTAAAAATATTCTCCCCTCTCTCATACAGATACTATCCTTGGTGTGTGTATGTTTGCTTACACATCTGTGCATAAACACTTGCACACACATGCAAAAGAGAATGGGGAGCAGGAACACAGAAAAGAATATACTGGGTATTCACATTATCACATAGAATAATATGTACTCAAGCCTCTGCCAAGACCAGTAAAACAATAGTCAAATCCATCTGAATGAAGCCTAAAGCTCTGCACCTTTACACCATATTACAGATAAAGGTAGACACAAGAAAAGTGGACCTAGAGGTGGTCATACGAGTTTACTACTTCCATCCACCTTGAGATATACTGCTGATAAAATCCTGATATAATCACTCAGCATTTAGGATATTTTCTTCCCAGAGAGATTAAGAGAGAGATCAGATGCCTATGGCACTGATACCCAAAAACAAGACAAGGAAAAGAAGCAAATTTGGCACAGGGAAACTGGCAAGGAAGAGGTGAACGATAGGAAGCCAGTACTTTATTGATCTCGGGACTCCCTGCAGCACTCACCAAATCAGTAGAACAAACTGAGGCATCAGCAATTCCTTTTCTTGTGTTTATAAATGTACAGACCCTTGGGCAAGAGTTTTGAGGATATTATCAATCTAGATTCAACAGAAGAGACAAAATAAAATACAACACTCTCAAATGTTGGCAAAAGAACCACCAAGAAGTCTCCCTGAGATTTGGAGATAAACTTACCCAAGACCTCTGGTCCTGGCTGCTATGCCCCACCCCTCTCCCACCTTATAAATTACCTGGTAGGCAAGAACTTCAAGGATTCTGGGAAACCCCCAGGAGCCTCTGGGTTCTAACCCTGGATGATCATTAGACTTCAGTCATTTCAAGGTGACAGAAACAGTACTGATGAATGCTTATTTGGTTTGGGCATTCCTTCTGAAAATTTTAGTTCAAATTTTGTACCAATTACATTAAAATATTATGTTACTAATTTTAGAAAATTATAGCCAGCCTCCTCATTTTCTGTGCTTCTGTGAGGATCTGGTTTCCCAGCCTTTTAAGACTTTTTAAAAGGCAGAGAGCTGTATATCATTTGATCCTGAGATAACCTTTATAAGTCAATCTCTCATAGAAGCCTCTCCCTCACTGGAAGGCAGATGCATCATGGAGAATTTGGCAAGGTTCAATCGATAACTGAAGTAATGCAAGTAATGACACCAGTGTGAATACTGCTGGCTTAGATATTTCCTGTTTTTCAGAAGGAACAAGTACCCACTATTCCTGTCGTTTTAAAGGAAAGAAACAAGGACCATTATTTCTTTGGCTTAATATTAATATTAAATGGATGCCCACAGAATGTTGTCAATGAAAATCTGTGTTAAAAGTGATAATATATTCTAAATGCTTGGCCCAGAGTTTTCTTAAGAAACAGCTCTTAAAATAATGGAGTTTATGGCATTTCTGAATATCCTCAAGTCTTGGGATTTGAGGGGTAGGGAGCCCAACATGTCACCTGGTATGCCTTTAATGTGGTTACTGATGAATTAATAAATTCACGGAGATTCATTTCACATAGGCATCATTTTCGTTAATTGGACAGGGCTCACAGACAGCTCACTGTTGAGTGAAGTTGGGAAGAGTTCGTATTATTGTCAATGCTGGGCCTGCAGGGGGCCAGCCTCAGTCACATGCCAATGTTATATTAATAGTTTTAAAGTCATAAGAGTAGGTTTTTTCCATGAGGAATTTTTACTTTCTTTTTGGACAGAAAATTCAACCTGCAAGATGGTCCAAAAAAAAAGATTAAAAATGCAAAAAAGGAAGTCCCATAAAACTAGGTCATCATTTTAACTTGACACAAAGTTGTGTTTGTTTTTCTTTTCTTTTTTTTTTCCTTTAGAAGATAACTTTTTGGGGATAAACAGCTAAAAATTTCCAAGTTGACAATAGGGTTTTTTGGGGGGATCTGTTTGTATTTCATACATGGCTGACATGGAATACATAAATGAAAAATAAAATAAACAAAACACCAAATTTGCTTATTCTAACAGGACAGGCAGGAGAGATGGTGGAGGGGCAAGGATGGATGATTGGCAAGGTGACCTAGAGCCTTGCTGGAGCCTTGCTACCCAAATTGTGGCTTGTAGATCGGCAGCGTGAGCACCATCAGGGAGGTTGTTAGAAACACAGAAACTCAGGCTCTACACCAGACCTACTGAAACAGAATCTGCATTTTAACAAGATCTCCAAGTGTTTTGTCTGCACATTAAATTTGTGAAAATTTAATTCTATAGTTAGTGTTGTCTGCACAGAATAGCAAAAGTTTTTATGTGGTATATAAATTGGAGTCATTACTACCTGGAAAACAACTAATGGAAGAAAAGGGGGAGGACACATACTTAGGTAAACTTATGACAACAGCAGGTAGTTTGCAGAATGCATTTTGAAAGAAAGCTTTCCTCTTATTCTAACTTTGTTTAAATCTGTGCAGTAACTATTAGTAGCTGATAGGATTACAGGCATACAGTTAATGAAGACATTTACTTCTTTACTTTGTGCAAACATTTGACAACTAACATAAGAGAACCTGAGAATCTCTGGAAATTAGCATAAAAATCCAAGTCGGCTCAAGACTCTGGAGATGATCAGTAAATGACACAGAGATAGAAAAAGAAAAGAAAAATAGAGAACCAAGATGCACCATTGCAACTCCTTAGCCAAACTGGGTTCTCAAGTTTCACCGTTTTTTTGCTGAGAAGGGACTATAAGTGACTTCAGAGCCACACCACACTTAAGCCAAAATAAATTAATAGTTACTAGGCATGTAAGGCATCTACTATATGCTGGATCCAATGGTAGGCTCCAGAATAGCTTTTTTCTTTTAAATCTTACAGCAACCCAAATGAGGAATGCATTCTCATTTCCATTTCACTAATGAGGAAATTGTGGATTAGCAAGGATAAAATAATTCCTCAAGGTCACAAAGCTAATAAGTGAAAGAATTGGGATTTAAAATTAGTTGAGTTTGACTCTGAAGCCCCTCCCAACCATGCCATGCTGCTAAGTATAGTTATAATATAAGTAAGTTAAATATTTAGTAGAATATACACAGTTATTACAATGCTCTGATTTATACCAAACCAAACATTTCTTTTGATTTTGTATAGTCTTGAATTAAAAGAAACTTTTTGTGTATTGTTAAAAATAGATATCTGCACTGGGTGGTCCCCAAGTGATTTCATTAAAAATAGCAGCACCCACAGAACAGATAAATGACATTCATTATAGCATTCTGCTTGGATCAGGTTTGCCTGAAGTTCAGTGTACTACCCTTCATTTACAAAAGGATGATCTCCAACACAGTTTCACAGGATCATTATCATTCACCACAAATATTAACCCCCTTTAACATTGAATTGTCAAGGAGATTATTTGAAGAAATAGGAAGTGAACTCTAGAAACCACTGTCATGTGAAACCCACATGGAATATGTGTTGGCCCAAGAAATAGTTAATGAATGGTACTGAAAAAATTTGTGATTGTGAATGTCTGTGTACATATACTGACCAAAAGCCTGAATGAATGTCAAACCTTTGCCATAATAAATGCAAATAACCAGTGATGGTAGTTCTGGGCTTTCTACTTTCACTTCAATCAGAACAGTTTAGCTTTTGTCTGTCTAATGTATTGGGATACACTGTAAAAATCTTTAGCTGTTGTTCAAAGGGTTCTAATTCTTAAAAAAAAAGATTTAAAAACTATTGTGGTACAGATCAACCTCCTCACTTCATGGTTGAGGAAACAAAGATTCAGAACCCATGACACTTCTTGCGTGCCTGCTATATGCTAGGCACTGTGTCAGAAGTTTCCAGGGATGTCTCGTTTCTTTGTATGGTAAGAAAGTAAATCTGATAGAATTAACTTGCCTAGTTCACACAAATAGTCAAGAAAGACTGAGGGCTGGAGGCTAGGATTATTAACCACCAAATTCTATGCTTTTCCCAGAATCCCTTATTGCTGGTGTAAAGGTAAGACAATTTTGTCTTCTCATCCTGTTCCCAGGCTGGATCACTGAACTCTATTTTCATATTCTGTTCTCTTTGCATAGAGATTATAATACTAACCAGCAACGTACAGGATTTATTTTTTGCTGTTTTCCAATATTAAAAATAGATGATGCCTAGAGTCACACACTTGCCTATTTTTTCCCCTTCTGGCCAAGAACACCAATTAATAGGATGGTTACTTGCTCAAATTGGCATTTTGGAATATGGAACATTTTTTTTTACCCAAATATGTGGAGCTACACCATGGGATAGGAAATTTTTATTATTTCAGTAGACCTCAACCCATAATAAAATGGGCAATAAAATGTATCTTATCTCCTTGTTTTACATTCAAGCAGAAACAGTGATTCTCCTCCATATGGTTACAATATTAAATGCTCACAAAGCTACTTTGCTCATTCACCTCATATATGGGAAATAAATCAAAATATCATGTGAATGAACTTCAAATATAGTCTTAAACTTGACCCATGAACTTGATGTTACAATGGATTAAGTTTCTTCACGCTATATTTTTTTTCCCACTTAAATCGCAAGAGAATCAAGGAAAGTAGATGTGGTAGAGAGAGAAAGTTCTAGTTGGCCACCACTTAGGTGTCACTGAATCAATAAATTCTGAGATACAAGCTAATAAGAGAGTGTGATCCACTCAATGTTATAGAGTAAATAGTGGCCAAATTAGTTAGAATCTAGCAAATTCCTGGCACTTTTTCCTTCCATATGTGGTGACTTGTAGTAGGGGTAGGATGTTGAGAGAGAAATAGAAAGAGGAGGAAGAGAGAGTTTGATAGTAGATAAAACATGAACTTTACATTTAGGGTTTCTTTTATTTCAAGGTTCAGAAGACTAATTTCGACGCCCCAAAATATCTAGGTGGTTGGCTAAGTTCAAAATGCTCAGTCTACATTATTTCACCAGGGTTAGAATTATACTTGTGAGCTAGCAGTCTTTATATTCTGCTCAGGGGAAAAAGAAAAAAATAAATACAAGGGGAAGGATAATGACAATCAGTCAATGAGATTTAGAAAAGTAAGCAATGACTAGCTCTTATAACCCACGCTCAACAGCCAAAACTTTAATTTGACCCTTTATGATAACAAGAAAGTATGTTTTAATTCATAGAAGCCTCCAGTGGCAGCAGTAATTGCTATTTCAAAGAAAAAAAATGGAGAATTTCAAAAAGAAAAATCTTTTTCTTATTTTTTTTCTTGTTCACATTTTTAGTAGGAGGAAATCTATAAAAAGTTAAAAAGGTAGGTGTATCTAGTTAATGTAACATACACCAAAACTGTAAGTTCATTTGGAATTTTATAAATTTGCCAGCATTTGTCAGTGGACTCTGTTGTCCCAAGTGTCTTGTGTTCTCTGAATGAAACATAGATTCTTTTTTTTTAAGATTTTATTTATTTATTTGACAGAGAAAGACAAAGTGAGAGAGGAAACACAAGCAGGGGGAGTGGGGGAGGGAGAAGCAGGCTTTCCGCAAAGCAGCGAGCCCAATGTGGGGCTCAATCCCAGGACCCTGGGATCATGACCTGAGCCCAAGGCAGACCTTTAATGACTAAGCCACCCAGATGTCCCTGAAACGTAGATTCTTGGAAGACTTTCATTTAACCCTTAGCCATCAGGGACCTAGAGAATCATGAGAGGCTCCAGTAGGAAGGAGACTCTAACATCATCTAATCCAATTTCTTTATTATCAGAGCTAACTGAAACCCAGAGAAGTTAAGTAATTTGCCTGAAGCCAAACAGTATCAGTTTTTAAAGTCCTCCTCCAATTTTTTTAAAAATTTTTATTTATTTTTTTAGGAGATTTTTTTTATTATGTTATGTTAATCACCATACATTACATCATTAGTTTTTGATGTAGTGTTCCATGTTTCATTGTTTGCGTATAACACCCAGTGCTCCATCCGGTACATGCCCTCCTCCATACCCATCACCAGGCTAACCCATCCCCCCACCCCCTCCCCTCTAGAACCCTCAGTTTGTTTCTCAGAGTCTATAGTCTGTCATGGTTCATCTCCCCCTCCGATTCCTCCCCCTTCATTTTTCCTTTCCTCCTATCTTCTTCTTCTTCTTCTTCTTCTTCTTCTTCTTCTTCTTCTTCTTCTTCTACTTCTTCTTCGTATTCTTCGTATTCTTCGTATTCTTCGTATTCTGTCTTAGTCTATATTCCATGAGTAATTTCTAAAAGGTTAGAGTTGGAAGAAATACTAAAGGTTATCCATTTTACCATTTTCTCTGTCCCAATGAGGAGCTATCGAGCATTTGCTTGAATACTTTCAGTGAAAATAAGTTCACTATCAAAAGATTACAGGGCAGTTTTTCCTAAAACATTAAACAATTTCTAAGAAATGTTTAAACTTTTCTCTAAATATAAAGGCATTATAAAAAATAATCAGTTAACTCATTGCCAAATTAATTTTTGGTTCTTTGATTAAAGTAAGAACAAGAGTGGTAAACATTATGATTAATATTACAATATTGGAGAATCCAATGAAACCGGTCAACTTTTGTAATTCATTAAAAGAACCCTTATCAGCCAGCAAGAGTTCATTTACTTTCCTCAAAGACGACTTGAGCACGAAGGGAAAAAGGACTATGTTAATAGGATTATTTAATTTCCCAAATTTTTCTTATTCCTATTCAATATCACCAGTTTGTGTTTCTCTCCTAATTGAACTATGGAAGGAGCAACTGCCTTGGCAATAGATCAATATCTAATTTTTGAAAGTTAATTTTTAAAAGAAACTTGGGTTCTTTTAGGGAGAAAAAGCATAATGATACATAATGAAAAATACTGTAACTATCCTGGCAAATTTTCTGTGTAAAATTTCAACAGAATCCATCAATTATAGTAAATGACCAATAAAAATGTTCAATCAAAAACTCATTTTAAGATACATTGTTAATGAACTGTATATAATGATGCTTAATCAAAACTCGACAATTGTATGGGAGAAAAGTTCCACAGGACCTCAGGAGCACTATTGTTCTGAACAAAAGATAATAATAAAACTGTATAATTAATAGCCTATGGTCATGTGGCACTCTCCAAGGGAAACTCAGTTTCATAGCAAAATCTATTGTTTTTCAAAACACAGGAATTGTGTTCCATAATAGCACTAACACCATAAGCAAGAAGGCATCATTTTTCAGGCTGTTTTTATTTGACATGGAGTTTTTCATAGTTGTTCACACTAAAGTATAACTAAGATGTAAAACCAGTGAATGAAGCTGCTGGCCACAAAGGTGTCTATTTTACATCTTTTATAATCTAGAAATGACACACTACTTTAATAAATATTCCAATAGCATATCTGTATCAAATAAATCTATAGGAACATTTATCTTTTTCTGGGGTAGTGTAATAGTGATAGGTAACATAAGATACTTTGAGTCCCTGAGACACAGAGCCCTCAAAGTGCAAATGAAAATAGTCATGGAAAAGTTTAGAATAAGAAACATTTTAGATTGTGAAAATCACTCTGTTAAATCAAAACATTTACCTGATCTGCTGTGTTAATTAGTATGTAAGTTTAGATAGTTATCAACCCTCAGGCCTCAGTGTGTCTACTATAAATAACAATATTTTGTATTTAATATACATATAGCCCATATGTGGACCCCAAAATATAATTCTATGCCAATTTTATTGACAGGAAAATAAAATAATAAGATATCCCTGTTAAGAACACATTGGTAAGCATGAGGTCCATTTATGAAGGTTATCAGTCAAAAATTAGCGTTACAATATTTTACTGCTATAAATTTGGGCTAAGGTCATTGGCTCAAATGCTGATATATAGTTCTTTTTTCATAAATATGCATAGTAAGTATAAGAGGCCTATTCCTAAGCATGCAAATTAAAAGGTATTACTGTCCCCTTTTAGCTGCATTCAAATCAGAATTAAAGACATGGTAAAGACAACATATATTTTCAAGCCAATCAGTTTAATCACAATTCCATAGATGGCCCTTGGTCTATCTGGCAGGAAAATTATAGCTGAAAAAGGGAAAAACCTTTTCAAAATCTTATATTTTCCCTTTAATCTTCATAAGCAATATAGTTGTTATCAGTCTCAAAATGGTTAGTCATGAAAACATTCATACTGGATATAAGCAAGCACTTATTCAGAAAGACTACATTGGAAGTAGAAAACCATAGATCAAAGCAATTCCAGTGACTTTCTATTGTCAAAAACAAAACAAGATAAAAAACAATAAAGTTAGAAAATGTGATTTCTTCCAGGGAGATCCTGATATTACATATTACATCCTGATTTCATATATACATATACATATATATATTATACAATATAATATATTATATGCTTTAAATTTACATATAATATATATTTTAAATTTTAGGTATAAATACTATATAATTATAAACATAAAAGTATTACATATATGTATATATAAATATTATAAATATAAATATATATAATTATATATATATATATATATATATAAAACAAGGAAAGCCTAAGGCTTAAACATAAGCAAATAGTGTCCAGACAGATTGGTAGTAGCTATTCTACAGTGAGAACTAGAGAATGGGAGGAGGTAACAAGGCAAGGACCAGAACAACAAGCTGAAGCAACAGACTTACTGCTGTCACCTTTTAATGAGCTGCTCATTACTTCTGAGCAGTCCCACTCAGGGAAGGCTGTTTCTAATCTATCTATAAGAAAATACATGAGGATCCCTACAAGGGCCCTATATCTCCTGCAGATGCCTTCTAAAAGTAGAATAGATTCAGTTTTTTATAGATCTTTTCTATTGGGCTGGAGGATAAATCAGTTAGGATCCAAGCAGGAGACAGAAACAACACTAGTAATTTAATATATAGAAATACGAAATTAGCAAAAGAGAAATAATACTAAAAGGAGTAAAGAGAATTTTAGAGATTACTGAAATAGCAGATGAAGGGAATAACTACTATCTCTAAGAATGAAGGAAAATATTCAAGGAAGAACTGAACTTGGAAGTCACTAACCCCTCCAACAAGGCTGAGATTTTAGACCTTGTTGGCTGCAGACCATTGGATAACACTGAAGTTCACTAACGTGCCACAGGCGGGGACTGGCAAGCAAGAAACAACCTGCTGGAGTGCCTGCAAACTCACTGGGAAGATGCTGGCTGGAGTGCAAGTAAGACTTGCTGGAAAATGTGCATCAATTGGTCTCCCGCTTGAAGGTAGCTGTGGCCACTTCACTACAAAGAAAGAAGGAAAGAACAAAACAAGAAGTGCATACAGACTTCCTCTAGCATACTCTCCTGAAAAGCTTAACATGGAGCTAGTTGGCAAAGGAAAAATTTTTATAGGATCCAGATTCAGTATCAAAAAACAGTACAAAGGAGAGTGGGTTTGGATTGAGAAGTCAACATATTGATAACTGGCATATGAAGATAATGGATCTGGGAAACAAAATTCCAAAATTATGATCTTCTGAATCATAATTTCCCTAATCTTCAAGTGACTGAACATATCTCCATTAGAGACAGGCATCCAGAATGACCCAATTTCATGGAATAAAAAGACTAAGCGATGAGACTGGGAAAACAATGTAGGGAACAAACAATACAGCATGAATCTTGAAACAATAGGGAGATTCATTGTTATCCATGACTTTGGAGATAGAGAAATGACTCTGGAAAAAGACACAGCACAGCAGAATGAAGATACTAAGTCTCTGGGAGAGATAGAATCAAGAGTTGGATGAACCTGGGAGAGTGTTTGTGCCCTAGGTAACTGTCTTGCTTCACCCTGTTAGATCTATAATTATATGGCTGCCAGTTTACACATTGTCTCCCAGCAACTGGCACTTGTGTGTATGGACCTCACTCATTGCCTTAACCACTAAATAACCACCTATGAATTGAAATACAGACGGTGTAAGTATATGGAAATGTGTGGAAGTTATGCCCCAGTTCTAAATTTTGGTAACATTAATACAGATGACCAAACAACAATTTTAAAAGGAAATTGGACATTAAGCGTCAAAATAAGTCAGATATATTAGCACCACTGGTATAATATTCAAGTGTTAATTCATTGGAAAGGAGTGTTAAGCAATGATATTGGACTCTAACTCCTAAAGACTACTGAAAATGAGAAGAGTCATTGGTAAGAGATTGACAGACGTTCCTAACACCATTTCATAGATTCTGAATCTCACAGATTATCAAGTGTGATATCAATTGATGAAGTGTGATAGCCTTAACTACAGAACCAACCTTGGTGTAATTTCAAATCCCACAAGCAAGGAAACATCAGAGTGGACAGACATGAACTGTCAGTATTTATCTGAACTATTCTTCCATGCTTGAAGACCTGAATTTCCCCTCCCCTTCCTAGCCCAGGCTCATCTTCTGAGATATTATTCTAGAGCCTCTGGAGCATTATTATAGCCTGAATAACTCAGAATTGAGGAAAGGAACTGCTGGAAGGAAGGAGGAATGCTATGGTACTTGAATCAACAAATATCTGTGAGCAGCTTAATGGATTTCCCCAAAGATGAACATTTATCCAGGAAAGATTAGAAGGAGCTGTGAGAGAAAGATGGATCTGATAAGAGGAGAAAAGGCAACAAATGGAGGCATTCTCTAAGTGGATCTTCAAAATCTTGAAGGTGCATATAAGAGGATCTTGTCAAAATGCAGATCGTGTTTAAGTACATCTAGGACACAGCCAGAGAGTCTGCATTTCCTAACAAGTTCCTGACTGATGTTGATGCTGCTGGTTTGCAGAACACATTTCAAAGAATAAGTCTCTAGAGGGCAGTTGTTCTCAACCAGAGGTGATACGTAGTCCCAGGATGTGGCGGGAGGATATTTGGCAATGTCTGGAGACACTTTTGTTGTCATAAGCAGGTCGGTGCTACTGATATCTAGTGGGTGGAGGCCAAGGATGCTGCTAACCATCTTACAATGCAAAGAGCAGCCCCCACAACAAACCACAACAAAAGATTATCTGGCCCATAATGTCGATAGTGCTGATGTTGGGAAACCTTGCTAGACAGAACTCTTTCTGGAGTTAAACTACTGAGTGTTTTCCCTTAGAACATGGATGAGGTTGTGATAAATGTCATATTTAAAAGACAATTGCACATAGTCTTCCTGAGTCATTGCCATGGTTTCCCAGCCATGTTACTAGATGCATATATTCCATATAACTTTGTTTGCTGATATATAAGAGGTTAGCAGAAAAAGGGGCAGTCGAGGAGGCAAGGACATTTCCCAGGTAGAAACATCAGCTTAGAGAAACTGATAAAAGACTGATAAAGGTATCAATGAGGAGTGGAGAAAGAAGAGCTTTACAAAGAAGATGGTAGTCTGTGAGGTGCCAGCTGAATGAGATGTGGCTCCAGCATAAAGGAAAAGTGTTAGGGCCAACCAAGCAATTCAAAGACAATCTAGGACTTCTAGTACCAAAACTCCCATTCCTCCCAGTAGGTAATACTTCGCTCATATAAGAAATACCCCTTTTCCCAGATATGTATGATTTGGAATGTTAATATGAAGCACTAATGAGCTGGATTATTATTTAGTCAATGATTTGTTAAGGCCAGTGCCCGTGGTCCATGCTGTAGCAGGTTAAATATTTTAAGTATGTGCACACACATGTGTGTGGATATTCGATAGTTTGATAAGAACGGTGAGAGGCTGCCTGGAAGCAGCCTAGGAAATGAAGATGGGCATTCAACAGTAGCTGAGCTTTCTGGTGTATAGAAAGCATGAGATAATGAGAGTCATTCATGTCAAAGAGACTTTAATCTTAGGGTTCCATGTAGGGACAGGCATAATTTAAGATGGGCCAATGGTGCATCAAGACAGAAACTGGCAAACTTTACAGGATAGGCTGAGTAGGGTGAAAAGTCTGTAAAAAGACCATTCCTGGGACGCCTGGGTGGCTCAGTCATTAAATGTCTGCCTTCAGCTCAGGTCATGGTCCCAGGATCCTGGGATCAAGCCCCACATCCGGGTCCCTGCTCGGCGGGAAGCCTGCTTCTCCCTCTCCCCCTCCCCCTGCTTGTGTTCCCTCTCTCTCTGTGTGTCTCTCTCTGTCAAATAAATAAATAAATAAAAATCTTAAAAAAAAAAAAAAGAAGAGCATTCCTATAAAGGAAATTCCCTTCAGGTTTCCTCAAGACAGGGTTTCTCACTGTACAAATGGTCCAGTTAGTAAATGAAGAACACCTCAACCATTTCCTTCAGAAAGAGGCCATGTGGTATTATGTGCAACTGCTTTGCCTTTATATCAAGATTTTTTTTAACCTTATTATTTTTTTTAAGAGCCAAGATGTCCATCGACAGGTGAATGGATAAAGAAGATGTGGTATACACACACACACACACACACACACACACACACAATGGAATATTATGCAGCCATCAAAAGGAATGAAATCTTGCCATTTGCAACGACGTGGATGGAACTGGAGGGTATTATGCTGAGCGAAATAAGTCAATCAGAGAAAGACATGTATCATATGACCTCACTGCTATGAGGAATGCTTTGCCTTTAATACCAAACTACATTATCAACAAGTAGACAGCCTTTGGTCTCCTCCAAGACAAACAGGAATGAATTATTTTCTAATCTCATCTTGGAGAACCAGACAGGAGGCTCAATAAATGTGAAATATTTCACATTAAAATACGAAAATATGCTTCACTCCACTGAGTATATAAATTGGAAAAGAAATTTTAAATAAGCAGGTAAGTTATAATTAATAAGGAGTGGGATTTTGCAAGAAGAAAGAGCCAACAGCTCCTAAACTTGATGGCTATAATGGCCACCTTTATCAAAGCTGGGTTCCATAAATGAAGGTGTGGGCCAAAGATAGGATAGCTTCAACCCTTCAAAAGTAGCAACAGGGCAGACAAAAACTACTCTGGGAAATGAATCACTGCCTGTCCTGTCTGTCCTCTCTGACACCAGTTCCAGAATTTTCTCCATTTATATGTTCATATTTACTTGGTACTCAGTTGTCTTAGATATGTCTATTTGACCTTAGCTGTCTCTTGTTCCTGATTTTCAGTTAACCTATGTCTTGCCACATTTCCTCAACCTCTATCAAATTTGGAGCTCGAATTCCTCCTACTTACTCCAACCCACCCCCCACAGCACTGAGGAGAAGCAGGTTCTGAAAGCAAGTGGCTATATGAGAACCCAAAAGGAAGCAAACAATACTTCCCTTATTCCTTTCTTAAGTCACAAGAGGTGTGTGTTTTGTCTACCCTCCTTATACTTAATCCAATTCAGAGTATTTACACAGATGAGAGGGAAAACAACATATATGAAATAAAGTATTAGGATCCTGCCCCCAAACTTCTGCAATTGCCAATCTATCTGCCTGAAATACCTCTACTTGACTCCACTTCCTTAGGGATAATGGCTCAGCCTTTAGACTCATATAGACCCAGTGTCAAGGATTAGATATGGTATGTTAGACAAGTAGCTCATCTTTCTAAGCCTCATCTATAAAATGAGACTAATAGTCCCTACTTCATAGAGTTGTTAAGAAGATAACAACGAGTATAAAATGCTCAGCATCATTGAGAGAACTGAGGAGGCACTACAGAGATGAATGAATGAGAGAATGGGCCAAGTAAGTTGCTACACTTGATAGCATTGGCCACTGAGTCTTTAATTATAACATTACCAATAAAATGATGGTTACCTACATGTCAAGCACTGTTGTAGATCCTTTCATCCCCACAAAAATGCCAGGAGGTAAGAATTATTGGTATCTTTTTACAGATGAGAAAATAGAGGCACAGAGCAGTTAATGACTTGCCCAAGGTCAAATAATTAGTAGACGGTCTCGGTAATAACTAACATTTATTTAGTACCTGTAATGTGCTGTACCCTGTGCTAAGTTTTGGGAATGCCTCTACCCTCCTTGGGCTTACAGTCAGCCTGTTGGATAGAGCACAGATGTTCTGCTGTTGTCTCTTTATGTCCTCTAATTCAGAACTATTCAAACAGTAAGCCACAACCAATGTAATACAGAGAAGAAAGGAAAGAAGGAAAGAAGGAAGGAAGGGAGGGAGGGAGGAGAAAAGCATGGAAGAAATTGAATAGAAAAATTAAGGAGCATTGCACATAGCTAGGGTAATTGTTATTTCATGGAATCTTTGTTTCAATGTGCGTGTGTGTGTGTATAATGCATCCTAGTGTAAAATGTGTTAAGTGTAGGTCACAGTCAAAAAATATGAAAGGCACTGCCTTAACAAATTGCACACTGTTCACCTCATCCTTCCTGAGGAACCTGTGGCAATACTCTTCACAGAAATGGTGCTCGGTTTATCCAACAAGTGTCCTTTTGTGCTCACAATACACATTTCAAGGGTGAAAAATTGTGACATCTTCCCATATCTTGACTCAGTTCCAACAATCAAGTAGTCGTCTAAAGATTATATTGCTGACCAAATTAAAAGACACCCTGCTCCCCTCTAGAAGCCGACCCTGGAAAGTAGATATTCATACAGACCGATGAGGAGCTTTTGGAGGCTGCTGGATTGCTGTCCTGTGTTCCACGTCCCAAGGCTGTGGGGCTCACTCTTGATTTATTCTGTGCATGAACATGCATATGTCTCCAATAAATTGTGTGTTCCATATCAAAAGACGCAGGGAGAAAAAAGAAAAAACTCCATATATTTTAAAGTGCTGTAGCTTTCACAGGAGGCACATTTGTCACAGACATAGGTTTCATCCATAACTCATTGTGAGGCCAGGACGTTTTTGTTGTCACTGCTGCCACTGTTACATTGTGTGGCACATTCTCCCAAATGGTCCCCTTTTCTCTTTTCTGGCATGAGTGTTCAGAAAGAGAAAGTAAGGCTGTCTCTCTTTCCTTCTAATT